>NC_091811.1:27411000-28097500 GCF_041296235.1 Equus asinus | reverse complement strand
GTGTGACCATAAACCAACCATTTTAGTTTTCTGGACCCCAAGATTCCCATTTATAATGTAAGGGAGCTGGATTAGTCAGTCTCAGAGAACTCTTTTGTCTCAGAGTATTATGACTTCATCTCTCTCTTCCTTACTGAAAATGATAACTTTTATTTCTAGTGGGAACTGTATACTACTGATACCTGTTTTATGTGACAAATGCAGAGGATATTAGAATATTAAAATGTACCTATCTTTAAAAATACTTTCAACAGTTAGTACCCTTGATGGATTTTAGTGAAAATAAATTCAACGCAAGTGTGAAAACACCTGAACATAGCATATACTCAGTAAATATTAGTTTTGTCAAGTCCTCAGTTACTATAATTTGCCCTGTTTTACGGTTCAATGCAGTGTCTTCCTATGAGGCTCTGTAGACTAGTAGGAAGAATATGATGTTTGCAGTGAAAACTGGATGCAAATTCTAGCCCCACCATATGATACTTAATCTCTGTGAGTTTGGTTTCCACATCCTTAAAATGGAGACATTAACACCTATCTTGCAGATTTTGAAAATTAAATGAAATAATTTATAAGTACGAGAAACACAGTAGGTTCTCAAAAATTAGTTCTTTGACCTTGATATTTATAATTTACTTTTACCATATAATACTCCACTAACTTGGTTTTTACACATAGTATGTATCGCAATAATGTCTCGTGCTAGGTGTAGATGTACAGAATGTGGCCCAATGTATCTTGCAATATATAATTTACCCAGGAAATAATTCAAGAAGTCATCTTACAGCATCTTGAGTCTCCCCAGTAGATGCTTGGAATCAAAGTAGATTAATTCTGTCCATGGTGACATTTAGCCAAAAGTAAAATAGCAAATGCACACGTTGTTTGTTGTAAGGATATGCATACACAAACACAGGTATCCATACATCCATACGGACACATTGATATTCCTGTGTACGCATATGTGTATACATTTTAAAGGTGTATTAGCAGTCAATTTAGAATATTTCTTTGCTTGTCACATTGATTCATTAATAGCATTAACTAACAAGAGTTATCTTTATACAATAACATTCCTGCTTTTCTCCTTATAAAAGATTGCATAGTCAAAGTAAAATATTTAGAAAATAGAAAGGGATAGAGAATATCATTGTCCCATGTCTGACTATTGTAAAAGAAAATATTTTAATATTTTGATGTATAGCTAAAAATGTATATGCACACATTTTTCTATGCATATTTGACAAATGATATATAGCATGTAGTTTATTTTATACCCACAGTTAAGCAGCTGAAAGGAAAGGAGAGGGAAGAATCCTAATGTTTGATATTTGGATTTTTTCACTTAATATAGTATGCCTTTTTACCTGCCTTTAAGAATTCTTTTAAGTTATTTTAAGGTTTCTTATGTTCAGTGTTATGAATAGAGCTTCATATATTAAATCAGTTTTCTATCATCAGAGGTATAGATTGTTTCTTCAAGTTTTTATATTATCAATCTTATTAATATAATATGGACATAAATAAATACTCAAATCTATGTCAGGATAAATTCACAGGAGCATAATTAATTGGACAAAGTGTATAATAGTTTAAAACCTTATGTTATATTTTACTGAAATGCTCTCCAGAAAAGTTATACCAATTATTCTCATATCAGAAATGTACAAGCTATGCATTCCCTCACATTCACTGTAACACTGGGAATTATTATTTAAAAAGAAATCCTTGCCACCTTGAGGGATGAAAGATATATCTCATTATTGTTTTTAATTAGCACTTATTTGATTACTAGCAGCCCTTTGATATTTCTTCTTTTAGGGAACTACCTGTTTATGCTCTTTGTCCATATTTCTATTAAGGCAGGCTTACCTATATTATCCATGTTCTACACAGAAAATTAAAACATCACTCAAGTGCTAAACCCAGCCTAAATTCTATTATGATGCAAAGTAATTGTAGGTTGTTAATGCTATTTACAAATCGTATATCAATTTTATTTCACTATTGAAATAAAAAGTTGCATTCACAATTAAGTCTATCTCCTCTGTAGAACTCAGTCAAGTAAGACAAACACTCCTAAATTTGGACTCTAAAACTGTTCACGTTCTTATTGCTGCAAAATACTTTTCTAGTATCATTATTAAAGTCCCTAATATATTTCTGTGTTCACTTCATTTATTACTTGCCATAATGGGACTGCATATCTTTAGTGCTGGTTATGCACAATTAGCACTTAGTTATTGTCTTGTCACTTCAGCCCCTACAAGACAAACTTCTTTAATGCAAGAAGTCAGCTAATCTTCATCAGTCAAGCAAAGCAGACAAATTTTGTTACTCTGAATACAGAAGCTTTTCAATATAGGAGATTCTCCTATTCCTCTGACGTTTGCTTGGGAAATCCTCTCCAATATGCCACACGAGCCTATACTTTCAGTAGTCAAATCATTGTCATAGTATTGTACCTTTTCAAGTGAAACACAAGGCAAATAGGTAATTTATAGGCACTTAAAACTAAGCAAACTTTATTGATGTCTGAAATTGTGGTAGGATAAATGCTTAGGAATTTTATCTAGCAGTCATTTCTTCTTAACGTTCAAATCAAAATATCATTAACATCTAAAGCATTTCTGAATATTTAACAAATATAGTAATAACAACCTTTCAGGATTTGCTGTCCCTTGGACGTACCCTGTCTGCCCTTTTTAGAGGGGGTATGGCTAAAAATTGTGAATCCTGAATTAAAAATCTAGAAGTTTCTCTAGCGTAAAAGGAACAGAGGAAGGTGATTTTGAGTGTCTCGTAGGATAACTTGAAACTCATTCCAGAATAGGAAAATTCTGTGTAATAGGTTAATTTCTTAAAGGTGGATAAGCACCTCCTTCTTAGAAAATTCCGTAGATCTAAATGATGGTTTTATAAGAAAAGAAGAAAACATGCTTGTTTGTAATGAAATTGCCTCAAATATGTAGAATTGTGTAACATTAAAGAATAAAAGCACTGTGCTGGGCTCTGGAAATAGAAGTGAATGAAATCCAGTTTCTCTCTTAGAGGTATTCAGAGCTACAAGAGAGACAGGACATCAAAGACTCACAGAAGAGTGTAATCGATGCTAAACAGATCTATACCAAGGGAAGAGAGGTCCATCCTTTTGAAGTCCTAGGCAAGCATCAAAGGATTGATGTGCTGGGTGTTAAAAAAGAATTCCCTAGGACTGTTTGGGACAGAGGAAGTGTGTCTCATGGGGGAGTAGAGAAGCTGAGGAAGCCAGGGAGCAGTGAGGAAAGGGATTTCCAGATAGATGGAGCAGAATGCACGGCATGGAGGTGTGAAAAGATTTAATATGCTCAGGAAATAAAAAGTAGCTTGGTATGCTCAGAGAGATAGAGTTAGGTAGTGATAGGGAGTGGGGAATGGAGTGAGAAGCGGGAGATGAAATTGTAAAGGTAAGAAGTCAATGAATGGAAGTAAAAATGAATACAAATTTAAATTATTCCATCTATAATATTTTTGTTATTTAAAGCTATTTGGTTCTGGAATAAATCTATCTTAACCAATATTTATTGACCACTTGCCTCAAGTAGGAGTACAATTTATGGTGGCCTTTTAAAGGGTTTAAAAGAAATATAACTCATGGTTATCTACCTCAGCACTGCTGTCCAGACTGGGAAACCTGTTACACATTCATGAGAAAGTTTGAAATGCCAAAGTAAATGATCCGCCAATAAGTAAGTACTTTGGGAAAGATCAGAATGAGTTGACATGGCCAGGGAGTATGGATGGAGGAAATGGAAACTAAAGAATTTTTAGAATTTAAGTAGATAGAAAAGAGGGAGAAATGTCACTGGCTAGAGAACAGCTTACACAAGGATGAAAGCATTATTATTAGCAAATAATGATAACAAATTCTTATATAGTGCTGATCATATGCCAAACACTAGTCTGTTTTGTGTGTACTAACTCATTTAATACTCACAATAACTCATCAGTAGGTACTATTATTAGCCTCATTTTACAGATGAAGAAACTGAAGTACAGAAAATTTAAGTAACTTGCCCAAGATTACACAGTTAGAAAATGGTAGACTCAAGATTTCAACTCAGGTAGTCTAGTTTTAGAGTCTGGATTCAGGGCCAGTATGAGGACCCTGGTCTGTTTCAAGAAGGATATTTTATTTTTTAAGTAGATATAAATGTGAATAGATATAGTGGGGTTAAAGTAAGGTAGACTTGGAATAATTTATAGTTATATTTGACATATGTGTAGTGTAACATGATCCGGAAAAGTTCGTTAGGAATAAAGTGTGTAATGGCAATGGGGCTGTCATTGGAAAAAGGCAGTAAATTTGCAAGTGTATAGTGGTGGGACACTAAGTATATATAACCTGCACCTCTTACTGAAAATAAGGTTCAGTAGTGAAATTTCCATCTTTTAGTAACTGAGGATGCTGAATGGGAAAGTAGAGACGGAAATACAGATTGAATTTCTCTTCTTTTTAAAGTGTTGTGGAGATGGAAATTAATTATAATTGACAGTCACTAACCTTAGGGAAAGAAGATGACTAAGTTAACATTTTCATTTCTTAGAAAGGATGTTACAAACGGAGGCTTCTTAGCAGGGCCTTTGATAACCTGCTCAAAACTATTCTGAGCCCCATATTTTATGGGGGTGGTTTATTAATTTTACTTATTTTATGTACTTTTCAAGTCTCTAAGACCATATGAATTCAACTAGAATCACTCCAGAATATCTGGAAATTAAATCTATTATTAATTCCAAAACGTCAAGATTAGATGGTTTAATAATCTGATTGGGCATCTTTTTATTTCTTAACATATTTTTAAGTGAAGGCAAAATTAATTGAACTGATTTACCACAAGCAATTAGGGTTAGATTACAAGGAGGATTATCAGTTTATTTTCTGGAATTTTAGCCTGATCTATTAATATACTTACAGTATCCTCTGGCCAGCACTGCTTTTATAATATTTTTTCTGTAAATGCTAAATCTTATAAGGAGCTGGTTATATAACATTGGAAACTAGCCTTTCTTACAAAATCACAGTTATAGATTATTTTGTTAGGTGTCTAATATCTGCACTGCTGTTTCTCTAATTTCTTCATGTTTATATATGGAACATCTTGAAGGAGGATACCGGTCCTAATTGCATACCAGTCATAATCTGCTCTTGACCATCACTTTCAAGGCTGCTTTGTTTTAGTCATATGTGTACATGTGACATCCCTCACCTATGTTCTGTTTCATCCTGACCGTTAAGTATAAATTTAAATGCACATCAAATGCACTTTGTCCAGTAGACGACGTATTAGTAACAAAATATTTCAGGTAGGATTAATTTAGATGAATTCCATTTATCTTAACATCTCATTAAATAGTAGGCAGACTTTAAAAAATTATGCAAAGGAATAATAGTCATACAAAAAAACGGTTTAACTTCTTAGTCTAGATGCTTTTCTGCCTCCAGGTACAAGCGTGCGTCTTGGGGCTGGCCCGGTGGCGTAGTTATTAAGTTTGCACGCTCCCCTTCGGCAGCCCAGGGTTCACAGTTCAGATCCCAGGCGCAGACCTATGCACCACTCATCAAGCCATGCTGTGTCTGCGTCCCACATACAAAATAGAGGAGGACTGGCACAGATGTTAGCTCAGTGACAATCTTTGCATAGATCAAAATAAAAAATCAAACAAAAAAAGGAAGATTGGCAAGAGATGTTAGCTCAGGACTGATCTTCCTCACCAAAAAAAAAAAAACCCAAAAAAGCATGAGTCTTGAAGCCAAAGAGACCTGGTCCCTTTCATTCTTCTACAACATACATCCTAGCTATGGAACCTTGGGCAGGTTTTTCAATTTCTACTAGGAAGCCTTAGGTTTTTTCATCTGAAAAAGACAATGATAATATCTCCTTTCTTGGTCAGATATAAGGAATAGAGGTGATCATGTATGTACCTGCTTAGTTAGCACATGGTAAGTAGTTTGTAAAAGGTGGCTGTTTGAATTATCTATATTCTAAACATTGAGATAAGGCTTTACATTTCCACAGACTTACAAATGCTACTGATCATACAGATAAGAAAACTGAAGTTTTGTCTTCAGTATCATAAATGGAAGGTTGGGATTTGAACCCTGTTCGTTGCTGTATGCTCCTCTGCCTTCCACATACTTCTTATTTTAACATCCCTACAATCCGGTGATGTATCTGTTTTATCTTACACACAGAGAACTGACTCAGAAAGTATGAAATGTCCCCTATTTCTGGCTTTGGGCATGTTATAGCAGCAGGGCTGACAACTGGATCCCTAGGCTCTTGGTTCCGTGCTTTTCTCACTATATTAATCTACAAATAAAAATTATATAAATTTCAAGGTCTCCGATGGTAAGAATGACATGACATGACATGAGAGAAAAAACATGTTTTTATTTGATAGCTAATAGAATTTGAGGGCTTGTTAAAAAGTTTAAAGCAAAATTTTAGACAATATGAAGTTGAAAGAGTATTTCCGGTTTAGTTGGTTTTTTTAAAAAAAAGGTTCAGTAGCATCAGCTGGAATACAAGAGTGTTTTATTGAGTTCGTTTATTTTTGATGTGATATTTTATTATTAGCTTATTAGCCAGTTCAAATTAATTTCAACAGTAACATAAATAGAAAAATTTTGAACAGTAGTCAAATTTATTCTACATGCTGTTTTATAAAAATCTCACATAAAAGATAAGTATCTAATCTGGCTGCTTAGGCCTGTCCAGCAAAAGAAATATTCCCTTTTATTCAACATATCTTAGTGAACAGGATGATCTACAAATGCTGGTTTATTCAAACACCACTTTTTAAGCACAATATTTAAAGTTTATAGTTTGCAATGAATAAAAAGAAGATATATGTAAGTCCAAACTTGAATGTTCTTTGTATCCAATAGCTTTGACCACAAACGACTCCAGGATTTCAAGATCAGCACATAGTCTGTACTTTCAATCAACATCATCAGCAGGCAGTAATCCCAGGGAAAAGAAGTAAATTCCACAAATAAACAGACCAATTTTCCTTTAAGAGGAAAGCTAATTCTTTTCAATCTACTTTTTTTATTACACTATTTTCCCCTCTATCTACTTAGCTAGAAGAAGGATAAATTTCCAGAGCTACCCAGTTGGAAAATAAATAGGTTTACTGTTTGTCTAGCATCCCAATCTTTGCAAATGTAAATCAGTCCAAGTGCTCCTCATTTAAACCTTCAACTTCACAAAACATTAAAGGGTGGCTTTCACGACACAATTTAATCTAGCCACTAAGATTTCTGCTTAAACATCATTCGAAATTGACTATCTGATAAAGAAGGACCACTGTCAAAGGTCAGTGAGGTCAACTTGTATAATTACAAGTAGTTTTACTGGGTCAACTCTACCAGACACTGCTGTTTGAAGGTTAAATTGTTACAATTAAAAATATATACAGATCTCCCCAGAGTTACTTTATTGTTAAATGTACCGGAAAAAGCACAAGCATTTATTTCTGACCTTAATTGTGTCCAAAGTGTCACCACTGGGAAATTATACAAAAAGAGCACTTATTAAAAACATCTTGCACATTAAACAATGCTTTATAGAATAAAATACATAATTAGCTACTGGAAACTAGTTTATTTATTACATCAATATTAAGAAGTTCATTCAGGTTATTCCCTTTGGTTTAATTGGAAGTGCACTAAGAAATGACATTTACTATTTCATAGTTGGTGAACTTGCTACAAACAAAGGAATATGGCCCAGTATCAGAGTCTGATGCTAAAACAACTTTACTTTAGAGCAATCACTTCCAAATTACTAGAATTTAATCACATTTTAATAACAGAGTAAAAGGAAGTTTTAAATGGGAAGCTTTAAAATAGGCTATTTTCTAATCATGAGATTCATTTTAATGCCTTTTCCTTCTTTTTATAAAGTGGATAAATGGCCAATGATGAAATCCTCCATAATTGCTGTGGTGAAGTATTATTATGTTTCTTTCTTTTATTTTAATGAGTGTAAATATACGTCAGTTCTATTTTCTTTCCAATGTGGTAAAAAAAAAAAAAAATTACCTGCTGGTCCAGGTGTTTTCCTCCATGTTCCTATGATTTTTATATATAAAGGTAAGGTTTCAAATTTTGTGTGTAGTGTTTCATTAAATAACCTAAATGGTTTAATTTTGACAATAAAGGCCACTTTTTAAGCTAAGCTTTTAAATTCAGGGAATTAACCATGTGAAATTGTTATTAGGAAAAGAAATCTTCAAATCTTTAGACGTGAGTGAAATGATCTTAACACATTTTATTTTCTAAATTATTTTCAGATTTTGTGTTGGAGACAAATTTTTCCTAAAGAATAACATGATCCTTTGCCAGACGGACTACGAGGAAGGTTTAATGAAAGAAGGTTATGCACCCCAGGTTCGCTGATTTATCAACATCACCCGATTAAGAATACAAAGCACTACATTCTTTTATCCTTTTGGCTCCACATGTATATAAGAATTGACACAGGAACCTACTGAATAGCGTAGATATAGGAAAGCAGGATGGTTATACGGAATAAAAGGCGGACTGCATCTCTATGTAGTGAAATTGCCCCAGTTCAGAGTTGAATGTTTATTATTAAAGAAAAAAGTAATGTACATATTGCTGGATTTTTTTGCTTGCTATTCGTTTTTGTGTCACTTGGCATGAGATGTTTATTTTGGACTATTGTATATAATGTATTGTAATATTTGAAGCACAAATGTAATACAGTTTTATTGTGTTACCATTTGTGTTCTGTTTGCTTCTTTGTATTGTTGCATTTAGTACAATCAGTGTTTAAACTTACTGTATATTTATGCTTTCTGTATCTACCAGCTATTTTAAATGAGCTGTAACTTTCTAGTAAAGAATTGAAGAGCAAATCTCACTAATGATACGCATATAGATAAAGCAAGTCTATCAACATTAAAAATACTAAAAAATAAAGACACACACAAGCATTTTAGCAACATCCACTATAATTGCCACTATGATTTAGAGTCTATCAGTGTCTCATTATAACCCCCTATTTTCTGGGGGTTAAAGATCAGCTTTAAAAAAATGCATAAAAATTTCATCTTAAAGCACTTTCATTTTATACCAACATGAAAAGTGCCATTTGTAGAATAACTTTAAAGCTTAACAGTTATCCTTTTAATATCCTTGTTTTGTGCTCTTTACCTATACAATGGCTTTGATTTATATTTTTCAGCCCTTCACCCCTTATATGAACTAGTGCCTTTGGGTATCATTTAAAATTTTTCCAAAGGGTTACTTTAAAAAAGTGTTACCACAATTATTAGATAATTTTAAAATGATAAGTTAAATTTCTGTACAAATTTTGCCCAGCTCTCTCCATAAGAGCTAAGGGTTTAGTAACTTTATGGCTTGATAAATTTTGGGCACTAAAAGGATTTGAGTGCGAATCTACTGAAACCATGATAATGCAGATTGAAGCTATGATGATATTTGAGTAGTGAAGGTACTTTTGATCAGAGCAACAAAGTGCTCACAGAATCTTCTAGAAGAAGAGAAACAAAGGGATTGATAAAAAGCTGAGAACTGGTGATTATATATTTTTCTGTATTTACCTGCCACTTATTTTAATGTTCAAAAGTGAACATTTTAAAAGTTTGACGTGTCTTACTCTTCATGGCTTTCTTTAAGTAATTACCCACTCAGAATATATCACACTTAGGCTGAAATCTGTCATTCCATTTTTTAAAGGTGAAAAATTATTCCTTTACCTATATGATAGCTGATAAAGAAGAAAGCTATCTAGAAACAGAAATTATTCAGACTGGTTACTTAAATTACAATTAAGGAAATAAAAGTAAGACTATGGTCCCTTCTTCTGCATTGCTCACAGTTTGCTTCTTTCCCTCTGCTCCGTAATAGAACTAACTACTTTTCAACAAATCTAATTCTACACAGGTACAATGAAGCATATTTTTACTCAAGCAAATTTAGTGCTGTGGGTTTTCTTCTTGCTTTACTTTTTCTTGATCACTTGTATAGGAGACAGTATTTCCCAGTGTTATTTGCATACATATTTTGTTCTGCCAATCTATGCATTGCAAATGAAAATTAAATGTGATACCTGAATTCTTGGTTTGGGGCCAAAATATTAGGCTGAAAATAATGCTGGTGTGGATCTGAGTTGTTTTAAAACAAAGCTTTCTTATGAACATGCATGTGAATCTGGATATTGCCTCTCATTTTTTAAGAAAATGGTTCTGTGAAAAGTGAATATGTATTTTTACAAATGCTTCATGGTTAAGAGTGTTCAAGTCACATGTCCCCTAAATTCGAGACATACTGAAAAAAGAATTTCAAAAATAGCTATTTGGGGCCCACAAAATAACTATTATTCTAGCCTTAGAGCCTTACAATCGTTTCATGAAAAGACTTGCATAGCCAAAACCAAAAACACAAAACAAAACAAATGGGAGGGGGGCTTATGTGAGAAGTGGTTTTCATAAAGCAGCCCTGTTAGTCCCCAGTAAGAGTTGTTTGCAATTCATGTGGGTGTAAAATTTTAATTGTCAGTATCTTTTTCAAATGATCGTTTTTAGATTTAAATGGTTTTGCCTATGTTTATCAATATGTCAAAATACTTGTAAATTGGAACAAACTGCTCTCAGCTTCTTGAAGCTGTTCAGTGCTCCTTGCCACCCAAAGACCAAACAAGATTTTTACTGCCTTTTCTTTTGCCTAATCCTTTGGGAATTAATTCTTTTGCTTTTTACTACAAACAAAATTACTCACCTGGATTAAAGATTAAGGCCTTAATCTCTTTAGATTATCTTTAATCTCCATGAAATTGTGAAACAACAGAAATAGTCCGTTTTACGGCTAATTGCCCATAAATAGTAGCATTTTTGACCTGAAGTACTATGCTAATTGTCTTGACTACTCAAAGTCCCTGAATTGTTGTCAACTTTCCTCTTTGTGTTGTGTAGACCTGACGTCACTTAGCTTGTTATCGCTGCCTCCAGTAGGACACCTCTGATGGAGCTTTGATTTCTCAAGCAGCGAAAGCTCCCTTCCTAACATGCATCTCATATAGGCTGCCTATGATGAAGGACCAGGCACCTCCACTCCACCAGAGTGCTGGCTGAGCTTAAAAGCTGACCTGTGTTTGTAATTTCACTTTCATCTTGCTTAATAAATATCTGCTGGATTCTTTCATTCATTTTTTATATTCGGATTTATGTTTTTAATAAAAGGGGTATTACACTATTTGATTGCGCTTAATTGGCAAAATCCAAGATGATATCTAGACAACATGTGTTAAGTTCATGAAAAAGGAAAAAATTGTGTAAGGACATTTACTCTCAATAGGTAAATCATAACAAGCATATAGCTAAAGGACCTCAAATGCTTTCTCCAAATGTTATATTTAGGATCTCTGAACGAGGTAGTTTACTGCTATTTACTTTTGTAGGGAAAATAAAACTGTCAAAAATGAAGGTAGCAATTGCTGGGTGCAATTTTGTACATTTATACAAATTTTAAGTGATCTTTCTGAAAGCAACTATGTTGTTGTCAGACTAAATTTCAAATTTCCTATTTCCTGTATAATGAATTAAAACAAAAAACTCAGATGTTCCATTTTCAGGGAAGAGATATTGTGCCTTAACTGAAACAGGGTGCTGAAAATTATATCTGTAGTAAAACATCCCATACACAGGTGGTTTCTTTTGAACTCTCACCTTAGGCAAACCACTCTCCAAAGAGTCACTTAAACAATTTCATAGAAATGTTAGGGTCCAAATATGTTTGGTGTGTACGTCAGTAATTTGCGAAAACAATCTGCATGGTTATTGCAATAGGCCATTAGTGCAGAATACAATTTTAGCAAAAGCCTTTTGATTTTTACTTTTTCTTAAAAACACTGTTATAGATGTTTCCTAAATGTGATTTTAGGGCAATTTAAGGTCATAGAAAGCAAAGCTTGAATATAACCCTTATTTCAGTTGACATCTATTGAGTACCTACTATGTGACAGGGCTTGCCTTGAGCACTCAGCCTCCTACTGGGGAAACTTGAAGTACTTCATACATCAGATAAGCTCAAGGTGTCTTTGCACTGGTTTGTACCCATCTCAAACCTACTAATGATGAGCACACAAAAGCGAATACCATCTTCCACCTATTCAGCATGTCATTGAAAGCACCAGAAAAATCTCTCAAGTAATCAATGTGTTCAGAGAATTATCTCACACAAATTACTCATTAACTCAATAGCACATAATAAAAAAGAACATCAATTAATTAATGAGTCACCCTCAGATCACTGTGATTACAATAGAGCTTCGTGGAAACAGCCTTTGTAAATGGAGCTGCTTCTCTTTATTCATCATTTGTGATTGGCCTGTTCTTTGGCTAAAACCAGTGTCATATTTAGCACATGCCTGTAGGTAGTGATGTGATTAGTATCCTAAATGAAGAATTCAGGAAGTCTACTGCTTATAAGACCTTATAAATGGTCAGAAAAATAAAAGTCTCGTTTTTAGCTTCCTTTGAAGCCAAGCTATTAGAAGGGGATTCTCTTTCTAAAAGGTCTACTTTTACATTTATAATTAAGATGTAAGACTTCCATGCTGAACATTGTGTAAGGATTAGCTGCTAAAACACTTAAAAGTAAATTTTACAATGCTTTAGAATGCACATAATTTAATTTCAGTTAACTTTTCACGAAGATTAAAATGTGCATGACCAGTTTTGTAAATGTTTTCGGTTTACAAAAAAGGACATTTTTGGTTTTGGTAGGCCCGGTTGGGGAGGGTGTATGGGGACTGACAGCAAGAGGGGAAGAGATTAGAAGAAATATCAAACATTTCTTACAAAGTCACCAACGAAAGTTTCCCAACTATCTTGGTAAATTCCATGCCAATAAGCTTATAGAATAATTATAGCAGTTCCCTTAGGTAACTAAGAAACATCTGTTGGTAACACATAGCAGGTGTTAACAATTACACATACTGAAATTTTTAAAAATGTTTTTAATTAAAAGAATTCTGTTTTCTGAGAAGGAAAATATGTTAAATTCAAACATTCTGCTGTTTTGAGTGTGCAGATCACGTAATGCACAAAATTGTAAAACCCCAATCCTCTTGGATCAACTAGGTTTCATGTTTGGTTCAGATCATTGGCATCAAAAGTGAATTGGAATTCATTGCATTTTTAAACAATTGGTATTCTGGGCTGAGGAGCTGAATACTCATGAAATTGGCATAGCAGAACTGATTACAGAGTATTTTGGCTCTACTGGTGAGGTGGTGGCCATTAACTATTACCAAATTTAATGGACATAGTACAAAGAAAAATGGGAGCAAGAAATGTGCAGATAACAGATTATCCAAATGTTTTTAAACCCTGCTTCTGCAGAAGAATTTAAATAACCTAAAATAAAACAGTTAATTTGTAACATATAACATCCTATAACCACCTTCAATAGCTTTTAATAGTAACTAACATTTACTAAACACTTACCATGTATCAGGCTGTTTTCCACACCCATGTAATTTCCACAACACCCTTGTAACATAAGTACTATTACCCCTATTTACAGTTTTTAAATAAAAGTAAATAGTGAGATTTAAACATAGGTTTTCTGGCTGTAGGGCTTAGCCACATAGATCATCTCTTATACAGTTGTCATGGTTATTATTGTTATCACTATTTTAGTATGCTACCTGTCTTTGGTATTTTATAACTTACTTCCATAAGATAATATGAAAACAAACTTAAAGTCAGAATAGCAATCTGTGTCAAGCTGTGTGTTCACTGGTCTGAAATACACAAGCTGTATAGGATGCTGGATCCAAGTCAGCGGCCATATAGCTAAGGAACTCAGTCTCAGAACTGCAGTGGCAAGCCAGGCTGAAGTAATAGTGGGCAGAGCAGTTATCCTGAACACAGATCAGAGCAAAATGCGATTATTTACATCCTTATATTATCACAGAAAAATCTCTAAGACATTCTTCCTTCCACTGCTTCAACTGCTTGCTGCCTTTACCGCAGTCACTTCCATATACTGGGGTCCTTTTGAACTTAAATCACTCCAGATTAAGTGGTCCTAATGGGAACTTCCACCACACGAGAGTATTCCTGTATTTTTGGCATATGATTTAGTACCTAAACTGAAGAGCTGTGAGAATCACGGAGGAACGTGGTCAAATTGGATTGCATAAACAATGTGTTGTTCCTCAACCTAGCAGACACAGTGGAAGCCCCAGAAATTTTTAGTTGAATGATAGCTTAGGTTAATTACAACATGATTTGCTAAAATACCTTAAGAACATCAAGCTTATCAGAGCCCACATTTGGTGGCATTACTAGGTTGTCTGAAAGTTAACCTTGACTTATAACGTGTGTGGCACCATTCTAGGCATTGCTAAATTTTTTCTGCCTGAGAGACTGGTGCATGAAATATAATGTTCATTGCTATTTATTCTTTGTTTAATGCCCAATTTATTAAACATACAACTCTAACAAATGCAATTTCTCTAAACATTTGTACACCATTTAAAGAGCTAATAAACCAAAACTTGTAAATTTAATAAAGCAGATCCAACCATTTAAACATTGATTAGAATCTTAGTCAAATTCTTCTAAATAGTTCAATAAAATTCCATATAATAAGCTTCTAGTACTTTAAAACTAGGCAGAAATTCTCAATGAGCCAAAACATTTTTTAAAAAAATAGGGGCTGGCCCCATGTCCGAGTGGTTAAGTTCTTGTGCTCTGCTTTGGCGGCCCAGGGTTTCGCAGGTTCGAATCCTGGGCATGGACATGGCACTACTCATCAGGCCATGCTGAGGTGGCATCCCACATGCCACAACTAGAAGGACCCACAACTAAAAATACACAACTATGTACGGGTGACTTTGGGGAGAAAAAGGAAAAGTAAAATCTTAAAAAAAAAAAAAGACTTAAAGCCGTAACCAAAATTATTAATTTAATTAATATTTCTATATTTTGTGTATCTTTCTAAGATTACAATAATAGTAAGTAATTCCTTTTTTTTTTTTTTGAGGAAGATTAGCCCTGAACAAACTACTGCCAGTCCTCTTCTTTTTTGCTGAGGAAGCCTGGCCCTGAGCTAACATCTGTGCCCATCTTCCTCTACTTTATACATGGGATGCCTACCACAGCATGGCGTGCCAAGCGGTGCCATGTCTGCACCTGGGATCCTAACTGGCGAACCCCGGGCCACCAAGAAGCGGAACGTGCGAACTTAACCGCTACGCCACCTGGCTGGCCCCTAGTAAATCCTTTTAAAAATTAGAAAATATCGTCTCATCTGGCTGAGGTTACAGGATCTGTGTTGTTGACCATGTAAACCTTGGTTGCAGCATGAGAATGAGCTACTCTCTCCTAAATGATTCAGACTTGAGCCAGTGCTCATCAAGTTAGCCAACCGTTTAGTAATTATGCATTTCTTGTTACATCAAGGGAATCTTTTTTTTTTTTTTTTTTTTGCTAAGGAAGATTCACCCTGAACTAAGGTCTGTTGCCAATCTTCCTCTTTTTGCTTGAGGTAGATTCACCCTGAGCTAACATCTGTGCCGACCTTCCTCTGTTTTGTTTGTGGGTCTTCATCACAGCATGGCCACTGATGAGTGGTGTAGGTCCGTGCCTGGGAACTGAACCCAAGTCACCAAATCAGAGCTTGCCAAACTAAACCACTAGGCCATGGGGCTGGCCTCTAAAGGAACTTTTTTAAGTCTAAGTCTTTCACATAGATTATAATTTCCTGTAACTCAATGCTTTTTCCCAAATTGATGTGGGTTAGCATTATTGGAAGCTTATGTATGTCATTTTATATCTCATTATAAGCTATAGGATCATTTAAAGATTTTTATCTCCCAAGAAATAAGGTACTGAATCTATTCAGTCAAATTTTCTATTAGGACCTTCAGCTAATCCTCTTTCTTGCAGAAATTATTAGACTTTCTTTTGAACTGATTATAATGCATTACCACCTGTGTGCTTTGTGTTCTTGGCATGATTTGACTTATAATTTTCTACATTTAATCTTCTCTACTTAGAAAATAGAGACAAACACAAATTGATTCTGTATAAATATGTATACATTCAGTAGAAGAAACAGGGTACATACCCCATTATATTTAGCTTTTTCGCATTATAAGTATTTTTTATACTTTACATTAACTTCTCTTTTGAGTACAGTCATAGACTCATGGCTTTCATAGACTCCAATGCATTACAGGTGCATTTAGTAGTTTATGTGTCAAGTATTTGTGTGTGTGTGTGTGTGTGTGTGTGTGTAGTTTTTACTGTATGTGTCAAAAAAGTTTGCTTTGAAAAACACTGCCTTAGAGAACCAGAAAGCCAAAAATAAAGAGCTTGAGAGAAAATGCAGAGTGCAGCACAAGGTGAGCAAAAGGTGAACTGTTGCAGAAAAGGATATTCAACTTGAAAACTTCAGAGGCCAAACTACCGCAGTATAAAAGCAACAGTAACAGAAATCACTTAGAGGGAGAGTATCAATACTGTACAACATTAGTTGGACATTGAAAAGAGGAGAATAAAGATACAGACTAATAAATCGAGGTGACAGTGTGACATAACCACCCATATCTGGAAGAATTTACCTCACTATTCACTGAGGATATTTGATAAGACCGTATTTGTGCTATACTGTTATCATCAGGTTTTTGCAGACCTTGATTAGTTTTTAGGTAAACATGATTATAATTTACCTCAAACACAATTTTCTTAGTCCTAGTTAACTCAATTTGTTTGTCATTGAAAGCGATTCATTCTATCTGGGCACCTTAGGAAAGGCTTCACAATAGACATTTATATTCAGTCTTGAAGAATCATTGAATGATGGAGGGGATGTTGGTGTTTTTATAGGGACCACCCTTAACTAAAGTTCACCAAGAAATTAGTCTCGTGGTGAATCATCTAGCTAATAGGCAATAGAAAGCTATCAAAGATTTTGAAAAAATATATAGTATAAAGAATGCCAAAGTTCAAGAAGACAAACTCAAACTGAAATGTACAGGGTGGACGAAGGAGGGCCAGGAGGGGATGCTGATAGTTTAGTCAAGAGACCTTTGTAAAAACTGAGGAAAGAGATAAGTACCTACACAGCTTACTAGCGATTGAAGAATAAACAGAAGGGCAAAGCAATGGAAAAGAGGCAAAATTTACCAAATACTACAGTGGACTATATGTGAAGAGAACAGTGGAGAAAGGTCAAACATGACTGTGAAATTTGGGGATTTTGACCCTAAATTATTAGAGTTAATGTAACAAACAGACCTAGAAAAGAGAAAATAAGAGCACTTGTGTCTTCTCTGATGACTCTGTGGATGTAAGCAACACTACATTTCATGTAAAAGTGTAGAGTTATATTCTTGTATTAGAAATTTTGGGGGCTTTTCAGGAAAAATGAAACATAGTGCTATTGGTTGGTGTGGCAGACCTTGCTAGCTGCCCACTCAATATCCTTTTTTCCCTTCATTCTTACTAAGAGCATATAGGGCAGTGAGATGCCAAAGCAAAAATTTTCATTTCACAACATCTTTTGCATCCAGAGATGGCCATTTGACACAGTTCTGGACAATGGGATATAAAACTGAGTCAATAGAAGATTGCTGGGCAACTTTTGGCTTTCCTGATATACACACTACTCCTTCCTCTTTATTGTTTCCTTCTTCTTCCTGTCTGCAGTGTAAATGTGAGATAGAGGTGGACTGACCGTCTAAAGCATAGATGATCAGGAGGACACAATAGCAAATCTAAAAGAGTCTGGGCACTGATGAAATTGTGGAGCCGCTGTAGCAGACCAGATTTGAACCAGACCTGAACTTCAACTGTCCAGCTTACTTCAGGATATCTTATCCCTGGGGTTGAGTTACCTCTTGTCACTGTGCTTGGGTTTCTGTTACATGGAGCCCAAAGAAATCCCTAACTGATATACCTGCTTGCAGAAACTTGGAAAATTTTATTAAGTGCATCATATGGTTTCAGCCTTAGCCTGATTTGAAGAAGGGAAATTTTGCACAGAGTTTATAAGACCCAACATTATGGTTTCAATCCGTCCTACCCTCAATTCAGCTCCCTTCTGTCACATGAGAACCCATAATCCTCTAACAAGAGAAGCAAGAAGGTAAAGTTTCTAGCATGTGTGTCTTATTTTCTCTCTGATCTTACATAACCTCAAAACTCTACCCTGACTTTTTGACATAAAGTTAGCATTTCCGTTAGAATATTACAATTTATCTAATTTTACATATGGTCATTCGGGAAAGCTGAGTTCTTATTAGACTGTCATAAAATAATATAGGCAGAAGGATGCAGGGAAATAGCAGAGGTATTTTCAAGTAATTAGTTGGAACTACAGACAGATCAAAAAGAAAGCCATTGTGCAAATGTCAGGCCATTCAAGGTTATTTCACCTTGAGGAGATAATGTCAGATCCCTGCTTTGGATATAAAGGAAGTTCTGACCGTCTTTCTGCCTATCCCCAAATCCTGTCTGAAGACCACTCCTGATCTGTAAAGTTTTTCCCTTGTCTACAGAAAAAAAGGAAAAACAAAGACAATATTTACACATATTTTACCAATATATTTACTCAAAAATAGTTCTTTAATCTGATATTTACCCTTCCTACTTTTTTAGTATAGAAATAGCCTTTCTTGTATGAAAATATGGTGATGGTAGATAACAGGTTTTGTTTTTTATCTTACTTGGATAAATAAACAGTTACTTCATTTTGTTTTCCTTATTACAAATATACATATATACATAAATCTGTATACGCAAATATGTGAAATCCACTACTTTGTTTTATTTGATTGTGGATCCAAAATCTGGTTTCAACCTCGGGTTCCTCAAATAAAACCTCTCCATTTCATAACTACCTTCCAAACGAATCTTATGCTTCATTCTGTCTAGATTTAAAGCTATAAATTTCTCTGTCAGCAGAAAAGTGAACTTAATAATTCACTATGTTCCAAGGCATCATCTCAAGAGTATTTCTATCCATCTTTTTTCCTTCTTCCCCATGCTTCTAGGAACGCTTATTCAGTACTTTCTATATACCAATCAGTGCGACATTCAGAAGCATGGAGAGAAAAGGAGTGAGAGGAAAGAAGAAAGAGATGCAAAGGCTCCAAGATATACAAGACATACCTTTTACCCTCAAGTAGCTCACAGTCTGTTGGAGAAGCAAGGGAAAAACAGCTCTACAGTAATGTGATGTTTTTAGAGTATGGACAGGATACTCTGGGAGTAGAGGAGAAGGAGTGTTTAATTTTGAGAGTATCAGTCATAAATTCTGAAAAAAGCTGCTGAGTCTTGAGAAGTAAGTAGGAGTGCTTCCAGTGGATTAGGGAAAGGAAGGAAAGTTATTCCAGGCATGCGCAAAGACTTCAAAATATGAGGGAGTCTTGTGGGTTAAAGGAACTGCAAGTAGCCTGTAGAGAAGTTACAGGCTAAAATCCAGTGAAGTGACTTGTGTAGGATAGTGGTCTCCAAATCTACAGAACTTTAAAAATGTAGTGTGTGTGTGTGAGTGCGTGTGTATGCATGTGTATATATATCTGGGTGTGCATCAGATAGCCCAACTCGGTAGGTATGTTGTCATAACCTAAGATCTATATATTTGAAAAACTCCACAGTAACTCCGATGGTTCATCAGGTGTGGATACCACTGCCATAGAAGATGAGGAGTGCCTGAAGGATTATAAGGCAGGGGATGGCACAATCAGATTTACATTTTAGGAAGTTCAGCCTGGTAGCCTATGAACCGTGAAGTGGAGGAAGCTGAGAATATAGGCTGGGAGACCAGCTGATACAGTTGAAAATGAGAATTTAAAAGCAATAGAGTAGAGCTGGAGAGAAGGTACACTTCAAAGACACTTAGGAGATAGTCGATACAGGAGTGGGTGGTGGTTTGTTGGGGAAGAAGATGAGTTTTAGACTCACTGCTTTGGAATTGTCTTGGAATAGAACTTGGAAATACAAGTTTTTACACTTTAAAAGAAAATTCACGATAAGGAAGCTGAAAAAATTAGATTTTGTGCAGCTGGGTGGTAAAGGTAATACCCTGTGCTCTTTAAATCACATTACTTGGACAACGAATTGAAATCACAAGGCAGATCTTACCTCTTCAAGTGTAAAAATCTCATTTAAATATTAAATTTAATCTGAAGTTGATAGGATATGCAAGGGTTAAAAGATTAAAGAAATTAGAGGGACAGATTGTGTTATCCTAACCCACCATATTAATTAGAATTAAGATGTCATTTCAGAGTTGCCTTTTTACTTAGTACCAAAACAGAATTCTAACCAGATTTACTCGTTTCTATTAGTCCTACATGACCCCAAGAATTATTCTTTAATGTCTTTACTTCTCTCAAAATCATTTCTTCCACTTGTCCCTCAGAAAGACTATTCGGGCTACAACTAGATGGAATTGATGATTCTGAAATTTTGGATTTCATTTATATGCTTAGTTCTTTCACACACAGTGAACCACGTGAACTACAATGACAGATAGTAATGTATCAGTGTTACAGATTACTTACGGTCTTGCTTCAAAGTCAGAGTATAAAACTAAATGGATAAAATCATTTATTAACTCTCTCAATAAAGTGTCCCTAAACAAGGAAATTGCTCATTACATAGACTTCATCCTAATAAGAGGAACAGCTAAGATGGCATTTAGCTAAGAACACACACACATGCAGACCAAGTTCCTGAGATTCTACCCAGGCTTTAGAAGCAGACTAAATAACCCTTTTCAATGGTTGACAGCACTCTTTAGCCAACATTTTTCCTTTCAAGCTAAATCCTTTATGTTTCACTTTCAACCTTTTCCTTTCTCTTCTGACTTTAGTAGTGATAGATAAAAATGCTTATCAACTGTTCTCTGAATAAGAAACTTAAAATACTCATAGTTCATCTTGAAATTGTTCCTCATTCAGAATAATCCCCAATCTTTTGACCTTTCCTCAAAGGTCTTATTTTCTGAAACTTGGATAATCTTGGTGGCTTTCCTCTGAACATTTTTGATGCTTTCACACATATTCTTGGTTGTGGAGCTCAGAGTGGGCATCACAGTGTACCCAGTGTGAAATGTACGAAGAACCATAGCTAATGAGCACCACATCTCATATTGCTGCTTTATATATGATATCAATATCATGCTTCTTTTTTTTCTAATGAAAACACAACTTCACTAATTCATGACCAATTTGCCTAGCGCCACTACGGACCAGAGATATTATTCTACGTGTTGCTGGAAAATTCCCATGATGTTTGTATAATCTGATTTTCTCTGTCTTCGTCACAAGTGAACATTTGTCTCCATATCTGTCGTGTTGAAATTCGATCCAGCACAGTGATAAGTATGTCTTCTATTTATATTAAGATTCTTTAGAATTCTTAGTATTTCCCCCAAATTGCTAAATATCACTACCTTTTCCAGCCACGTTGTGTAGGCTCTCTCTTTTGTCAGCCATTTGTCTATATTAAACACTGAGCCCACAGCTTACTCTTGTGGAAGCCACTTGTTAATTGATGACCACCCTTTAGGTATAATTTTCAGGTTTGTGTCTGCTTAGAGACATCTAAATGCCACCCTTGGGAAGGGAGTTGGTAAAACCGGGAGGCAGGCTAGGAACAAATAAGAAGAGTTGTTACTTACAGCAATGGGGAGACCAAAACAAAAGATGAAAAAAGAGTTTTAAAAATGCCGGAAAATAAAAAAGAACCAGAAAGGAAACCCAAAGTGGAATTAAACCTGAAGGAGACCAGAGGTTGGCACTGAGTTCAAGGTCGAAGGCCAGGATCCAGGTTATCAAGTTAAGAACAGTAAGAACACCTGAGGATAAATGGGGGGGAGCATTCACATGGTGATTACCCAAGAACAATCTTTCCCACAAATAATTTAGGTTTACTATTATTAACAGATCTGGTACGGTTCAGGGATATGACAGCCTGGCTGAAAAGGTCTGGGAGAATGGACGATCTGTAGGTAGTACAGATGAATCTCCCAATTGATTACCTAATGTGCTATTATAGGATAAAATGAAACAGAAAATTCAAGTTGAGAACGGCTATCATTTCCCATTGATTCTACCAAGTCTAACACTCTCTCTCAAGCCAAGAAAAAAAGTCATTGTTTAGAAAAATAAAAATGCAAAACTCTTTTTATTATCCTGCAATTCTATTTCTTGGATTAAAAATCATAGCTTATATATTCTTTGATATGTGAAGGTTATTTTCGGGCTCTTTAGAAAGCCATCTCTATCCCTGCTACACACAATACATAAGGGAACATTTAGCCTCACATTTCTTATGCCATCCCTTGCTATATGCAGCCCCCTAGAATACATAATAAAAAGATAAATGAAAAGCACATTAGAAATGCACCTAGTGGTGGGAATCCAGCCAGTGTTGATTGCAGATGTTTTGTTTGAATCAGTAGCTATACTGTGGGGAAGAAATATCTTTTATATAAAAGATTGTGTTGCCAGAGAATTCTGGAAGGAAAGACCATACTCTAATGAATACCATCTTTATCTCAAATATACACATCAAACGTATGCAATTAATATTATTTTTTCTAGATTACTCTATTTATTACAGATATATTGTATTTACTTATCATTTATAGTTAGTTTTTGGGTTATTTTATCATTACTTCTTCACGACATGGAGTAACAAGTTAAACATTGGCTCAATTTGAGTTGACACTCCACTGCTTTAAAGTAAAAGTTAAAATTCCATAGTTTTCCAAACCCCAAAATAACAAACGTGTCTTCATGTATCTTTCCAGACTCATCTTCCACCTTACCGTGTGCCCTATGCTCCAGCCCACTGAACTTTTCACTCTCCCTCAATAAGCATGTTCTATGATGTCTCTGGTTTCTGTCCTCTGCCTTGAAAGCCCTAATTTTTCTTCTCTGCCTGGCAAACCCTTGCTCACCTGCCAAGTGCCTATTCTAAAGAAATCACTTGTGGGAAAGCTTCTCTAGTCTTGAAGACTGAGTCAGATACACCTTCTTCGGTGTTCCTTTAGTACAGAACTCACATTACTGTGTTATCACTGGTTGCAAATATGTTTTGCGTCCTTCAGACGGTGAGTGCCTAAAGATTTCTCCAGGATCTATAACAATAACTGGCATAGAATAGGTGCTTAATAAAAGTTTGATGAATTAATACATCAACTGGACAATGAGATTACCATTCTGGAATGTTTACATGATCCTGGAATCTCCAGATCAATCATTCATGGCTAAAGTATTCAGTAATGTGCCAAAGAGGCTGATGAGCAAGGGGAAGAAAATTTAGGGAAAAATTAACCTAGAATAAAGCAAGGCTCAATTTACAGTATGGCTCATGGAAAAGCAGATGTTCCTGTTTCCAGGGGGGCCCATAGAGACAAATGGGTGGCTGAGCCTCCCAGATGCTCGGTCTGAATGATATGGCTACAGGCGATGCCTATTCCACAAATCGAGGGTGTACAGCCTCACTTTCACACCAGAGGCTAGTATGAACTGTGCATACCCTCACCTTTAAGATTTTCCCCTCACGAGTGAACATGAAAGCAGAGTGCCAGATTATCCATGATCCTAGCAAAATGGACAAAACTTAGAGTCCTGTCTTTTACATGCCAGCTCTTTGTTCATTAAAACAAAACATAATGAGGCAAACGTAAAATCAGACTTGTTTCTTTAAATCCAAGTTAATAAAATACCATCAGCTCAACTCACCAGTTTTGTTTTAAAGTGGCAAGAAAAAGAGAGAGGTTTTGTGGAGGCTAAAGGTCCCACACGAAGGTTATATGTTTTCTTTATTTTCACCTGAGATTCAACAAGACACTCCTTGTTAGTGTTATTAATAATCTCTTGTGGGATTTGTGGCAGGTCCTGGGTGAGCCATGCAAAATTGTATAAGTTTGGTACAAAAGTGAGTGACATGTTTTAGTTCTTTCAGTATTGTTTCATATAAAGAACATAAAATAAATGAGCAACGCATTATGTGAAGGAGCAGACTTGTCAAAATGTTAAGGTAGTGTGCTATGGAGAAGTAAAAAAGTATGTATTCATCTAATCCACCCTCCTGAAATGGCAGAATTCCAAGTTGTTTGGAATAAGAACCTGTGATGGAGATGAACCTTTGTGGACCCCTGAACGCTCCGACTCAGCGTAGTTAAAATGGCTATTGCCCCTGATGATAAAATCAACTGTTTATGCTTCTGTTTTATAGCTCCCAGTTCCCTTTCCTCCTCTGTTGAAAATCTCACACATTAATAAACATAAATAAAAAAAATTCCTGGTCTAAAATGAAACCCTATAGCTTTGATGGATCATTAAACCCCACTCACAGATTCTTTTCTTGGTCCAATCTGAAGTTTTTGTGGTGAGAATGTTAATTTTTTAACTCCCAGCAACCATTTTAGCTCAATTTCTTTGACAGAGGCTACCAGGGACGGAGAGGGAACGAAACGCTTAGCAGGGCTGGCCTTGGTGCTTTTTATGCCCCAAGCAAACAAACAAGAACAAGATTATAGTGGCCCTGAATGGAATCAGAAATGGGAGAGAGGTTTTCTCCCCCACAAGAGGCTTCTTGAAGAAAAACAACTTTAAGATGCAATCTGTATTGGGGAAGCCACTTGGCACCTGCTAGAAGTGCCTGTGATTTTGCAATCCATCCTGAGCATCCACACCTGAAGATATAGCCCCTGAACTTCTGTTTCCTCCTGGACATGAGTAACTGCCTGGTTTTGAATTCAGGAACCTGGAGGCACCCTAGACTCCTTGACAGACATACAGGAGATGCCAAGGGCTGCTTTCAATTTGAGCCTGAAGTTTTACATTTTAAGAAGACAAATGAACAGCATTACCTGTTTACTTCAATATTGACAAAGGAAAAGCCAGTGGCCCCCTTGCACCTGTTAATACTTGCTCCTTCTACCAGTGTGACCCACACAGCTGCTCATTTCAATTAGCCCAGGGCCAGTCTTGGCATTTACCCACAGAAACAATACCGTACAAAGAAGTGCCTCTGTGCGTTCATGCTGGCGCTCTTCCAAGTCACACTCAGCTTCTGCACATTTTACCAACCTGTCTCCCTGAGTGCAAGGTCTCGCTGGACATTTAAGTCCCTAAAAACTGAAGGAATCCTTCAGTTTCACTTAATTCGTCCTTTGAATTTTCGTTCTGAAACACATTTCTTCTTTGCACCACTATTTTACCTTTTTTTCTCAGCCTCCATTCTTTTTTATTCTACCTCCATACAGAGAGATACTCAGAATGGCACTTGTTTTAGTTCTCACTTTTTAGCAACAACAACAAAAAATATGAAAGTCAAGAAAAACTTTATGTTAAGTATTCTTCTTATTCATCAAGTAAAAATAAAAGATCTAAATAAGAAGTGATCGCTCAGCCTGCATCTCTTTTGCTCCAGCATTGTTCTTTTTCAAAATTAGGCCCAGTGGTTAGAAGGAATTACAGACCCTCCCCAGCAACTCATCTCCATCATCATTTTGGGGGTAGGGGGTAGGGTAGAGACAATTCCTTTGCCTATATTCAGTGATGAAAACATCTATGACAGCTTCTTGCCTGAATTACTACTAAAAGCACCACCATTCTCTGCTTCTCTTTCCCGAGTATCATCAGACATTACTTTTTCATATGAGTTATATTGAATGTGCCCTTTTATGACATGCCTAAGAGATGCTTAGAGACATTTCTTTATTCACTTCCCGAGTCTTCACTGTTGCTAGCACAGGAAATTTATCACCTCATGGGCAAAGACCATGCTCGTACTTTCAGTGAAGCTCTAATCTTGCTGGGAGACATTTGATATATGCCCAGTGCTGGAAAAGTTCCTTCCATCAGGTAATGAGGGTGGGTACCTTCCAAATTACTTGTCCGTTATGTTACACATGGACATTGAAATGTCCTGCCCCGGCCCGCGGTGGAGGGTTACTTCCTTTTGCTTCATGATAGAAAATGAGCCAGCTCACTGGGTCTGTCTTGTGTCTATGCAACCATCTGGAACAACATGTCAAGAGGTAAGCAGACGTGTTTACCATGACTTCGCCGCCTCCATAAACTGGCCTCTGTGGGTAACTTCTTTCCCATTTGCCGGGAGATACATCTGCAGACAATCTCGTTTTTCAGTCGGAGTGTTTACACATTTAGTAAGAGGGCAGGTTCCATAAAGCTCCTGTATCTGTATATATTTGTTTTGCTGTCAAGTTCCCTGTAGTTTTTGTTTGTTCAGGGGCTGAGTTTGTAGCAGGTGTTTGGAACAATTAACAGAAGCAGGGATACCAGTACTGGGCAAAGGGTGGAAGAAGATAAAACAAAAGATTGACGTTTTATAAAACAAAGACCCTTAAAAAATACGCTTAGGAACTACAGACTAGAACACACCAATAGTATTATGTTTAAAGGTTAATCTATTACAATTAAGCTATGAAGATGTGTGTTGGCCATAAAATATTAGGCTAAGCATAAAAATATCACTTTTTATGAATATTTTTAGATGATTTCTTTAGAATACTAAAACCATATTCTGTAGGGCTTGTAAAGCTTGAAAAGTGAGACATATATCAGATCTGTCTATGCAAATGACAGAATCAGTCCATTCTGTTTGTTCTGGGTTGTGAAAATGCACATAACAGAGAGAACAACCAGGAATGTTTGAGCATTTTTGCTGTTTGCAGAAACTTACAATCAGATCGAGGGAGTCTTTTTGCTTCTGTGTGGGTGACTAAGATGGTTAATTGGAGCCATGCCAAAGAGCCTTTTTCACATCAAAGCAGTTTTGGGAAAATTGTATTTATTTGGATGGCTTCACACTTTGAGTTTTGATTTCATTAAAATTTGCGTGAATTTACAATTATAGATTTCTAACTTATTCCATAAGCATAAATGCCAACGCGTTTGTGTTCCAACAAATAACAGAAGCCCAAACACTTTGCCTAGAGAAGAATAAATGGTCTCAATCCTCTTTTTCTCACTATTTTAACAAAAGAATTTAAATAATTCTTCTAATATTCATTGACCGTCTCTTAAGTGACAGACACCAGTAGTTGCTGGGGTTATACCAATAGGGGAGATTCGGCCCCTGCCTGAAGAAGTTCTCACTTTATTTGTGAAGACAGGTATACTAAAATTTATAAAATACAATACAGTCATTAATAGAATTGTGTACCAGTTACTGCCAGGTGAAGGAGTAGTACTTAATTCTGCTACGAGGTCATAGACAACCTTGTTAAAAATGTAACATTTTAACTAAGCCTTAAAGTATGATTAGAAAGAAGGCACTACATCAAGAATTTTTCTTTGGATGCTGAATTAGCAGAATATCACTCGGTTGTTAAATAAATGTACCAGGGGCCATAAAAAAAAATTGAGTAATCTCAGGAGGGAAATAAATCATCATTGTCACAATGGTCTGGATACCCTAGAAAAGAAGAAAGTCATTTCCCAAGAATTGGTGAGTGAGAGAGAGAAAGAATGAGACACTAAGAGAGGAATTTGTATATAAAGTAGCACTAAAGGGGAAAAGAGCCAATGAAAAGCAAAAAGTGCCCTGAAATTAGTGGTCACATATAGAACGAATGAGGTGGAGTGGATTGACAAATGGTTTAGGATTCAGGTCAATTTAGGCCCTTTTTTCCCTGAGTCATCAAAAGCTAAGAGCTCTCGTTGACTTTCATCCTCTAATAAAGTCTAATTAACTGTAAGGACCTAGACAAGTAGATGAATATTTCTCAAATTGGTCCATGTCAGATACATGTTAAACCAAAATGGCATTTGCCTTCTACCCAGGCTAACCCCCTTCTTCAAGCCACATTGACTTGGGTGCTTCACATTCCTACTCTTCCTGGCAAACTACCACTTTCCTTAGAACGTGAAAGTCTTACTAGGCTAAGTGATGAGTAGATTCACTTAACAGGCCTTACTAAGCATTGCTGACTAGAATATATTGCTAGCACTAAAATGTATATTCTCTACTATCCTTTTACCTAGTGCATCTTGCATTAGGCATAGCCACTTATCAAAGACAAAATGATTAAAAAGTAAAATTCATCATGTGTGGCTATCAAGCCACCATAAATTGATAGTTATTCCCAAAGGAACAGACATATGGCTGGCTACCTAGATATATGACATTAGGAGGAAGAAAATAATGCTTCATAAATTCTGGATATTTTTCTGTTAATAATTTCCTTAAGAATATAGGTCTTATCTTTAGCTTATTTGGACGATGTCTGTTTTCATTTTCATTCCTAGTATCTTTGAGTTCTGTAACACAAATCTCTCCATATAAATTCCCCTCCCAAATTCCTCCCCATAGCACTGTATCTTGAGTTATGTTTAGCACATGGTTGACTATGGACCACATGAACCACACGAACCACACAATGCAGCCAGAAAAAGTTTATGGGTTAGCCCACAAAATGAAAAAGGTGGACATTGTTTTGCCTAGAGAAAAGAAGCCAAAATGATCTGGAATTAATTGTTCTGTTAATTCACAATTTGGCTGGGTCTACAATACCTGCCCTTTCTAAAGTAAGCAGTTCTGTCAACCCTTCTTCACAGACTCTGTAGAGCACTGGAGGAATAAGACTCAAGAGACCTGGATTTGAGTTTATCACATATATTTCCTGGCTCTAAATTTGGATAAACAACTTATCGTCCTTGAGCCTTACATTCTTTTCCTATAAATGGGGGTTAATATCATCTCCCTTGCCTGCCTCGTTTAGTGTTTGGAAAAATCAAATAAAGCAATGTATATGCTAGGTTTTAGTGATGGACCAGACCAGAAAAGCTGGTTCAGTTTCCAAGATTAGTGAGAATGACCCCAACAAAGACTCTGTCCAAGGTCTATAAAAGCAAGATGAAAGCTAGGTGAAGATGTGATCGGATGCAGCTGCCTGGTGGCGTCTTATTCCCCATGAATGCATGCCTAAAGTTTGATAGTCTTAGCAACCCACTACAACAAAGTATCCACCAAGCTGGAAGATTCTAGAACTCACTGAGTTTTAAATCATTTGAGGTTGGTGGAGGAGTGATTGGAATGGGTCACATATGGCCAAATTACCCAAATTTAACATCTTGGTTCATAATCTCTTGCTCCATTGTTACATAACCTACTACTGCCATGTTTGATTTCTTAGGCTTATTCAAAATTTTAATGCAATAGACCTGACCAAGGCCTACCATAATTCCGAAGATTTTTAAAAATATGATGCTAATGCAAGACATAAAGGCTATTAGGGTCATATAGTTTGGACTTACAAGGTACTACAATTGCTTCTAAATTATTAAAGGGCTAGTTGTGACTCTGTGGATTATTTAGGACTTTTGAATTTATTCTTTTCCTTCTTTTGGTATACTTTTGGAAAAGTCGCTGTTATTTAAAATATACAAAGAGACCATATATACGATAGGGCAAAATTTATGTTTCAGATTGGCTGAAACAAATAATACCATCTTAGCACCAGGCACCTAAAAATGGACTGGGGGAAGGTATTTTTACTGGTGTGTGATGAATTGAAAATGAAGTATCACCATTCTGTCTCCACATTTCTGTCCTAGAGCTAGACAGTCTCACGGCCCAGGAATTCTCCTCAGGATGGATGTAGACGATGACAGATGCAACAGCAATAGTTTGTCATAGATCATGATTCAGCTCTTTTGGAACCTTAGTTCCCATTCACGATAGAGACTGGAGTTTTGAAGCACCCAGTAAAACATTATTTTAACACATCAACTGCTGCAGCCCTATGTCAGATGCAGGCTTAGAGCCTTCGTGATTCTCTTTTTCCAGGTTCCAGCATTCACAACAGTTTCCTCCTCCCTGGCCCACTTGTCACAAGGCTATTTAAACCAATGATAGGATTTCTCTCTCAGTGATTTATGACCTAAGGCCTGGTTGTTATTGCAACTACTTTACCTAATTTATGGTGATAGAATAACTTCATATTTATGAGTCAAACATTTTTATGGCCAGGACTTGGTAGTGAAAATCAAAGTGTGTTTGTACCTTTTAAACAAAAACATAGTATCAAAACCTTAACATGTTTAGTATGAGTTTTCTTTTTTCCAAAGGAAGATAATCTCAACAATATTCTGTAGGAAATTCTCATGCACAGTCTGATTTCTTTCAGTGAGATAATGGGATAATCACAAACAAAAGTTTAGGATATCTGCTAAGAAACATACCACTCTAGGAGACCGGATGACAGAGTAGAAAGAATATTCCAACGGGGTCAGGAGACCTTTGTTTTAACCTGAGATTTGGCCGTGCAGTTTTGTGTAGGACTGTTAGCTTATTTGGGTCTTATATTTCTTACTTATAAAATAGGTTCCATGGTCTTTAAAATCCTTTCCTGATAAACTTCCTTATGTATAAGGTGAAGGTAATAACAGTAGCCATCCGCAAGTTTGCATGAGGATTAAATGATATTCAGCATAGAGTTTATTATAAGGACATCAGCAAAAGATCAATAAGTTAAATATTTATATAATAATTATTTCATTATTTATCCTAGATATTTATTGTCAAGACTGTTATATTACCATAGTATGAACATGCTACATAGGCATGCTTGCTATACATATAGTATAAATATGTAAGCTATGTATATAATAGTTAGATCTGTACAATAGGTACAAAATATACTCGGAATGAAGACAAAAACATTGGAATGGAAAAATCTTATAAGTTTAGGTTTGGTTCTGAACAAACTGACCATTACTGTTTTATGAATATGCGAAAACACCAGACAGGTTTCACAGATTGTTCGTTCCCTCTGATCTTGTTTTTCTGTGTTTAGTATCTGATTGATGAGCACTTAGACTTGAACTGATCTGATCAACAGCATCATGGAACTTCTCGTCACACACAGAATTCATGGCTATAATCCTTTGGCCTCAAGCATCATTAATAAGCCCAATATTCTACTCCAAACTCCACAACTTATTCAGATTCCAAGGAACGAGACACTTGGGGGAAACAGTACTTTCTTTTCAGCTGTTTTTTTCACAAACAAGTTTGAAAGCAATTTTTTTTTTTATGCTAAGCTAACAAAAACATTTTGGACCAAATTACGACATTATGATTCATAAAGACATTAACCCCCATTAATTTTTATAAATATGGATGTTCATTTGTAAATTCTTATTTACATGTGCAATTCATATATTCTCCTGTGGAGCAGAAAATGTATTTCCTCTTTTTTTAAACGCTAACTTGTTCTCACCTCTGGTCTCAGCTAATGAAGCAACAGACTCTTATAAATTTCAGTTGGTTGATTCTTTAATAGCAACTTAAATGTCTGGACTGAGAAAAAACTTGAAAGGTTTACAAAACAAATGTTCAAAGGCTAACACTACTTTCTTGTCTGGAATTTGTAACTTAGTAGGACAAGATGTATGATGTGTGTCTAAGGACATGAAACTGATTAACAAAACAATAAGATCATTATATTATTGGTATATTAACATATCAATATTATTAAATAATAATTATTGTTGTTATATCAAAATAGAAATTGTTTTCCAAAGCAGTTAATTCACCAGACTACAAGCTTATTCTAACAATGCTGACATAATTAAAAGCATGTTGAGACCTCCTTACTGGAATTGTGGTTATGGTCACTTTCAGTAAGAAATTTAGATAATATAGAGGTTTACCTGAAAAGCTCTATATTAAGTTTCCAGTCTTGATTACTCACCTTCATTATAAGAATGCCTACAAACAAATTTGTGCTTTTTCCAAAAATCAAAAGCATCTTCAAATAATAGATATTAGTCATCTTTTGGGGATATTGGAGTAATGTGTAAAATAGAACCATAATACAGTTATGAAATATTTTTTAAGGTACCAGAAAGTATTACCAAAACTCATACGAAAACAATGTCAAACAAATGGTTGAGAGTATACTTATAGTGAATACACTGTGGGCAGTGATAGGTAAGAAAGCTTCTTGGAGGAGGCAGAATTTGAGCTAGGCCTTGGTTGATGGACAGAGATGAAGGACATAACATTACAGAGTAATATGTCACAGATTATATATTTTAGATCTAGAAGGAAACTTCTTTTAAACTCCCTAATTTTACTGATAAAGAAACTGAGAATCAAAGAGAAATTATGACTTTCTCATGGAAATCCAACTAGTTAGTGAGAAGGAATAGGCTCACTAAGGTTTGGTCTAGAGTTCTTTTCATGATAATAGGAATAACATCTCTGCATTTGATCAGATCTACAAGTGGTTTGCAGTATGGAATAGGATGTTTTTTATTTACTGAATTAATGAAACTAACAGATTTTTTGTAATGCTAAATTCTAATCTAGCAAGATATTCTCTTAACATCTTTTATTTTATTTTCAAGTTTAAAATATTATATGCCTTTCAAACTAAAAAAACACCCTTTCATATTTTATTAATTTCTGGTTAATTATGAGTACACTCATGAAAATTGATAGAATTGCTAACATCTGATGTAATATTGCCACTGTGGGAAATATTCACTGTGTATAGATAAGGTACTGTCTTGAGATACGGCTTGATTACTTTTAAAAAGAAACGAAAAGAAAAGGTTATATAAGGCCAAGTTTCTCTAGGTGGAAAGTGTTTTTCTTATAGCCATCAGCACACTTAGAAAATTCACATCTTATTGCAAAAAATAGAGTTGAAACTGTTAAAGCTGCTGTGATTACTATAAAGAAGCCCAAATATTGAACTAGATGGAGCATATCCCAGGAAAAATAATTTCCCCAGCCTGTGTTATGAAGGGGTTAATTATGAGACCTGAGATAAGGTGTTCGCACATCCAGGCACTTCATCAAGGCATGGAGTCAGGAAACAAGGGAGAATAGATGAAGGTGCTAGGGATAATAATGATGGCAAGTAATGATTTCCCTAGAGGTGAACTGATCTATGGCCACAAGCAAAGAAAAAAGGCTAGAAAGTACCATAACATTACCTTGGAGTACTTAACAGACTCAAAAGCAGTAACCCTGTGTCAAAAAAGGCCCCTCATCCTGCTCATTTTCGGTAAAAGAGTTATGCCAAAGTACAAGAGGGGAATGCAAAATTCACATATGAAATTAAACAGCTGAAAGGTATGATTTAACAATGCTCAAAACTCAATAAGCCAAAGATAAACAGCAAATTAGATGACTCAATGTCAGGAGGAAAAAACATCTTCCATCGATCCCATCGTCAAAAATTAATCTGCTTGAGAATGCCCTCTGCTCCAATCCCCGAGCTGATGAAGAGTGGAGAAATAGAGTAAAACCTATGTACCAGCGCTTCACCTTCAGGCTACACCCTGATTACAATCTCCTGTGAGACGTTTCAGCATGAAGCGCCTCTCATGTTGGGACTGCAAAATTAAATTGCGATCAATACTTTACAAAAATAATTGGGGAAAAATGTTCAGAAGTCGGAGCTGCACTGTGTGGCCACAAACATATGAAAGTTATTTTTTTTCCTACCTTTCTGGGGGTTATTCTTCAGGATAGATCAGTTCAAAGGTGTCTCTTGACAATAGTGTTCTTGGAATGGTTTCGCTCACCTTGTTAGGGAATTTTAAAAGCAGAGGAACATTTACAGCCTACGAAGAGTAGTAGCTTATTGCTGTATCCTGATTTTCTTTCTTTGGAATGCTAATCTCAGCCTATGAATTCTTCTTGTCTCTTCTCACTTTGATGTTGATTTAAATTTCTTAGCAAATTAATTCTCATCATTAAACAGAAATGACAAAAAAAAGTTATATTCCAACAAAATGAAAGGACACACACACACACACACACAAAGCTTTGGCACATTTGTTGAAAACTTTGCTTCAGATTTGATTCTGAATCCCTCAATACATTTAAATGTTGAGCTCTGTAGTTAAATTTAGGGTAAAATGTATTGAATCAAACTCTTTCCTGCCTAAAGCAGTGCTTACTATTCAGTTTTTCCTTCTTGTCTCCCTCTGAATAACTTCTTATTTTTGGCAAAGATTTGCTTTTTAATCCACAAAAAGAGGAGGAAGTGGAAAATGTAAATGCCTATGTGAAATTCTGGCTTTTTCAATAAGTGGTCATTTTTGGTTTGGTTATATGGAAACTTCAAAAGATTGTAGTTTTATAACTGCATTTTTGGAATCTGCATAGGTTTTTCTGGATTTTATTTGTGGTACAACTCTTCTGACAAGGCAGATTACTGATTTTCTTCACATGAATCATTTGTTATAACCTGAGTCACACACAAAAGCAGCAGCATTCAGAATACGTGGTACAAACCACACTGAAGTAGGTGGTACATAACTATCTGAAGGGGAGTAACCAAAGCAAGGTAATCAATGGCTTATGGCTTGCTGTCATCCTAGGAAAGGGGGATGTATTGAGTGGTGTCCTATAGGGCATCAGGACTAGGGGAAGAAATTGAAAGTGTGCTTATTAAGTGTGAAAATGACAACATTTTGGTCTAGATGGCAAACGTCTGAGAAGACTTGCATTACATTTAATGTGACCTTTACCAAGGAAATGACAGCACTCTCAAGAAGGGGGCTAGAGAGAATTTTATTGGGCACCCCCAAATGAAACAGACCACTTACGTCTCATGATTTTACTATGATGAATTTCAAACTGGTTTTCTCCCACCACTCTACATGCTCTTGAACAACCTGTTCACACTGTTGTTCTGATGAGAAAGGTAGAATGTAAAGTTATTTTAAGATTCACTTGAGGTGAACACAATAGAGATGAGGAAAAAAGAAGGCAGCAGGATGCGGAGGGAGAGGAAAGAGACTTTGGCACTTCTCATATACAACCTATGGCCCAACCTGCTGTTCTCCACACATACCACATTCCCACACAAAATACGCTTTCTGATCACTCGGAAATACACTTTCTGGAACATGCTTCACAATGGTAACTGCCTAACACTGATTCAGTTCTTCAAGTCTCACTTCAGACATCTGTTCTTCTGGAAAAATTTCCCTTAATCTCCCCAACCCTATAATTAGGCATTCTGACCCTATGCATATATTTATTATAGCATTTATATATTAAAACTAATTTTTCCTTCCTTACTAGACTGTGATGTTTCTAATAGAATGAATTGTCTTTTACTCATTTTTGTACACTCAGATTCTTTTTTTCCAACATAAATAATCCAATTTCTTTATAACATTCTTTCACTGACTTAGTTTTCCAAGTTTTAATTTACCATGTGTCACATGGGACATATCTATTTGAGGTTTGGATTCTTCATCTCTAAAGTGAAAGGACTGGGCTAAATAAAGCGTCTCTAAGGTCCCTTCTGGGTCTAAAATTTCAGGCAATAAAAATGATTGAATATTTTGCTAAAAGGCTAATCACAGTGCCTGCGCAGCCACAACCCGTTCTACATGGCATGAAAAAAGACTCTTTTTTAAAAATTATTGTTCTTGTTTGTTTGTATTCTACATGATCCCACCTTACCCTTGGCTCCAGCAATGGTCCCTCACCAGAGGCATTATATAGTAACTTGTGCCACATGAAATTGCTGATATTTGCTCATTTTGGCATATGCAAATGTTGATTTGTGGATCAAACTAATATCTGGCTATTCAGAGAATGATGGCATAGTTTGATAGTAAAGCTTGAATAAGATCAATCTGAGTTGTTTTCTAGAATTGAATAGTGAAACAAATCAAGAACCAGGCGGTATATGCAAGCTGAACGTATGACTCCATAGATATGAAGCAGAGGACAGGTCATAATGGGAAAGGAGGAGCTATGGAGACATGGACTCATGGAACCTGAAATTGTAAGGAAGCAGACTCCATTTCTTAGCAGAAAGCATGAGGTAATGAAAAGATATATACAATACAAAGACTATGTTAGTAGCAAAAGAAGAATAGAATAATTACTTGGAGAGCAACTGGGCCATATTAATATTGGTGTTCTCTAGTATACACACAAATGAATGCCAGCTATATAGTCCCCACTGCCACCTTGGATCCACTGCCAGTTCAAATGATACTCAACTGTGATGTGGTTTTTGTACATTTCTTTTCTCAAGATATCCACCTTCCCATGACCCAAGATAACTTGATCTTCCTAGAAGCAGTCACTATAACTTGAAGCTAGATAAATAAAACAAATAATAAAACACAATATCAGGCAAAGCTGTGAAGTCTTCATAACAATGGTGGCTACAAGTCAGTAAGTATCTATCCTGTGCCAGGCACTTTATGCTTATTTTTTTACCTCCCTAAAGGCAGCTCTGGGAGGTAAGCTTACAGATGAGGAAACTGGAACTCAAAAAGAATGGAAGGACCTGTCTAAGGGCACACATCTACTAAGGAATGGAGCTGAATTCAAACCCAGCTCTATTGCTTCCAAAACATGAGCTCTTTCCACTATGGCACACTGCCTCCTCAACCCCTGAAATACAAAGTAATGTTAGAATTAGAAAAGCTTCCTTTGAGTCTTTTTGTATAAGTCACATACAAGTTATCTACCCACCCAGAAACATATGAAAGACTTCCCAAAATAAGCTTGGTTCTGGCATTATCGGTATAGCTATTCTGATTCACATATTCCCTATGAATCAAACATTTACAATAGCCTCAGGCCTCCAGATAGGGCACACACTTTCTGTAGTGCTAAATTGTCTATTGGCTTTGGATTAATGTTCTAGAGAGAAGCACAACCTAAACCACTTTCTTTTGTCCTAAAAATTAGGATCATTTGTGAATCCCATGGGACCGTCACTGTCTGACCGAAATAAACCAGTGAGTTCTCTTTGATATGGGACACTTATGCTAGTTAGATAGTGTCCTGAATAACCTTATAAAAATTTATCATATTCATTAAAATGAGTGTTCTATAAATTTCAGGACCTCTTCTGGGTGCTGAGGATTCAGAGCTAACAAGCATGTCAGACAAGATCCTGTTCTCATAGGAGAATATATATTTTAGTGAGAGAAATAGATTTTTTTTTAAAAAAAGGAAGAAAAGAAATAAATGAAATCATTTTTGATAGTCTTAGATATCATAAGTAAAATGTTTCAAAAATAAATGAGATAGAGTGAAGTTGGGGGGAGCTATATTAGATAGAGATGTCACAGAAACCTTCTCACTATATTTTAGTCAAGGCCTGAATGATGAGCAGGCGCAAGGCACACAGTATTAGGAAAAAACATTTTAAGCAACGGGAATAGTAAGTGCAAAGACTCTCAGGCAGAGGCAACCTTGACATCTTATCAGATCAGAAGAAGAGCAGTGTGGCTTGAATGAAACAAGTGAAGGGAGGAGTTAGAGAAAATGAGGCAGCAGGTGGATGAGGTAGAAACGCATAGGCCATAGAAGAAGTTTCGGTTTTACTCTAAGTGCAAATGTGGAAATGTTAAAATTTATGTTTTAAGCATGAGAGTGACCTGAGAATGCATGGATGCTGGGTGGTCTCCATGGAAGGTTGTCTGTATCTATTTATGTTCCTCTCTGTTAAAGGCCTCAGTGTGGCATCCATCACTTTGGTAAATTTTTCACTGCCCTGTATCTGATCCTTATGCTGGTAGGACAAAATTTGGTTTTTTTCCATCAAATCAATTGGAAATACATCTCTTAGGGTTAAACACACCCTAAGCAAGGACTTAAGGATCTATATACAAAACGAGAATGTCCACGCACTAATCTCTAGTAAGAAATTATCAGAGAGTCCAAAAATCTAGAAGTCTATTTGCTACAGCCCCTGGCATATATCTCTACTTTGTTAACAAATCTGGAATAGTGGAAGCCATTGACTGAAACTCTCTCACCCCTGGATAGTGCTCAGAGGAGCAGAGGCCAAGTTTGCCTTTGACACTCTCCCATGGCCGTGTCTTCATGATTAGCTCACTGCCTTCTAAGGGAAGCAGTCTTTCTTTAGATCTCTTATATTAAGTCAGATGATCATGAAGTTTGCTGGCCTGTGAGCCATTCTGTCTCCCGCCAATAACTTTATGTACCAATTCTCAGGTTGCATATCAATATTTCAGCATAACTCCAGTTTTATTCATGTCTAAATTCTTGGGGGTTTGCCCCATTGTAGCCACAAAAAACTGACAGCAACTGGAACAAGGGGACTGTAGAGGTAAATCAAATGGGCGTAGCCATTCCTGACTCTCAAAGAGTAGGCATGCTCACTAATGAAAAATTGTCATCTTTGGAAGTGATTGACAGGTTGACATTTTTCTTCATGAATCAATTTCTCTCAGGCTTTGACTCTCTCAGCCCTGCCTCAACAATTTTCTTATGTTGATTACAGTCAATAGGCTTGGCCCTGACCCATCCTAAACCAACAGCATATATCAGCTCAAGGAAGCCATTCCTGATGTGCATTCCTCCTTTAGAAAAGCAGCATCTTCATTGTGATCCTGTATCACCCACAGTCCACCACTAGGCTTATCGTCCTCATCATGTTCCAGATTTATTCTGACCTCAAACTTCATCAGGTGGACTCACAGAATTTCAGACTGGGAGCCACCTTGTGAACTGTGTAACCCATACCCAAAATTTTCAGATGCAGAACTGAGGCCTTGAAAGGTTAAACAACTTGCCCAATTTTGAGACTCAGTTCCTAGTAGAGAAACAGAACTAATCTCCAGGTCTCCTGACACCTAGTTGTATATCCTTTCCATAAAATCCTACCAGTGTTACCTATTCTCTTAAGGCCTTGCCAGGCGCCTGTATAATCAACTTATTTGACATAATCAATTTATTTGAGTTAGGGTTTTATGGCTGATAATGACTTGATATGTTACTTCCATTAGATAACAATTTTGCATAATGAAAAGACTAACTCAGTAAACATGGTAAGCCAGAGGACAATAGTTTGGGACAGAATGTACTAGACATGTCAGACTCTTCTATGTGAGACGATCTGGCCTATAGCCCATGCTGAAGAGGCAGCTCAACACAGATTCATAAGCCAGAACTGATTTGAGTCATCACAGGCCATGCAACCCAAGCCTGGTTAGGGACAAAGGATAAGGCCTGGCATTAAAAAAATTAAACAATTGAAATTCTCCTTTTAAGGAATTTATAATGGGAAGTGCAGAAAGAACCAGAGTAAGCAGTGAGAGCTAAAACTGAAAGTAAGTTATGAAAGAATTCCACAGAGTTCATAAAAACCCAAAGTTATGAGGGAGCATAAACTATGAGTAAGATGAAGAGTAGAACTATTAGTAGGCAGAGGATATAAGGGCATATATTTATATATATAATCGCGTGAAAGAATGACCTATTGACTAATGATACAGAGAGAAGCAAGTGTGCAGAATCTTAATTACTCCTCACTGGGAGGGAGAGTAGATGAGTCACAAACACTTGTTCTGAGGTCCCTGGAGATGGTTGACGATACATCCAGTTACTAAACTCTATTTTTCCTCTGAGTTCTGGCTGTCAGGCCATCTGGCTGAATGGCTATCATTCATGAGATTCTCATGAGATTACTGTTTCCTATTCCCAAGTATATCATTTTAATATGGTAGTGTATAAATAACTCACATGAATTTTTATTCATTTCTGTAAAAACAGCCTAACTAAAACTTAGAGAGAGCACATGCAATTCCCCTCACTGGAAATGGTTATTTGATTTATGTACTAGATTAGCCTTTGAGGAAGTTCAGTGATGCTGGACATGGCTTCTGTTTACCTCAGTCCATATCAAGGGATCAGACTTGAATGGACTTTATGTTTTGTCTTGTGATGTCATACAAAGATTTCATATTTCAGGCATGAATGAAATTATCATATAAGCAAGTATTTATTTCCAAGGATGAAATAAATACATGCTGTGGCCTGATTTAGTTTTCTGGTCAGGGAACCACTTCACTGGTCTGTCGGTTGTCATACCATGACAGCTGAGTATTGCTGTGATGCTGAAAGTTATGCCACTGGTATTTCAAATACCACCAGGGTCACCCATGCTGGACAGGTTTCAGCGGAGCTTCCAGACTAAGACGCACCAGAAAGAAGAACCTGGCCTCCCACTTCTGAAAAAACTGGCCTTGAAAACCTTATGAATAGCAGCAGAGCATGTTCTGATATAGTGCCAGCAGGTGAGAGGATGGTGCACAAAGAACGGGCAGGGTTCTGCTCTGCTCTACTTGGGGTCACTAGGAGTTAGAATGGACTCTATGGTACTAACAACAAACTGTTCTCTAGAGATGAAATTATCCTATGAAAACTGCTTATTGGAATTTCTTGTTGCCACCAAGTACAAATCTACCACAAATCCTTCCCATCATCCTTACTCACATCTTTCGCCACACGTGTTCTCAGTGTGCCTATTCACGCATACCTTACAAGGCAAGGAATAAATACAGTCAGAGGAAAAAAGAAGAACTAGCAATCTAAAGTTATAGTCATTATTTTAGCTGCATGCTGATAAAGTTGTAGATCATTCTGTCTTTTTTAAAAAATAAACTTTGACCTGAAACCAAGAAAATTCTTGAAATCCAAGTAGCTTTAATTGTTTCTAAATAAAAATTCAGAATGACATAAATACTGAATGGCTCCTGGGCAATGTATCATTGCAGGTTAAATACGTTTTGCCCTGGAGGCTGCAGTTCATAGGGTGTAGATAACAAGACGAATGAAATTGGTGATCCCAGCTAGTCCAGAGTGGATATTAACATACATCACCTACCTGTCTCCAAATGTGACCCTATTTTCACTATCAGTTTCTCTGTCCTCAGGAAATTGTTGCCAGTGAGAGAAGGGGAGGACAAAGAAGAGAAGTGACGGTCCAGTTGTGATGGGAAGGACACACTAATAAGACTGAAAAACTGGAACATTCTCCTGATCTATTCTTTGCATTCTCTTCCTTTTTTAAGAACAAGGAAGAAGAAATAGAACCTCCTTTCTTAGCCTAAAGGGAGCATACAGAACAAGGTCCTCCAGGAATGCTAGGATATTTCTATTTTTTCTCTCTAGTATTTCTGATATTTTGATACTAGAGAGAAAAAAAGGATTGCCTATATGATTTTTTTTAAGTTTATAAAATCAGCACTCACCAATTATTGCCAAATTTAGCTCCTTGAAAGCTAAGAGAAAAGAAAAAGATCAGCATGGGTATCAAAGAGAAGACCAGATAGGGAACACTCTAATCCTTTAGGAGGCAAAAGAAATCTATGTTTCTGTACTATTAAGTATAGCATAAAAAGGCCAAAGTCATGGGCATTAGCCCCACAGGGGCCAGTTAGCTGGACTCAAATTCAAGGCCGCAGAATATATATCTAACCTTGCCGCTGGCAGTTAATTATATCAATGACCATCAAGGGGAACGAGAAAAGTGTCTTCTCAGTGCCTATTTTAACATCACCCAACACTTTTAGCTTAGCTGTTATAATTGTCAAAAAATAAAAAATTTGGAAGCAATTTTAAAATCATATCAGTTGACTTATATTCGTGAACTGCTGTACAAACATGACATTTGTAAAATACAACTAGTTATCTCTTTTCTAGATGGAATTTTAGTACTTTATTTAACCAAAGTTAAGACCAAATAGTCGACTTCTGGCTCGTAGTTCATACTGTGGTTTTTCTCATTGCAGCATTCTCCACTATAAAAAAGCTTATAAATATCAAATTAAATAATCATGAGAGTTTTAAAAAGTCATAACAATTGTTTTTGCTTGTCTTTCCTAATTATATCATGGCTAAATATTAGTTATTTACTTTCTTGACTAAAGACTTCATTTTTAGAACCAGGAAGAAATATCTCAGACTTACTTTACCTTCAGCTCTAGCATAAATTTTATTGTTTTTGCATAATAAGATATAAAATGATTTTACAGTGTTATAGAAAAACTAGTTTCATCATTAAGCAAAATTATCGTTCAAATATAAGAGAAGTGCTATGCTATTCATAGGGACATGTTTAATATAAGTTTCAAAAATACATGTTCAAAATGGAAAACCAAGCTTTGCATACTGATAAGGTGATGGGTGGCAATACCAACTGTTGAATCAACTGAATAAAGATAAACATGACACAATATTGCAATGTGTTAAAACATAGCTTTCTGTTTCATCTGTAACTATTTTTGTGCAAATTTAAAAACAGTTTGCTAATTACTCTATAGTGAAACTGTCTTTACAATAGACAGTTAAAGTTTGTGAGAAAAAAGTACCTCCTCCCTCCCTCCTTTCCTTCCTTCCCTCCTTCCTACCTTTTTCTCTCCCTCCTTCTTCCCTTTTCGTCCTTTCCTTTCCTTTCTTCTCCTTCCTTCCTTCCCTCCTTCTCTCCTTCCTCCCTCCAATGTTTAAATAAGGTCAGATCCCATGTCATGTCTGCACACTGAAGCAGGAAATCCTAGAAGACTGAGGAAGCCTGTTGCAAGTTGACAGAGCCTTGCTGACTGCTCTGGAAGTCACATTTATTGACGACTTACTATGTGCTCACACTGTTCTAAGCCCTTTACAGAGAGTATCTTATTTAATCTTCATAAGACTTCACTTTGTATAATTGAAGAAATTGAGACTCAAAGTAAGTGTATTAACTTGTCCAGAAGTTTAGACAGATTATAGTTATTATAGAGTCAGAATTCATTCTTTTATACTGTCTCCTTTGTGAGCAGGTTTGGGCACAAAGCTCTGAATCATTCCCACCTAAGTATATCCAAGTTGAGAACTCTGGAAAGACAACCTAAGGAAGTGAGTTTTATCTCTGTTCCCTTAAGGTTTATTTCAGGCATCAGAGACACATGGTCAACACAATAGACACTGTAGAAGGCTACATGCTCCTGTAGACATGTGTAATGAGAGTACACTCAGATATGGATAAATATATTTAATATATTTAAGAATCAATATGTAAGGTCCACCATCTTACCCACTCTGGATTCATGGATCTTGATAATGGTTGTCAATTGGGGTCCAGCTAGTTTATACATCTATCTCAAACAATACTTACAGTGGATTTTTAGCTCCTCAGTTGTGAATGACTAAAGCTACACTGTGAAACAAACCATAAAGTTTACCAAACTCCTCTTGCGGCTGAATGTCTAAGACAATGCCCTGGTTTATTTTTAATGTTCAGAAGCATGAAATCCAAGATTGATGGTGACATTCTAAGAGTGATAATAGGAGGAGGGATCTGTAAGAAACAGAAGAAAAGAAAGAAGAAATATGGCAAGATAAAAGAAATACGGTAACCCAAAGGAATTCCATTGCTTGTGCATTCATAGCACTTTCTTCTCCATGGAAGTGGGAAATAGGGTCATCCAAATTAATTGGTTATATTTCATTACTAATACTATCTGAAGGCATTGAAAAAAAACTGGCAATATTATGTTTTCTTTATTTTAAGCAGTCATCCTAAAGGGTTAATCAAGATTTCCTGTGAAAAGAACAGTGATGTTTAGCCAAATGATTTTGAAAAGCAGACAATAAAAAATAGCTTCAATAATTCATATTAATTCAAGTCCTATGGTTAATGAGGGAAATGAAGTGCTCCCAGAGGGGATAAAAGCACATAGCAGCAGCATCAAGAATCTTCAAACCACCGCTGGCAAAGGATGCAGTAAGCCCCAAATACCCACTAACCACCTACTATTCACACTTTACACTTGGGAAAAACTTAATATGCTAATTTTGCCGATGGTAGCTAAAACAGCGCCTATACAATTATAATACAAATGAGCAACTGCCTATATTCTTCTTTGTTGTTACGGTTCTTAGACTTCCTGTTACCATCCAGTTTGTCTGAAATTTTCACTATATTAAGGATATACTCATTTGATCAGGCAGAAATACTGAGACTGTGATCAGCTCCACCTAGCACAACAATTAAACCGTTGTCAGGCTAAAGATACAGCAAAGTTGAAAATCAAATCATGGATTGGATTGGGTTGCCAAATAGGATGATGAATACTCAGTCTGAATTATCTAGAAAGATGATGGATTCATCAAAGATCAATCTGATAAAGTGTAAATACATGTTCATTTTACTAACATTAATTAGGCAATGATTACGTAACGTGTGTTAGGTACTATACAAGGCACTAAGGATAGGAAAAAGAATAAGACTTTCCCTCTGAATTCTAAAACTCTCTTGGGGCTGACAAAGACCATGACTATTCACTTTGATTTAATGTAATACTGCAACATGCTCTGGTAGCACAGGACTCTGTTGAAAGTAGCAGGAGCAGAGAAGAAGGAGAATTTAGCTTTATAAAGAGACCATTTTTTGAGCTGAACTTTAATGAATGAGTACAAAAGAAGGTCAAATTGTACTCACTCTTTCACCAGCTGTGTCCTGAGTATCCATCGTGTACAAGAACTTTCTAGTATTTTAGGAATATAATGATGATCAAGGCATGGTGCCTGCCCTCAGGTTGCTTATAATCTGGTGGGGACGGAAATTCCAAGTATGTAAAGAGCTCCCTCCCATCCTAAGACACACACAGTTATATGAAAAGCCATCTTCTTCCTCAAATCCCCATGCTTTTGTACACTCTGTTTCCTGTATCTGGAATGTCCTTACTTCTTTGTGCGCCTAGGAAATGTCCCCTCATCTTTGAGGACTCTCTCCTTTAGGAAGCTTCCCTTTACTCTCCCAGCCTGCATAGGTGCCTCTCCTATGGACTCCCATAAATCCATGTGGTTACATTGACCACAGGAAAGTCTATTCTACATTATTTCACTACTCTGTTGTCTGGGTCTTTTGTTGGAGCTGGAGCACCTGGAAAATAAGGGCCATATTTTTTGTTTGAGCAGCATCAACGTCTTGTACCATGTCTAATAACAGTAACTGTTCAAAATATATTTGTTTAACGCATGAATGAATTAGTTGTTGATTCAGGTGTTTGAGTACAGCATCTTAGATGACACGCTAAAATTTTTATCCTTCATACAAATGGTCAAGAAAGAAAAAGTGACCTTTTTTCTTAAAGGGTCAGATAGTAAATATTTTAAGCTTTGTCTCTGTTGCAACTATTCAGTTTTGCATGGCAGCACAAAAATAGCCATAGGCAATATGTTAATGAATGGATATGGCTGTGTTCCAATAAAATTTTGTTTACAAAAATAGATGATGGGCCTACAGGCTGTGGTTTGATGACCTTGGCTCTATACTCTAGGTCATAGACTCACATCCCACAAATTAGATCTTCTCTGAAAACATGTTTTTGTTGTTGTTGTTGAGAAAGAATTCTCCATGGGGCTCCCATATTTCTGTCCATGATGCAAACAGAGGAGCTGACTGCCTTTGTTGTTCCACACTATCTTTACAAGGTGTTTGAATAGTGAACAGACTTGGAAGATGGATAGTGTCTCCTTCTAGAGCAGAGGGCAGACAAGTGTACTGCCCATTATAAAAGGTTAATGTTCCCAAACTTAGGGTTTCCCTTCTGTAACACAACCCACTATGTGTGTAGGTTTCTCATGGCCCTCTTCATGCACCCTGTGGGAATTGGATTCTAGGAACCAGGAGACATGCTGACACTGGCTGTTGCTAACCATGAGTGATAATGTCCTTTATCTCCTGTGTTCTGCCAGCATTCATAAAACTATATCAGGCTAAAATATAGTAGGATAAAGTGTCAAACTCCTCAGAGTTTTTGATAGTTTTTCCTAAACGATACTTTAAATAATTAGGGACTATCATTTAAATTTGAGAGATTTTACTTTTAAAAGTCCCAATTTTTGCCTTCTCCTAAAAACTGAAATATTTGGCAATATCAGGCCAATGTTTCCACATGACAACAAATGAAAAGAACTGAGTGGTAGCTGTCTCCTTGGTCTCCACACCTCTAGGCTATTTCCTGACACTTCCAGACTCTTCACTGACTTATATTCCTTGTCTGGCTCCTATGGGCCTTTGAGTTTGCGACCCTTGCTCAAGGCAATAATGTTCCACCAGATGTATTTTTCTAAGCAAGGAATTAGTTTAGATCTGAATTTTAGAAAGACAACTCTACTGACAATGTGTAGATGAATTATTATGAGAGAAATCTAGAATGAAATGTTGAAGGATAAGCTAATATTCCAGAAAAACATAAGAAGAAGGCCCAAACTAAGATAATGACAAGTACAGCAGATAAAAAGGAAATAATTCCATGTTGTTGCCAGGACTTGGTGCCATACTGGTATGGCTTGTGTGGCAAAGGACATTAGATAGCAATGCATTACTTGAAAGTGAAATTAGGGGGAACTTGACATAGATTTGATGGAATAGGGAGCCCATAGGGAAGGCTAAGGACCTGAAGGACCAAATCTAAGGAACCTAAGGAAGATTCAGCTAGAGATGTTAACAGGCAGTTGAGTCTATAGCTCTTGGAGCAAGTTGTCTGTGGATGAATCTCAGGGAATCTGTAGAAAGTGAGAAAATAGAGATAAAACTTAGTATGCCTGTTGCCTAGTTGTCTTTTTTCTTTTTCTTCCTGAGGAAGGTGTTGATGCCTTTCATTAGACTCTCAAAAGGCCCTGTGGTAACTCTCTAGAAAGAAGTTGGCTGGAGTTAAAGATTTGGGACTCCTCCAGAAAATGGTTGAGATTACCATCTGGAATGTGTATATGGTAAGAAGATAACAGAAGAGTTGCTATGGTTATAAACATTGCTTCTGTAATTTGTCAGTTTCTGAGACAATGGTTCTCAAACTTTGATTTGTGCCTTTTTGTAGGAATTGGCGTGGCAACTTGCCAACTTTCTGGACACACAGAAATGTTGGAGTGGGACCCAGGAATCTGCATTTCCATCGACTCTAGTCTAGGTGATAGTGTTTGTAAATCACACTTTATGGAAGATCTCTAGAGCATTAGTCTTAGAAATCCAAATCTAGGAAACAATTGCAAATGTCACATCTTTAAAGCAAAATCGTCTCACAAGCAGAGGTTAAAAACTTCAGGCTGTGAGCCCATGAAGTGGGTGACTTTCTTGGTCCCTTCCCATAAAACATCATCATGAAGGATTCCAAAGTACTTATAAATAAAAGGAAACACTACTTCTAGTGTACTTTTGCGTTATTATTACTTTATTTTCTTATTATTTATTTCCTCCCTGAAAAGTCATTGGAAAAATAAATACAAAATAGTTTGTGGAGACAGAAACAGGAAAGGTTCAAGAAGGAATGCCAAGGCCTCAGAGAAGTCGAGTAGATTAAGGCCCAAAAAGAGGCCATTAAATTTAGTGACTGGCAATCTAGAGCCAGGCCTCAGTGGGATTACAAAACAAAAGGAAGATTAGAAAGTAGAGGCAGAATGAGTAAGCTATTTTTACAGATTGCCTGAGGATTAGGATGAAAGGTTAAATTTTAAGAAGGTTTGTGGGGATTATTCAGGAGGATAAGAGACTTGAGTATGCTTGAAATTAAAAAGGAGACATCAGAGGAAGAAAGTAATTAAAGATGTTACAATAAGGGCAAAACATATTACTGTGTGAGTACTCACAGCATTTTTAAATTCCCTGACCTGCTAAGGAAATTCTGACATTTTTTCTTCTCTTTACCCTAGGCTCCACATTCTCATCTCTACCTTAGCCTTATCAGCCATATTGGAGTAATTGATGGGGGAAGAACCAGACAAGAGATGGAGAGACTTGCTTCAGAAAGGGTAAAAATTTACTAGAGAGAGAGCATAAAATAAATTTGAAGGAAAGAGAAAAATAGAAAAGGAAAAAGGCCCTCACCATAGGCAATTTATGGTGGGGAATTGAAAGTTTGGAAGTTGAGAAAAAGTGATTTCAAAGCAGCAAGTGAGAAAGTGGTAGAGCAAGAGGAATAGTGGGAAATGGATTTAAAGAAGTGGAACTGTGAATTGTAAGCAAGAGTTCCTTTCATGATTTTTGAGGGCTGAAAGTAAAGATCTGGATTCCTTTTTACTCACCTTGTTTACTAGACTGTTTCTTTGAGGAGAAGACAATATTTAGACTGGGCTCCTTGGGGCCTCAGTATTTAATGGGGTTACACAAAAAATGAGGAGGCCACTTGATAGTACAGCTCTCAATAAGACCACGAATTTTTCTTCCAGACGGTACTTTGTTTATTTTGGTCCCCAAATCCCAGTGCAGAATAGCAACATTACTTAGGCTGACATGATGGACAGTTATGAAGCCAATGGTAGAGAGGGGATACAAGTGGCGGAAAAAAATTTTCATGTCCTTTATCTCTCATCCTAAAAGCAAGGAAAGTTGAAGGGAAAGAAAGATGGCAGAATGATTGTTTTCTTTGTGGTTTGATTAGATTTTTATAGATTACTACCTTTGCCCGCTTCCACCTGAAGCTTGGGGAAAGGGAATAAAAATTGGAAATAGAATGAGGGGTGGAGAACATTTGTGAGTAAAGCAAAGCCAAGAAAGAGGAGAAAAGTAGGAAAAATACCAATAGGCCAACTGTTCCTTCTTCTTTTCCCTCCCTTGAAACTGCTCACATTTACACTTCTGTCCACCCAAACTACGTTAGGGAATGATAAGGAGAAAAGAAAAGAGAAGGAAAAAGAGAAGATAAATACTATTCCCCTCAAACTTTCATTTTAACTTTTTTCATTTCCTTCATTTTTACTTGCCACCAACACTTCAACCTCACCCTGGATCCTCCCTCCTCTGAGATTCTATTTGACTTGTTCCAGTGTGTGCTCCTTCATGTGATTCTGTTTGACCTCAAGATCCTAGAGCTAGCTCTAGTAGCTCGGAGCTGGAGAAATTCCATCTTCTGACCATGACATAGGAAGAGTTCCATAGTCTGTGACCAGGATTGCAAGAGGCAAGACGTGCTTCTGATACCCAGAATTTAAAGTACAGAATTCCTGTTCCCTTAGCCACATGGTTTCTGCCCTAAATTCTTTCCAGGTTCTAAAAGGGCAATTTATATATGTTCAGACAATAACATTCATGGGAGGAGTACAAGAAAGAAAAGAGGGTACTGCTTCTATTTTGAAGGGCTCAGTTTGTTTTCTAACCATTTAGTAAAACACTGTCTTTGTTTGACTTCATTGCTTTTTGATACCTACTTAAAATTCAGCTTTAGCAAATTACCACTGTGAATTGCTTTATTTTTCCCTTTGTAATTATCAGCCACTGTTTTTAGTTGTACGAGGCTTAAGGGGCTAAGTTCAAATACCTATTTTTATTATATTTTAATTTATACAAATACTATACAAAGCAGGAAGATATTATCTCAATGAATGATAGCTATAAAAATTTGTGGATTAAGACCACACCATAGAAAAATGTCTTTGAGGTTAATTTAAACAGAGGGTATAATCCCACACAATCGTGCTTATTCACTAGAGACTTGGATAGATAATTTCAAAATTTCAAACTGAATTAAAAACCACAGATTCATAGTTTGGTCTTCAGTCTGCCTAAATATCTGAAAAACTTACTAGCTGAATGGAAAGAGTCTATAAAAAAAAAGGTTGATTCAGATTTTTTTTGTCTTGGCATAAAATCTCTTTATAACCTACAGAAAACTTAAAAATCCATATTCATAAAATATTTGCCATCATTTGCCTGTGTGTTTCTAATTATTTTCGTATCTTGGAACCAGTTTGTCGCCTGCAATCGTATAAAATAAACAGCAAAACAAGGTTTTTGTTTGTTCAGATTTGAGCTGTAGACATTGCTTCTGAGTAATATTAAATAAGTTATTTAATTCTCTTCTGTTTAAATATTGATAAAGTTTATTATTTGTATTCCAGATTCTTCCACAACCTAGAATAATTTAGATAATTAATAGAATTTTTGATACATTTTAGAATAATTTAAATTAATATTTAATTCACAGTTCCGTTTGACATCATATAAAGTAATGATAAATATGAGTATTTTGGCAACCGGTAATTCTTTAACAGCATTCTCTTATGGAGATAAAATGTTTAAATATTAATTAATTTAGTACTATCAGAACTGCATAGTTATTAGGCATTTCCAAATTTGGAAGAATTTTCATTACACAGTAACTGGGTAATGAAGGAAAAAAACTGAAAGGCCTCCTCTAGTCCTTATAGGGAACAGATCAAATGCAATTTCCTAATAATCTGGAGACGTTTCATAATCAAATACCTAGTAGTCACTACAGAAATAGCAAATGTAAAGCTTCATTATTGACTAGGATTTTCAGATTATATCTATGTCTGTCTCTAGACCAAATAGGTTTTCATTCCTCAAGTAGCATATGGCAGTAAATGAACCAAAAAAGAACGCGTTGCATTATTTTTCTGCATTAAGCGCTGACATTATCTTTGCCACACTGTGCGTGTGGTTTTACTCAATGAGAATCCTTTTAGAGACAGTTTGGAGGTACATGTTCTGTTCCAGCTTATATCTTTTTGAAGGAACCCGTTTTCAAAGTAGCATCCAGTGTGTGAATTACGCCCAATCTAATTATCATGCAGTGCTTTGGGAATTTACTCCTAAATGGCTGCTATTAACATAAACAAGTCAATTTACATGTCACAGTGAGGTTCAGGTTAAAAGAAAATGCATAATGGATTTCTGTATATTTGTGATCTACTGCAACTCTGCTTTTATTTAAAAAAAAAAGAATAATAAATAGATGTACTGATTTTTCTCTCTATAAACTTTGCTCTTGTAATAGCAGTATGAATAGCTAATGATAACTTTCACCAGTAGTCACATATATGTTGAGTACCTACTATGTGTGAACATCATGATGGGCAAAAGCTTTCAAAGCAGATAGGTCTCTGCTCTGGCAAAAAACTCCTCTGAATTAATTTTGCCCCAATTCTTCACAGTATCAGCTGTAGAGCTCTAGAGGAATAAACACTGCCATTGAAGGACAATGGGGTCAGGCACACAAAGCAGGTAACTTTTTGGTTTTGAAATGAAAACTTGAGGAATGGAAGAAAACTTAAGATGTAAAGTAAGTTAAATATTTAAAGTAAATTCAAATTAAAAGGGTTGAAACTGTTTGAAATGTGTCACTAAACTGATCAAGTCATCAAGAAGATAGGCTAGAGTAGCACTGTGAAGTTGAAGGAGAAGAAAAGAGAATTGCAATGTGAATACAGAATCATTAACCCAAATTTCCCTCAACCTTTTAAAATTAGGACATTTCACCAAGCCCAGAGAAGGCCAGAGGAGAGTAAGAAGCGTACTGTCAAAAGTGATAAGTATCATGAAAAAAAGTTAAGTGAATGATGAGTGAGTCTATTTGAGCATAAAAGATACATGGTTCTTCAGTTGTAATGTCTTTTTCCTGGCATTGCATCAGAGCAAAGGCTATATTTTCAGGGAATTTAAATTTAAGTTCTATGGAAAGAGGACATGTGGAAAGAAACATTGCCAAATAAGGCAGCAGCATGAGCTCCTTTTCTGAGGTCCGTAGGGAGTGGCATTTTGGGTTTGGCTGTGTCTACAAAGCAGCCACATAAATTGAAAAATAAAACATTCATTTAAGCAAAAATTAGGGGTTCCTTGTCTAATTCCAAATAACTACAGTGGTTCTTTCCCCCAGTTTTATCATTACGTAGATATGTCTCCTGTTCCATCAAAAAGCAAAAGAATGGCTCTGGTTGGCGGCTTTCAAAATCAGAGAACTTTTAAATGAAAAAAATGAAACTGATTACGACATAAACTTTCAATTATCATCTAAAGGAAAACATAATAGGAGAGAATTTATACCGGTTGAAGACTACCAGTTGATATGAGTGGGGTATGACATCTTATTCATCCATCCATTCAACCATTCATTCTTTCAACAAATACTTAGTGTGCATTTATAAGGTCAGAGATATAGCCACGGACACATTCCTTCAAGGAGTCTAACTTACATTCTAGTGCAATAGAATGGAGAGCAAAATTAGGATAGTTTCTGCCTTCAGAGAGCTCAGGGTCTGATCATTAAAATAAGAGCAAGAAGGAAGAAGTGGATGAGGCAGAAAAGGAAAAAGGGAAAGTGAAATTAATTTTTGTACAATAAGGCTAAAAATAGCTGTTGTTATAAGGAAAACCTCTCCTTTTCCAGTTTATTGCTGTGTCTTATCCATCTCAAATACTTTATATTTTTCAATTATAGAGGTTATACTTTGCTTAATTTCTGCACATTATTTTAATGGCATAATTTTGAGTTTTTGTTTTCAAACAAAGACACTGCTTCAAGATTAAGCTGAAAGTGTGGTTTTTAGATAGAAGGAAAGTGAACTAGGTTTGGGAAAAACTTTTCTGGCAACAGTATAATTCTTTTAAATGATTTAAGAATAAAGTTCAAATTCACTTATAAAATTATCCCCTAGAACTCTAGCTTCCTTGAAATTCTAAGGATATCGTTAAAAGTGATCAGAAATCACTACCAAACATTTTTTACACCTATTCATAACTTTGACATTTATTGTAAAAAGCCCTTTTTAAACATGACCAATTTATTTCAAAAACTTGTACTACTAAACTGAGGACAAGGGTGGGGGTGTTTCTCTGGAAGCCTTAAAAAGAATGTAGTGCTATTGTGTTCATAGTTTAATCTGCCAGGATTCCATAGCCGAGAAAAGATGGGTGTCAGATCTCCACACATAATCTTCAGAACATCCGGAACTGAGAAAGGGAGGTTGAGCAAAAGAAAACAAGATAAAACTTAAGCAAGCTTGCCTTTAACTTTATAAGAATGTGAGTCAAACAGTGTAGGAAAAAAGCAACCCTCATCGGTTTCAGGGTTGGGACTGAGACACTGACTGTAACTAAGCTTCTTGTCTCCTTGCTCTGTGTGGATATTGGTCATGGGCCCATGGAAATGGGAAGGAGTAGGGGGAAGCCAGAGAAACTTTTTTTTTCCTAAATCAGATTGAAGTGCTAACAGGAGCCATGCTTCGACAAAAAAATAGAGGGACAAATGGGGACAGAATACCCACAAATGCAATTGAAGCTCCTCACACAATCCTGGTAAAATGTCCTGGATCTGAAACCTCTATAGTTATCTCAAAGGAAGAGAGGGGCTTCCTGAAAGATTAAATATTCTCTCACAGGGAAAAGAAAGGAGATGAATACTTGTCACTCCATCCCACCTGATTAAAATGAGACTAGCTACTCAAAGTAAGTAAGTGTTTATGCATTGCATTAAACAAGTAAGCTTTGCATTAGCCTAATAAAAACAAATGTAAATGATGTTGTTATTGTACCCAATTTGAAGAAAATACTTCAATGGGAGAGATTATATGTCAAAAACTGGAGCCTCCTATAAAGTCATATCAAAGGAAGTAGCTCAATTACTTCTCCTAAAAGATTCTCTTTAAACACAAATTTTAAGAGGATATTTAAATATATGATTTAGATGTATTTTACTTGCAACTCTGAACTTTTTTACTGATGACCTTTTATATCTCAATACAATCCATGTCCTTCTTTAAAGGAGACCTGAGTCGCCTTATTTGTAAGTCAAACATTGGTTCTAGATTCTAAAGTTGCTTCTTTAACATTCATAAATAGTATAATATATTACTTGATTTTGTTCTTTTTTTATTCTTTTCTTTTATATAGCACACTGTTTGAAATTGAGATGGGCAGTTGTGTTTGTAGATTGTGGAGATTTTGGCTTGCTTCATTTTCCATTATTTTCTGTCTGAACTACCCCGGCTTAATCTCCTTACTTAATTACTTATTTGCTTCTAGATTTTTCATACATGTCAGTTGATCATAGAAAGCAGGTGTCCTTATTAGAGTATAAAATGGTGTGCCTTTTCTTCAAGGGCCCAGCCTATTTCTTCAAAAGAATGAGATAATTAGCATCACATGCTCTGCCCTTCCAGAGGGGTAATGATATACTGTCATAAACCTTATCCAAGAAGAGACTGGCTCCTCAGTTTTCCTGGGGTGCTTAGTTCTCTATATCAGCCTTAGCTGCATAAAGCCATTTAGGAGCACAGTCCACACTGGTGGAGGGGTGGGAAAAGAAGAACCAGGGACGGTAATGATTTCAACTTTTTTGTTTCTTATTATCACAATGGTACTAATTTTTTTCAAAGTCTATGCTGCTATAAAAAATACAGCTTCAGGGCCAACACGGTGGCATGGTGGTTAACTTTGTGCACTCTGCTTCGGCGGTCCAGGGTTCTCGGGTTAAGATCCCAGGTGCAGACCTACACATCCCTCATCAAGTTATGCTATGGTGGTGTCCCACATATAAAATAGAGGAAGATGGGCACGGATGTTAGCTCAGGGCCAATCTTCCTCATAAAAAGAAAAGAGCTTCATGCGTGACCCGGTAGATTCATATTCAATGGCAAATGAGGGGTTCCAGGGAGAGATGTTAGGAAGTCCTTTCTATTTACAGTTTTCAGAACAGATCCCTGCTTCTATTTCCAGCTCTTTCCTCATCCAATAATTTTAGGTCTAAAACGTTTTCTTGAATATGAGAATAAAGTAAAAATAACTCAAAAGTACATTAGAAGTAGTGTCCTTTTCTTTATAATCACCTTGGAATCCTTCATGATGACGTTTTATGGGAGGGGGTCAAGAAAGTCACCACTTTACGGGGTCACAGCCCAAAGTTGCTAACCTCTGCTTATGAGATGATTTTGCTTTAAAGATGTAATATTTGCAATCGTTTATTAGATCCGGATTAGACATATTCCATAAAGTGTGATTTACAAAGACTATCACCTAGACTAGAGTTGGTAGAAATGCAGACTCCTGGGTCCCACTCCAAAGTTTCTGAGAGTGTGTCCAGAGAGTTGACAAGTTACCAAGGCAATTCTTGAAAAAATGCACAAATCAAAGTTTGAGAACGATTGTGTCAGAGACTGGCAAATTACAGAAACGATGTTGTAGCCATAGTAACTAGCAGGTGAAAAATGGTGATTATAGGTAACAAAGCACTAAAAGTGGGCTAAGTTTCCCCAGGAAAGTACTTAGCCCCCAACCTAGTTAAAACTATCTTTTCCGTAAATTCAGAAAGTAGTTAGAAAAGTTTTGATTGGATGAAAAAATAAAATATGAAATGAGATTCAAATAAATTGAAATATTTTAGTAGAAATAACTGAAACGATTTTACCACTACCAAATTTTGCTTTTGATTTTCACTTTGCCGTGGATGCGATGTGAACACACTCTGGTCCTGATTCCACCCTTCTCTTTTGATTTCAGACCATGCCTTCAAAGTGCCCTTTTTTCTTGCTTTTTGCTTCTTTTCCACTTGCTGCTGCTGCTCCTGGGTCTTTGTTTTTGTTTTTGATGCTTGATTAATACTACCTCATTTCAATGATTAAAAAAGAACTATTATTTGTTCCATGAGTTTTCTTCTTCTCTCTGTAATTGTCAGCTTCTGTTTCTTATTTTGGAACAGAAAGGAAAAATCTGTGAATGGTGGGTTCTGATTTCAGGACTAGCCCTTTAGAGAAACTTCCTAAAGTGCCAAGAATTGGATTCCGAATCATCTAGAAATCTTGCAAGAGATGCAGATTCCTTGGTTCTCACTTTTTCCCTCCTGGCATAAGATTGAATATCTTTTTTTCTTCTAAGGAGACAAAGGCTACTCTTAGATAACAGCTCCTAGGTTATTCCCTTTCTATAATCTATAACTTCTTCCTCTTTTATAAGTATCAATAGTTGCTAAACTTTAGAAATCACTGAAATTTGTTAGTGTTTTGGGGGTTTTTTACCAATAAAAATTTCTTAAAAATTTGTTGGGGCTTTTGTTTGTACTTTTTTAACTTCCTATAAGTTTCATTTATTTTGTTTTAAATTTATTTGCGCAGTACAGCAAGTGATACAAGCCACCATATTGTGTCTGCCTGCTTCTGTAGAGATGGACACCCAGATTGCCTGCAACTCTGCCACCATAAATAGCACTCACGTTAGCATCATTTCACAAATTTTCTCACAGGACCGTCTGGAAATTTTTCTAGGATATACACCCAAGAAAGAAATTGCTGAGTTGTTAGCGGGCATATACTCCATTTGGCTAAGGGTGCCAGGTTGCTTTCCAGGGTGGCTGCACCAATCCACATGCACATTTAGCTTTATCTAGCTTTCTAATTTTAGGTTTTGGTGGTATAAACAACTTATAAAGGAAAGGAGAATATAACTAATCAACAAATCTGACTAATTAGGGCAAATGCTTTACATTTTAATAGATGATGAAATTTCAGAGCAAATAATACATCAATTCTGCATTCAAGCAACATGCAATATAATGGAAAAGAAAGACGCAGATAGTCTTCTGTGGGAAACCTTTTATAGCAGAATAAATGCAGTGTGGGGGAAGCACAAGGGGAGGTCTCAGAGCCCAGACTGATGGAATCAGGGAATATTTTTCTGCAGAAAGTGACCCTGAGGCTTGAAAAGGTGAATATACCTACCAATCGTTGACTGAAGAATGATCCACCTCTGCTTGGACAGTTTATCCTTTTTGACTGAAAATGCATTGTTAGTTATCGCACTAATAGAGCTCCATCGACCCTGGGTATCCAACCCCAGATCCCCTTGCATTTTAAAAGATGAGTAGGGGTTTGCTATGCTGGATTTTGGAGGACATTCATCAAAGAGAGTAGTACATACAAAGGAGGAGGGAAGAGCATATACAAAATCACAGCGATCAGCATTGACACCAGGCTGGGAATGGACTACCTGCTTTATGGACATGTTCCCATTGGACCACAGCAGTCTGGGATAGTGGTGTTGGTCATCTTCACTTCACAGTAAGGAAACAAAGCCTCAGAAAAGTATATTGCCCAACACCATGCAGCTAGTAAGTACTTGGTACAACCAGGATTTTAACAAATGTTTGTTTCATCTCCAAGTTAATGATTTTTCTTTTTTTTCTGGTTAAAAAAGGCAATCAACATATAAATAGTAAGCATTGATGTAAGAATTTTCTTTGAAGCAGCCGAATTCTGTTTCAGTGACTTAAGAGCCAGTTAATAAGGACCAAGGGCAGTCTGGTTTTGTTTTAAGGATGATTTTCATCTTTACTCTAAATTCCAGACATAGTTTTCTTTAAAATATTGTTATATACCAGTGGAGTTTTGGAGCATACTCAGATCTCTGGAAAGGAGACTCTATGCAATATACTAACAAATGCTTCTACTGGGAAACTGGTTTATACATACAGGCCACATCCCTTGTAAGGCCTCTGAGCTGTGACAATAGATCCATAGCCTGCAAAAGGCAATTTCATATAGTATGCCCTCTAATTACGATTAAATATTTTTGCCAATTTTGTCAATTTCCTTGCAAAGAATTTTATAGATTAACCTATTTTCCATTTGTTAGTCCAGGTCTTACAATTAGTAAGCAATTGCTAGTAGTCATATTTAAACTTGTTAAACATACAAAGAGATATTATTTTTCTAATTAAAGCAATACTTTATCAGATTGTAGATATTATGTTTCAAATCATAGAGCCTCTCAAAAGAAGATGTCATGAGAACTGAATATGCCAAATCATCAATATGCATTGCAGAGACATCTAGTATTAAAAAATAACACTAAAGAAAATCCAGTGCTTTCCATATGGCATATTCTGCATTCACAAGCATGTAAAGGACAAGGTGTTTTTTTTTATTTGTCAGCGATACAATATTTCTTAGAAGCATACATTTTTATATTCTTTATTTTTAATCAGAGAGCATACTGTTCTTACACCATTAACTCACAAGAGATTTCTGGCTATATTTTTATATCGATAACACAGTATCCAGCATTAAGCCAGTTGGAAAAAGAGGCACCTTCTTATGTTCAAGTAAATTGGAATGATTTGGATCAAAGGCAGAGATACGTAGATTGAGGGACTAAATCTCCCCCTTGAGACCATCTATAAAGGTTCTCTTCTAAACCTCAATAAACCTAGATATGGAAACTAAAATTAAGCAGTTCTTTTAGTTTAAATAGAACGTGTTGAAGCTGACATAAAGTTGCAGAGAAGACCCCTGTCTGCATACCCCACAGGTTCAGAATTCTAATGATTTGAAGTCTCAGATGGAGCAGATTCTTCCATGTGTGTCTTTAAATGGCCTGTGATTCTATTTGAGGTTAAGTTGGTACAAGGCTAACCTGAGACCAGAGACTCCAAGAATCTCCTGAGAATATCTCTCTTTATAAATTAGGTCTCGGGTACGGTCAAGTGAGAATTCCTTTTACACCAAAATTCTTCTAATCTGTTATCAGAACTATCATGAAATTTTTTATTTGTCATTGCTATATGTGGACTACATCAATTGAAGATGGCCAAAAATTTAATTCAAAATAATTGAAACCAGTGCTTCCCAAGCTTTAGTGCATCAGAACTACCTGGAAAGCTTGTTAAACCTTTGCACCCCATCACCAGACATTCTGACTCAAAAGGTCTGAGGTAGGGCCCAAGAATGAGCATTTCTAACAAGTTCTCAAGTGATGTTAATGCTGCTGCTTCAGGGACCACACTTTGAGAAACACTAATTTGAAAAAGTAAATAAAAAACAAAAAATGTTCATGCGATTTTTAAGTCCAGGGACCCATGAGTCCTATGGCTGCTTTGGGCTGGCTGGCCCAAAGGAAGGACCTTAAATACTGTAATGAGAGTTCATCTATCCAGTTATTGGGCAGATTCACTCCGTGTAAGCATTAAATGGTTACTAGGAGACCCAAATCATGGTCTACAAAATTAGCAAATCCATCTCCAAGACGCAATCTTACCTAATTCTCTGCAAGGAAAGTCCTGGGGACGGCTCTGATTGGCCTCGGCCTATTCGCATGCCTATTTCTGGAAGAAAGAATTGCTGAGCCTAGGGTAATGGTGTATTGTGATTATGCAGGCCTTGGCCATATGCATGCCCATGGGCCCAGAAGGAGTTCCTTTAATAGACTTGGTCATTCCAGTTCTGTTTCCTTTAGGGTGATTTGTGTCTCATGAAATTCCTCAGTCCTTCCTGTGGATACGCTTTGCAGTGGCAACCCCTTGGCTAAATTATGTCTGAAAACATCCGTACCCAGATTCTGAAGATAGTCTAGATTCCCACTTTGGGACCTATTTTACAAATAAGGATAGAGTTTAAATTACCTTAATGACAATTTTTTGATCTTTAGTAACATTCTAGTTATGACAGTAGCAAATTTTAAACAGATACAGTCTCTGACAGTGTTATTACCAGTCCAGAAAAGAAAGGATTAAAACAATATGAAAATTGGTGAGTACAAATGAACACAGACTTGTAGTTCAGCAGTTCGACTAATTTCTCTCTTAAGCATAAGGTAAACTCGTTCACATTCAGAGGCCCTTTTAATGACATGATTTAATGTGACTAAAAAGATGTACAGATGGCACTACACTGCCTCTACTGGGAGGAGAGGTCAGACGGCAATTGGCTCTAACACGAACCACACTAATGTATAGCTACAAGCTGCCACATCAAGGGCCATCTTTCTAAGAGCCTGTTAGGTGAAATAATCAAGCACTGTGACAGTGCTCCCCAGATGCAGGGACACATGGTGACTTTAATGTTACCCTAAGTGCTGTCAGACACTCACGGAAAGACTATTTTGGGAGTAAGATTTTAATAAATGATCACCTGTTTTATTTGCTCAATAAGAAACAAAGTATTATAAATATTAGGTGAGAAATCTAACTTGAATCCACCATCCGACACAACATTGAACTTTTTTCATACGAGTATTGAAGGATGACATTTAAATCACGGCAGCATGTGTTTATATTTTAATGCATATGTCTATCAAATGTAATCCGTATAATTGCATACTTTAAATAATGAGGGTGAGAGAATTGAACCAACAAAACAGCACAGAAGTCTGTTGATTAGATAAAGAATAATTGATAGTACCTTGATATTCTAAAATCAAACTGTCTCGTAAACTAATGCATGCCCTATAGAAAATGTCTATAGAAACACAGTAGCTTTCAAAATATTAAAGAGCAGGAAAGGCCAAGAAGAAAAAGTTGCTGATTTTTATTTCATGAAAGAATCTGTGCAAAATACAGAAGTGCAAGGACAAAAGAGACACATTCATTAGAAAGAATGTGGCTAAATATCATTCTATGTATAAGAAATTGTCATATTGTCTTGAACTTGGCAACAAGATATACATTAGAAATAGCCCAACCTATAGTTGCATTTGAAAAGCAAAATGTAAGGTACTTAACATTTATCCAGTTTAGGAGCAATGCCTCTTAAGGCTAACAGGAGATAAGGGGCATGTTCTCTGATCTCCTCTTTATTTAGTAGAGGAAAATGGACAATAAAATGGCAAAATGAGACCTATAAAGGATGAATGATTTGCTGAGAATCACAAAACAAACTAGCAGCAGAAGTAGAACCAGAACACAGGTCTTGTATACCAGACCATTCTTATTCCACTATACCATTCTTTTTCTATGTCTCAGTCAACAGACTGTGGGCTAATGTAGAACAGTCAATCATAGTACTTAAAGTTGTAAAAGCTCTGTAGAGATCATTTATTCCCAGCTCCCAGTCAATAAGCTATGAAGTATTTTCAGCTCCATTTTGCCTGTAAGGTAATTGGGATCAGGGTGATAAGTCAAGTATTAAACATCTAGTTCATTTTAAAGAGAAGACCATAAGTCAGATCTCCTTAAACTTAGACAGACTATTTTTTCTGCTGCAGCATGTCACCTTTCAAAATAACTAGGCCCCTAACTGGGCTTGAACTACCAACACGGCAGCTAAAAGCAAAGCATGTAAATAATTGTATATAGAGATTTTGGTTAAATCTCAAATTACAGGAGATGTTCCCAAATGCACAATTCAGAAAGTGAGATTTTCGGTTTGACTTCGTATCTTGAGTCCAGAAGAAGTAAATGGATACATCTCCCATTATGCTAATTCTATCTATTTGAGGAATTCATATCTTGGAAATACTTAAAATAAATTATGCCACTTTTTAATATTTCAAGGTCTTTACAAAAATTGAAATTTGGTCCACTAAAGTATTGGGTCACATGTGTCCTGGAATGGGTGGAGAGATTTTGATAGAGGAGTTAAGTTACTCAGATTCAGGTATCACACAGCCTTGCTTTAAATCTTTAATCTACCCTACTATTTACATGAATTTCTTCATATATAAAGCAGTATAATATTATCGGCTACATAGGTTTGTATAAAGATTAAATGATATAATTTATGTAAAGTACTTAGTACAATGCCTGGCATACAGCAATTGCTCAATAAATATTAGTTAGCATATTAGTCAGCCAACTCTGGTGGTCTAGTGGTTAATATTCAGAGCTGTCATCACTACGGCTCAGGTTCATTTCCAATCAGAGAACCACATCACCTGTCTATGGCTTGTCATACTGTGGCTGCTGCATGCTGCTGTGATGCTGAAAGCTATGCTGAAAGCTATTTCAAATACTGGCAGGTTCACCCATGGGGGGCAGGTTTCCAAGGAGCTTCCACACTAAGACAGACTAGGAAGAAGGACCTGGTCACTCACCTCTGGAAAAATTGTTCATGAAAACCCTGTGAATAGCATCAGAGTATCATCCTATATGACCCTGGAAGATGAGCGGATGGCACAAAAAGACTGGGCAGGGTTCTACTCTGTTGTACACAGGATTGCTAGGAGTTGGAATGACTCAACAGCACTAACAACAACAAAGTATATTAATCAGTATTTGCTGAGATAAGCTTCAGTAACAAACAATCCACAAATAGTGGCTGACAAACACAAATGTTTATTTCTTGCTGATGTTACCTGTCAGTTGTGGGTCAGCTCCACTTTGGCTCTATTTCACTTCTTCATTCTGGAATCCAGGCTGAAGGATAGCCCATATATAAGACCTGCTGTTCTCATGGTAGAAGGGAAAGAGCAATGGCCACAACCAATGACTTTTAAAGCTTTTGCATAGACATAGTATACATTACTCCCCTCACATTCTATTGGCCAAAGTAATTCACATGGCCAAGTGGAAAAGTATAGTCTCCTAAAAGGGAGGTAATGGAATTACATGGTAATGGATGGAGATTTATAATTCTTTTTCATGGAGTGAGAAAATAATTGGGAACAGCAATTAATTCTACCATAGTTAGTGATTCTTTAACAAAAGGTGAAAGGGGAGATATAAAAATCACTTTACAAAGAGTCGGAAGAGTTAACTCTGCCTCATCCACCTCTACTAGTTACATGATGTTCAACAAAACAGTTAATCCTTCTAAATTTTAGGATCCTCATCTATAATAGGACTGTTTTAAGAATTAAATGATGTAAAGAAACGCTAAGGAATTTCAGAACAAGATGAGTCTATGTTTTATAGACTAGAGTAAAGCCTTTGACTGTATGGATCATGAAAAGCTGTGGGCTGCTCTGAAGAAATGGGCGTGACTCAGCACTTGATTGTCCCTATGTCTAGCCTGTATTGTGGACAAGAAGCTACTATCCAGACAGACTATTGAGAGGCAGAATGGTTTCCTATAAGCAAAAGTGTCAGAGAAGAATGCATTTTATCTCCCTATCTGTTTAATCCGTACACGGAACATATATAGAAAACTGGGCTAGACTCGGATGAAGGAGGAGTGAAAACTGGTGGAAGAAATATTAGCAATCTAAGATAGGCAGATGACACCATCTTACTGGCAGAAGGCAGCAATGACTTGAAATGACTTCCAACAAAAGTGAAAGAAGAAAGTTCCAAAGCAGGACTGCATTTGAACATCAAGAAGACAAAAATCAGGACCACAGAAGAACTACACAATTTTGATGTATTCAATGGAGACATTTAAATTGCCTATTTAAATGGAGATGGAAGCCAAGAAATCAAGAGAAGACTGAGACTCGGAAGGGCAGCAATGAAAGAATTTGGAAAGATCATTGCATGTAAGGAAATGTCATTAGAGACCAAGGCCAAGATAATCCACACCGTCTATTCCCCATTACTATGTACGGGTGCAAAAGCTGGACAGTGAAGAAGGCTGATGGGAAAACAATGGATTCATTTGACGTACGATGTTGGAGAAAAACTCTATGGATACCTGGACTGTGAGAAAGATGAACAAGTGTGTCCTAGAGCAAATTAAGCCTGAACTATCACTGAAGGCAAAAATGATAAAACTGAAGCTATCCTACTTTGGGTATATCGTGAGAAGACAATATTCTCTGGAAAAGACAATAATGCTGGGAAAAGTAGAAGGCAGCAGGAAAAGAAGACCAAATATGAGATGGATTGACTCCATAAAGGAAGCCATAGTATGAGTCTACAGGAGCTGAGTAGGGCTGTTGAGGACAGGACATTGTGAATATCACTCATTCATAGGGTCACCAGGAGTGGGAGCTGAGTTGACTGCACGTAATAAAAAAGAAACACAAGTAAAGCACTATAATAAGAGAAATAATGAGAAAAAAATTCTGCCCCTGAAGAATTTGCTGTTATGGAAATCCAAAACAGTGATGAATACTTTGGACAACTGACCAGTTGCTGCTCTGCATGGTAAACAAGGAAACACAGGCAATGCAGATATCCTATTATAAGCTCTGAGTGCTTATCAATCATGAGGGTTCCCACTGGGAGAATGTAGGCAATAGTAAAACTACCACCAAGAGAATCTCAAAAATGAAGTAATTTGCTGAACCTCAGCAAAAACAAACATGAACTGGAGATCTTAAAATAAAAATCATGAACCCTACCACACTCTTAAGATGAAGGAGAAATGAATTGGAAGCTTTCATTGATATACAATGGCCCAACATTATTTTCTCAACTCATTATTCATTATTCAATCAATGACTCACTCAGTCATTCAATAATTATTGCTTACTTGTTTTGTGCCTAGTTAAGGGGTAGGGAAATAATGATGAATAAAAAAATAACACATCTGTGATATTATTGCCCTTAGTATCCAGTTAAGGAGACCAATATTAATCAGATAATTATATTACTAGTGTGTAATTTCAAAATAGGGAACGTGTTATTGAAGAAAAGAATATGATTTCATGAGCGTATATGAAAGAGAAACCTGACTTAGATTGGGGAGGAGGGTGGACATGGAAGATTTTTCAGAACAGATGATTTTTATCTGAGATTTGAAGAGTAACTACCTTAGTTTACTGGTTTAAGGTAATGGGGGAGGAAGACGATAACGAACAGCATCTCAGACAGAGAGAACTTCAAGGACAAGACCTTGGGGTGGGAGGGAGGATGACATTTTGAGAAACTATAAGATCACTGTGTCTAGAGAACAGGAGGGGAGAGGGATGAGCAAGAGAGGATGGACTGAAGGGTGGAGGCTGAGTTCTGCAGGGTCTTATAAGCTCTAAGCAAATGTCTTTATTCAAATATCAGTGTGAAACCATTAAGTAAATTTAAATAGGGGCTTGGTAAAATCAGATTTAATTTTTTCAATAAAAGTAATATATGCACTGGTTAAAAATCAAATAGCGCAGAAAGATTTATAAAGGAAAGCAATAGTCTTCCACCTCAACTTTACACTCTCCCAGACCCACTCCCCAGAGGAGAACACTTTTAACCATTTTCTCTTTAGTTCTTTGGTAGGTTCCTGTGTTGGTGCTAAATAAATTGTTCAATCTCTCAATTCTTAATCTGTTAGCAAGAAAATATACTTTTCAAGTTCCTAGTACTAAAGGTAGGTGTTGAAGTAACGTTTTTTACTTCTCTTTAGCCCATTCACCTGTCAATTTTTAAATTATTGTTTAAATGCTTCTATTGTTCCCTTCGTAACTGTAAATAATATATTTAAGCTTCTATTGCTTGTTCCAACAAATATAGATGTTATGTCTCTAGTAGTGTCTCTACTATATTAAGACAATATTAGTACTCTTACTCTTTTCTTCCTCTCTCCTCCTCTGTATCCCTTTCCCCATTTCTATAACTACTACTTGCATCATTGTGCATCAGTGAGATTGGTCATAATTGGCTGTATTGTCTTTATCTAATTTTTTAATCAAAATATGCTAATCTGATAAAAGCCAGTTGGAAAGACTTTCCTCCTTTTCTCTTCTCTGAAAGAGTTTATACAAGATTGAAATTATTTGTTCCTTGAATATTTGGTAGAATTCATCTATAAAATTATCTAGGCTTGTTGCTTTCTTGTAAAAACAGATTTGATTTCCTTTATTGAAAAGTCCATTCAGGTTTACTTGCTCAATCAAAGGTAAAATGTCCAGACCTCACACACAGCTGGTGTTTGGAATAGCTTTTCTTGGGGAGACCTCACAGAGGCAGGAGCAGTAGCTGGCCTGTGGTTCCACCATTGCCCAATGCTTTCTGGAGCAGGATCTTGCAGGGAGCAACATCAAATTTCTATACATGCATCGATTTCACTTACCTAACAAATATTGATTGAGTTCCAACTATTAGCAAAACATTCTTCTAGGTGCTAGAGGAAAAAATTTAAAAATCCCTCAGCTGATGCAATTTACATTCAAATATAAAGACCTAAACAAGCAGGAATGTTCTGTGTCAAATGTGATACATTCAACAGGGAAAAATATATCAGGATGCAGAGTTTAGGAGTGTGGGAAGAGGGGTGTAATTTTGTAAAAGGAGGTCAAGAAAGACCTCGCAGAGAAGGTCACATTTGGGAAACAAGTGAATAAGAGCAGGGAGCGAGCCATGTTTTTCTCAGAAGGAAAAGCGCTTTATGTGGAGATGTCAGAATGCTCTTGGTGTGGGAGTAATGCTTAGCTCGTTTGAGGGTCATCAAGACCCTTGTACGATGGATGTGGAGCAAGCAAAACAGAAAGAAGTGAATGAGAGCGAGATGTTTGCTTCTACTTCGTCATCCTTTTTTTCTACTTTCTTTAGATTTATTTTAATATTATTTTTTCTTATTTCTTGAGTTGAAGACTTTCTGAAGTAATTTTTAGGTTTTCTTCTATACTAATGTAAGTACTTAGGACTATATATTTTCCTCAAAATGTATGGCTTTTGCTACATTACACTCATTTTATATTTTACTTTTGTCATTTGGCTCTAATAATACTCTAATGCCCATTTCAATTTTGACTTCGTTCTACAAATTGTTTGGCTCGAGAGAGATGGGTGTGTAAACTAATTATTGGAGTTCTAGAAGGAAAGAATGGTGAGGATGGGGAAAGGCAGTATGTGAATATATAATGTCTGAGAATTTTATAAAAATTTTAGAAGATGACAATCCTCAAATTCAGAAAACCTACGAATCCAAAATGGATTAAAACATAATTCATGTCTCAATATGTTCAAACCTTCCATATTTGTATTAATTATTAGTGAACCATGTGTAACTACTGAGTGCTTCAATTGTGGCTAGTACAACTGAAGAGTTGACTTTTAAGTTTGATTTAACTTAAATTAATTTAAATATAAATATGCACTTGTGCTAGTGGCTATCATGTTGAACATCAGTTCTAAAATGTGTCTAGAAGAGAGCCTAGGACTAAGCCTTGAGACAATGAAGCATATGATGGCAAAGTAAAAGATGAGGAGTCTGCAAAAGAGACTAAGAAGTAGTCACAGAGGTAAGACCAACACCTATAAAATGTATATTCACAGAATCCAAGGCAAGGGGATGTTTCAAGCAGGGGAGACTGGTCAACAGTGTAAAATGCTGCTGACAGAATGTAACAATGTTTGAAAACAACTGTAGGATTTAGTTCTGCTTAGCGTTTGTTAACTTCAGCAAGAACGATTTTGGTGGAGTGATGGACAAAGCCAGATTGGAGTGGACTGAAAAGGGAGAGAAGAAGAAATGAATATAGCAGGCATATTAGTCAGGGTTTGAGTACAGTGTACTTTTGCTTATTTAAGGACAAAGGAATTTAGGACCTTATTACACACACAAAATATCTTACAAAATTATTGGGGAGTAAAGGAACAGAATCTTGACTGTGTTTCCTGGAAAATTTCCAAAAGCCTCAAAGCAACACTACACTCCAAGGAATCTTCCATTCCTAGGGCTATCAGGAATTCACCAACCATTTTATAAAATCGCTGGCTACAGAGGCGAGCTTCTGAGCCGTGTTATTTATGCTATAATTCACATCAACAAAACGGATGCCTTTTGCTTTACCTCTATCCCCGACTCAGTTCCAGATTTGAGTCTCAGGAGAGTTCAAGTGACCTTTGCAAACTAAATCACCCCTAGAAAACTAGCTGCAAGGAAGTCTGGCAAAGGGGGTTTTTAGCTTGAAGATGTTTTTATTTGCAGATATAGGGGCATGTTTAGTTTAGTTATCTTTTTGTTATTGATCTTTAACTTAGTCCCCCTGTAGTCAGAGAATACGTTCATTATGATATTAATTTTTTGAAATATGCTTATACTTGCTTTATGCCTAGATTGAGGCCAGGTTTTGTATATATTTTGGATGTTCCCAAGGAAGTAGTGTACGTATTGTGTGTACTCTAATTTTGGGGTGCAAGTTTCTAAAAATGTCCATTGGGTTCAGCGAGAAAATTATATTGCCCAGATCTTCCGTATTCTTGTGAATTATTGAGAGAGGAGTGTTAAAATCTCCCACTATGTTGCAGGCATATCTCAGAGATATTGTACCTATTCCAGACCACTGCAATAAAGCAAATATCCAATAAAGTGAATCACACAAATTTTTTGGTTTCCCAATGCATATAAAAGTTATGTTTACACTATACTGTAGTCTATTAAGTGTGCAATTTCATTATGTCTAAAAAACACAATGTACATAACTTAACTAAAAGGTACTTTTTTTTTTAAAGATTTTATTTTTTTCCCTTCTCTCCCCAAAGGCCACTGGTACATAGTTGTATATCCTTCGTTGTGGGTCCTTCTAGTTGTGGCATGTGGGACGCTGCCTCAGCATGGTTTGATGAGCAGTGCCATGTCCGCGCCCAGGATTTGAACCAACAAAATACTGGGCCGCCTGCAGCAGAGCACGCAAACTTAACCACTTGACCACGGGTCCAGCCCCTAAAAAGTACTGTATTGCTAAAAAATGCTAACCATCATCTTAGACTTAAGCGAGTCGTAATGTTTTTGCTTGTGGAGGGTCTTGTAAAACAATGCAATATTTGTGAAGTGTAGTAAAGTGAAACACAATAAAATGGGTATGCCTGTAATAGAATTTGTCGATTTCTCCTTTTATTCATCCATTTTGCATTATATGTACCAAGATTATGTTACCAGTGCCTATTAGTTTAAAATGGTTCTATGCTCTTGGTGAACTGAAACTGATGAATACAAACCTTTTACCAATAGGAGTGATCCTCTTTATCTCTAATAGTATGTTCTCACTTAATTTCTATTTTGTCCTGTATTAACACATCTACATACATCAACTTTGTTTTGGTTACTGTTTGCCTAGTATAAATTTTTCCATTATTTTCCTATCACTTATTTCTGTCTACTTGTTTCTCTATTTCTTTCTTTTTCTTTTTACCTTTTCACCCCCTTCATCCATTTCTCCACTCTCCACCCACTGCCTCTGGCAACCACCAATCTGTGTATCTTTGAGCTTGTTTTTTGTTTTGTTTTGTTTTGTTTTGTTTAGGTTTCACATATAAAAGAGATCATACGGTACTTGTCTTGTCCTTCTGACTTATTTCACTTAGCACAATGCCCTGAAGTCCGTCCGTGTTGTGGCAAATGGTAAGATGTTATTTTTTTTTATGGCTTTGGCTAGTATGGACATTTTAACAATATTAATTCTTCCAAACCATGAACATGGAATATCTTTCCATTTAGTTGTGTCTTCTTCAATGTCTTTCGTTACTGTCTTATAGTTTTCAATATACAGGTCTTTCACCTTCTTGAAGATATATATATATATATATCATAATTTCTTTATCCACTCATCCATTGATGGACACTTACATATTTTCCATATTTTGGCTATTGTAAATAATGCTGCAATGAACATGGAGGTGCATATTTTTTCTAGTTAGTGTTTTTGTTTTCTTCATATAAATAGAAGTGGAATTGCTAGATCAAATGGTAGCTCTATTTTTAATTTTTTGAGGAATCTCCATACTGTTTTCCATAGTGGCTACACCAATTTACATTCCCATCAATAGTGAACAAGGATTCTCTTTTCTCCACATCCTTGCCAACACTTGTCATTGCTTGTCTTTTTGATATAGCAAATGTGAGGTGATATCTCATTGTGGTTTTGATTTGCATTTCCCTGATCATTAATGATGTTGAGCATCTTTTCATGTACCTGTTGACCATCTGTATGTCTTCTTTAGAAAAATGTCTGTTCATATCTCCTGCTCATTTTTTAATCAGAATGTTTGTTTTTTTGCTATTGAGTTGTATGAGTTCTTTATATGTTTTGGATGTTAGCCCCTTATCAGATATATGATTTGAAAATATTGCCTGTCTTTCAGTAGGTTGCCTTTTCATTTTGTTGATGGTTTCCTTTGGTATACAGAAGCTTGTTAGTTTAATGTAGTCCCACTTGTACATTTTTGCTCTTGTTGCTTTTGCTCTTGGTGTCAGATTAAAAATATCATTGCCAAGGCCTATGTTGAGGAGCTTACTGCCTATGTTTTCTCCCAGGAGTTTTATGGTTTGGGTCTTATATTCAAGTCTTTAATCCATTTTGAGTTAATATTTGTATATGGTGTAAGACAGTGGTTGAGTGTCATTCTTTTGCTTGTGACTGTCCAGTTTTCCCAAAACCATTTATCGAAGAGATTGTCCTTTCCCCATTGTATATTCTTGGCTCCCTTGCTGTAAATTAACTGACCATATATGGATGGGTTTATTTCTGGGCTCTCTATTCTGTTCCTTTGATCTGTGTCCTTTTTTATGCCAATACCATACTGCTTTGATTACTACAGCTTTGTAATCAGGGAGCATGATGCCTCCATCTTTGTTCTTTTTTCTCAAGATTGCTTTGGGTTTTTTTTGTGGTTCCATACAAATTTTAGGATTATTTGCTCTATTTCTGTGAAAAATGCCATTGGAATTTTGATAGGGATTGCATTGAATCTGTAGATTGCTTTGGGTAGTATGGACAATTTAACAATATTAATTCTTCCAATCCATGAACATGGAATATCTTTCCATTTATTTGTGTCTTCTTCAATTTCTTTCACTGCTGTTTTATAGTGTTCAATATACAGGTCTTTCACCTTCTTGGTTTAATTTATTCCTTGGTTTTTTATTCTTTTTGAGGCAATTGTAAATGGAACCGTTTTCTTTATTTCTCTTTCTGATAGTTTGTTATTAGTGTATAGATGTGTAATAGATTTTTTATGTGTCAATTTTGTATGCTGCAACTTTACTGAATTCATTTATTAGTTCTAACAGTTTGTGTGTGTGTGTGTGTGAGGAAGATTGGCCCTGAGCTAATATCTGTGCCAATCTTCCTCTACTTTGTGTGGGATGCTGCCACAGCGTGGCTTGAAGAGTGGTGCTAGGTCTGCACCCAGGATCTGAACCTGTGAACCTCCTGCTACCAAAGCAGAGTGCACAAACTTAACCACTATGCCACTGGGCTGGCCCCTAGTTCCAACAGTTTTTTAATGGAGTCTTTAGGGTTTTCTACATATAATATCATGTCATCTGCAAATAGTGACAGTTTTACTTCTTCCATTCTAATTTAGATGCATTTTATTTCTTTTTCTTGCCTAATTGCTCTGGCTAGGACTTCTAATATTATGTGGAATAAAAGTGATGAGAGTGGCCATCCTTGCCTTGTTTCTGATCATAACCAAGGCCATATAAGACAAGCCCACAACGAACATCATACTCAATGGTGAAAAGCTGAAAGTTTTTGATGTATAATGTTGAGTATGATGCTAGCTATGGGCTTGTCATATATGGCCTTTATTATGTTGAGGTGCATTCAACCTGTACACAGAATACTTACCAAATGTAGAGTTCAAACACAGACACACACACTCACACACACACACACAGTTTCTCCAATGCTCCAGTCATATCAAACTTCCTGGTGTTCCAGAAGCCCATTACTGCCTTTACCTTGTCCTCCACTAATCTCTTCCTTAACTCTCCCTAAGCGAATATAAATGACAATTCTCTGACATTACATAAATTATGCACATTCTTCTATAAGACTACTATAATCCCTCAAGGAATTATAAGTGCATAAAATGTGTGTATTCTGTCAGCCAACTTCTCACTTGGCCCATAAAAGTTACCTAAAAAATACCTTTTCTCTTATCACCTTCACAACTAGAAAAAAAAGTTGAGCATCAAAATGAATCTTTGTTAATTAGCAGTACTGCCAAAACTTTTTCTGTGTCGTCCTTGTTTGGTTTTGGTATCAGGGTAATGCTGGCCTCATAAAATGGGTTTGGAAGATTTCCCTCCTCTGCTATTTTCTGAAAGAGTTTGTCAGGAGCTGGGGGGAAGAGAGAATGGGGAAAACCTGTTGAATAGTACAGGGTTTTATTTTGGAACCATGGAAATGTTTTGGAACTAGATAGAGGCAGTGATGCATTCACAATGCACAACATCATGAATGTACTGAATGTCAGTGACTTGTTCGATTTAAAATAGTTAATTTTACGTTATGTGAATTTCACCTCAATAAATTTAAAAAAATTTAAAGAATCAAAGATAACGTCATTATAAGCTTAATTCTTTTTTCTTGAGAGATAAAGGCAAAAAAATGTTATGTGGTCAAATCTATAAATTTTAAGCATTGCTGTTTATCATCTATTTTATGTTTAGACTATCCTTCTAACTTTCTGAAACTTAAAAAAAGATCACCCAAATTTTCTTAGAGTAGTTTTGTGGTTTAACCAGTCTGAAATATATTTTGATATAGAATATATAATAAAATAGAAAAATATTATAGCGACTGCAGGCCCTCACAGGGAGAGAATCATGTAGGTTTGGAAAAGTGTTTTGGGATGCAAAGTAGAAGTGCAAGGTTATGAGTTAACAAGAATCAACAGAGAGTCGAATTGTTCTGTATTATGAAAATGAGAAGAATTTGTTTTCATTTTGTTTTATGTTGGGCTTTGAAAAGAATGAGAGGAGAGGCAGGCCCAAAAACATATCAGAAGGCTAAAGCCTAATTTTCAAAAAAGACCTAAAGTGGATATTTTTAAGAACTGAGATGTATAATATGGAATTTTTATGTTTACAATGTTGCATTGTTGTTCCCATCCATTTTCCTAAGTATCATTAAACTCAGCTAACACCAAAAGGTTTTTTGTGAAACGTTAATCTAGTGAAAGCAGGAAGCAAGAAGAGTTCCATCTCTAGGACAATATGATGGAACGAGGACAGCATGAACAGGATAGAAAATGATCGAAAAAAGTAGGTTGTGAGCTGACCTACTTTAGAAGAAGTGGAAATCTCCAATAGGGTTATTCCTTCTTGCACTGGACCTTCCATTGGACATAAAATAAGGATTCAATCCAATCTTTCTTAGATTTTAAGAGACAGTATGACCTTAGCACATACCTGAGCATGAGTTAGGTGTAGACAAGAATGAAGAAGTTTCTATCTATCTACTCCACAATAACAGTTGTTCAAACACAGTTGAGTAGTAGAAAAGTAAGAAAGTAAGTTTGTAAAACAAAAATAAAACTAAAACCACTCTAAAATATATGCTTGAAAGAAACTTGCTTGTATTAGCCTTTTTTGAAACTGCTATAATTTAAGCCAGGAAAGATTCAATTTGTAGTACACAGAAAAGAAAAACAAACTCAGAACTGAAAACTGCTTCATGCATTTAACTTATCTTTAAATGAAATTTTATAAGTTTATATGTCATTTTTTAGGTTATATATGAATAAAACAGATGCTACTTTTAAGCTATGGGTGTTCAAAGAAAATGGCTGGTAATCTACTTAGCCAAGGACAATAAAATTTATCTTATGCTCAGAAAAAATCAAGCAGACATTTTTACTGATTTTACCAAAACAGCAGGATGAACTTCAAATAATCTTTCTCTTTTAGCAAAACCACCTATAAACGTGAATGAATATAAGATCTTAAAATAAAATTCCTTAGATTTGAATAGTCACTTTCTTCTAAGAGCTCTAAGCAATTTGCTTTATGTTCTTACTCAGTCTAGAAACCCTTCTGTGAAGATGTGCATTACATAATAGACAGGTATTTTCACCCTCGTTCTATGAATAGGAGAATTAAAACTTGATAAATTAAGGCTGTTTGGCTCAAGATTACAACTCTAAACCCGGATCTCCTGACTTCCTGGCCCAATCTCTTTCCAAAGACTTATTTACACTATAAGCAAGGCAAAAATCCCCTTTTCTCCTACTTGACTTCAGTGAATGACCTTGACTCCTTGTCAGGGTAGGCAGGTGCCATGCTGTCTTCCAAAAACTAGATTCTTTCTCCCTCTTATTTCCATCTATCTGAAGTGCTTTTTATCCCTTTGATGTATGCAAGTCCTTCTTTCAGGTCCCACCTCATTTAAAAATTATCCTCTGACTAAGGAGACTCAACTTTTGTTGGTTTAACCAACAAAATGACGAGATTTAACCAATATGTTTAACCAACCGTAGCCATGACTCTGGTGTAGTAACAATATCAGCACATTTCAAAAGAAAGTACCCAGTTAGTTTGTCCTCTTTGAGGGCAGGGACGATGTGTTAATCGTCTTTGTTCAAAACCTATATAGGGCCAGAAATACAGTAGGCAGTGAAGGTAGATGCTTCCTGAGAGAAAGTTGTTGTATATGACCATGTTGACATGTTGTTCTTTCTGAATATTCATGGAAATAGTTGACATATAGACCAAGAACTATTATTATATACTTATATTAATACGTTTAAATAACAGAACACAATATTGATTTAGTTGACAGTAAATAGAGTTGGCAACTACCTCACAATCACTGCTGGCTCCCTATTCATGCTGCAAGGTCTTTGATGTCTGTCAACTAGGTTATGATGTTTAAAGATGTCGGGAGTCTTTTTATTTGTGCTCTCATCACATTACACCATTCTTAATCTCTAGCTACAATCCCTAGGGTTATTCCCCTTTCCACTTTTTTGGTTATTCTCCACCAATTGTTCCTATGTTACCAAGTCCTCATTAGATTTGGAGCAGGAATATGAGAGCAGAGGCATATGATGGTAGATAGTAAGATGGCAACTGAGGAATCTACTTCATCTTTCTAGTCACGTCATCGTTTCTTCTCTTTTCAGGTGTCTCCAACTCTTTCCTGAACTGTCAGACAGAAGGTAGCGTTTTCTAGATGGTTATGGGTTTTCTGTTTTACTGTATTATTTTAGTCGTAGCTCCGTAGGTACTTAGCAATGCATCAGGCACATAGTAGATGTTCGGTAAATACTAATTAATTCAGCAGCCACCTGGAAAGGGAGTGCAGCAGAGGCACTTCTGAAATGCCAGAAGTAAGAGCCAAGGTGACTGATGTCAATAAGAGTTACCATTCATCTCAAGAATCAGCAATAGAATTGCAACTTCCTCTCAACCAACATCAGCCCAATCCAGCAAGCCATACTTCTATTTAGTTCAATTGCTCTCTATTCTACTCTTCTCTCTTGGGGGCAAAAGAAATGCTTTTCAGTCGGAATAACAAAACCATAAACTTCCTACTTTTCCAGCTTCTTGGCTAACTGGAATAAGAAAAAGAAACGGTATTGCTGTTAACAATGGAGCTATGTAAGAGATCTTGAGATCATCAAAAGCACTGGAATTCATTATCTATGAATAATTAAGAATCAAGTTTAAAAAGTATGCTTTAAAAGGTGGCAGATCCCCAATAGCATAGAGACTCCAGCACTTGCATTTTTAAAATCATGTTCATCAGCCTTAATATATAAAGCTAGGCTTTCAAACTGAGAACTAATTGATTCTCTTACTCTTTCTTTTCACTGTTCATTAAAAAAAAATAGTGTGGTACTCTCTCACTCATTTTTATTAACATTATTTAACATTCATTAAACAACTCATGGACATACTAGGCCTTGTTAGGGATATAAAGTTGGATTTGTGTTTTACATGGTCTTGCAAAGGCACCTTCTGAAACATGAGTTGCTACTGTGATCCACAAATGGAAATGATCGTACCCTTTGTTTCACCTTAAGCCAAAAGCAGCTCAAGTTAAATGCCAAGCTTCCCTGAGTTACAAATTTAGAATGTCTCTGAGGTGCTTGCTCACATGGTGCATTAGCCACTGCACTGGTTGATTAGCAATGCTCTCTTAGAGTGGTATATTGACTCCCAGGTGTGCTTATCATTTATCATACTTATGTTCATTTTATTCTTATCCCAATAATGACAGCTTTCATGTAAAATGAAAGGAGAAAATAAGCTGAATACCTTCTTAGTACACCTTTCACACCACGCACAAATACACAGGCTTCTGAATCAAATACTCTCCTCTCTGAATTTTGATTTTAGTATTGTTATTATTATTATTCTCATTCAAAAATGATCTGAAGATAACCCTTTGTCATTTCCTCAGGAATAATCAAGCAACAAAGGTGGCGGTGGGGTCAGGACAGTGAGAGAAAGGGGATAGGGAGGTTATATGATCAGCATGTTCAATGAGGAGAAGAGCAATGAGAATGGAAACTCACGCCAGTCATCTGGCCTAAGACAATGCTCACGTTCAAGCTTAATTATTTGAGAATATATTGGAGATATGTCTTCAGCTCTGGGGTAGAGTAACTTTGAAAGGCTGTTTTGGTATTGATATCCAAGAGCCTTAGCAAGTTTCAATGAACTCCATAAGGGCAAACTTTTTTATGGGTAGTTCTATTAGTTCAGAATTAACAAGATAGATGACAGCTGATAATGCACCTTTCCCTCTCAGGCAATCTAAAATTAGAAACTTTTCCTACGATTCTTCATCTGGAGCTGCAAAGACACTTTTACCTGTCCTGTCATTTTAATGACATTTTGCCTTCTTGCTACTGCGCATGAAATGGTTAAATAGAAAAAAAATTGAGCAGCTGCAGCAAGTGAAGTGAGGAGGAGAAGTGGATTTTTACTAGTGTTACACAAGGAATATCATGAGATTTATATTTACAGTCAACGAAAGATGGCTTTCCAACTGGAACTTGCTCAGGAAGTGATCCTTTCTGTGGAAGGTGGCAGAACAGATCTCTCACTCTGTCGTAGGATGGCACAGAATGCTCAGGCTGGACACAGAGCTGCTGAGTAAGCAAAGTCCCTACAGAAATAAGATGACAAAGACTGCTACTTAAAATTAATTTAAGGCTATTGCATGCTCAGTGATTAGACTTATTTGCAAAATAGCATTGCAGGCCATGAGACAAGGACATGACCAAGCAAAACACAGATAACACAGTCAAGAATGGTGTGGGAGACAGAGGAATGTCAGCAACACCAGAAAATTGTGGAATTAACCAGAAATACATAGAAGGACTCTCCCCAGTTCCTTAGAGAGGAGTACTGAAAATGGGTATTAGAAGCCCAGTCTATTACTTTTGCAATTATATATGTTTATGCTCAGCTTAATTCATGTTATAGTGCATACAATTCTCACTCCCGAGTGTGTGGTCAGACGTTTCAGCTTTCTCTGGTTGTGTTCCTAATGCCCTTAGCTTAGAACAGGATTTCTTAAACCTCAGCACTATTGACATTTTGGACCAGACAATTGTTTGCTGTGGATGGAATGTCCTCTACATTGTAGGATGTTTAGCAGCATCCTTGGCCTTTACCCACTTTATGCCAAGTACCAACCCCACAATGGTGACAATAAAAACTCTTCAGACATTGCCAAGTGTCCTGAGGTGGAAGGGATGCGGAGACAATATTGCTCCCAGTGAAAAACACTGACTTAAAGGGATATGTAAACGTTATATGAGAAAGTCAAGATTCTGGCCAAAAGATTTAAAAACCATCTAGTACAATTATGGATGGAGTCTTGGCAAGGTTTATTTCTGACTAGATACACTCTATGCAAAATGCAAGGATTGATTTTAGCTAGAAGAAGTATTTGCTCTAAGGAATTTCTTTTTGCCTCCATGGAAAGACTAACCTACAAAATGCAAGGAGCTAAGGAACTGACTCGAGGATTTCCAGATGTCTTTAGAGCTTGGCTCAAAGTAAACATTCCATCTCTTATTTTAGGAAGGGAAGAGGTTTTTTTGGTTTGTTTGGGGTTTTTTCTTTTCTTTTTTTTTTTTTTTTGGCCTCTCTTTTTGCTGCCAGTTCAGTACAAAGCCAATGGAAAGAAACCATTCTCAATTGTTTACCTATTTAAAGAACACTTATAAAACTCATTCACTGCCTAAGCATCTCTGTTTGGATATCCTTAGTTATTCAAGGTCACGTAGGATTTGATTTCATTATTCCCCAATAAGCATAAAAACAAAATTGGAAAAAATATCTCCAAAGACCCTAGCCATTTCAGAAAAAGAGTTTATTAAATTAGCAGCTGACACATCAGCATTCTGGAGGACAGAAATGTCATGTGACACCATCTTCAGCCACTAATATTTCTCATTTTTCAGCTTAGCTGAGTAACCAGTGTGCAGGTGTTTACCCAAACTATTCAAAACTCTTGATTTCTGAACATTGAGAAGAAGATCTTGTTCAAAACAGGTGATCATGTTATTAGTGATACTTATAGTTTGGGCAGTACTGCTAATTAGCAAAGATTCATTCTGACCCTCAATCTTTTTTTCCTGGTTGTGGAGGAGATACGAGACAAGCTATTTTTCAAGTAGCTTTTATGGGCCAGGTGAGAAGTTGGCTGACAAGAGTACACACATTTTATGCACTCATAATTCCTTGAGGGATTTTAGTAGTCTCATAGAAGAATGTGCATAATTTATGTAATCTCAGAGAAAAGTCATTTACATTTGCTTGGGGAGAGGTGAGGAAGGGATTAGTGAAAGACAAGGTGAAGATAAATATAAGGAGCTTGGGGAACACCAGGAAGCTTGATATGACTGGATCATTGGAGAGACTGTGTGTGTATGTGTGTCTTTGAGTTCTGCAATTGCTAAGTATCTTGTTCATTGCATCTAACTGTAACTTCAGAGTCAGATCAAGAGACGAATTTGTCTCCAGAAGATTTTTTTCAGCAATATTGGTGAGTTGTTAAGGAAGATAAAAATTTGTAGACCTACATTCTGGTCAACTCATTAATAACTCAGAAGAGGATTATTCTACTACTATCAATAGTAAATTTAGTATAAAATTAACTAGTGTTAGATTGTCTTCTGGACCTGTAAGCTGAACTTTTGTACTAAATACATTTCTATCGAGACTTTGAACTACAAGCCAGAATTAAAGGTTTGGGTTTTTTGTTGTTGTTGTTGTTGTTGTTATACAGCCTAAATTTTCCCCATACTGAAAAGTCATAGCATTAAAATACCAAGTGTGAGTCCTCTAAGATTATTTCAAATACATAAATACCATAGATTATTATTATCATTTGTTTTTTGAGGAAGATTAGCCCTGAGCTAACTGCTGCCAATCCTCCTCTTTTTGCTGAGGAAGACTGGTCCTGAGCTAACATCCATGGCCATCTTCCTCTACTTTATATGTGGGATGCCTACCACAGCATGGTGTGCCAAACTGTGCCATGTCTGTACCCAGGATCTGAACCGGCAAACCCCGGGCCGCCGCGGCGGAACGTGAGCACTTAACCACTGCGCCACCAGGCCGGCCCTGGTATACCATAGATTATTAAGTAAAATTCAATAAAATAATTTTAACAGAGCTGGTTAGTTTATTGATTGATAAAAATATTAATAATATAAACAGGTGGAGGTGATTCAATTCTAATACCCCATAGTGTAACATTACCAACTGAGAAAATAATTATTCCCCTAAAAAATGGTTTGTGTTCATGTTGCATATTTCTGCTGTTCTCCATTGTCTTCAATATTGGCCGCCGCCAGAGGCAAGTGTTAGACAAGACAGACAAATGGTCTGATCCCGAATGGCAAATTCTATGTTTCCTTAATACAGTCTCCTGGAATGACAGCAGTTACGTATTTTTAAGTCTGTTCTTCCATTACGGCGATAAATGGCTATTTAAATACAGTCAGGTTCAAATTACACTAGTGGAAAATGCAACAGAGAAAAGTATCAAAGACAAAGAACTTTTAAATAAATCTTATCTCTGCTCCTGCCATATGAGTTAATTTCTATGCCAGATGGCAGATGTTTATGCTGGTACTTAAAAGGAGTAAAAATTAAATGGATCTCAAAACTTAATTGTTTTTAGTTTAAAAATGCTCTCAAATAAAGGGAGGTTGGTAGAGATTTTATTTAAAATGATCTCAAAAACTAAGGATCTTAATATACAATTTTAATTTGGAAAAAATAGTAAGTCATTCATTCATTTTGAGTCCATCACTGAATTTTGATATTATTTTTCAGGTGATTGAAAAAAACGTAACAAGTCATTTTTTTCTAGAAGTGATTGCCAAAAATCTTCCAAGAACAATATTTGAATGTATTATAATTCAATTAGCTCTTTAAAATTGAGTAAGAGTTGAGGAATTTAGACACGCTTAATTGTTCTCTATATCAGTGTAAGTCAGAAATGTTGCCTATCCAAGACTATTTTATTATGATGAAGAGTAACACAACACAAATACCAGAAAGCTTTCCTGAAACAGACAATTGGTACACGAGCAACTCCTCTTTACCCTAACAGAATTGATCAGCTTACCAATGAGAAAGCTCTTCTTCTCTTGAAAACTTAGTATAGTGGAGAAAAGTTTTATTATTATGACATCTAAATTTATTGCTCAAAAAAGCAAACTTAACCTAATTGCTATATGGAAACTTTTCTTTCCTTTTCTGTAAATACATTGACACTGACCAGAAATAAATCCTGCTTCCTTGATCTGAAGTGCAGAACAAAGATTTAGCAGATTATTTCTGAAAATCTCAACTAAAGAAAGCTGTAAGCCCAAATAACTCCAGCAAACACTTGATTTTTTTGTATTTAGAAACCCTCCCCAAATATTTTATTTTGCACTACAAACAGTATAGAACAATGGCTAATTTGGGGAAAGTAATATTTAGATTAGAAAATTATAGTGTAACTTATTCTGATTATTAGTCATAGGAACTAGAAAATCTGTAACATTCTTGAACTTCTGGTTGATCAATTCAACAAACCTCAGTTGAGAAGCAGATGAGTTCATTTTTTACTGTGTGCAGAAACATACTGTGTGTGTGCAGAAACATGATTTCTGTGTAAGCAGAAATATGATACGATCTCTTTCCTCAATTTGTTTACAGTTTTTTTGTGAAGACATAGAGGCTTTTAGAAAAAGCAGTTCGATTATTCAAGGCTAAGTTTCAGCTTCATTTTTAGTTCTTTACAAAGCCTGAAAGAAATTCCTGTTCAGCTTCTTTGCAGCAGAGTTACAGATTGCACAACCAAGAAAGGGTGGCTTTCTTTGATAATCTGTGATCCTGACTTCCCCTGAGTGCACAGCACCTCTCTTTACAAGGAAGACTTCAGCGTCGACAAGTTTTGCCCATATTTTACTAGAGAGCGGGCACCCTTAGCAGAGTGTTCTCCACTCTTCCATAGGCCACAAATGCTCTCACAAGTCAGGCCTCGCTGCTGTCTGAGATTATCACAGTCCAACTAGAGGACAATGAGTGGAGCCATGGAATTCTAGAATGGCACCTATAGAAAAGAGCATTATGCGTTTATGTAAGTTAGAGAGCTAGCAAAGCTGCGGTACCAAAGATACTCCAAAATGCAATCACTCAAATAATAAAACTCTATTTCTCTCACATTAAACAGGGCCGGGGTAGGTGAGAAATTCAGAACACATAAATAGCTTTGCTCCATCTAGATTCCTTCTGCCTTGTTTTCTATCATCCTCTAAGAGCTGTTCATCTCACATGGGTGAAGTTGGCTCACCACCACCCCTGAAAAAGTGACAGAAGTAGAAGGCAAGCAGTTTCATTGTTAAAGAAATGACCTAGATATTAAACATATTATCTAACTGCCAGCGAGGCTGAGACAGTGGTGTTCCCTGCTAAAACTGGTGGGTGAGGGTGGGCATTCTGCTCCTACAAGAAAGAAGGGGTGAACACCTATGGGAGGGCAATTAACAATCTGTATCTTAGGTATTTAATAAATGTTCTCTAAAATTCTGCTTTTGGTTAATCTGTTGTCCAACAAATATTTCCAGAGTGTCTACTTTGCATACAGCACTGTACTAGGCCCCACAAGGGATTTTAAATATAAACCAATTTTTACCCACAAAGAACTTTTGATATTTTTAGGGAAATAAGTGCTATACATTGCATGCCACAAATAATAATAATGATAATGTTGCTAATAATGTAACATATCATAGGTGCTAAATGAGTGGAGCAGAAGATGTGTGATACTAGTATTCAATGTTCATTTCCTGATAGGAAGACCAGAGGGGCAGCAGCCAGCTCACAGATGCCATTCTTGCTTTGCACTTTTTACCCAATAACAACAAGGGCCTGATATGAATAAGGTCATTTGAGCTTTCAAACCATAAAAACCATAATTTCCATCTTTAAAAAATTATATATATACAATTGTGTATGTAGATATATGTTTATAAGTTGACAAAGAGCATGCTTAGTTTTCCTAATTTTGACATAGATATTATGCCTACACTCATCTTTAGTTAAACAGCATCCGCTCTTATTGTTAGTGAGGTTGAATCAATCAACTGAATTCTCTAATGATAGAAGCAGATGGAAATAGAATGAGCTTCTGAATCTTCCTCAAGGGCACTGTGGAGGATGCTGCACCCTTAACTGAAAATTGCTCAATTTTGCAACAGAGTTGGCCAATGTAGGCATAGTCTTATATTTTCACTAATTTTGAATTAATACTCTAGAAACCAGCAGCTGACTATGAGCCTGAACAGTTGGCTTCACACCTGAGGCCTCTTTTAAAAGACCATTCTCATCACAGACAAACAACAGGAGGATATATTAGAGGGAGAAATGAGTGCTTTTTCTCTCAGACTACTTAAGTAGGAGTTTCTCTTGAACTAATTAAGATTCGATTCTATTTCAGTAACTAATGTCTGAAGCAGACATTCTGTGTGGGAATTATTAATAAACGAAAGCAGAAGGTTCCAGAGCTCTCGAAATGGTACGTTTTTGCCTGGTGGATGCTCAGTAAAAGTGCTTGTTGAAAACAATTAAGCAGAGAATAATATTTTAAACATAATATCAAATGTTCAAAGTGAATGATTATAGTCTATAAAATTATTAATGATATCTAAGAACTTTTTACAGCGGAATAAGTGACACCCTTGATTATTAAAAACACCTTTGATCCTATCAACGTTAAGCTTTGTAGGCTCTTAGAATTCTTAGATGTCTGAGTGGGGAAAAAGACAACAATCTGACTTTTATTTTATTCAGAATATATTGGCTATATGATGAATTACAGTTCTATTTGAAAGGAAAAATATTTAAATATACGCATTAAACTTACATATTGGATGTGATGGTTCACGCAACCCAATCAAGAAGATCGGATAGTCTAAACAAAAAAATGCTAATTAGCATGGAGGGAAATTTTTTTGCCTGGCAACTTCAATAAGCACTCAAAAGTTGTCTGAGTAGTTGCACTCTGCATTTTCATACAATAAATTGCTCCACAGGTAAGTTGTAAGCCAGGAAGCACTCCCTTGCCTTTCACACAATGTCTTTCCCAGAGTCTTGAAGGTGGATGTTGAATTTACCCTCTAGTGGTAATCACACTACATGAGGTTAGTGACTGCCAAAAGCCCTTAGATTTGTATTTCCTATCATATGACAATCCACATTTTTTTTTCAATAAAAGAATTCTCTCTGTGATGTTTCCTGTCATTTTATTTTAATTTCTTTGAGGAATATGGGCCCTGAGCTAGCATCTGTTGCCAATCTTTCTCTTTTTGCTTGGGGGAGATTGTTGCTGAGCTAACATCTGTGCCGATCTTTCTCTGTTTTATGTGGGATGCCACCACAGTATGGCTTGATGAGCAGTGCTAGGTCCATGCTGGGGATCTGAACCCACAAACCCTGGGCCACCAAAGCAGAGCACAAGAACTTAACCACTATGCCACCGGGCTGACCCCTGTCATTTAATTTTAATAGCAGAAATAGGCATTCACCAAAGCCATCTGCCATCACTGTGAGGTCTCAGAGTCAGACTGCTTTTTACAAATTGCATAGAATGGAGATTATTGGTGGAAAAGAAGTGATAGCCATCAGTGTTACCAAATTGTGGGAAATGTGAAATCTTTAGGAAAAAAGGGAGGAAACATCAAAGTGTTCAATATTTAAGATTTCAGGGTAGGCATACTTTTTAGTGCCTGACACAAAAGAGAAGGCATCTTAAGAGAAAGAAAATAGAGAGTTAATTATTTAACTCCTCCTTTATCTTTGTTACCAGTTTCCATCCAGAGAAAAACTATATCTAATTGAGATTCTTGTAGTTTTCTGTCCCATGCTGATATAAACAATACCCTTTGCTTTAGCTGTCCTAGACCATTCATTCTTCTCTCATGCGAGTGGTTCATATTTAATGCTTCAAAATAGCAATCTTTTCTTTTTCAGTGTGGTATCAAAACTTTTCTTAAGTCAAGCTTTATGAATTTAAGAGTAGATGTCAAAAGTAAGCTGTATTATCTTCTTTGTCATGGCCAAGTTTCAATAACAACATTCTCTCTACACAAAGGGTTCTGTCAAAGTCCCATTGCAAGTCGACTCATTATGCCGTACATCTTAAGCTTATATAATGCTGTATGTCAATTATATCTCAATAAAACTGGAAAAATTCAAAACAATAAAGTCCAATTACATAAAGTAGAATCTTTCACTTTTTATCGGGATCATTATGCTTAACCTACACAGTTGTTTAAAAATTTCAGGGTTCTTGTGAGAGAGATAGTGAGGCAAAGATCCTGAATCATTCATAAATCCATTTCTTCTTTTTCCAGAGCGCAAAATTACAGTACACTTGCCAGCCTTCTTTGAGATTCAGTACGGCCATGTGACTATTTGCCAATACATGTGAGCAGAAATCAGAAACAGTGTGTGTCTTTCTAAAAAATATATAATGACTGTAGTAATCAGTTTATTTTACAAATTAATCATTCCTGAACATACAAGCAATTGAATCTTTAAATACACACAAGTATTTCCATTAAAATGAATTTTTACCCTTTCATCCAGAGACACCTAAGTAGTTAAAGACATAAGAAAAATAAGAGCTATTAGCTATGTATTAACTGAGAAAGCACATACAAACCAAAGACTATGAAAGAGTGGCTGAAAGGATGAAGGTCGAAGGGGTGGGGAGACGTAAAATTCCTAGGAACAAAGCCCATCATATTTTGTGTACTAATAGCTCCAATCTATTTAAATGTTAATCAGCTAAACTTAGACCTTAAAATACAAGATGTGGGTCAAGTTGAATCTGATTGGTCATAATTTCCCATAAGATGCAGGTGAAAATAAAATGAATAAAGAAACAGTTTCATGTTCTTCACCTTGCTTTTCATAACTGAGTTCAAAAGGATTCCACTTAAAAACAATCTCCTATTGGTCAGTAGAACTTTTCTTCTCTGTTCGAGTACGTATCATATAACCATCCTTCACTTCGGCGTTACCCAGATTTAAGTCAATAAGCAAAGCTTCTAGTCTCACATCTAGGATACATCTGGAGAACAGCCTCATCCCGCACACACTTCTCTGCTAAGAGGCAATGTTGGTGCAGGAGCACAGTATTTCTAGTTTGTCTTTCCAAGTCTGTACAACACACAGCATTGCTGTGTCAGGTAAACGTGCACAGGGGAAAATGAGGCAAGGGCTCATAAAAAGCAGTCAGATGGAATCAAAGGGACTTTCTCTTTGAGAATTCCTGTCTTTATTTGTAACGTTATCTACTAATTTCTTTGATAACATCACATGTTTCACAGATGACTACAAAGCTCAGGGCCCCAGGATGGAAAAATTGTTGATGTCAGTCATCACTTAAAGCCTTGTACCAATCAAGAACATGGGACTGACTGTCGCTTGACTAGAGAACACATAAGTGATATGTGAAGGTGCTGAAGTCTTGAGGTTATTTGTTATAGTAATCCCAATGAGTACCTTTGCATAGGAATCCAGGGAATACTACATGGTTCACGAAGGGCTGCTTTACTTTACTCGACGATGTAATTCCAACAATTTATAGCTTATTGGTTGGGCATTACTCTTGCTCTTCAGCAAAATACACAGGCCCCTTGCTTAATTATTATCATAGGCTCTTAGATTTGAATTATTAATCATATCATTATCTAAAACCATATCACCATGAGAGGAAAAGAAATCACTCTCTCGCCAGAAAAACTACTCATTTTTCCAAAGGAAGAAAAACAACAGAAAACTTTTCTGTAGCTGCTACCAGCCAGGGAAAAGAAGGAAGATGAATCACGGAAGCTTTTCCTGTTTACGGCATTATATAGATTAAAGTGGGAAAAATAAAATTGTAATGGGAGAAATGTTACTTTGTGTTTCTACTGCATTAAATGTTTCATGATAATTGCTATTAAGCATCCATCATGTGCCATACAGCATGAAAAGTATTTTCACATAGATTCTTTTACATGATTCCCATGCCCTATAAAGTGGGTAATTTTTTTATGGCTACTTTACAGGTGAAGCTTACAACAGTTAAGTAAATTGCTGACAGTCACACTGCCAGTAAATGATGAAACTGACAGTGGAACCCAGGCCGATTTGTTGAAATAACTCGTTGTCTTCTTGGCTTCAGTTGTCTCCAAAACAATCACACTTTATTTTGACTTTTTCCCTATGACTTTATCACTTTTATTTTGTTTCACTATTAGTTAATTTGCTCAACATTCACTTCACCCATTTATCCTACATCTTCTTCTGAATCTTCTCTTAAATCTCTTCCACAGGGCAAGTGGGTCAAATAATTACCAATACTATATGATTTAAAAGACACTCAGAAAGCTTCTTGCTTTATAATAGCTCCTTTAATGGCCTGCTTCAGACCCTAAAAGTTACCTTTTAAGAGTGGTTTATTCAGGTTAAGGAGTGCCTCACCAGATGTCTATTAAATCACAAATTCCCCTATGAGTGTTCTTTCGTTTAATCATCCACGCAATAAACACTTATTTTAAAAAACTAAGCCATTGCAATTTAATCTGAATTTTGATATGAGATCATTTGCCAATGATGAGGTGTAGAGAATGGGTGAGAAGCCATTAAGCTGGAGGTGGTTAACAACAAAAACCACAACACCCAGAACATGAAACATTTCTCCCAAAGAGCTGACCTGAATTAGACACCATCTCAAGAAGCACTAGGCAGTCTCAAATAGCGTGGGAATGTCACACTGAAGAAGCAACTATCTGTACAGAGCAGAGACCATTTGAAGGAGGGGCAAAGATCGTAAAAGGAAGGTAAGAAAAAATACTTGGCAACTTTACATTTGGTCTGACCTCTCTGTGATCTGGGTAGCCCATCTCACCTTGCCCGCCATGAACTCTAATCCTCCAACTACATGGCTCCTAGAATTCTCTGTTTCTGATTTCTTTGGTAGAAAATTGCCATACCCTGCTTCCCACTCACCATTTCATTGAATGATAATAATAGCTCAAGTGGACATTTCGTTTTTCATGAAAACCATTATAAGAGGACACGATAAGAAACCAAGCTTATCCAGGCAACCCAGATGTTATGTCACCCTAATAGCAACTAACATTCATTGAGAGCTCATTCTGTACCAGGCACTATACTAAATTCCTTACATGGACTGTCTCATTTAATCCCACACTGACATTATATATGAGGCGTCTTCAATAGCTATCCTTCTACCACTGAAGAAACTGAGGCATAGAGAAATTTAGTTACATTTCCAATCCATTTAGCCTTGTATTTCTATAACACAAGTGGTGAAAAAAATGTAGCATTCAGATTCATAAAGTATACCTCTTCCATAGCCCCATGTGAGTCATTATTCCTGTTTTAGATTTTTAAGCAAAGCCATGTATACAACCTAAAACAAAACTTGCTCATAAGGAAGATATGAATCAAAACTAAACTTCCCCATAAGGAAAGATATTACCCAAGGCCATATTGGATGTAAAATTCCTACTGGGTTCCGTGTACATCATCAAGGTCGTGAGGGCGAAAGATGTAGTTGAGAAGCTGAGTATCAAAATTCTTTGAGATACTCTAGCAAAAACCTGCACCACATTCTGGATCAGATAACATTCTCTACCTTATTCCCTGGCTCTTGATCTGACATTCTGTTCCCACCTCATCATCATTCCTAATCCCAGTTGAGTTAGAGGTTACTCAGTAAGGAAAATCCAGAAATAAAACTTGGCTATATGTACTATGGCTAAATTAATCTTAAATAATAAAAATTGAACAGAGGGTTTTTCTTTTCTTTTTCTTTTTGGTGATGAAGATTGGCCCTGAGCTAACGTCTACTGCCAATCTTCCTCTTTTTTTTTTTCTCCAAAAATCCCCAGTACATAGTTGTATGTCCTAGTTGCAAGTCATTCCAGTTCTTCTGTGTGGATGCTGCTGCAGCATGGCCTGAGGAGTGGTGTGCAGGTCTATGCCCAGGATCCGAACTGACAAACCCTAGGCTGCTGAAGTGGAGCATGAGAACTTAACCACTTGGCCACTAGGCTAGCCCCAAGGACAGAAAAGTTTTTTATTCCATTTTCTTCCTCCACCACCACACTGTGCCGAGTTAGAGGGCTCCATGCAGTAGGCAATCCAGACATGCCAAAACTCATGGGATGCACAGGAAACTTTTTATATCATGGTACTATCCTCACACTTCTTGAGATTAAAAATTTCTAGGAGGTTGGCAATCCTCAAGACTTTGCCATCCATCATTTAGTTATGAAGTGAATGGAAGAGACAAATAATAACTGATTAATTTTGGAAAAATAAGCAATACCGTTTGTCGTAAAGTTTTAATAGACTCTTATAGCTTTAGGCATTTTATAATTTGATAATAATAGGTAGGCCAGAGTTGTTACCAAAGCTCGGTAGTGCTTTAGGTATTAAACACTGTCCCACATTGCATGGAACCTTTGGAGTTCTGTTAGAATTCCCAGCTTTCTCTCTCTGGCTCAGCAGGACAGGTCATATAGCTTCCCTAACAAGGCGCTACTTACCACCCATCATGGAGACTTCGAGATGTACTTAACCTTGATGGAGGGAAACCTTGTATCTAATAAAGAGGAATAAAAATTCCAAATTACTGCACAGCACTGCAGCAGGCAAGCTGCAATTCCAGTCATACGAAACCTCTGTTTACTGGAAAATGATGACATGAATCACAATGACTCTCATGAAGGACTCAACTGCCTACCCAGTCATATTCCACATATTTATAATAGATAATTTTATTTTCATACAAGCTTATTACACATATTAAAGCAATACTTTTCCTTGTACAGCCAAGATTCATTGATAAAACAATGAAGTGAACTAACACCCTTCCTAAATAAAGTTTCACCAATAGCACCGTATGTTAATGGACCTATTTCATTGTTAATGTGACTGACTGCTTATTGATTCTTGCAGGAATCCAGCAAGGGCTTCAGAGTACAATTTAGTTTGGAGAGCTCTGGGTCCAACATCTATGCTCAATTACAACTTTCAGAAGGGGAGATCAATAAAATTTAAATTGCTTATGGTAATCACAACTTCAAATCATTGCCATCAGCATAAGCAATCTGCTGACCCCAGCCAAGCTCCTAAATTGAAACTTGTAATGAGTGGTCATTTAGTTTGGGTCCATTCATATTATTTTGGAGGCAGGTGATGAACAATTAAAGATCAGCCAGCACCTTCTCTGCACAACATTCCCATCTTTATTCTCAAAGTATTAATATGCATTCACCCTTGGGTTCATGCTTTTGCACTTCTTTAATGGGTATTCTGTATGAATAAGCAATTATATTTTCTATTAAACAATTTCAGTGTAATTGAATTAGCAGTTATAATATTGCTAGGGCAAGCAAAAGCTTTCCTAGGGAAAAATTAAGTGATATTGGGTAGTGCAAATTAATTTATAGAACTGAAAAATGTAACCAATTAAATAGAATTGCCTTTGCCCCCCCCCCAAAAAATACAATTAAGCAGCACATTGTTTCAAAGAATATGTTTCAGAGCAATTTGTTTTCAATCATAATAGCTGTTTTTCATTCATTATGAAAAGCTGTCTGTTATAATGAAAATTTCATAGGCAGTTTTCCTTGACAAAGCAGGTTGCAAGTTTAAACAAAGATAGCCTGCAGATTACTTCCTTGATAAGGAGTCACCTTAGAATTACATTTTAATAAATCATTGAAAATAAATCTTCTGCATTACAGCATGAAGGTTTAGAGAAAGAAAAAGCAAATAGAGAGAAACTAATCAATGAAAATCTCCTGCTGCCAATATAATAATAGATGGACCAATGCTAATATACGAGGTGTATTACACTCACACACACAGCCAAAAAGAAAAATGTAAGATAAATATCACGGAAGTCAACTGTCACAAATGAGACTTGAGTAATAATTGCATCTTTACCATTCATCATTCCTACTGGGCCTCCTCCAAGCACTTTGCTGAATTATAAACTAGGGTATTTAGCCCACATTTTTTGCAACCTAATAAAATGGCCACCTTTTAGATTACTGCTAAGGTTTAAAGCATACTACCAAGTTTTCAAAACACAGTAAAATGTAAATATAGATAAATATTTAATGTACATATAATGCATATAATCTGTGATGTGTATGTATATATTTTAGAAGGAATTTAAAACTATAGTTGGAACAATTCTAAATATTTGATAAATATACATTAGTAAGAAATTTGTGGTAAAAATATTTAGGAATACCAGTGTCCTTTCTTTTATTAATGCCTGGATCTGAAAAGACCAGTGAACAAGCCATGAGTCTCTCCACTTGAGTTCCATAAAGAGGGTGTTTTAGATTCTTATCCTTTAGATTCTTTGGATGGCACTTCAAAGGTTTTTATTGAGGGGCTGACAAGTCAGGTTTATAACTTGCGTGCAGTGAGGATCAACTGGAAGGGCAGAGGGGACCAGAGAAAGGGAGGGCTGTTAGTGACTTACGCATTAGTCCAGGTTAGAAGGTGGACGTTTGAATTAAGGAAGAAGTGGAGAAGGAAATGAAGTCATCAGTTTTCAGAAGCTGAATTGACAGAATTTCACATTTGATTGGCTGTGGAGAGGGAAAGGACTTGAGAACAGCTAGGGGTTTCCATTTTGGAAAAACTAGAAGGCTGATAATGCTATTTATGAGTTAGAGAATGCAGATGAAGGGGTATGTAGGGGAGGTGGCTCAGTTCATGTGTTAAGAGGATTTCCAAAATACTGAATTAGATTAATGTTCTTCCTGGGCCCTCTGCCTCTATGGGGACAGTCGTGATTGAAAAAGGCATTTATTGCAGAAATAACTATTGATATTCCTTAGGTCAGTTTATCTTTGCACGTTCCTATCTACCTTTTCATTCTATCTGTGGTTTAGGCCCATTGTCTGAGAGGGTATGGTTTTAGTTCTTGAACAGAATTTTTTTCCATCCTACCAACATAGCTATCTTCGGATTGGTACTAAAGTTTAAAGGCATACTGTCAATTTTCTCAAAGAAGGAAAATATATTTTTTATTCAGCTTCACTATAATAAACATAGTGAATAATGGTTTGAGGCTGCAACAAATTTCATCTAACAGTCAGAAAATATTTGACAAAAATTTACATTCATTTAAAAGAAGTAGATATCGAAATTCTACAATTAGAGAAAAAGAGTAGAGCTAAGTGTTTCTAGACTTCATAAACAAAAAGTAACAAACTGTAAATAGAAGGTTGCAAATTTTTTTCATTTTAAATATATGGAGACATCCTGGAGCCTGCCACAATGTCTAGCACATAATAGAAAGTCAATAAATGTTTAATAAACATGTTTATATTTGAAATATAAAGTGAAAAGTTGCCATATATTTTAAGTTGTCCATATATTAAGGCAGTTGTTCATATATTTTAGTATCAAACAGATGAAGATATTTTAGCATTTAATAATTCAATATACCTCTACACACACAGACACACACACATCGCACCCCAAAGTGATTCACCCATCATCTACTTTGTTTCAATAACTTGCTGCTGAAATTTTTATGGTTATATAATATTAACAGTATGATTCATATTTGAAATTTTTTGAAATAGACAATTGCAAGAAATATAAACCTCAAGAATGAGGAATTTTTTCCATGGGCTTCATGACCGTTATAAGCTTAACTTTTTCGTACCTATTTCTGAAATTCAAGAGCTGGTGAGACACAGGAATAGATGACAAAGTATTTCTCTTTTTACGCAAAGTTACCTTGTCTACCCAGGCTCATGCATAGATTATTTTTCACTTCATGAAGCTTCTTTATTCTAATGCTTCTTCTGACTCTTTAGCATCATCTGCTTTATCCTCTGTAGACGCCCGGGTGTTATTCAGCGTTTCCGTGCACCCGATCCTCAGTAAAACATAACTTAAAACTTCAACTCACTTTATCCAACATTTATCAAATACCTGCCAAGTGCTATGAGAGGTGAAAAACACCTGAATTAAATGCTCTCTTATATCATTTCTTCTTCCTCGGTGACATCACTGGTTAAGAGTGATTGTTGTGAATAATCCAGTGGGCCATTTCTAGACCTCATTCCCCTCATTTATAAAATGGAGATCAAATTAGTACCCATGTCATAAATTTGTTGAGGGAAAAAAATGCAGTGTTGCCTAGAAACTATTTAAAACAGTCCCTGAAACACAGTATATGCTCAGTTAATGTTGATTATTATTCTCCTTTGCATGGATCCATTTTTCATATCAGTAGGATAGATTATTATGGAATTCTGTATTCTGATACACTTACATCCTTTATTGTCCTCAAAATTCTATGAAAAATGCCTTCTTATAGCCAATTTCAAAGTTTTTATTCCAATATTTTAGTACATAATTATTAATTATTTACTGCAGACCAGGCACTGCTGATACTAATATGAGTAAGATTTGTTTCCAGTATGGAATTTAGTTCAATAAACTTTCTTCCTTCACATTGTTCTTAACGTGAGAGATCTGACCCCATCCTTTCCTGGGTCTCCTCAAATCTCCCAACTCTTTGCTCTTTGTCTATTCAAATTTAATGACCATTTTTTACATTAACCATAGGTTTAATCAACGATTCAATTTTGATGACTTGAATTTCTCCTTTACGCTCACTTACCTAAGGAACATTTTTACTTATATGGTGGTCATTTTTTCCAGTAGGAAAATTATGTCTAAGATGATTCATCCTTGATTTCTTCTTCTACATGTTTACAGGTTATTTTATGATATCAAAAACCAAATGCGTGAGATAGCTTAGTGATAGTTTAAAAAGGAAGGACTTTAGGGTCAAATAGACGTGTCTGATTCCTAGCTATGTAACTTATTATCTGCATGACTTTGGTCAACATATTTTTCTCTTTTGCTCATCCTTACAATGAGAATAATTGCACCTACCTTTCGAGGTTATAATGATGATAAATTGAGATAGTGAGGTACAGTGCTTTGTACAATACCTCTGGTATCTAAGTGTCATTAGAACGAATAAATTAGACAGAGATGAAATTATTGTTATTTAATTATTTATTGTATTGTTCTGATGGAGTTTCCAGTATTTTCTACATAAAATATGTGAAACATTTAGTCCCAACTTTAAAATCTTACTTAACAATTTAATTTGCCTATCAGAAAAAATGAGTTTCTAAATGAAATAGTTTATACCAGTACACTATCATCAGTGGGTTGCAGCCTAGGTGGTGGGAAGCCCCTTCTGTTTACATTTAGGAATCTGAATTCCAGTCCCAGCTCTGCCACTGGCTGTGAGATCAGCTGGCAAGTCACTTAATTTCTCTGGGCTAAGGTATTCTCACGTGGAAGACATTTGGATTTCTAAAGTTTCTTCCAACTCTAACATTTTATGACACTAAACATTCCCTTTTTTTTCAAAGTTCAACCTTATGATATGGGTTAAATTGTGTCCCTTCAAAACTTGCATGTTGAAGTCCTAATTTCCAACACCTCAGAACGTGACCCTGTTTGGAAACAGAGTCATTGCACATATAATGTTAAGATTAGGTCATACTGCAGTAGGGTAGGCCCCTGATTCAGAAGGACTGGTGTTCTTGTAAAGTGGGGAAATTTGGAGACAGACATGCACACAGGGAAAGTGTCATAGGAAGATGAAGGCAGAAACTGGGTTGACACTTCTACAAGCCAGGGAACATCAAAGATTGCCAGCAAATCACCAGAAGTGAGGGGAGAGGCACAAAACAGATTCTTCCTTACAGACTTCAGAAGGGACCGAACCTGCTGACACCTTGACCTTGGACTTGAAGTCTGCAGAACTGTGAGACAGTACATTTCCTTGTTTGAGCCATCCATTTTGTGTTACTTTGTCATGGCAGCCCTAGGAAACTAATTCATCTTATTCCATAATTAACTAAAAATTGCTGAGCTTTGATTATGATATAAATATATATGAATATACATGTGTTTGTATGTATGTATAAATAATATGAAGTACACTACCAGAACATTCATTTGATTGATTTATTGTTTCAAGTAGACATGATTGAAATATTGAACAATTAAACATTGAATTCAATTACTGAACATTAGAGTTTCAAATTGAGAAGAATATGTTTTAAGGAAAAGCTTCGACATTATAATGGCTTTTTATATCAGAAAGGTCCTAAATATATTTCCTTCTCTTTGAAGTCTAAGAGGATGTTGCTATCTCTAAATTGCCTCTCTCAGTTTTTAACAACTCCCTAAATGGGTTTCCAGAGCACATGAGAAGAGCAGAAGCTTTCCCCGGCAGCATTCTAGGTTCCTATCGCACTGGCTACTTGCTTCTGTGGAATTTTGATTTTCTTATAAGACTGCTTTTCCCATTTGCCGTGCATTTCTTTTTGTTCTCCTTTATGAGGATGCGAGCCCTGTGAAGGTAAGGCTTAGAACACTTCTATCAAATCTAAGAAATATCGAATTGACCAATACCTACAAATAGCCTGATATGTATCTTTTCATCTTAAAGAAAGACCATAATTGATAATTTAGACATATCCTATCATAAAACATTCCTCCATGAAACTACTAGGGGACTGTTTCCAATGGATGAGACCTCAATTTAGGGCCAGATTTTTTTTTTTTTTTTTTTTCTGAGCAAGATTCTCCCTGAGCTAACATCTGTGCCAATCTTCTATTTTTCAGTGTGTGGGCTGCTAGTACAGCATGGCGACTAACAGAGCAGTGTAGGTCCACGCCCGGGAACCAATCCTCTGAAGTTAACCACTAGGCCCCCAGGGCTGGTCTCCAGGGCCAGCAAATTTTAATCCCCTGTCATTCACTGGAATGTAGTCATAGATGCCTCTGTTAGGGAAATATGAGAGGAATATTTTTTAAAAGATTGTTTTGGCTTATAAAAATTTACCACAGTGATTAAAAATATCAGTTCTAGAGTTAAACTAACCTGAGTTCAAGTCCTAATTCTACCACTTTAATAGCTGATGGCCCTGGGATCATTATATAACCTTCATAAACACAGAGTTCTCATCTGTACGAAGAATAATACCAACCTTGCAAGGTGGTTGTGAGGATTAACGAGATAACACATGTAAACTACTTAACACAGCACTTGGAGCATCGTATTGAGCATCAAGTGCTCAGTAAAGGCATACTGAGTGGTAGTGATATTAATAGCCTTGACTGTTTTCTGAGTCACTATCATTATCAACAACAGAAAATTTCAGTTTGGCAGATTGGGCGCCTCATAAGTGATTAAAAGGAAACCAAACACGTTCATTTGGCCACTTCAGAAGGACACGCTCTAACTTGGGCCTCTGTATGTTAAGAGATGAATTAGAGAGCATTCACTAGTGTATGATGTGATTCTCTTCCTATGTACGTAAACATAGTATTTTCTCAGGGAAAGACCAACATATGACACAACGATATAAGAGAAAATAAAGATATAGACTACAAATAATTACTTTTAATTGAGTATTTCATCAAAAGGCAAAGTAAAAACTTTGCAACTCTCTATACTTCTCAGGATTTTATACACTGCCCGCGTTTAGTTCCTCTGTCAGACCTGCCATTTTTTGTGTAATGTAATACTGCTTAGGGTTATCAATCTTTAAAAAAGTATACCATTGCTTTATAGCCACTCCTGCTTTGCAATACAAATGACATAATTACTTGTTCTGGCTGGAGGGGGTCCAGTTCCTCTAGTTCATTTTTTAAATGCAAATCTTATTAAGTATTTTATCCTAAAATGGCTAATGCAAAAAGGGCAGTCCTAGACTAAGATGGAAAACATGCCTAAAAAATAAATACTAGGCAAGTAATGAAACCAGAATTAAATCAGCGTACTGGAAACCAAATTGATTACTTATTGAAATATGTTAACATGGTGTAATGGGTAACTGCCAAAGTCAGATATACAATAATATTACATGAATCGTTGTCAGATAATCACAAAGGTTTATAAGAGCAATAAGAAATTTTAAAGCCTTTTCCACCAAAATCTAGATGCTCGTAAAAAAATTACAGGTAGCGATCTATATATTCTATAGTTCAGTTAAAAGGACTCTTTTGTTTTTTACAGGTTCTCTTTTTACTTTTCTTTGAAATGCGTAGGTCTGTTGTCAGAATAATGGGCAATTTTTCTATAAAATCTTGCAAGAAACTTTTAAGAATGCTGAATGCACTGTCTCTATTCGATTCATTTTAAGATTGCAGCTGTGGGACAAAGTCTTTTTGAAAATTCTTTTTTACTTTGAAATGTGTAATACATATAAAGAGTATATTTTGTATACTTTTGTGTGTGTACAGTTTGAAGAATAGAAAAATAAACACCCCTGTACAAACCACAATCCTAGCCTAAAGGAGCATAGTTCTGTCTTTGGAGCTATTTGGATGAAATGATGCCTTTAAGAGATTATTTATAATCTTGAAGCTTTTCTGAGAATAACTGAATTCAATTGTTTGGTTGCTTTAAATGTATCTATTGGTTTCTGGAATGTATCCATCACTACTTATAGTTTTTAAACAAACCAATTGTTTCAAAGTCCAGTTCACACAATTTGCAATGTAATTTTTAAAACTGAAATGTAATATTTCATACATTTGTTCCATGTTTAACAATTACAGAGCATTTCACAGCTATTGTTACTTGCAAGTTATTTGTAAACTCAAAAGCTATAATTCCTGAACAGCATTTATTAATCTGACAACATTTGAATAGTAGGAGGGTAAAGCTGGGGCAGAAAACCAATCCACACTCAAAAAATTGTACTACCTTTAAACTTTAAATTTGGTCCTTTATGCCTCGGTTTCCCCATAGATATATTTGACAAACATACTAACCGCCTCTGGGACTGACAAGATATTCGAGTATTTTGTGTGCCTGATCAAAGAGAGCTCAACAAAGGGAAAAGCCCATTGACTCATGCTGGGAAGAAAGTGACTTCATTAGCACATCATAGGGGTGCCCCTTTGAAAGTGTGTTAAATTGTGTTAACAGTTTGCTTAAGAGGTGGGAGGTGACTAGTTTAAACTTGTCTCATTAACATACTAGCGTGAATCTGAGTTGGATTTTGCAAGCCTGTTACAGTATTTCCTCACTCTTCTCCCTAGAATTACTTACACTTTCTACCTCTCAGCTGCTGACTGTTATCAAGGCTCTGTTCTTGAGTGATTTCTAGCCCCAGGACTCTTCTTTTGTTTCAGTCATCAAAAACGATTAGCAGCTCATTTTCCCAAGGAAGGGCCATTTCAATGTATTCTGTTGTTTCAGCAGCTCTTTGTCTTCCCCTTAAAGAAGAAACGAACCACCACACTTTCCAGAGAGGAAGGCACTCAGGGAAGCATATTGCTTTATGTGATGAGAGATGTAGAAGGAGGCCCAACTGACGGGACACACAAACCCTCAGGGTTATCCGTGCAACCAATAATTAAGTTCTTAGAGGCTGATTACCTTTTGTTGCCTAGATGCAAAAGCAAACAGAAGTGTCCTACACAGGATAAAAGCCAAAGAGCTGAGTACGTGTAAACCTCTTTTGGAAGATTTATTACATGTCACAATGTGGCTATAACTTATTCTCATCTGTCCCTCTTGGCACTTACCAACAGTGATGAAAATGGAGAGTCTTTACTCAGGGAACTCTTGACTGCATTACTATTAAATTATTTGCATATTGGTAGCACAGAGGGATCCTAGGATGGCATTTTTCCAAGTTTCATTACTCTAACCCTCACCACTCAATAAGAATTCCCACAATTCCAATGAGGTGGAGAGAAAACAGTGGAGCTGTTTGCCTTTGGAGTATTTTCACTGTTAACTAATGAAGAATGCAGGTGAATCACACTAAATGGAAGAATGGAAGGATGGATTGATGGATGGATGGGGAAAGGACTCAATTGTTTATTAACAGACAAAACTGTATGGTTCTTTGGGGGGGGAATTTAAGTGAATGAATGTGATTCTATTGCAAAGCCACAGAGCCCTCTATTGGTGTCACGATATAGTTTATCTTGTTTATTGCCATTCTATTTTGATCAACAGTTCCATCACGGAGCGCTTATTATGTCATAGATGGATAGATGACCATAGATCTTTCTCTATCCAGTTGTGTGCTTTTCACTAACTACAAAGTATATCTACCTGGATATGCGCTGTCATTTACTCACCTGAACAACTAGACTTACATAGAGGTCAACATAGACCTCACAGCATCATTATTCTCTCCATCTTACTAGGTATAAAATTATCAATATTTTTATGGGCTATTCTTATCATTGTTACCCTGACTTATTTTTAAATTGAGGTAACATTGGTTTATAACATTATGTAAATTTCAGGCATGCATCCTTACATTTCGACTTCTGCATACGCTACATCTTGTTCACTACCAAAAGTCTAGTTTCCACCCATCACTGTACAAATGTCTCCCTTTACTCCTTTCTCCCTCCTCCCACCTCCCTTCCCCTCTGGTAACCACCAATCTGTTCTCTATATCTACATGTTTGTTTATTTATTTGTTTATCTTCCACATATGAGTGAATTCATATGGTATTTGGCTTTTTCTGTCTGACTTAGTTTGCTTAGCATAATGCACTCAAGGTCCCTCCATGTTGTTGGAAATGGCAAAATTTTATGTTTTTTTTGTGTCTCAGTAGTAGTCCATTATGTGTGTGTGTATGTATATATGTGTGTGTGTGTGTGTGTATATATACATATACACATCTTCTACACATATCTAACGAAGATATACATCTTCTTTATCCAGGCATCTGTTGATGAGCACTTAGGCTGCTTTCAAGTCTTGTCTATTGTAAATGATGCTGCAATGAACATAGGGGTGCATGTATCTTTATGAATTAGCCTTTTCATGTTCTTTGGATAAATAACCAGAAGTGGAAGAGCTGGGTCATATGGTAGTTCTATTTTTAGTTTTGTGAGGAATCTCCAAATTGTTGTCCATAGTGGCTGGACCAATTTACATTTCCACCAGCAGTGTAAAATGTTTCCTTTTCTCCACATCCTCTCCAACACTTGTTATTTCTTGTTTTTTTTTTTTTAATAATAGCTACTCTGATGGGTGGGAGGTGATATATCACTGTGGTTTTGATTTGCTTTTCCCTAATAATAAATGATGTTGAGCATCTTTTCATATGCCTGTTGACCATCTGTATGTCTTTGGAAAAATATTCAGATCTTCTGCCCTTTTTTTAATTGGGTTGTTTGTTTTTTGTTGTTGAGTTGTATGGTTCTTTACATATTTTGGATATTAACTCCTTTTGGATATGTGATTTGCAAATATCTTCTCCCAATTGATAGGTTGTCTTTTCATAATGTTGATGGTTTCCTTTGCTGTGTGGAAGATTTTAGTTTGATGTAATCCCAATTGTTTATTTTGTTTGTTTGTTTGTTTCTCTTGCCTGATAAGACATATCCAAAAAGATATTGCTAAGACCAATGTCAAAAGGCATGCTGCCTATGTTTTGTTCTAGGAGTTTTATGATTTCAGGTCTCACATTCAAGTCTTTAAGCCATTCTGAGCTAATGTTTGCATAGGCGTAAGATAGTGGTCTACTTTCATTCGTTTGCCTGGGCTGTCCAGTTTCCCAATCCATCTATTGAAGAGACTTTCCTTTCTCCATTGCATGTTCTTGGCTCCTTTGTTGAAAATTAGCTGTCTGTAGATGTGTAGGTTTATTTCTGGGCTTTCAATTCCATTCCATTGATTTGTGTGCCTATTTTTCTGCCAGTACCATGTTCTTTTGATTACTATAGCTTTGTAGAATATTTTGAAATTAAGGAGTTTGATACCTCCAGCTTTGTTCTTTTTTTCTCAGGATTTCTTTGGCTGGTTGGGGTCTTTTGTTGTTCCATATACATTTTAGGATTCTTCGTACTATTTCTGTGAAAAATTTCCAAGATTTAGATAGGGATTGCATTGAATCTATAGATTGTTTTAGGTAAAATGGACATTTTAACTATGTCAATTCTTCAAATTCATGAACAGAGAATACCTTTCTATTTCTTTATGTCTTCTTAGATGTTTTCAACGTCTTACAGTTTTCAGTGTACACGTCTTTCACCTCCTTGGTTAAATTTATTCCTAGATGTTTTATTCTTTTCTTTTGTGATTGTAAATGAAGCTATATTCTTGATTTTTCTTTCTTCTAGCTTGTTGTTAGTGTACAGGAAAACAATTGATTTTCCTATGTTGATTTTCCACCTTGCAACTTTACTGTATTTGTTTATTACTTCTAATAGCTTTTTGGTGGATTCCTTAGGGTTTTCTATATACAAAACTTGCCATTTGCAAATAGTGACAGTTTTACTTCTCCCTTTCCTATTTAGATACATTTAATTTCTTTTTCTTGCTTAATTTCTCTGGCTAGGGCTTCCAATACTATGTTGAATAAGAGTGTTGAAAGTGGTCATTCTTATCATTTTCCTGTTCTTAGAGTGATAGCTTTCGGTTTTTCACTGTTAAATCTGATGTTGGCTGTGGGTTTGTCATATATAGCCTTTATTTTGTGGAGGAACTTTCCTTCTATACCCATTTTATTGAGAGTTTTTGTCATTAATGAGTGCTGAATCTTGTCAAATGCTTTCTTTGCATCTATTGAAATGATCATATGATTTCTATTCTTCATTTTGCTAATATGGTATATCACGTTGATTGATTTGCAAATGTTGAACCATCCTTGAATCCCTGGAATAAATCTCACTTGACTGTGGTGTACAATCCTTTTCATGTATTGTTGTATTTGATTTGCTAATATTTTGTTAAGGATTTTTACATCTACGTTCATTAGTGTTATTGGCCTATAAGTTTCTCTTACTATGTTGTCCTTTTCTGATTTTGGTACCATGACAATTTTGGCTTCATAAAATAATATAGGAAGCAGCCCTTTCTCTTCAATTTTTTGGAAGAGTTTGAGAAGGATGGATATTAAGTCTTCTTTGGATGCTTGGTGGAATTCACCAGAGAAGCCATCTGGTCCTGGACTTTTGTTTTCTGGGAGGTTTTTTATTACTGTTTCAATCTTCTTACTAATGATTGGTCTATTCAGATTCTCTATTTCTTCTTGATTCAGTTTTGGAAGGTTGTATGATTCTAGGAATTTATCCATTTCTTCTAGGTTATCCAATTTGTTGGCATATGGCTTTTCCTAGTGTAGCTTGACTTTTAAACATCTAACCTTCCCCTACCCCACTTACAAATGAGATCTAATTTAAAGTAGATTTCTATCTTTCAGACCAATTAAGGCAATGTTTCCTACTCTCCTCTTTCATTTACAATCTACTACCCTGCTCTTCTATCAACAGATTAATGCATTTCATTAGCAAAATCAGAATAGCTTGAGGTGGAGTTGGAGAGTACTAAAGGTCTTCCAAAATCCTCAGTAGCCTCGCAAAGCACTCCCAAGTTAAATAATTATTATAATTGTTTAAATAACAAGAGAATCAGCAAATATTTCTTTGAAATCATCAACTCAATATTATTTTTATTGATCTGTAGCACTGATTTTACATTTTAAAGGTGTATTTATTAGGAAAATGGAGCCTCCAAGCAAGTCTCCTGAATTTTCTTTTCAACTACATTGTTTCCCCAAATCTCCATAAACATGAAAATTCTGGAGCCATTATTGTTTTTCTTCCACCTGATATGTTTTGAATTGATTTTCTCATGTGTAACGTATTAGCAGAATCTTAATCTTGCTCATACTTAGCTGATGGCTGAATTAACCCCATTCTCCACATCGATTCCATTTCATAATGCTTTAATCCAATTCATCTTCAACTCAAAACTCTTACTCTTCCTAGAAATGCTTCCTCCTTCCACCCTAATTCTTGAATCAACCACAAATCCATGCAATCTCTCCCTTGTTAATTATACAAATTATAGAAAAAAATCAGTAAGTATTTGTTAATTAATCTGAAGCCCCACTGAATGCCTAATTAAAATATTTATGTTTCTGTCACTTTTTCACTCCTTTCTGAATCCTCTTAATCCGGCATCCTTTAAATATTGTTATTCCCTAATTTTTATGTTTTTTTTGGATTTCCCCCTCTTTGGTCCTTGTACAATATCCCTTGAAGATCTCGACAACACTTATAGCTTCTTTTAACACTATTAACATACAGATGACTCTCAATGCCTATTCAATCTTTTCATCAGAATATACCAGAATTCCCTCCACCTCAACAAATCTATTTATTCAGCAATAATTCATTGAGATACTTCTAGTTTTGGCCATGATAGAGTAGCTAGTTTTTTAATTAAATTCCCACCATGCAAATTATATATTCCCATAATATATATAGAAAAATATATAAGGAAACTATTTGTAAGCATTGGAAAGTAACTGAGGCAAGCCTACAACCCAGGAAAAAAGACAGGCCCATGAATTAGCACCATGATAACCCATCAAGACCTTGGACATCTGGAGGCTTCCAGAATGCCTGGCTGAGAGCAGCTTCTGGAAAATAGTATAGAATGCTCAACCAAGTCAGCTCTGCTATGCCAAAATCAGGGCCCTTTCTGGGAAAGCCTTGGACCCTGACATACGATAGGTCTTCAGCATGTATGCAGTCAAAGATTTGTCTCCCTAAATTCCTCTGAATCCTCAGATCCTGAAGAGGTAGCCTTTTTAAGAGCTACACTCTTCCTACATGTGGGAAAACACTGTAGATTCCTCTCTTTCACCAACAACAAGACAACCTTGAGGATGTTTCCCCATCTCCTCTTCTGCCAGCCCGAAAATTTAGTTTAAGTCATAGCAAAGCAAGTCAAGGATATATTGACCCTGATCAGTGAGGAAAGGGCCTATGCACCAAAAAAGCTTCAATAATTAGCCTGCATGTGTGGAAATTACTCAGGCAACTGGATTTTGAGGGTTCTTGATCAAGAGGACAGGATGTATGATTGCATAAGTGAAAGTTTATTGACTTAGAGACATTCCCTCAGGATGGGAATTTAACACTTGGTAAGGACTCCAGAGAATAGTGCAAATTTGCTGCTATGGTGGCTTTTAGAAATCTAGAGAAAGTGATGGCTCCTGCTGAGAAAAGTTGCAATGCTTGAGTTAAGTGACAGACAATGGGGAAAGGGATAAAAAAGCTCAAGGAAGTGAGCATGCTAGAGTGGCTATGTTATGTGAGGCCAGAAGACCCACCAGAGGATTATGTTCCATGAGAACAATGACATGTTCTAGAGGACACACCATTCAACAAGGCCCTCAGGAATGCTTGGGTAAGAGGGACACCAGAATCAATAGTAAGTTCAGTAGTTGCTCTGTTCCCCTTAAGAGAAAAGACTGAGATCCCCTGAGAAGAAGAAATTCTTCCTCAAGACAGCCATTAGACTCAATTTGTAGCTATACGCATATATTATTTCTTAGGAAAATCCTGACTAATACCATAGGCATAGAATCCTACACAACATAGAACAGAGTGAAGAAGATATGGAAGTAGGCCCAAACCATGGAATCCATTGGTCATATCACATGATGTACTGTCCAGAATTAACCAGCCTTAGAACTTTGGAATGACCTGCTGAAGCACTGTCTCAGAAGCTATATTCTCCCCGATGGGGTGCCATTCCTTAGGATGCAATATCCACATTCAATTAAAAACCTATATAACACTGTTTTCCCAAAAGAAAACATGCATGCATACATGAAGCAAGAAGTGGAAGTAGAAGTGGACCTACCTACCATCATTCCCAATGACCCACTGGAGGACTTTGAGCTTTCCATCACCACAACTCTGGGTTCTGTAGGGTTAGAGCTCCTGCTCCTCAAAAGGGGTATGTTCTTGTCAGGGGACACAGAAATTGACCTACATCCTATGAGTGCCACCTGGGCACTTTGGAATCCTTGAGTCCAGAGAACAACAGGCAAGATGAAGAGTCATCATCTTGTCCTTATCAGTAAGATGAGTTGGGACTATTCTTACATAATGGAACTAGAAAAGAATATTTGTGGAATCTACTTGGATGTTTCTTGGTACTTCTTTGCCTGATAGAGCTTGTGAATTTACAAATGCATCAACCTTATTCTGAGAAGTGTATTATTACAAGGAACTCAGACACCTCTTGGTCACTCCACTAGTCATGCAGACCAGCAGAAATAATATTGAAGGTGAAGGGAGTTTAGATTATAGTAGATGAAAGAGACTATGAGTACTAGTTGTGGCCCCAAGAGCAACTATAGTAGTAGTGGCTATACTTTTTCCCACCAACCTCTTTCTTTTTTTCCACCTTGAAAGAAAGGTCTATTAGAACCCTGAAGGAGCCACTCTCTAAATGTGCATTAAGAAAGTGGGTCCGTGTAATGCAAGAGGTGGAACATGGTAGTCATGGAGTTGTTCCTCTCTGATCTCCTCTCAAGGAGAACTTCCTATCCAGTTGTATTGAATATAGTTAATTGACAGCCTCCACCAGCAATGCTTTAAGGATACACCTCAACTTTTGAAGTAAGGACATGCTTTTGCCAGCTAGCACCAAACCAATGACTAAGCAGAGCAAGGGTACTATGGCCTGGCCATTTCTAACTAATGTGGGATTCCTCAAATGGGTGATATTTGCTTCAGACCTCCTCAAAGAGCTAGCCAAGGCCTTGTCAAGTTTGTACCAGGGTATGAGGCTCTTCCTGCCCAAGTCTTCTTTCTTTCCACTTTCCACTCACAGGTGTCAAATCAGCCTCATGATCTGACAATCTTGCTTTTTCCCTTTATATCTTTCACAGGACTTACCCTCTCCTTCCATCCCTTAAAAGATCATGTGTGCTCCTTAACCTTGTCTCAATGTCTGACACATTATGGAAGCCAGAAAACATCTTTAGAGTCCTAAACAGAAAAAAATCCCTGCTAATCCAGCTTGCTATATCCAGTGAAATTATCCTTCAAAATAGAAGGTAAAATAAAAACATTCTGAGACAAAGGGGAAAAAAAGCTAAAAGAATGTGTCACCAGCAGCTCTACATTACAAGAACCCTAATGCAAACTGTGGACTTCGGATGTAAAGAATGTGTCAATGCAGGTTCATCAGTTATAACAAATGTATCACTCTGGTGTGGGATACTGATAGTGGGGAAGGCTGTGCATGTTTGAGGGCAGAAATATAAGGGAACTTGTAATTTTTACTCAAATTTGCTCTGAACCTAAAGCTGTTCTAAAAACTAAAGTTTATTTAAAAGGGGAAAAAATTGTCCTAACCTCAAAAAAAAAATCAATAAGAATATAGAAGATTTGAAGAACTAAAAAAGCAAATTTATTTAACTAACATATATAGAACGTTAAATGTGAAATTGCAAAATGCATATTCTTCTCTAGTGCATATAACACTATTACCAAAACAAACCGCATTCTGTTCTTAAAATAAGCCTTGACAAATTCCTACGGATTTAAATCATATTCTGATCGTTGAAGTATTAAATTAGAACTGAATAACAGATAGATGACTAGGAAATCTATAAATATTTAGAAATTAAGCAACGTACTTCCAAATAAGACTTGATTCAGAGACTAAATCACAAGGGAAATTAGAAAATATTTTGAGCTAAATGATAATAAAAACACAACATGTCAAAATTTATGAGATTGCTAAGGCAGGCTTAGCAAGACTTTTATAGTTTATATGCATGTATTAGAAAAGAAGAATGATCTAAAATCAATAATTTAGGCTTCCACCTCAAAAAGGGAGAAAAGGAACAGCAAACTAAACTCAAAGAAAGTAGAATAAAGAAAATAATTAAGGTAAGAGCAGAAACAGGCATACAATAGAGACTATCAACAAAGTCAAAAGTTGATACTTTGAGAAGATTAATGAAATTCATAAACTACTAGTAAAACAGTCCAAGAAATAAATGGGAGAGAGAGTAAAAAACATGTTACCATTATCCAAAGTGAAAAAGGGAATACAACCATATATCATAAAGACATTAAAAGGTAATAAAACGATTTTAAAGGAAATTATATTTATTAAATTTTTAAATTCAGTGAAATGAAAAAAAAATCCTTGAAAAACACATTACCGAAACTGACAGAAGAGGAAAAGAAAACTTCAATAGTTCTGTCTTTTAAGTGTTTTATCCAAATTAAAATCTATTGATTCAATATTACTCCAATTAAACTTAGAACAGTTTTTTGGGGGGGAGGTGGGTGAGAATTGAAAAGCTGATTCTAAAATTTATGTGAAAATCTAGGAATCGAGAATAGTCAGATAATCTTAATAAAGTTCAAAGTTAGAAGACTTACTCTACCAGATTCAAGATACAGTAATTAAGATGAATCCACTATTAGGATAGAATAGACAATCCAAAAGTAAACCTACACATATATGATCACCCAATTTATGACAAAGATCCCAATGCAAGCTAGTGGGAGTAAAGACGATCTTTTCAATAAATGGTTCTGGATCAATTGTGTGTCTCCACGGGATATAAAGAAACTTTGAACCTTTCCACACACAATACAGAAAAATAAATTTAAAGTGGATAGTAGACCTAAATTTGAAAGATGAACAATCAAACTTATAGAAGAACACAGCACAATATCATCAAGAACTTGGATGAACAAAAGGTTTCTTAAAAGGACATTAAAAAATTAATAGATTAAAAAAAGATAAATTGGACTCAATTTGATGAAGAACTTCTGCTCATCAAAAGAAAGGCAAACCACAGCTGGGAAAATACATTTTCAATACACACATCTAACGAAAGAATTGTATCCAAATATCTGGAGAGAACTCCAACAAATAAATAGGAAAGAGACAAACCTAATAAAAAGTGCACAAAAGAATTGAAGAGGCAGTTTACAAAAGATGATATCTAAATGGCAAATAAATATATAAAAATTTGCTCAATGTTATTACTCATTAAGGAAATATAAATTCAATATACAAGGATACATCACTATAAAACCTCCAGAATGGCTAAAGTCAATGACTGACAATGTTAATTGTTGGCAAGGATATGGAACAACTTTATTCACTGGGATTCTACACCACAATACAAAAAAATGAGCATATAATAGCATGGATGAAGCTCAAAAGCATTATGCTGAAAGAAAGAAGTCAGACACAAAAGAATAAATACTTTCTGATTGCATCTATAGAGTCCATATGTAGTTTAAGACCAACAAAATTAATTTATTGTGGAAAAGTTAGAGTAGAAGTTACGTCTGGTGGCAGGGAGAAGTGCTGCCTAGGAAGGGGCAGGAGGAAACTTTCTGGGAAGTTAGAATTGATACATACCTTCATCTAAGTAGCAGTTGCATGGGGGTATACAATTGTAAAATTTATTGAACTGCACCCTTAAGGTTTGTATGTATTACAATGCCTATATGTGTGTGTGAATACATATATACACACACACATATCACTTCTCAATAAAAAATACACACGTATACAATCATTTATCTCTCACTTGTGATGTGGTTGCTACTATATTTGAAGTTAGGACTTACAAAGATGAACAAACATCCAGCTCACAGTTTGATGGTGGAGTTAGGAAGACAACTATTTAAACAAAAAAAATCGGACTATCACACCATAAATACGTTTTCAGAGTTATTATCATGTCACTGTGGAAATAGCTATGATGAGAACAACTAAGTCTTTTGGGGTCCATTGACGGAGAAGGTTTCACTCAAGAATGAATTTTGAGCTTGGAATTTAAAATGAAATAGAAATTTGCTGGGGAGAGAGAAAATAGGGTGAATTGAGTTTGATATGCCAGATAGATTGAATAATATATAAAAAGATGAGATTCAAAAAATATACGTGGGGTTTACAGTTGCTTGTGTAATTAATGAAATGGATCCTAGCCAGATTACAAAGGGCTAAATAATTTAACACAAATGATTCCTAGGCCACGAGTTCGAAAATTGTAGGCATATCAAAGTCATCATGGAGGTTTCTTTAAAACACATAAATGACTCCAGAGGTTCTCATGCACTTCCTGTACCTTCCACCCCTCCACCTTGAGAAACACTGTCAAAGGGAACCACTGTAACTGACAGGAGGGTATCAGGTACCAATGGTGTTTAGGACAGAAAGAAAAATTAAGAATCACAGTTTTAGGACAAGGCTGTGGTAAGCCAAGACTGGAAAGATGAGGGCCTCATCAAAGGTGGAGGCAGAACTTTCAAGCTATTTCTGAATTAAACATAATAGGAGTTAGAGTCTGATTGGAGGTGCAAGATAAAGTCACTCTTCCAACCATGGAGAATATTACCCTTGTCTATTTCTTGCTGAGTCTCTGCCTTGTTACCACATTGGAGTAGACACTTTCTGAAATACATAGTTCTTAATAAAACAATGTTACATTAATTATGCATGTAATGAGAATCTTTCTCAAAGCGTATATTTTTAATGTTCACCATTTTATTCTTTGTATCTGACAAATGCAACCCTGAAATAGTCCTCTGGTTTTGTGGCAGGGTTTCATGCAATCATAACAGAACACATATAGTTTTCTATCTGGCTTTTTTACACGTCTTACTTTTTCCATACAATTTATGTTACACTGAGAAGTTGGAGATTCCTCACCTTTCATCTATAAAAATATTCTGTGTTGTCAGACTCTTTGAGCAGTACATTTGACAGGCTTTCATGTTCCATCTTTCCCATTAAAAATCTGCACCATGAATAAATACTGCCCCCAGTAGTTAGTTAAAATAGTATCCTGCCACCTTTCACCCCTTTTGCTCACAAAGTAATCTAAACCTAGCACATTAAGGGAGAGATCAAAGTGATGTTGCTGTTTTATGTACAGTAGGTGCAGCTGGCTCATTTGTGAGTTTCCACTCTCTAGGGCAGAGATAAGACCTGCAAACAGTTAGTTATGGCCTTTCACCCGCAAAATCGAGTTCATAGTGAAATATGTGCGATGCACAAAAGAGATAAATAGGAAGAGATGTCGAAATCAACAGGAAGAGGGAAAAGAGGCAGAAACTAGACAAGATTTAAACATTTTCTAGATATTAAAATGTCACGGTATTTATAATGAATCATTACGACAGAATTTAAATTTCTTTGTACGTGCCACCATGGGGAATAGGATGTATTATCTCTGTCCAACAAACACAGGACAGACAGACAAGGCATAACGTAACCTCTATTCACATGTTAACCCCTAAAACTACCCTGCTAAGCAACTTCTGAAAACTCTTTTCTAAATTTGAACCTGATTTATGTCCCAAGTTATGAGCTTTATCACCAAAGAGTCTAGTCCGAACATCAAAGATTGTTCTTCGAAGGAAGAAAGTAACTCCCCCACTGTCAATGTAATTTTATCGCAGTGGCTGAGGATCACATTTTCCATTGTGGAACACATTTTGCTTTTCCCTTTGTCCTCCTCTCCTTTTATAGAAAAATCACATTAATGCCAGCCAGGATGTGAAAGGCAGATGTCCAGCCACTTCAGTGAAATTCCATGAGGGAAATGGCAGGTATGACTAAAGCAGGCAAGGTACTTTCTTGCCATATTTCTTTTGAGGATGTCTTCAGGTTTGTGCCACGTAGTTGATTTTACAAGCTGTGAAGCATTACGCTATATTTAGCATAATACTGTCTTCTAAGGGCAGCCAAAACTTTTCAAAAGTTTTTTTTACTGTACCACAGAAGTAAGCCCAGGCATGCCAAACATTCTTAAAACAATGTGAACCCTGTGAGGACAGCCCAGGTCTTACAGGACAGATGCTTAGGGATACCTTAAAACATTTGATCTAGGTTTTTCACATTCTATGTGACAAACTACCAATGAGTCACCTTTCAATAAAACTCTTGGATAAGTAAATCTGTGAGGGCTTAATATCTATTTATTCTGACTGTGTGTTTTACTGTCTCTCATTTCTGAACTCACTTGTTCCTCTTTTCCAAACAGACTTTGTGATCCCTTGCCTCAGAGCATGTTTGCAAAAGGATGGAAAGATGTCTTCCTTCTTTTTTGAAAATGCCTGAACTTTTGGAAGTGATCATGCTAAGGGCCGTGTACAGGGAGAGAAGAGCCTCTGAGGATGGCCAGAAGGAAGAGGAAGCTATTTCTCTCAAGCTGAGAAGTCGGAGTCTCTAGAGTATTAAGAACTTGAAAGCCAACTTGTGTCAGCCATCCAGTGACATGACAAGACTGCAGAGTATTGGGGTTTATATTCTGGGAAGAATTTCTGGAAGCCACTACACCCTGGGCACAGGGTCTCCTTATTTTACCAAAGATTCAAGGGTCACCAGATTTGAAGAATCAAGAAGAGTCAAAGTTTCAGCCTATCACTCAGGTTTCTCTACCATATGCTTCAAAAGACTTTTCTGACCATTTTCTACCACTCTCAAATAGAGAATCATTATTCTAGACAATTTAGTCTACAAATTTTTGCCAGAGCATAGCCTTTGTTGCTTAGAGTCACCCTACTTTGATTTATAACATGTCCTTTCTCTGGGATGTGCTCCATACCTTTCTTCTTAACTGTCTAATCTTACTTAACTACCAGGACTAATCTAAGTTCCTCTTCCTCCAGGAAGTCTTCCCAGAGTATTCCAGATTTCAGTAATATCCTCTTTCTATAATTGAATAATTTATGCCCTGGCTCTTTGTTTCAAGATTAGTTGCAACAGCTTTAATTTACTACTGTTTAGTTTTTTAAATGACTCAAATTTATACAATTTTAAACTCTTTAAGGCAGTGATCATGTCATATTATTCTTTATATTACCCACAGTGTTTTGAGAAACATTATTGTGTGGTGGTTAAGAACACAGATTTCCTGGGATTAACTCCTGGCTCAACCACTATCTAGCTGCATGACTTTTGGCAAGTTGGTTAACTTTTATGCCTCAGTTTCCTCTTTAGTACAACATAGACATAATGATAGCAATTATTTTAATAGAGTTGCTGTGAAAATTAAATGAATCAATACATTTAAACAGAGCACTACCTAATAAATGTTAGCTGTAATAACAATTATAATTATTATTGTAATTATTTGTTCACATTTTTCCTGGAATACTTTCTTTCATTGTCTTTACTTATGTGGGTTCAATTAGAAAATATTTCTTTAGTGTCTAATGAGTGCAAAGCATAGTTCTATGCAACATGAAGATAGAAAGACGTAGGCTATCTATTTCCTTTTCTCAGGGAACTTAGAGTGTGAAAACTACCCTATTCGTTAAAGAAAATTTACTTCATCTTTTTCGTCAAGTCTTTCTGGAAGCTTCCTCTGAACATGGCACATCACATGTCATAGCTTTCCAAACTAGATTACAAAATGCTTGTGGACAGGACCTGCCTCATTGTGCGTTTTATCATTCGTATTATCTACCAGAGTGCTTTTCACATTGTGAGCACTGAATAAATGTGTAGTGATTGATTTGGCCCTATTTGTCATTATTTCTTTAGCGCAAATCTTAAGAAAAGCAAATACTAGTTCTATCAGAAATGCCTTGTTGTTGGAAAAACCTGAGTTTCCACGGTGTTGACCTTTGCAGTAATACTGATTGGTAGCTCTAATAATTTTAGCGGAGCCAAGAAATTATAAAGTCAATTTTCAAAAGCATTTATATTTGTGATATGTATACATATATATTCTTGCATCAAGGTGAAAATAAATTTTTTTGAGGATATCACGTAGGTTCCATGTTTTGAATTTTTCTACACAGATCTTATGACTCGAGGGCTATCGAAAACTCAAGGCTATCCTAGAAAAGTATCTGAAGTAACAATGCCCCCAAGTATAACACAGCATTTGATTCTATAAGTTACGAAAAGATAATAAATAACACAATCATGTACAATTTTTAATTTTCCACACTTGAGCCTGAGTGGTTTGTTTTTTATTGATCTTTGAGGTCTAGGGTTATAACTGTTTTCATAACTTTTAGAATTATAGCTCTGATTTGATTACACGCCTTGTCTTTTTATTACCCTACATCTAGCACTCAGCATGTAATGAAGGATTAATAAATATTTATTGAATGGAGGAAAATTCTCCTCTATTGATACTCAGAATGTTGAGGAACAAAAAAGATTATTTGAGAAAAGTATTTTCAACGTAAATAAATCAAAATTGTATAGTAACAATTTGATTGAAATGATATATGTTTTAGGTATGAATTGAAGACAATCAAATTTAGAATATAATATTCATGGTGCAAGTTTTATTTTAGCCACATTTTCCTGGAATTGTTAAAAACAGAATGCTTAGTAATACTGTAAAAGTTCTGCCTATAAGCTGTAAGTACAAATCTGGGAAAATTATGAACAATAATTGAGGAATTTACCTGTGCTATTTCAATATACATGCATTTGTATTTATTCTTGTCTCTCATTACTCTTTATTTGTACATTTCATTAGGACAAAGAAATGAAATCAGAATAAAATTAATTAAGGATAAATATGAGACTATGCTGTGAAAAGTTATTATGTTAACTATATCCCTGGGTCCTAGTAATAGTGCTTGGCACATTGGCATGCAGAAGGTGCTCAGTAAATCTGAGTTGAATTTTTAAAAAAATACACTTTGTGGTAAAGAGATGTACATCCTTTTGTTAGATATATTTAAAAGAGGATCTTAGATAAATTTAAAAATAAATAATGAAAGAGTTACACAAAGCTGCTAACCAAAATATCAATTCTTCTCTAACTCTCATTGCTTATGTTCTTTCAATTTCGTAAGAAAGCTTTCTAAATAAAACTAATATCTAATGAGCTGTCTGCTTATGAGAAAACCCCACAACAGAAGCTATCAAACTAGGGTTAAATTTACATTCTGTCAAATCGTTTTACTCTAAGAGTTCGTAGAAGTCAAGCATACTGGCTAATCCCCTAAAGAGAACTTAATGCTCCAAAAAGAGTTCCAAACTCCCGTCTTCCCTATTAAAAGAAAAAAAAAGAGTAGAAGGAGAGCATAGGAAGCAGGAGCAGAAAGAAAAAGTAAAAAAGAAACATGACTGTTCAATTAAGGTGACAATGAATCTTTAAATCATCTAGGGACTTAAAGGTAATGGAATAATTCCCTAAGAGTCCTTGTTAGGGTGCAGCGTATAGACACAAGCCAAATCTAGTTGAAGCAAGTTAAAGATTGAATGGAAACACACACACACAAATTGAAATAAAATAGGTGAGAATTAATTGGAACCATAATGAGATATAACAAGCGATCACAAGAACCAGCAATTTCCGTTGATTAATCTTGTGTTTTAAAACTAGAAAGTATTTTATAATGCTTCACAGTTCAACTATATGACTTTCTATCACCATTCGTAGAATGCATTTCTTTCTCATTTGCTTAGTGTTTCATGATTTCTGCATTAAAGATTTGTTCTCACTGAGCATTTCATTCATACATTCATTATTCATTCACTTTTCAGTTCTTTCAATAAACGTTTATGCTGTGCCTATATGAGGATTATTCTTATTGGTCCAGATAGAGTAGAAATAAATGCATGCTTACACATAGACATACAATTCCTTAATGGGTTGGTGTAATAGACAATATAGTGAGGACTATGGAAACAGATGGATGGATAGAAGTTAGTTTTGGAAAAGAGAAACAATTGTCTCTGATACAGGAAAAAGGCTTTGGTGATGATCTAAATAATCTAGGAATTGTGAATAGGAGATTTCTGACAAGATGGAAAATTAGCATGGGCTACTGGCTTCCTTTACCAAAATCAATCCTGCAGGTATCAGAAAAGAGAGGTAGAAGTAGAGATATAAGGAACCAACATGAAAATTAACAGAAAGCCTTGGAGACATTGAAGGCTGTCTTAGATTGGGGGCAGGGGGTGTTTGATGGTTAATTTTGTGTCAACTTGACTGGGTCACAGGGTCACAATTATTTGGTCAAACCTTATTCTGAATGTTTCTGTATAGGTGTTTTTTAAAGAGATTAACATTTAAATTTGTGTACTGAGTGAAGCAGATTGTCTTCCCTTTTTTGGTTGAATTTTATCCAATCAGTTGAAAGCCTGAGTAGAACAAAAAGATTGACCTTTCCCTAAGTAAGAGAGAATTCGTCCTCCCTGACTGCCTTGAAACTCAGACATCTGCCTTTCCCTTCCTTTGGGCTCAAACTGAAACATTAGCTCTTCCTGCATTTGGAGACTGCTGGTCTTCAAACTAGAAATAAACCATCTATTCTCCTGGTTCTCAGGCTGGAATTAAACCATCAATTCCTCTGGGTCTCCAGCTTGCTAATTCATCCTGCAAATCTTGGCACTGGTCAGCCTGCATATTCATGAGAGCCGATTCTTTATAGCAAATCTGTCTCTCACCCTCTTTCTCTGTATATACATACATGTCCTATTGCATCTGTTTCTCTGGAGAACCATGACTAATAGAGTGTGTGTAGGTGTGTGTGTGTGTGAGAGAGAGAGACAGACAGACAGACAGACAGACAGAGACAGAGAGAGAGAGAGGGACACAGAGAGAGTTTTGGAGGTGAGGATATAGTATCAGGAGTGACAACACAAAGTAGGAGGCAACAAAAGCAAAAGTCAAAATTTAGGATGTTGAATCCTTTTTAAGCTTTATTTTTGGGTCTCTCCCATCTGTCCTTGAGAGAATTATTGCTTGCCCCATCACAACCATGAAGCAGAAATCAATAGGAAAAACCTCAACCACCCAGTGTTGACTAGGTAAAATACAGGCTGCCCATAAGCATTTACTCATTCACTTCTGCTACTCTAAGTCCTAAATGAGCTGACAGCATGGAGGAGGGAAGAAGAGTGCCAATTAAAAATTTTCAAAGGAAGAAACAAAATTGTAGTTACATGTGGTTATTGATGTTAACTAGACTTACTGAGGTGATCATTTCACAATATATACATATATCAAACCATTATGTTGTACACTTGAAACTAATATAGTGTTATATGTCAGTTGTATCTCAATAAAAAAAGATTATCAAAGAAAGAGAAAATTATAAGAACAAAACGTCAACTGAAAAACAATAATAAGAGTTTCAAACTTTCAACCATCATATTAGAGTGATTTGTGAGAGCCATAGAAAATAGCTAAAAAGATCCAATATGTTTATGAATTCCTGAAGAAGAACAAATATTAAAAACAATGTTTAAAAATGTGAAATTAAAATAAGACTTTAAACTAGATGTACAAAAGGCATAATGCTTAGGTAGAAAGAAGTAACCCTGAAAAGCCAATACCAAGCCATATTCTTACAAGTCTTGGCTTTTAAAGGGACAAAAAGTGAGGTAACTAAGTAAAAACACCAAGTCACTTATAAGAAAAATGAAATCAGGTTGTCATCAAGCTTTTCAATAATAAATATTTTAGTCCCCAAAACTGTGGACGAGTATATTTAAGATATTCAAGAAAATAAAAATGTTGGCCAAAGACTTTATATCCAGCCAAAGTGACATTCAAATATAAAGGCCACATGCAGACTGTTATGAACATTCAAGAATTCAGGAAATGTTTTTTCTGTGAGTTCTTCCTGAGGAATCCATTATGGCACAAGTTTCAGATAAGTCACAAGCCTGATGGTCAGTAATATATATATGTGTATGTTAATTTAAATGAAAACATATGCCTAAATGTTTATATGGGAAATGGTATTGTATGTAATAGCTATGTGCAATGACTACATAGGCATAATACAATTATTTTTTAAATGGTGGAGAAAAGGGAGAGTTTCAGATGATGGAAGGCTGGAAGTGAAAGACAAAGAATCAGTAATTTGCTATTTCAATTTTGCTTATAGTAGGAATCCAATAGAGAGTAGTCAAAAAAAAAAAAGAGGGAATTAGAGGTGTTATATAAAGGTATTAATATAAAGGGAACCATTAAAACCAAAAGTCCAAACTTCCTTAAATGCCAAAAGACAAAAAAGTGAAAAAGGGATACCAAATATAGTAATCTACATAATAAAAAATATTTACATAAAACGTATATATGTAAATATATATTTATACACTAAACTGAATGACAGAACTATAGTCACTTATGCCAATCAACAATAAATATAAAAGTTCTTAACCTAAATATTATCAGAAATACATTTAAGAGTTAATAAAATAAATCCAAGACTATTCTCTATAAAAGAGTCATGACTAAATAAAAAAAAGATACAAAAAGTTTAAAAAATAAGGATTGGCTAAAGACATTCTGGGCAATTTACAAATAAAACAAAAGCAAAGAATGTAATATATGTATCTGATAAAATAAGACAAGACAAAAACAATTAATAGAAGCCAGAAAAAACACTTCATTCTGCTAAGAACCACAATTCACAGTGAAATATAACAGTTATTAATATTTATGCATCTAATAACATAATAAAGATTTTCATAAGCCAGAAACTCTAGGAGATGCAAGGAGAAATAGACATATTAATAATATGAAAATTTAACACCCCTCCCTCAATCCAAAACAGATAAAATGTACAAAAACTTAGTATGAATATAGAAGACTTAACATAATCAATAGGTAAACCTCATAGATGGATATCCCTTGAATTCTAAACCCCAATAATAGAGAATACACCATTTTTTTTCATGTGAACATAACATTTATTAGTTGATAATACCTTAGGTCACAAAGTAAAATCTGAATACATTTCAAAGAATATAAATAGTACAAACTTGGACAATAATTCAATTAAATTAGAAATTAACACTATTAATTGAAAAACAAAAAGGTCCTTCTACTTAGAAATTTTAAATGTACTACCAAGCAACTTCTAGGTCAAATGGGAAATAAAATATGACATTGTAAAACATCTTAAAAATAATGATAATGAAAACAAATCATTTCAAATCCATGAGCTTGAGCTATTGCAGTTATCAAAGGACATTGGATAGCATTAAATCCCTAAATCAATAAAGATAAGTGGGTTGATAGCTCATAAAACTAGAAAAAAGAACACAGAATAAATCAAAAGAAAGGAAAATAAAGGAATTAATAAAGATAAAATTAGAAAAGAAAATAAAGGAATTAATAAAGATAAAATTAGAAAATTTTGAGTTAGAAAAAATAAACATGAGAAATAAATCAGGTACTTCTTAAAAATACCAACAAAAGCAAAAACAAACAAAAAGTCCCACCATCTATCCTAATCATGAAAAGAGTAAAAAAGCACAAACATGCAAAATTAGAAAACACAAAACATTAAAAGTTTAAACATCCTAAGAGATTAAGGACTAGATGAAATGAATACTTTTCAGAAAAATATAACTCATCAAAATTGTCTCTAGTAGAGACTTCAAGGATAAACAAATTAATGGCAATAGGAAAAAACAAAGAAAGAAATATTGAGCTCCCTCTGCAATGAACAGCAGCCCCAGATACTTCAAATGGAATTACTCTCAACCTTTAAATGACCACATATTAAACTACCTCAGAGGAAGAAGAAAACTTTTCAATTAATTTTATGGAGCAAATAGAATAGTATTTCAAAGTCTGAATGCTTATAGCAAAAAAAAAAAATCAAAGATGACTCTCACTTATGAATAGTGATGACAAAATCTTAAACAAAATACCAGCAAAGAGAATTCAAGAACATATTCTTAAAATAGTACCAGTTGGGTGATGTCAGCAAGATGGTGGAACAGGAATTTTCTACTGTCATCTCCTAACAGAACAACAATTTGACAACCACTAAGGACAAGAATACCTTTGTGGGAGCCTGGGAGTCAAGCAGAGAAGCTCCAGCACATGTCTGGAGCAAAAACTCCAAGGATAGATGCACTGAAGAGAGTAAGAACAGTTTCATTTTATCTGTGTCACCTCTCCCCAAGGCAGCACAGTTCATTGCCAGAGAGACTCCCTTAGCTGGTGATTTCTCCCATGTGGAAAACTAAGAGTGTAGTGAGTGAGAGCTCAGCCCAACCAGGTAGGATGCTGCCCAGTAGGCTCACTTTTTTCTAATCCTACTCAGAATGCTGAGGTCGTTGGCACAACTGAGTGGTTGGGAGAGCCTGGAAGCAGAGAAGAGAGACAGAGACTCTGGTTCTGAGAAACTAGGGTGCAGAACTCATCAAAAGGCCATGGATCCTACTAACCGCTTTGTGGATTCCATCAGGAATCCCACCTATGAGCTTGAGATGCCTCACTTGTGGACCTCCAATTGGCCCACAGTCAAGCCCAATGCTCTGTATGTCTCAACCTCCCTCTTCATGTGGCCTTCACAGATGGCAAGTGTGAACCTTGCAGATGGCTCATGACTATGTGCAGAAAGTCAACACAACTCTGAAGGATTGGGAGAAGGCATGCAAATTTGAGCATTTCAGGGCACCACACTAGGGAAAACAAGCAGGAGGTTCTCAGCACCCAGCATGATTTTGCTGGATAAAGAGAAAGCATATCATCCAAGACGTCTTCATGCCTCTCCCAAGAGGGAATAGAAGGTATGGAGTGGGTGCATCCAAGGAAAAGTTCTGAGAGTCTCAGAACCCCTAGCTGAACTCACTGGTGAAGATGTTTCTCACTCAAAGTCAGTGAGTAAAGGGTGGAGGAAATAACTCTTCTTCAAATGTGAAGACAGCAATGCAAGACTTCAAGGAACATGAAAACTCAAGGAAACATGATGCTACCAAAGAGATACAATAATTTTCCATTAACCAACACCAAAGAATTGGAGATCTACAAATTGTCTGATGAAGACTTCAAAAATAATTGTCTTAAGGAAGCTCAGCAAGCTACAAGAGAACACAAATGGGCAACTCAATGAAATCAGGAAAACTATATGTGAACAAAAAGAGATGTTCATCAAAGAGATAGAAATCACAAAAAAAGAATTAAACAGAAATTCTGGCACTGATGAGTACAACAAATGAAATGAAAAATGCAATAGAGTGTGTCAGTAGCAGACTTGATCAAGGAGAAGAAAAGCATCTGTGAACTAGAAGACAGATCATTTGAAATTATTCAGAGGAGAAAAAAGATAAAACGAATGAAAAGGAATGAAGAAAGCCTACAGGACTTATGGAACTGATAAAGAGGAACTAATTTAGGCATATGGACTCCCAGAAAGAAAAGAGAGAGAGAAAAAGACAGAAAATTTATTTAAAGAAATAATGGCTGAAAACTTCCAAAATCTAAGGATAGATATGGGCATTCAGGTACATGAAGCTCAAAAGTCCTTAAACAGTTTCAATCCAAAGAACACTTCACTGAGACACATTATAATCAAACTATCAAAAATCAAAGATGAAGAGAGAATTTTGAAAGCAGCAATAGAAAAGAGACTTGTCACATACAAGGGAATCCTCATAAGGTTATCAGAGGCTCAACTAAGTCCCTCAGGGTACTTTATTTCCTTGTAGCAACAAATGAAGCATGTCCTCTTCACTCACCACATCTGGGGAGGGATGCTAGAAGGATGTAATTCAACTCTTAAATACTTTGACCTTGGAATGACACACATCACTTCCACTCATAGTCCATTAACTAGCTGTAATCATGTGACACTACACAACTGCCATAGGACTGGGAAATGTGGGGGAGCACACAGATATTTAGTGAGAGAAAATGTTTCTGCCATACTTGGTTACTGAAAATCTTCCTCACCAGCCATTCACAGTATCCCTGGAAGGCTCCCTGTGGAATCCTTACAAAACTGCTATGGCTTTGTGAATTCATTGTTTGAAATTGTTGTGGTCTGCTGTGGCTTATAAGATTGATATTTTCTTTTTAATTGTTTAGATTTTCTTCTATTTTTCTCTTTCTATTAGTTATAAGGTTTGTTATTCTCAGAATACATTCTTGTAAAAGACCACCTTTCTAATTTGGTTCTTATGATTTCTTTTAAGCAAGGAAATCAAATTATAGAGATTGTTAGAAGAAGGTGTAAATTAAGATTAAATATGGCCTGAGAGGAGGACTGAGTTTTCTTATCTTTCCTTCTAAGTCTGCAAAATCTTCTGATTTTATATTTGTTGCTATTGTTAACCTCACTCTTCAATGTTTCTTTTTCTTCAAGTTCTTAGACATTTTCTCATTATATGTCAGTGACTTTTAGCCTTTTTTCACTTGTGAGGACATATTTTCAAAACTGTGCTAAATTCCCCTCCCCCGCAAAATACAAATATACACAGCATTTTTCCTGAAATTTCAGGAAGTTTCCAAACCCTTGAATTCTTAGAAGTTCACAGACTTTAATATATGGACTATATATAAAACATATGGACTCTTAGGTTAAGAAATAAATGAACTCTTAGGTTAAGGAATGTCCAGAGCAATGTCACAGCTCTAGTATGAGGTTAAAAACCTCTTTTTAAACCTTTAGTTTAAAATCTTTAATATTTCGGAATGGAGATACCTGTGTTGAACAAACCTAGGGCCCCATATTTGTGAAGGAGAAAACAGTTAGAGCTTGTAAGTGATTTGCACTTCTTAGAAGAAAGAAATTCCAAACCTCTGATGCAATCCTCTTTTTTGACACAACAACAACAAAAAACATTTCTCCCTAGCTCGGAGAAGAACTGAGCAGTTTATAGGGCTGTTTCCATATCCATTTCCCTTCAACCTAAGAACTGTAGCATCATGAAAACTCCTTATATTTGTGTTTTACTTTATTTTTACCAGCAGATAGTATAAAATTTCTTACTCAGATGAAAAATGCTGAATATCACACTGCAAAATTTGTATTTTATCATAATGGCAATGAGGCATCAAAGTTTAAAAGAATAAAGTGATGTGACATCCCTTTAGAAAGACAAATCTGTTGGTAGTATGGAGGGTTACTGGTCAAGAGAAAAGACTGAAATCAAGGAGTCCATGAGGAGTCTACTGCAATAATCGAGGTAAGAGCTATAAGACCAGAACATATTAGTGACAGAAACACTGAACTTGGAAAAAACGAATGAGAGTGGCATTTCAGAAATAAAATGGATATGAATTAGCTCACTGGGTTGAGAGAAAAGAATTTGAAAATGTGCACACACTTTCACACTTGAGTGAATAGAAAATATGTAATTAAGAATGAGTTTGAGGAAAACGAAGGTTTGACTTCTGAGTACTTGCAGAAGGAAATGCCCAGTGAGCAGTTAGACATAAGTACCTGAAGCATAGGGAAGTATCGAAAGTGTGCAGTGTATTCTCAAGCAACTGCCTTTCCTCTAGACTGTGCTTTATATCTAAGTGTCATCAGATAATTAGAAGTATCTTTATCAATGTGGTGTCCTATAGTTTAAGAATTAATGATGGTTTTAGATCTAAGGAATGTTCTACTTAATATTCAACAGTGCTGATACAAAAATAAATATTTATAATGAAGGAAATCAAAAAGTTAACTCATGCGTAAATATTAAATAAGAAATCTCACAGTCTGAAACAAACAAAAAAAAAGAAGAAAAAACAATATAGGTTTCAAAAATATATTGTGTCCCTTATTAGGACTTTTACCTGTAGGACCTAGTGGCTATCTTATTACCTTTAGCTGAATCCAACCACCTTGTTATCTTTAAGTACATAAAATACAAATCAAATCAAAACTAAGCTAAACTAAAAGACTATAATGGCCATAACAAGAAGAATTTTCATGCTAATTCTGAGTTCCTCCTACCTGAATCAAATAAATGCAGGGTTAGGTCAAGAGATGTTAGGTTCCCAGAAACACCAGCGAGAGATGGTTGTGTGAAACAGATTTTATTCCTCCTGTAGATTAACTCTATTAGTTAGCTCCAAACATGTCTATTTTGTTTCTTTGTTTGGCATGTAGATAGGTGAAGAGAGTTAAAGAAGCAGCTTAACTTTGGGGAACTCTAACTCATGTAGACTTGATCTGTATGAGTAGGGAAATATAATAGAGGATATATCTGACTTTCCAAGTCTGGGGAATGATGGTAGTTTTAATGACGGTGGGAAAAATGACAAAGTGACAGCTTAAAAGGTGATAAGTTCAACTGGTGCCAGATTTAGCTTTGATGGGTGGCAGTATATGCATAAGCCCACATGAGTCAGGTAGGAGCAGATGAAAACTGGAGCACAGCTGAGAAATTACACCTTAGGATAAAGATTTGGAAAGCATCTTCATACATATGGTGGGAACAAGTAAGTAAAGAAGTAAGAGAGCACAGATTTCAATCCTAGGCCTCAGAGGAAGAAACAATGAACTAGATGAAAAGACAAAAATAGCAACTCAAATGACCAGGCATGGAAAGGAATCCAGGAGAAAGGAGAATTAGGTGTTACCAATGGCGAATTTCAGATTTAGGAGGTTTCAGATGACTAGACTTTGAAAAGAAGGTTAGAGATTTTTGTAAAGTGGTACAAGAAGGACTTTACTCCATTCCCATATATGTTTGATAGGAAACACTGTCTAGTTCTTTCAAACGTTCTCTCAGGAAGGCTTAGGTCAAAGTGAAGTTGATTCTATGACTGCTCTGTTGGACTTAAAGACTATGGCATGTTCACATAAGTAAACAATATATCCTTCATAAGAAGGTGCTAAGATATTTGATGATTGATTAAAATTAAAGCAGCATTTATTTAACATCTACATTTCTTCTTGGTTCTGCAGAAGACAAGAAGATAAATAAACCGTGGTTCCTGCTCTCTACTGGCTCAGTCTATTTGCAGAGAGACATATACATAACCATAATGCAAAGCTGAATAGGTCATGTAAATGGGAAAATTGCCCTCTGGATATGCTCTGGGAAAGGAGATATATTGGATGGACTAGGGAGACTCTCAGAATTAATGGGAGGCTGGAGAACCAGACTAGAGCACTGAGAGCCACCAAGGCCAGACAGGAGGCTAACGTGCAGGAGCCACCACCGAGGAGTTGTAGCAGGAAGGGTCTGGTGAAGCTGTCCCTGCTCGTGACCATTTTCTATCCAAGGAGAGTGAACACGATTGGCCTACCATGGATCAGATGCCCGTGGACAGAGAAGTGAAATGGAGAAGCCATCATTTCAATAACAGAATTCAGGGAACTGTTTAGGAAGGGGCAATGGATGTTGGGCAGCGAAATAATAAGTCCCCAGGTAATTAGAATCATGTTAAACGTACAAACAAAATTCCATAAGAGGTCAGAAGATGAGTAAAATAACTCTAGGGCTAAATAATAAGCATGCCACAACATGGATTTTCTGTAATAGACTGTAGACATAAGGGACAACCAAACTATCTGAGAATTGTTTTTTGTTTCACATTAAAGTCAAAATCTTTGCTGTGATATATCCTTATGCCTAATCTCATATATCGGAAAAAGGAGATACCCGGATGATTATAGGATTGTTGAATAGTGGGTCTGAGTTGACATTAATGCTCAAGGACATGGGCCAAGATGAGGACCAAACTTATGCCCACACATAAAACAACCAAATAAATGGAGGAAATGCATGAAACAATGGCTTTCAACTTATTTGACATTAGGCAGCAAACAATAGTGATCCCTGAGATCCCAGGTGAGGTCTGTGATTGCTCCAGGTTACAGTCTAGAGCGTTTACAGGCTGCAGCTCAGAGAAGGAAAACTGAGACAGAGCTCAGTAGACTTCCTTAGCTGAGGAATCAAACTGAGAGCCTGAGGAAAACAAGGCAGCTAGAGCTTGCAGATAGAGTGCAATAGATTAGAGAGTGGTAGAGAGAGGAAGATCCAGAGATCTGCAGAGGCTCCCTTGGAACATTCAACTGAGTACTGATCAGCACATGCATGTGAGAAAACCACCTGAGACTCAGGAAAGAGCCACCCAAAAGGATTAGAGAAAACAATAGCTAAAGCTCATACATAGGAAAGAAGCCTTGTACCCTCTAGCCAGACTGGAAAACCTCATAATTCATGAGGCATTGAGTAGGGTATTCACAAGAGTTTTGACTCAGTAATTAGCCCTAGGCTAAACTAACAAATATTAAAAGCAAGAATACAAAGGATAAGCCTATTTCTAAGTAACTTAACTAGAAAATCAAGTGACTATGCCCAGAAATCCAAGGAAGTGGTATATATGGGATCAGGCACATGCAAGTCCAGAGGCAAAAGCACAAGTACATTACATGCAGATAGCCCAGATCCCCATGTAAGCTACCACTGTTGTACATCAACACATTCCTATGGCTTCATATGGGTTCCCCTGTGACTTGATAATGCAGAAAGAAAAAGTTAGTCTTGGTACATAGGGCCCAGGCTGAAAATGAGTCATCTTGGTATAGGTAGTACCAGCTGAAAATGGACCTTCACTTAGAGGTGGCCCTGAAAGACAGGAGTTAGAGGAAATCCTGACATTTAGGAGAGGTGTTTTTGGTATACCTGATGATCCACATTGTGTAAAAAGAGAGGTATTCCAAGATAAAAAATATATATAAATCCATATACAGGCAGTGGAAAATGGATTGGAGAGTTGGTCATAGGCCTGGAAGAGAGCACTTATTCCATAGAAGAAGGACTCAATAACCATTGAGACAGAATGACCCAGTCAGTTGAAGTTAGCCAGCCTTGGCAAATGGCCACTCCAGTGTTGACACAATGGGTACAAGAATGGAGTATCTAAGATGGTGGAATGAGGACTATGCGTGGGCCCATCATGGACACTCACTTGCCAAGGCTGATCTAGCCACTGCTCCAGCTTCCAAATGTCCAACCAGCCAGCCACAGAGATCTAGAGTGATGGTAAGAGATAAATGTTGGGTCCAGACATGGCACCATCGCTCAAGGAAGCCAAAACAGCCACTTAGTATCAAGTAAAATGCATTGGCCCTCCTACTTTAGAAGGGGCAGTTATTCACCTTGACCAAAATGGACACACATTCCAAGTGTGGGTTTGCCTTACTTACTATGTGAGGGCTTACAGAATATTTGATCTGTCAGCAAGAAATCCCATCTAACATTGCTCCAGACAAAGAAACTCACTTTACAGAAAATGAGGCATTGCAATGAGTGTATGACCATGGACCTATCACATACCATACCATACGGAAACTGTTGGTTTGATAGAGTAATGTAAGAGCTTTTTGAAGTCACAAGTGAGATAACAATTAGGAGATACCTCTGTACATGGATGGGAGAATATCTGTCACATGCAGTACATATCCTAAATATGCAACCCTTATATTGTGCTGTGCCCTCAATAAATAGAATACATGGATCTAGAAACCATGAACTAAAAGTATAAGTGACCTCACTTGGGGAATTTTTGCTTCTCATTCTTGATACTCTGGGCTTAATAGGTTTACTGGTCTAGTTCCCAAAAGGTTTTCACCAGGGAACAAGAGTCCATTAAGCTTTAAACTAAGGCTATTATCTGGTCATACCAGAGTCCTCAGACCAAGAGACCAACAGAGAAGGAAAAGAGTAGCCATATTGTTACACGCAACAGACCCTGATCAATAGAAAGTGATAAGGCTACTCTTAAACAAAATGGACATATGCTTGGTATTCAGGTGATCCACTGGAGTGTCTCTTGTTATTTTGTTGCCCAATTTCAACTGCTGGGAGCCTCTGCTAATGTTTGAAGGCGCTCAGTTGAGTCCTTATCTGACAATTGCCCACAGCAGAAGCAAGGTCACCTCCCCTTCTAATGGACTGCTAAAATCCAATCACTATTTGGTGAATAGAAATAAAGGTCCAGCTCTCAAGAACCCCAGTTCCAGAGCTCCTTTTAGGATCCAATGATGCTTTGGTGGATTGCATCACAATTCACCTCCTGCCTCTGCCATTCTTCTTTTACTCCATCACAGGTGTTGATTTCGAGAGCACTCCTTGACAAACAGCATGCATAGAAACTTCCCACTGGAATTTCATTTCCCAGGAAACCCGACTTAACATAGTTTTCTATTTAGATTAAAAACCATGTAAAAAAAATTAGATATACTCTGGAAAAGTTCATTATGCAAGTAAGTTCAGTGCCTTCTAATGACAAGTGATGTAAATTTTCCTTTGATTGTGAATGTGCTCAAGGTTGTAGAATCAAGATGCAATTGGCTTCCTCAATCAAAAGACCTGTATTTGCAATTAGAATATTTTGCCCCAGATGGTAGTGGACATCTTGATGAGGTGGTCTGAGTTGTCAAATGCTCCTGAGTGTGATTATTTTAAAAGATTAATATTTTTAAGTCACTCATGAAAGAGGTGAGGAAAATTATTATTTTTTGTGATTCTTAAAGCTAATACTAGACAAACTTTAAGGAAAATAAAATCAAAATAGAAATGAATTGTTAACATAAACATTTCCTTTTAAGTCACCCTTAATCCTTACACTGGAATCAAACTGCTTTCAGCATTAATATACTTTGGTTTTTCACCAAAATCCCTCTTGACAGCCTTCATCAGCTGCCAATATGTCTCCATCACAGACCCAAGTAGTCTGTTCACTCTGATTAGACTGCTGGAGCTAATTTAAAGTACAGCCTTTGTTATGTCTATAGCAGCCTAATCAGCTAGGAAGATTCTCTGACACACTGGCATCCAATCCATCTCCATGTCACTGAAGCAGAAAGACAAAGATTATGGCCATCAAAATATATCTTCAGGCACAGATATAAGTCTGCAAACTAGAGCTTGGTTAAAATTGTCATGTTTTAAAATCACTGCTGGGATATTCAGATTTTTGATAGAAATTCTAGGAAGCTCAGAAGTGTCTCAGTTATTTAATCTTGACTAGGTCTCACTTCCCCAACTAGAGGGGAAGCTCCTTGAAGGAACAGATCATGTTCTTCTCAAGATTCCCTGCAGTATCTTACAGATAGCATGGTTTTATACATACCTAGGTAACAAGGTAATTTACTGAGAAAGTTCCCTGTTGCTTTGAGGTTTTTTTTTTTCTCTGACACAGTCTCACCAGAAAATGATGAAGGCACTCCTCTTCCATCATTAAGAATAGGCCAGAATTGTGTTTCTAAAGTTCTGGATTCTTCTTATCACCACTCCCACACCCTAGTGAAGAAAGCATACTTTTTCTTCAGAGCCAAAGAAGAGAATATGCCAGGTAAGGTTTGGCTGTCTTGAGGATAATGCCTACAGGGATTTGTGTGTTAAGAAGATGTAGGCTGAGTTACCTGAGAAGAGGCAGGGACAGAGGATTTTGAAGATGAAATGGCCCAAACTTGAAATGCATGGTCAGCTCCATAAGACAGGGAAAAAGGATCTTTGGATTTGGGTTCCTGGGATTGGTGGTGACCTGACCCCAATCAAATGACTGGTAGAATTTTGGATGTAAATGGCTACAGTTTAGGAAGTGCTGGAATGCCTTGAGGAAGAGGCCCAATCTGGGCAGTAGAGCCACCATCTCTGAATAGGCCACATAAGCCTGGACATCAATAATGATCCTCCTCCAATTTAAGACTCATAAATTCTAAAAATATATGCTCCAAAGAGTGGGAGTGAGATCTCCAAACTAATCAGTGGACTTTTTACTAATCCTTCAAATGGATCGGACTTAGTTTAAAATATAAAGATATGTGTCATTTCTGGCCTCAGAGTATAGGGAAGCAATTTATACCTATCATATTTGTTTTAAAATAATAGAAAAACTAATATTTGTTGAAAACTCACTGTGGACCAAACACAGTATTAAGTTCTTTGCATGTATCACCTTATGTATTCCTCACAAGCTTAGGAGTGAGGCATTGTTATTATTATCCCCATTCAGACAACCAAGACACAAGAAGTCTAGAGAATCTGTCTACAAATATCTAGTTGGAGACAAAGGCAGTATTTAAACACAGGCTGTCTGCCTCTAGAGCCCAGGATTCTGTCCTCCTCCCTTTAGATGGATGCAGAATCTCTCAGAAGGTTCTCTCTGAGTACTAGGGTTTGCTCCTGGATATGGCACGAGTAAGTGAGGGAACTGAGCTTGGTTCCAGGCACCACTTGTTGAAAAGTGATTTTTTTTTTTTAAGATTTTATTTTTTTCCTTTTTCTCCCCAAAGCCCCTCAGTACATAGTTGTATATTCTTCGTTGTGGGTTCTTCTAGTTGTGGCATGTGGGACGCTGCCTCAGCGTGGTTTGATGAGCAGTGCCATGTCCACGCCCAGGATTTGAACCAAGAAACACTGGGCCGCCTGCAGCTGAGCGCATGAACTTAACCACTCAGCCATGGGGGCAGCCCCGTAAAAGTGATTTTTTGATCAGAGTATAATGGGGATTATAAGCCCAGCCCTTCTCCAGATATTTATTAATTCAAAAAAAATCTAAATGTTTGCCCTTCCCTATTTCACCTTCAGGAGTTTTTTTCTCTCACTTAAATCTTGCTCTGATCCCTGCAAGTGGCATGGTAAGCTGCAAAGAATGTGAACCTTGGATCTAGACCAGCCTAGTTCCATTTTTGACTCTACCATTTACAAACTGTGTGTCTTTGGGCATAGTATTCAAAATATTTGAATTTAGTTTTCAGTAAAATGAAGACAATAATCCCTACCACATAAGGTCGTTTTGATGATTAAATGACATGACACACATAAAGCTCAGGGCCCCTGCATGAGACTCAGGAAATGTGAGTTCCCTTTGCCCTGCTTTGACTGCTTTATTTTCCTGACAAAGGAATACATGTGCAATCAGCCACCAAGTCTTAAAATTCTTCCTTACAGCAAGGAGGAAGGAAGAGCTGTTGAAACTGGAAATTGAAGATTTCCTATCTCCCGTATGTAGAACTGCTTTAATTGAGTAATTAAGAAAGGACCTCAATTATATTTAAATACTTGTCTTGATACTTTAAATACTTGCTTTAGTGCTTTTGTGTTTTAAAACCAATACCTTTGGTGTTTTAGTACTTGTGTTGGGGGATGTTTCTTAGCTTTAGAATTTGATCCCTTTTGTGGGGACTTTATGGTCCATTTTCTCAGATTCTGTAGGTTGCTTTCAAATAGTTCCAAATGCCCCAGGCCTTATTAACCTAGCATCAGTTGGAGGTACTTATTTGCTTATGTGACTGTCCCGCATTCTCTGTTTTGGGTATTGGTCAGACTTTTAAACTTCAGGAAAAATGTGGCCTCATGGAAAGCACACTAAACCAGGAATTGTAACACTTGGATTCTCACATTGGCTTTGATACTTTCTATCAGGAAGATGTTGGGCAAAAAGCATTCTGAGCTCCTTAAAGAGGGCACCATTTCTCATTCATTCTTGTACTCAGAGTCCTGAAGAGTACCTGGAACAAAGTAAAAAACTACAAAAAGGGGTCAGCCCTGTGGCCAAGTGGTTAAGCTCACGCACTCTGCTCTGGCAGCCCAGGGTTCCCCAGTTTGGATCCTGGGCAGAGACCTAGCACCACTCATCAAGCTACGCTGAGGCCATGTCCCACATAGAAGAACTAGAAAAACCCACAGTATGATATAAAACTATGGACTGGAGGGGCTTTGTGGAGGAAAAAAAAAAAAGAGGAAGATTGGCAACAGATGTTAACTCAGAACCAATCTTCCTCACCAAAAAAAAACCCCAAAACAAACAACTACAAAAAAAGTTTGTTGAATCAAGTAATACTTTAGTCCATTCGACAACCAATCAACATAGGAAGTGTACACTAAAGAGCTTGGCACATTTTCAGCGGGCTCCCTTGCAGTCATGCTTTTGATCTGGACATATTGTAGCAGATGAGATGAGGAATGCTAATTCTGCAAATTTCTAACTTCAGCTTTTAACAATGAATTTTAAGAAGTTTCCAACCAAATCTCTTGAGTCTTTGAGAATTCCCTCTCAGTGGTTCCTCTTCAATATCTCCAGTCTGAAACAATTCTTTCTATATCTACACCATCATCCATTTTTTTTGTTTATTTCCCCATGAGAGAAATTTCTCTGTTTCCAATCCTAAACATTAGCACTATAATCTAGTTCAATATTTAGTTGTACATTTTTTATTTCTTTTCTAGGCTGTATTTGACCCTTACTCATTTCCAACTATTGCAAACTATCTTCATTTAAATCATTAAAACTACAGGCTTATAATAGGACATTTATAAATAATGGTTTTAAGCAGAAATCTAAAACAAGTTTTTAAAATAGAGTATAAATTGCCTTCATAATCAATGAAGTCTATAACTGCAAAGTTCTTTCTTTTCCTCATGGTCTCATTTTATATTTTGTTCCCATATTAAAAATTTAATTCTCAAATGAAAATGAACAGGTCTAGCTGACCCTATGTTAATAGCAACTCTTCAGTTATTATATACAAACACACATGGAAAGGACTACGAATCATATATTCTTTTTGCTAAAATTTCTCTCCATGAAATGAATTAAAAATTATTTCTAGAACATGGCTACACATATTTATAAAAGAAACTTTATAGAATTTTATCTGAGTTTTCTCCTACTGATGCTTAAAGATAAGCAAGTCATTCCTGCCACTGAGAATTTTGACTTCCCCTTACTTGTGTGGTTAGATATATTTCACTATTGGCCAAGGAAATCTGGTGAGTAAATAAGAGGATATCCTCAAATCTGTATAATTCATAACATGCCCTTCCTTACTATGCAAATTAATTAACTGGCATTGTGAAATAAACAATATAAATGCCAAATGTTAGTGAGCAAAGTTCTTGCATTTGCATTCAAACTAGAAAAATGGCAAGAAATACATGAAGAGTAGAAAATCCAAAATCCTAACGTTGAGCATGAAGGGTGGCAGAATATGCTACCTCAAAATATACTGGGATATTGATTATTTTGTGCTGTAGGCACTTGCAAAACAGCAAATGCAGGAATAAGTTTTCTCTGAACGCCCCTTATCCATCTCAAGACAGACTCTCTAAAAGGAACTCAATTGTCATAAATCCTCTCCCTGGGAGTCTCATCAACCACGGCAGATTGACTCACCATAGGAGAGGAAACTAGACATCAACACCACACCCAGACAAACTTTGTCATAGACTATCAAAACTCTCATCTATTCTTTTAAAGGCTCGTCCAGCTTTCCCCAAAATAATTTACATTCCCTTAAGAGGTCTACATCCGCCTTCTGCCTTCTCTGTTAAGATGGTATTTAAGCCTGAATTCTAAGCCGTATTGGGTAGTTACTCATTTTTCCCTGGATATTCCCATGTATACATAAGGCATACATGTTAATAAATTTCTGTCTTTCTCTTGTTGATCTTTTATTACAGGGTTCTGAGCTAAGAACACAGAAATGTAGAGGGAAAGTTATCTTTCCTCCCCTACATGAAATTCTAGAAAACGTATATATCAACCATGAAATGCAAATTTGGCTTTTAATGTTTGGTTTCTTATATAAATGTTTTAACGCAATATAAGCGTTAAAACATAAAGTAATTATCAAAAATATTTGTTAAATAACCATCTTGAGACCTAGGAAAATCAAGTAATATGGAAGAAGACATGAATCTTTCACTTCTGGTCAATAGTTTGAACCTAATAAATGGTTTACCAATTGATTGTGAATTTCTGACCTGTGAAGTCCACATTTTTAGACCACAAAATCATAAATCTGTATATGTAAAACTAAAAGATAGTAGCTGGAATAATTGACATCCCAAAGTGATAAAGAGAGTATGGAAGCTTGGGGAACCTAATCATCTTTGTAGGCACCAATACCACGTCTCTTGGTAGAACTAACATCTTCTCATTCTTGCAACACTATTCCCAAGTTAGTCAGTGTGTTCTTTTTGAGTTTTTTATTTGGACAAGAAAAGTGCAAAATCCTATAGTTTTCAGAGCATTTGGATTCTAGATAGGGAGGAGAGAAGAAACATAATAGCAAACAATACAAGATAGAACAAGAAATATACATTTGAATCATAGTTTGCAATTTCAAAGTCCTCGTCATTTCATTTAATAAAGATATATACTTAAATGTTAAGTTGCATACTGTAGGCTTTATTGATGTAGGAGTTTGAAGAAGAAGAATGTTAGTATGAGTATCAATAGTTTGGAAAGCCTTCATTCAAGGCAGTTTTTTAAGTTGGTCTTGAAAAATGATGAGTGGATAATGTTGGCCTAGAATGTTTGCAGCCTCCAAAATGGCTTCACACTGGCAGAAACACGTTTTGAAACATTTATTTAGGCACCAAATGTCCAGTGTCTGCAATCAGAAGAACTTTGGTTTTTACCAATAATATGGTCCATTAGTTGTGTAAAACATCTTTTGTGAAATTATAGATATTTTATACACATTTATCCTGAGTATTAAGCTTTGTATCTGGATAGAATACCAGAATTAATTTGGGAATTTTTCAAATATATGGGCAACTCCTGAGACCTACTGAAACAAAATCTCCAGAAGGGAAAAGAATTTGGGGTTTTTTTTGTGTGTGTAAGGCCCTGAGCTAACATCTATTGTCAATCCTCCCCGTATTTTTTTTGCTTGAGAAAAACTGCCCCTGAGCTAACATCTGTGCCAATCTTCCTTTATTTTGTATAGGGGATGCTGCCACAGCATGGCTTGACGAGCAGCGTGTAGATCTGTGCCCAGGTTTTGAACCGGCAAACTCCAGGCTGCTGAAGTGGAGTGCATAAACTTGATGACTGTGCCACCGAGCCAGCCCCAAGAATTTGTGTTTTTACAAGCCTCAGGGAAATCTTGTGGTTAGCCAGATTTAAGAATTGCTGGATTTGAGATTAAAGTATATTATTCCACTATTCGTAAAGGTTTTCTTAAAACTGACAACAAGAAATGAAATGTTAGCTGTTCTCAAAGGGCTTGCTGACCATGATAACAGCACTCTCGCAGTTAAACTCATCCTGAGTTTGTCCTCTTTGCAAGGCTCCAAGGACTCCCCAGCTTTGAGCCTCTTCATGAGTCTCCAAGATGAAGGCAAATTCCAGAATTTACTCCACAGAAAGGATGGAGAGTAAAGTGTTTGGAACTGTGTTAGTGAGGACCGTTGGGAAAGTGGTGTTTGGTTCTAGGAAGGAGGATATAAATATAGGAATAATAAAGAAATAATAATTGCCTCTATTTCAATATTATAATTTCCTCATTTGAAAAAAAACAATATTCTTTTACAAGACGAAATGACTTGAAAGGAATAATCCAAGCACTCTTAACACCTTTATGCTAAACAAAGTACTAGTATACAACTAGGTTGAATTTACAATTCATTCGCAATTTATGTTTAAACTTGTGGAGCTCTCTCTCTTTCTCTACCATCTCCCTCACACCCAGGCTTTGAATCTTGGCATTCTTTAATATTTGAAATTGTGGTATAATAGAATTTCATGTGTCCTAGAGGTTGGAGTGAAGAGTAATTTCATTGAAAAGAGGTTTCTAGAAGCACAACAAAAATTACACCACATAGGAAATACCTTATATTGTTTATATAAGACCATATGATCACAACTCTTACCAGGAAAATATCATAACACTTAGCTATTGGTCTTGCACTTTCCAGAAAACTTAAATTCACTCATTTAAAAAAAAATGCCACAGAGAGTAAGCCTTAATATTATGTTTACAAGAAGGAAATAAGATATACATTCATTCATTCATTCATTTGCAATTGCTAAGAGTCTTCTATGTGCCAAGAATTATATACTGGAGATGCCAAGATTAAATAACACTATTAATTGCATAGTCTAGAAGTAGAAATAAATATAAACAAATATTGGCAACATACTGTGACAAGGGCTAGGTTTACCCCCAAAGTGGGGGATAATCAACAATTCCTTGGGAATGTTTAGAAAGAAGAGTAGATGAGACATTTGAGATAAATCTATAAGGATAAGTAGAATTTACTTACATGACTTGGGGAAGGGATAAAAGAGGATTCTTGTGGAATGGGTATTTCACCACCATCCTTCCCCATCCAGTCATACTAGTGTTGGGAGATTTCTCTCTCATCAAACTCTGCACAACCACTTACCTGCTGTTTCCAGGGTTCATAAAATAACTGAGCCATTGAAACTCTGTGGTCTGTTCATAATGGGGCTGCTAGGATGAGAGTCAGCAAAATCTTAAGAAATGGACAGATGTCTTTTCTGCTGAAGAATCCATAGACAACATGCAGGCAGCTGTGGATGCAAGACTCTCCCTTGACAGCTACATGAGCAGCAGCTAACATAACTCCTCAACACAGGTGACATACGGTGGTCACCAAAATGACAACAGAGCATCTACAGGTGACAGCATAGCTCCTTCACAGCAAACTGTAGTAGACAAAGGATAGTAATAGTGGTTCTCTTAATGCTAATTTGCTGATCTCACCCACCTCTCTCCCTCCTTTCTTTTAAAGTGACACTCAGTGAGTAGCCACACTACTCATCCCAAATCAATGAGCACTATTGCCACCATCAAGGGTGGGTAGACTGAGGAGTTCCCTACTCTCTTTCCAGTTTATTATTATGGCATATACTCTATGTTCTGCTTCCTTTAGAGTCCTTCTTGAATCCCAAGAGCCTTTTCTTCTATCCATATAAAGCTAACTGTTTCAAATCAAAAATATTTTTTTCAAAATTATTGCTTTGATGAAGGCTCCAAAAGCCTATTCTGGGAGTCAAAAATGATATGTCGGTTGATTCTTTCTCTAAATGCTTCCTATCCACAATTCGAATTCTCTTCAAAACAATGGATGCCTCTGACCACTTTACAACTGGGCAGAGATCAGGACAAAATTTAGCATTTCTAAATAATATCTCACTACATTTGTCAGTGAAAAAACAATAAAGGGGAAACCTAGGAGATCTGTGGAGCACTTACCTCATCTAACCTATTTGCAAATCTTAAAACAACCCCCTCAGGTAGATGTTATCATCCCCTACAATACGGATGTGAATTGTTAAGATTTATGTTGTGCCTGTGTTCAGTTAGTGGGTTGGATTCAAATCCAAGTCTTCTGACTTCAAGTCTACTGTGCTTTAAGTTTGATCAATAAAAGGAAACTAACTAGGAATAAAATATCCACAATTTTCACACTGCAAGTATGTGACTTCTTAACTGAAAAATTCACAGGCCACATAATAATAATGGCTAACATTTATTAATAGTTTACTATTTATCAGGCACTATGCTATGCAGTTGATATGAGTTAATTTTGGTTATCCTTACAACAACCTTGTGAGTTGATATTATTATTAATTCCATTTGATATCTAAGTCAACCGGGGCCTATAGAACTTATATAACTCTCCAAAGACCATGGAGCTGGTAAGTATTTGAGCCTGAATATGAAGTCAGACTGGATTCCAAAGTCCATGCTCTTAACGATTACTCCACACTATCTTCACAGCTAAAGAGAGTAAAATTCTACTGTACATCATCAGAGAATATACATCACCAGTGAAGGCATTTTCCTTCCCTAGTTCTATCCTCTGTCAAGAGTATTAGAAAACAACTTCATTATGACACATTCATACACGGAGTCACGTGATTTTAAGCACCGCAATTTGTACATCTCTTTGTCATGTCACATTACCTCTTAGAACTAATTGCCCGTGCCAAGACATCTAAAACTGTCGTGCATTATCAAAGAAAACTTACTTTTTAAAAAAACATTTGTGGGCTATTTGACCTGTAATCTTTTACTGTCCCAATAGTCTGTTATATTTAACACAAAAATATCTTAGGCAATATTCTCTATATACTTTAAATGTTTTTTGGCACTCTCATGAATGTACTTCATATTATACGGTAACTCACATCGCAAGATTTCACCATTATAATTTATGAGATGTATTTAAAATAATGTGTAAAACTCATTCTTTTATTTATTCAGTAAATATTTTTTAATCCCTGCAATGATCCAGGCACTAGTGTTTCACTAGATATTGAGGACTAGATGTCATGGTGAGCCAAATAGATACAGTGCTGCTCTCATGAAACTTTAGCCTAGAGTCGAGAAAGCTAATAAATAAAAACAGACAAATATAAAATTACGATTTTGACAAGTACTCGAAACAGAAATTATATGATGCCTTGAGGGTATACATGAGAAGGATTTGATAGGGGACAAAGGACTGAAAGCATTCCTAAGGAAGTAACAGTTGAACAGAGTAAGAGCTAAGTAAGTGGGGGTGGGGCAGAAGGAAGAACATTCCTTCTGATTCCCGTCAGAGGGAAAGACACATGCGTAAGTCCTATGTCAGGAGGGTGAACAGAGTATGAGGCATGGGAGAAACTGAAAATAAGAGAACTTGTCTGGGTACAAAAACAAGGGAGGGAGTGGTTCTGGAGCAGCTTGAGAGAAAACAGGGCCAAACCAAATAGGGCTAGATAGTCTTTATCCTGTGAATAATGAGAAGCTGATGAAGACTTTGGGAGGTTGCAGACACTGGCAAAATGGATAAAGGATGATCGAATACCAAACATGCCTTGGAAGTTATAGGTAGGAAATTGTTCTAGAAATGTTTAAAGACTTAGCTCCTCAGGAGCCATTTGCTTACGTTCTAGGGAGGTAAAAGCCTAAGGGTCTTCCTTTCCTCCATCTTCCCAGAGAGAATTTATTTATTTTTCAGAATAAAAATATTTTTCTCTCCCTCTCTCTGGAGGGGAGATGGGGTAGATGTGTCAGCCACCCTATATAAGCTCTAATTTTGATATTTTCAGAGATGTTCTCCTGTGGTACAATCCCACAACATGCACAGGTGAAAATTTTGCCCTCACCACGTCACCTTATTGGAAATTGGGTCATGGGTAACTGGTGCTAAGATGCTCTATGAGCAATAAATGGTCAGTTTTCTGATTCAGAGATTCCTGCCAGCATGTATACAGCAATATATGTATACACATGCATCACCTTAAGTCCAGGCCTCAAATAATTCCTACAAATGAATTTTTAGGAAAATAAGCAGTTCATACATTTCTTTGTGAATTGCTCAAGGAAACGAGGCATCAGAGACATGAACTTAAAAAGAAAAATCACATACACAAAGACTTCAGATATTTAAGTTACAGATGCAGAATATAAAATGCTAATGCACAGTTGACTTAATAAATAAGAGACAAATTGAAATTATGTTCAGAGAATAAATAACTTTGAAGAATGACAGGGTAGATTTGAACAAAGAAAAAAATCAAACTTCCAAAAATGCAAAATACAATAATCAAAATTTAAAACTGAATATATGGACATTCGAGTGGATTAGACTCAATTAAAAAGATAACTTGTGAATTGGAGACAGGTCAAAAGAAATTATCTAGAATGCAACACAGATTTATAAAGAAATAGAATATGAAAAATATATGGGAAAATATGGAGAAGAGAATGAGATAATATAACACATATTAAAGCAGAGGGTTCAGAAACAGTGAAGGGGGAGAATGCAAAAAAAAAAAAAAAAAGACAATATATTAGCTAAGAATTTTCCAGAACTGATGAAATACCAAAACAAAAATACAAGAATACCAACAAATCCAAAGTAGAGTAAAATATTCATAGTGAAACTGCCAAATGCCGAAATAAAAGAGAAGATTGTAAAAGGAGTTGGAGGCAATGATTAACTTTAAAGAAGGAGCATTTAGGCTGAGAGCTGTCATCCCAACAGCACTGAGGGAAGTGAATAGAATGATAGTTGGAATGTGCTGAGAGGAAAACATTCCTCACACTATAATTCTATGCTCAAAATATCTTTCAAGAATAAGAATTCATTATAAGAGAGTTTGCCACCAATATATTCACGCTAAAGGCAATTTTAAGAGACGTATTTCAAACCAGAGGAAAACAATTCTAATTGGAAAGTCGGAGATACACGAAGAAATAAGGAGTAAATAAAGTGGCATATGAAGATGTAAAGCTATCAGACCATTCACTGAATAAAATAATAATAATTTCTCCATAGTTTTAAAATAAACAAAGACAACAACATAAATGTAGGGAAAGGAATAAGTCAATACAAAGTTTCTATGATCCTTAAAATGTCCCAGAAAAGGTTAAAAGTATTGGGTAAATTTGCACTTGGATCAGTTAAGGATGCCTATATTAATTTAAGAATAACTATTTAAAAATATAAACAGAATTTATAGCTTCTAAACTAGTATAGAGAAATGAATGAATGATCAATAATACAAAAAAAGAAGATTAAGAATAAATAAAAATATATAAACAGTTACATTAAATAAAAATGAACTAAATTGTCCTGTAAAAAGACAAAGATTGACAGATTGAATTTAAAAAGAGAATCTAACTATATGCTGTTTATTAGAAAGAGAGTTAACATGTAATGATTCAGACAAGCTGAAAGTAAAAGGATGGAATAAATATACCATGCAAACATCCACTAAAAGGAAGCTAGTGTAGTAATATTAATAACTTAGTAAATAGACTTTAAGTCTGAAAGAATTGCTTGGGAGAAAGAGGGTCATGCTATAAGGACAAAAGGTACAATTCAAATATAAATATTTGTATATATAATTGTGTATCTACATAACAACAGGACCTCAAAAATACATGACACAAAACTGATGGAATTATAAGGAGATGTGGATAGCTCTACAATCATGGTGGGAAATTTCAACACAATTTTCTCATAATTAATATTTAACAACCAGACAAAATTTTTATAAAAGCATAATTACACTTGAACATATACAGAACATCATTTCTAAGAAATGCAAAATACATGGCACATTTTATCACCTCAATGCACTTAAGTGAGAAACTAAAAATGACGACAAGCAAAAAAAAAGAGGGAGTAAATTAGCACATTTAGCATTTAATAAATGTGCTTCTATACAATCTATAGGTCAAAGAAGAAGTTGAAATGAAAGTTTAGAACATTTTAACTGAAGGATAAGAAAAAATCCTGCATACCAAAACTTGTAGGATACAGCTAAAGCTGTACTTTTAGGAAAGTTATAGTCTTAAACATTTATATTATAAAGCTGAAAGGATAAAATTTACTGATTCAAGCATCCATCTGAAAAAATAGAATAATTTTTAAATGTCTAAAAAAAAGAAAAGAAAATTCAAAATAAATTAAAAGAAAGTAGAAATGAAATAGAGTAGCAAAAAGCAGAAACTAATAAAAAAGAAAACATACATAACGAAGAGGATCAACAAAAACAAAAGCTGGTTCCTTAAGGGACTGGACAAGAAAAATATGCAAATATATGGTTAGATTAATCAAAACCTAGAAAAATCTTAGAAGAAACAAGTAAATGGAGAATCCAAAAGAATCTATCATATTAAGAGGTCCAAATTAGTTTACTAGATACAAAATGATATATAAAACACAATTACATTTCTATACTCCAGCAACGAACAGAAAAAAAATTAGAAAAAGGTACTATTATCATAGCATAAAAACTATTAAGTACTTAGTTATAAATCTAACCAAGGAGGAACAAAAATTCTCTCAAGAAATTAAAATATTTGTGTAAGGTGCCATAGTACACATAAATAAATGGAGAGATATTTGTGATCATGAATTAGAAGATTCAATATGTAAAGATGTCAATTCTTTCAATGGGCCTTCTATTGACCTATATATTTAATGTAATCTTACCCAAAATTTTAATGGGGATGTGTGTTTGTGTGTATGAAAGAGTGTGTTTGGAACTTAAGTTTACACTAAAATATGTACAGCAATGCCCAAAAAAAGACAAGATGGGGCCAGCCCCAGTTGCCTAGTGGTTAAGTTCAGTGCACTCTGCTCTGGCAGGCTGGATTTGCTTCCCCGGGCGTGGACCTACACTGCTCTGTTAGTGAGCATGCTGTGCTGGTGGCACACATACTAAAAAATAGAGGATATTGGCATGGATGTTAGCTCAGAATGAATCTTCCTCAGCAAAAAGAGAAAAAAAGAAAAAGACAAGATGTTCCCGATGAAGAAATTCAAGGTAGAGGTACAGGCCCAAATATTGTAAAGGTACAATATATATATTGTAATTAAGATAGCATGTTGCTGATGCTGCAATAGACACATAGACCAATGGAACTGAATATAAAGAGGCTAGAAAAGGACACACACATATATGGAAACTTCATATATGACAAAGATTTATTTCATTTAAATGGGAAATGATGGACTTTTCAATAAATAGTGATGAAAAATTGGGTTCCCTACCACACATTATATTTTAAAAAGTCACTTCCCCAGTGAATTATGGTCTATGTGTCAAAGACAAAACTATAACTATTTTAGAAATAAATATAGAGAAATATTGTCATAAACTTGAAATATTGTCATAAATATTACCCAGAAAGTACCAAAATGAAGAAAAAAAGATATTTAAATTTAATTACATTAAAATGAAAACTTCCACTTAATCAAAAGACATCTCAATGATCATGAAAAGGTAAGCTATAGACTAAGAGAAAATATTTGCTGTATATATTTTGATAGGGGCTAGTTTTCAAAATATATAAAGAGCATCTATGAATCAATAAGAAAAGGATAAATCAATAGAAAAATGGCCAAAATATCTGAATGAGCAATTCCAAAAAAACAAAACTCCAAGGTCAAAAAAACGTTACAATAGGACAAAAGTAAGATAAAACCACAATGAGATATTACCTTTCAAAAATTCGAGAAATATTAAAAAGTCTAACAGTACCAAGTGTTGATAAAGATATAGAGAAACAGAAACTCTCATATACTGCTGGTAAAAGTGGTTCTTAAAGCCATCACTTTGAAAAACAGTTTGTAATTACCTAGTAAAATTGAAAATGTGTGCATTCTGCAGTCCAGTCATTTGTCTCCTAGGTGTATGCCCTAGAGAATGTACTGTGTATCAGCACAAGGACACACACATCTGGATGTTCACAGCTATATTATTGATAACAGCAAAAATTGCAAGCAACCTAAATATTTATAAACTAGATGAATAAACTCTGATATAGTAATGCAGTAGATTCTTAGACAAAATTGACAATGACAGAACTCTATCAGTAGGTTCAAACTGCGTTAGAGTTGAGTAGTAAGAGAGAGAATATTCTAGTGGTTTAAATGCATTACTAATGCTTAAGTGTGGCAGATATTTTCTGGGCCACTGATCTAGGGAAGGAAAAACACATGGGTGCAGGTACCATAATAAGTTCAACAGGCTGAGCCCCAGTACCTTAGTTTCCTTTCTTTCTTCAAGCTCGCGTCCCTCAAACCCAGGTGGATGTCAAAGGTTTACAAACTGATTACAGCCGTTAACTCTGTTACCTGCTGTCGCTCTAGGCCTTATGTTTGATGAAACTATGCCCCAAATCTGCAATTTCACCACAGTAGCAGCAGTCTCAGACTCAAGCTCTTGTGTGAGCAGTCTCTCACTACGGGTTTTCCTGGCCCTGACAGGAAAAGAAAGCATGGCTGTTCCTCCCAAGCCCTCCTCCTAGATTTCACTATTTGGGGCTGAGGAATGAAACTGAGAAGCTCATGCTGCCTCCTTTCGCACACAACAGGGTAGATTTCTCTCTATTCCCCACATTTTGGGGACAAACTCTCCTGCTACTGTCACCTTTCACAGATTTACTATGAAGCTAATGAAACTTATTGGTACAGATTTCTTCAAAAGGCCTAGAAGGATCCCTCGCAATGTGTTCACATGGTCGTGTCTTTATGAAATTTGCAGAACTAAGATATTTTAACAGGAATGAGTTAACACCACTCTGTATTTCTACTCTAACACCCCCTTCATAAAATTCAACTCCTGATGAGTGGTGTTAGAACAGCCCAGAACATTTTTGATACTTGGTTAAGGAGAAGTTGAGCTGGGAATACATTTAAACCGATGTTAGTGAAGTACGGATAAATATCTATATCTAGATACACAGATGATAGAAAGATAGACATAGGTAGACAGATATAATTATATAATACATATAGCTAAACAAAGATAGAGGGGGAGAGAGAGAGAGAAACATATTGTTTGTAGCCATTTCTGGTGATGGCTAAGTTATTGCTAAGCATCCGTCCATAGTGATAGCTGGCAGGAATATTCTCACTGGCCGCTCTGCTGACTCACCTGTGAAAACAAAGGTGAGGGGCTGGAGCTTATACTACGATCTGAACATACATTACTGTGATAGCCACCAAAACAAAAAAAATTTTTTGATGAAACGTATAGGGGAGGAAAGTTTTCCTTGACCTTGATAGGATCCTCGGGTAGATCTGAAAATTAAACTGACAAAGACAGATTAACAGAAGAAAAGCATACAAATTTATTTAGTATAAGTTTTACATGATAGTGGAAGCTTCATAAGGAAATGACCCGAAGAGGCAGGTAGATCTGATTTTTTTTCTTTTTTTTTTTTTTGCTGAGGGCCAGAGCTTGGCCACTGGCAGATGAGTGGTGTAGGTCTGCACCCGGAAACAGGACCAGGCCGCCAAAGCAGAGCGTGCCAAACTTAACCAGGAAGCCACCGGGTCTGGCCCTAGATCCGAGTATTTTTACGCTAGGTTTGATGAAGAGTGGGCAGTCACGTGGAAAAAAGATAGATTAAAGAGTATAAGGTAAGTGTAGTCAACTGGGGGAAACTTAGCAAGGCCTGTTTGTTCGGATTCTTCTTGGCATCCCTTTGTCTTCAGAGATGAGGGTGCTCCTTTCCTCTAGGTATAAGGAGCGGTCCTCCCACTGGAGGGTTTTATGACCTGTTTCGGGGAAGAAGGATGGGGAGAAGGTCAGAGTGACTTCCTGCTTCTGCTGTTTCCTCAAACTCCTTCAGCTCAAAAGATTCGCTATGCCAAGATGCCATGTTTCGGAATAGCACGTCCTGTACCACATCCATCACATGCTAGAGGTTAGAAGAAAGAATTATTCTCTGCTCTTGCTATAGAAAATGATATTACACAATCATTGGCATTTAGAGAGGCGCTTAAAGAAGATGCAGTGAAAGTATGTAGAAAAAAAGGATAGAACTATGCCTGACAATTAAAAATACTATTATTTTTGTGTATTTGGTAGTATTTTTTAACTTTTTAAAACAAATATTTTGTTTTTATTTGTTTTATCATCTAAATATTTATTTTGATAACTGGTTTTACATTTTTAAGTTTGCTTCTCTTTTTGAAGTACGCACAAATTGTGTTGTCTTCAGGTCCCTTAAAGCCTGGGTCTGTCCCTGCTTCTATTACATGTCCCACACAGGTGTCAACTCTCACTAGAGTCATTGTTCTGGGAGGACAAATTTAGGGCCTCTCCTTTGGAGCCCTTGCCACATAAATGTGAATATAAAAATGAGACGTGACCTGTGGAATTTCAATCCTTTACTGATAGAGCTGTATATATTGCCTTTTAACTGCCTTCTCACGTGAGCGTTTTTCCCTTTGTCCTTTCGTACTTGTGCAACCCTATCCCACTCTTCATAATCACTTCTACTTGGTCATACCTGATCCAATGCTTCTGGCACTCACCACTCGACTTTTCCTTCTCCAAGAGGTCTCATGCCTCACTCCCAACCACCCCTGGAAGCGTTTTCCACAAAAGCCCCAATGCTGCTCATCAAACATGGCTTTATATTTCAACCCCCAAAGAAACAGCTACTGAAACCTTTCTTTCACATTCTTCATCCTCTGGAATCCTGTCTCAATGCTGGTTACTGCTATGAGGGACACGTGTCATGTTGCTGTCCCTACTACAGCAAGGAAGTTCAGAGAAACCCCACTTCTCCATTGGCCATCCTGAGAAAGAGAAGGGAAACCCATTCCACCAAACTTTGGAGTTGAGAATTCAAGAGTTTGGAACAGAGAAAGTAATATTCTCTGCAGCTTGACTTGACCTGACCCATGGAATCATAAAAAAAGAGAAAAATATTGCTTAATTACTTTAATTCCATTACTGCCTGGTTTAAATCATTTTCTGTGAACCAACAGGAAACTTAACCATGATTCTCAACATTGGTTTTTAGGCAAATTGTGCTTTTACATTACAAATAACTGGCTTCATAAATGATAGTTGGGACACAAACTGTAGGTGCATGGAGTAAACAAACTATTTCCTTCCAGTTTGTGAAGTTAAAACTGGCTTCCACTATTTCTGTAATTGGAGCTGGTTGCTGGGTAAGCCATCACACCATCTCCTAGGTGTCATTATGGCTAATTATGAAAATGAATCCAAGTACATGTTATTTGCCAGCCCTACGCCACCTTTATTTGTCTTCCGAAGCGCAGAGTGGACCTTTGCAAGATTCACTCAATTTCTACAAGAAGCTGCAAGAACTTTCATCCCCTCTCCACTTCTGTTGCTTCTACTGCTCACCCAGGGTTTTCTGTTTAAAGCAGCCTTAATCTGAGATTCAGGGCAGTAGCTCCATGGAAGGTCCAGGCCTGGCCTAGAGCAGGAGCCCTGAAATGACAGCGAACACAGCCCTCTGCACGTTGCATGAGTCTCCATTCAAGTCTTCCAAAGCTGCCTTGAGCCTTTCCAGTTCCTCATGGTCTATTAGCATTAATTCAACCATGTAGAACTAATCCTGATGATACTGCCTAGGCCAGTGCCACTCAAAGTGTGGTCCTCAGACCAGTACTGGTCTACGAACTATTGCCAATGACAAAATAAATACAGAAATTAAGAGCAGGCCTTATAAAACTTATCTAGTCAGCTGACATTGCTGCACAATGTCACATCCAAGCATACAATCAGTGAACTCACTTCATTAAACAGGGAATACCCAGTTTGTGTGATAATCAAACTCACATAGTGAGTTTCACGTGATGCAAGTTGCAAACTAGTCATGCACAGTAAGACCATGTATTGGTCTGCGAGAGATCAGAAGTGCAAAAATTATTATTATTATTTTTTTTTATTAAAGATTTTATGTTTTTTTTCTTTTTCTCCCCAAAGCCCCCCAGTACATAGTTGTATATTCTTTGTTGTGGGTCCTTCTAGTTGTGGCATGTGGGACGCTGCCTCAGCGTGGTTTGATGAGCAGTGCCATGTCCGCGCCCAGGATTCGAACCAACGAAACACTGGGCCGCCTGCAGCAGAGCGCGCGAACTTAACCACTCGGCCACGGGGCCAGCCCCACAAAAATTATTTTTTAAAAGCTATTTCTTCATGATAGATAGTTTTAGAAGCTGTAGTCTAGGCTACTGGGAGTGGGCTAGGAGGCAGGCAAAGTTTAGTAAATGCAAGTTGGAAAGAACCCAGGGACCTCTATAGAGATAGTCCTGATTTCTGTGCCGTCTCAGAGTAATTTTCAGCTCTGCCATGCCTTTATACTTTACATCATTGTGCTAAGGCTAAGGTGGGTTGGGTCCCAGCTTGGATGATATGCTACTGTAAACTGCCTCTTCAGAGCCTGTGGAGTACTTTCCTTCTATCCAACAGAACAGAAATAACTTGCTGTGTATACAGCACTGATGTCCAAAAGAAAAGCCACACAGGGACATCTAGTGGCAATGGGAAATCACCAAACTGCTCAAAAGAGTCAAAGAATTTCCAGACCACAAGCTGCTTGGGGGCTTTAGATTCATTTACTGTACTTTACCTCACACCCTAGCAGATGAGTCACCGCCTTTGAAGGCAAGCAGAGGTCAGAGTGATTTGCAGAACCTGAAAGAGAGCTGGGCACCCTGGCCACGTGTTAGGCCACACTGAACAATCACTGTCCAGCCAAATGAAGCAAAGAGTGAAAGCAATAGCAGATTCTTCAGGCCAGTGTGCTGAGGAGAGAATACGGTTAGGAGACCCTTATTTTCTGGGCAATTACTTTGATACTCTCTTTCTAGCTGGCCATACAACAGACTTGACCCTTGTGAGGTAGAAAAGATGCAAAGCTCCAAAATAAACTGAATACATTAGAAACAGTCCCCCAAACTTGCTGATCTATAAATTAGCATCAGCAGAACTCTTAATGAGAGTTTCTTGTGAGCTTCACAGCAAGATGACAAAGCCGAATCAAAGCTAGCCACCCAGATTATTAAAACAAAGCCTTTAGAACAGCCAGCCTTCTCCTGGCCTTTGATGGTAGCACTGAAGCTAAAATAGATATGGTTGCATCAGATTTTCATTGTCAAAAGCTGACTCTTTCCCAGGCAGACAGATGTGCAAATAAATTAGGTCTGAATTAACTCAAAAATCATAGTGGATTTTATTAGGTGAAAAATATTGAAATGTATAACTACTGATTTTGGCCTCTTCTATGTGTAGCAAGGTGAAATTGTACCTAGTACAATTCATGAACTGTAAGGTAGCTTTAAAAAAATTATCTAATTGATGTAATCTCAAAGTCTTCCCTTCAACCCACCCATATAATGACAAGAAAACTCTTAAACTTGTCCATTCATGCTCACTAAACTTCATCTTGATTACAATAGCCCATCACAGTTGAACTTGTATTGCAGTTCAAACTATTTATGCAAACAATTTCTCTCTTCAAATTTCTCCTTCCTCAAATGAAATTTGAGCATAAGAAGAAGATTATACAGGGGAGGTGGCCTCTAGTGCCTGTGTTGTATTTCTCTCCTGGCTTCTGCTTCTCTAAATTGTAGCTGGTTTCTCCTGCTCTCTGACCTGACTGTGTCCTGTCCAAGTCCAGCAGCTATTCCACTGCGAGCATGTCAGGACTCCAGGAAACAATCTATGAAAGTGACCCAAGAGAGATTTTGGAGTCTTATTTCTGGACCTCTTCCTGCTAAACCACTGATATTAGTACTCTTTTCCCCATCTTATATTGCCCTGGGGCATCCTGTGAGATGCACACTTCCAAGAGTTCACTGTGAGAAGCAGAGTATACTAGTTTCTTAGGACTGCTGTAGCAAATTATCACAAATTCAATGGTTCAAATGAACAAAAATTAATCTCTCCCAGTTCTGGAGGCCAGAAGTCAAAAATCAAGTTGTCATCAGAGTTGGTTCTTCCCAGAGGCTCTGAGGGAGAATCTGTCCCATGTCCCCCTCTTAGCTTCTGACAGCTGCCAGTAATCCTTGGCATTCCTCGTCTGGGAGCTCCATAACTCCAATCTCTTCCTCTATCTTCCCACGGCCTTCTTCTCTCTCTATCTCGGTGTCTGTTTCCCCTTCCCTTCTCTTATAAGGATTTGCCTTTGGATTTAGGGCCCATCCTAATCCAGAATATCATTTTGAGATCTTTAAGTGCACCTGAAAAAATGCTTTTTCCACATTAAGTCACATTATATGTTCTGGGGTCTAGGACTTGTACACATTTTTGGGGGGAGCCACAATCAAATCAACTGCGTGGGGCATAGTCCTTATTGGGGCCTCTGTCTTCTCACAAAGACCATTCTGCTTCTGTCCCTCTTCAATGAGAAATTCACCTATATCATATCTGTACTCTTTCCTACTTCTGGGCTTCTGGTTCTAGAAGGTACCTACTCTCCTCCTCCCTGGAGTGATAAAGTCTCAGCACATGTGCTAATGGCAAAAAATTGTGTGATTTAAGAGAGAGATTATATTATTTGTGGACATATTTCAAAAATATTATTCTCCATTATATATGTACAGACATAGAAAGAACGTGTTAAGATACTGGCTCCACATGGCAACATTTTAATAAAAACTTAAAGAGAGAAATCTAGACTTGGAAAATAATATAAAGTTTTGCTATGTATAAAGATGCTAATCACAAGCACCCACTCATATACCTCAGCTTGTATTTAATCTTCCTCCATAAAGTACAAAATGTTTTAAAAGCATTAGTTCAGGGGCCAGCCCCACGGCTGACTTGTTAAGTTTGTATGCTCTGCTTTGGCAGCCCAGGGTTTCACTAGTTTGGATCCTGGATGCGGACCTAGCACCACTCATCAAGCCATGCTGAGGTGGCGTCCCACATAGCACAACCAGAAGGACCTACAACTAGAATATGCAACTATGTACTGAGGGGCTTTGGGGAGAAGAAGAAGAAGAAAAAAAAAGAAGATTAGCAACAGATGTTAGCTCAAGTGCCAATCTTTTAAAAAAAATGTATTAGTTCAGCAGGTGGCATCTAATTAATTAGGTTTCGATAAGCTATAGTTCTAAGTCTTAGAAGAATTTGCTCACTTCTGTATTTTAATATTTTATTTCAAACACAAATATAAGTAGAGAGAACAGTAAAATAATTCTCCATGCACCTACCACTCAGCTTTCACAGTTCTCAACTCATGACTAACCTTGCTTCTTTTAAACGGACACTGGTCCCTGTTTATCCATCCTATCCCTGAATCTTGAAGCTATCTCAGACATCATATCATCTGCAAACATTTCAGAGATGTTTTTAAAAAAGAGAGACTCTTTTTTGTATATTCAATAACATTATCACACCTAAAAATGTTAAAAAAATTCTTTAATATCTAATATTCAATCATGTTCACTTTCCCCCAATTGCTTACTGTTTTCCACTTTGCTTTTCCTTTGTTTTTTGAGTTAGAATCCAAATGACATCCATACATTGAGAAATGATACATCTCTCAAATTTCTTTTATCTATAGGTTCTCTCCCTCTATGTCTGTCTCTCTCTTTTCCTTTTTGTCTCTTTTACTCTCTCTCTTCAAGTTTTTGTTGAAGAAATGGGTCGTTTGTCCTATAAAGTTTCCCTCAGTCTGAATATTTTTGACTTCAACCTTATGATGATTTTTGTCCTTTTGATTTCCTATAAATTTGTATTCAAAGTTGGAGACCTGTGGAGGTTAATGTTGGCTTTTTTGTCCAGACAACATCATAGGTGGTATAGTATGCTACTCTCAGGAGTAAATAATCCTTGGTTGTCTCGTTTTTGTGATGATAGCAGCCAGCAATAATCACTGCTTAGATCCATTAATTCTTAAGGTATGGAGAAGATAAATTATTTCTTCAGTTATTAGCTGCAATGCTTCCACAAAAAGACATTTTCCCGTCAATAAGGATTGGTTATGCTGAGGTACGTTTTCGATAGGAAAGGCAAGATAAATGCTTGGTTCTCTTTTTTTTCTTTAACACTTTTCAAAAAGAGTAGAATCTCTAACATCCTTCAAAGAAGACCTCGCTACAAATTATAAATATATACAACATGTGTGTATACACATATATGTGTATTTGTATGCATATGTATGTATTTTATGAACTTGTGAATTTAAATATCTTTGGTGTCTTACAACATATTACAATTATTATACTTACTGATACTCGTGTCATCATGTCTTTGACATGGGAGTCTATTCTATTTAGGCCCCTGAGTCCTTTTGAGATGATACTAGTAGTCTTAAATAGCATCTTTATTTTCTAATATAAGTTATATATCAGGCTCACCTTACATTTTCTTGCATCTGGCTGCTAATATTTTTTTGGTGGACATAGAAAATATGGTTATTTTTGTTTTGTTTTAGATAAGAAATATGTAAGTTTTCTAGCTCATATTTTGAAATATATTTTAAAACTTCAATTCAGAATTCTAAACATAATGGTTATTGTTTTTGTTTTTGGTAAAGGTTTTGGGGTGATTTTTGAATTCGTGGAATTAAAATTTGTTTGTGTGGCAGAGCAATGAGAAGTTGTGATTTTCCTAGTGGAACAATATGCTATTTCTCCGTAAAAAAGTAATAAATTTAAATCCATCAAAGAAACTAGGAGCAATTTTAAAAGCAATAACCATGACTATATTGTATATATGCCATGTAAAATCACCACCATGAGCATAAATGTCCCAGAAAAAAACAAAGATGTTAAATTAGACCTCATCAGCTGTTTCCGGGTTTTCCACTCAGTTTCATTTGGCCAAAGCTTTTTCTGCTCTCTGTTGGTGTAAACTTCTTGGCATTGGGTATGGAGTGATTAAACATTAATGGTTTTAACTAGCATTTCTGAGAAGTGAGTGATTTAATAGGGTTACACTGGAAGTGTCATGATTTCTCTACATAATTCCAAGCAAAAAGAGACGTTTCCAGCCAAAGGGGCTTTAAAACTTCAATATCCATCACAGTAACATCAAGAGTGCTGATTTCCGAGAGAAAATTCAGCTACCAGAGAAAGCATGTACAGACTCAAAATACTGGTAAGAAGCTGTGTTTTCATAGAGGCCAATTAACAATATCTCAGTCCTTTAACAATTGAATAAATGCTTGCAAGACTGACAAATATTCCAGCATACACATACCACACAGGACATAATAATTTAGGACAAAGATAGATAATTGGAGTCAAACACAAGAGGATCAATGTTGAAATAAAGTTGTTTTCTTAGTCACTTTGATTAAATTCTGGCAACAGTTATTTAGTGAAAAAGAACTAGAGAAATTTCTGTATCCATTTATACACTTTTTTTGTTCAATTATATAGATCATGGATTGACAAACTTTTTCTGTAAAAGGCCAGACAGTAAATATTTAGACTTTGTGAGCTAAGAGAAAAATCAAGTATGTTATGTGGGAACTTATAAAACAAGAGAGAAAAGAAATTTCCACATTTTTTTCTTTTGATGAACAGTATAAAAGAAAACAGTAATAATGGAGCATAATTTGTTTTTGTAATTCAGATTCACTAGTAAAAAGAAGGGAATTTTTATTCAAAGAATAACATTTTGCTTAATTGGGGTTCAAGGTTAGTGTTCCCAATCACCAAATTTATTGCAAATACTCATTAGTAAAAACCATTTTTAGCTTGTGAGCCAAACAAAACAGATACCAGGCCAGATTTGGCCCCCAGGCCGTAGTCGATTGAGCGCTGGAATAGATAATTCCCATTATAGTATGGGCTCAATCAGTTCAATGAATCCTTTTGCCCTAAGTTAAAGAATCCCCACTAGAACGCAATCTCTAGAAGGCAAGGGGTCTTCATTTGTTTATTCACCAATATGTACCCAGTGCCTGGAACACTGCCTGCCGCAGAGAAGGCCCTCAGTAAATATTTCCTTCATGAAACAATGAATAAAACATTTTCTGCTATTTTACGTATAGATATTTGGACTAGTTGGAACCTAACTAACTCTCGGAGTCAAGATTCTGGGATTCTAGAATGAAAAAACCAAGGAACTCTATTTCACTTAGTTCTGGGCTTTTTATTTGCTTGTCCCACAAACAACCACTACTCCTAGAGATTAGCCTACTCAAGTGGTAGCATGTTCAATGTCTGAAGAAAATTTAATGGAAGGAAATCTTCAAATGGGGGTAATTCAATATATTTATTTATTTTTTCTGAAAATTAACAAACCATCATTTGGTTTTGGTGACAGCACTGTGGCGATTCAGAAAAAATTAAGTTAAAGACTATTATTCTAAGACATTAAACCACAAAATGCTAACTCACATTTGACCTCATTAATAGAGTCTAGAACTTTCTACTATAATTATTCTCATACCTTGCTATTCATGTTTTATCACTGGAAAAAGAGGAGACCAACCCCTGCTTCCAGAACAAACAGAATTTTTAGAGTCAATTCAAATTTCAAATATTTTTCTAATCCAATCTCTTTATTTTAAAGATAAAGAACTGGAGAGACCAAGAAGAGGTGGTTTGCCTGTGTCTCATGCAAGTCAGTGGCAAAGCTGTCATTAGAACCAATTCTTGGTTCTCAACTCTAACAATATAATCAAGAAAGATGAGTTAGACAGAAAAAGTAAATTATATTCCATTAGTTATCAAGTTTATAGATATATTAGCCCAGACAAGGATTTAGCACAGCCCTCATTTTCATGATTAATACAACCCATAGAAAGATAATATACATTTATTTAATAATACATAATACATAATAAGTGCATTTATTTCAGCAAATATTAACACAAAAATTTAACATTTAGGCCAGTAGTATTTTGTCCGTTCTACATTCAATACGCCAATAGTCAGAAATTGATTAATTTTGATGAAACACTTGGTTGAGAGCAGGGTGCAGATGATAATTTCCAGAGAACAGACTGGGCACAGTTTGGGAACCAACTTGATTATAGAGGCGATAAGGCTATCCAAATATTTGTTCCTTGTCCCATCTGTCTCCCTAAGGCAGCACATTGCAAATGAGAGAGAGAAGGCCAAGTTCACACACCCAGTATCACATTTTTTATTTAGTTATAACTATTGCTCTCATACTGAGCATATAACAGATTACCACTAATCTGATAAAATTATAAAACATTAGAATAAATGCTGTTTTAATTGTATAATGTTGTAGAGTTTATAAGATGCTTTACATATGTCTGAATTGAACTCCATAACATGATCATAGAGTGGGCAGGTGCGGTAGACTGATTGCATAAATGGCCTAAATTCTTCATCTTTCCAGGCATCCATGTCCCTGTGCCATGTGACTTTGCAGCTCTTCTCACTAATGAGGTGGCATCTATTTCCCAGCACTTTAATTCTGCAATCATACATGTGACTTTCTTTGGCCAACAGCATATTAGCCTATGTGATACATGCAGAATCTTGAAAGGGTGCTTAGACATTTTCATTTCCTCTCTTGTTCTTTGCCATGGCCATGACAGCACACTCAGGCTAACCTATTGGAGCAAGAGTCAGCAAACTTTTCCTGTAAAAGACCAGATAATAAATCTGTTTGGTATTGTGGGCCATGTGATCTCGATTGCAACAATTCAACTACTCAACACTGACACTGCGGCATGAAAGTAGCCATAGAAAATATGAAAATGAGTGAGCACAACTGTGTTCCAGTGAAGTGTTATTTATAAAAACAGCCCATGGGCTGGCTTTGACTGATAAGCCATAGTTTAGTGACCCCTGTATTAGAGCATGAGACATACAGAACAGAGTTGAGTTTCCCCCGTAATCCTAGTTGAGATCATTTGGAATCAGTCAAGCTCCAGCCAATTCACAGATATGTGAGACAGCCCAGACACACATCCAACGAAACTGCTTGGCCAACCTGTAGCTTATAGCAGACACATGAGCAAACCTAGCCAACACCAGCTCTACCCTGCAAAATCATTTGCAAAGCCACTCAATCATGGGTGACTTGTTACACAGAATTATTGTGGCAAAAGATTATAAACACGGTAGCAAAGTATTAATTTTGCCATTTTAGAATTAAAGATGGGCTTAAAGAGGTTAAATACCTTGGTCATTATCTCAGGCAGCCGGAAAGTATCAGAGCCAAGACTCAGATACAGGTGTTTTCAAATCCAGTGTTCTAGTCACAATAGAGAACTGCTGCAATCCTTTACTTTCCTCTCCATTTTAGGTGGTTTTGTGTACATAGACATATAGACAGAGATATGTATAATTTAGGCTAAAAGATGAAGAATTTTAGGTAGCTTCTAACTCTCTAGTGTTTCCCCTGTTAGCTTTTAGCTATTAAAAATCATGTTACCCTGGCTTGAAATTTGGATTATTTTCTGTAAATTGCTAAGGCACATCTCTTCATGGTGTATGATAGTCTATATTGTCCTGGTTCATATTTTCCAAAACTCCAGTAAAAGGAAAACAATTTAAATGGCCTACTCTCGCACACATCTCCTATCTCTCCATTTTACTGCTCCCATTTTATGCAGGGCTGTCAGGGCTTTCTGAATTAAATGTGACTTAGGGCCTGCGCTTGCTGACTGAGGAGGCTCATAGGTCCTATAGCTCATCCACAATCTTGTACTTGAGCTGTCAAGTATGAGAGATTGGTGTCAAATTCGCCTCAACACAGCCCCTTCCCAGTAGTCTGCGTTTGACAACTCCTCCTTGTCAAATCCAACAGTTTACATTGGATATATAGTGAATAAAGTACTCTGAAAGATACCGACGTAGAGGTGCTGCTTCCGCTGATAGCAGGAACACCTATCAGCTTCCCACAGGGCTGACATTTCAGGCTGGCAGGGGGGAGATGATCATAGGATTTTTGTGCTGCTGTTTCTAAATGGATTGTAGAGATTCCCAAGGCAAATTGCCTCACTTCTCACCATCTGCCTCCAAGAAGAGTCAGTGTGATGCAACTATGCCACTCAACAAAACTTTTTTGGGGGTATTTTAAAGTAGAACCCTCAGGTGAATGCTTTATAGAACCCACACAGGATTCTCTTTGCATGAAAGATTAATGCTTTGGGCACCAGAAACTCCATGCTCTTCTCCTCACTGCCTGGAGAAATGTCTGGCCTTAGAATCATTGAATGTTAGGGTGGGAGGGTAGCTGTTTGCAGTGCTTAGGTGTTTCTCAAGGTGCCACTAATAACTAGGAACCAGAGGTTGCACAATTACGCTTGGATTGTTAACCTCCTTGCTGAACACAGCATACATGTGCCAAGTTGCTAGCTTCCAGGTAATAAGACTCAAGAGGTAGCCTCTTTGTGTTTTAATATGGTGAAAGGACGAACGTTTCAGTCAGAAGAGAGATTCGACAACCAGGGAAAGAGAAAAAGAGTACAAACATAAGCATTGACTGTGCCTGTCTAAGCATCCACGATGATGAGGGGCTCGTGTCACCAGACTTGGTCTTGTCAGTCTACTCAGAACAGTGTGGAGATGAATGTGAGGTGCTGGAGCTAATGGACTGCGTATTTTTAGTCCCACTCATGAAATCATCTCTGTCTTGAAATGGATGTATCAGAATATCTTAGTCTTATGCCATTTAATATTTGACTCATCTAACTCTCCATGGTCTAAATCCATGCTCACCAAGCATGCTTTTTTGCTCCACAAGCCTATTTACAATGTGCAGAGCACTGGGTCATGGAGTAATTTTGGTAACTTTGACAGTTACCCCTCAAAGAAAATCAACAGGGGCTTTCTGATCACAATTTAGCTTCCAAAGTGGATTAACTATGGGGGCAGAATGGACTGATCTCTGGAATTCAGACCACGAGACCATGTCAAGCTACAAGACTGAGTTTCGATGAATTTCTTGTCATTCTGGTTTACACTCCAATCTCATTTATATTTTGGTTTAATAAGTCTATCTCTCAGGACCTAATCACACCTATACCCTGAAAGAATGAGTCTCTCAGCTTTCAAAACAGAGCAACTCATCCATTTGGCATGATTGTATAAGATTTTCTCAACCTTTTTTAAACCCCAGAGCCTTTTGCTTATACATGAAATTCTCATGTCCCACCACCATCCTTCAACATGGCCAAGCCAAATAAATGGATCTTATAGACAGATGTCCCCACCTGCTAAGAAGATCCTACTTTGTGTAGTGCTATATGAAAAAACAATAGGGTTTATCCTAAATAATATAGATTCAGGATATATACACACGTGTGTATATATAGACACTAGCTGCAGAGATTTTGATGAAACCTGTCCCACCCTCCAGCCCCATTTAAGAGTCCCAGCACCTTACCCCCCAAAAAACTCCCATCACTGCCCTAGATGATGCCTCCATAAGAATTACAGTAAATATCTTCTGATTTCTGCAGAAAGATCTTGACTTACTCATGATAGAGTTGGTTTAGGATAAGTGAGGAGAGATCAAGGCATGAGTGAAGGGAGATGGTGAAATTTGAAGAAGTAATGTGTTGCCTACTTACTAATTATCCATAATAGTTAGTATTGGTGATGGTAGTGGTACTGACACTATCTGTGATGTGTGTGCACACACGTGTATGTAGTGAGGGTGGATTGTATGTGACTGTGGCGTAGGTCTGTGTAAATGAATGAGAATAACGTATAAAGAGATAAATAAAATACCGCCCTCGCTTTTGAAGAGTTCTTGTCGAGGGGCAGAAACACGAACTCATCCATCACACCCCTCAGGTGAACAGCGTTAACGCAAACTGTGCAACTCTTCTCCATGCCTGTCCCATCACAGGTTGAAGTCGCTTCCCACACAGACGTCACCCCATAGCCCAGTCTGTCACATGGTCAGGCGGGGGTTCCTTGGTGTGATGGAGACTGGACCAGTAAATATTTTTCCCCCTCATCCACCCTCGCCCATGAAAAGTTTCACTACTAAATCCACCAACATCTACGGCTTCTTTTGTGAGTGGAAACACAGTTAGAAACCATTTTAAGCTGTCTTTCCCACTATTATTCAAACTTGGACATTGAAGTAGGTAATCTCTAGACTTTTTCATTTTTTCCTTTAGCATGTTTGTGCATATACATAGTTCTCATACCTCTGAGAATATGAAATTTATATGTCCTTTATTCCTGGTAGTGGTCTAGTAATGGATATGAATTATTAGTAGCTGAATGGGTAACCATTACAATAAGCACAAAAAGTATTACCAGGGATGCAGAAATTTTAAGAAAACAATGAAAGAAGTGATGATGGTTAAATAAATATTTCATACAAAGCTAGGAAAAACTCAGCTGACTGAATCTGTGTGACTGACAGATTCCTCAAATAATTTACAGATGGAAAAATCTTTATTGTTTAGAATGTACTTTTTTCATATGTTTCACATACATAGATCATTTGGCCTTCAAAAAACCTCACAAAAACTTTGAGGAAACGAAAGATCAGACAAGGCAAATAGGTTGCCCAAATCCAGAGAACAGGGATTGTGTGTGTGTATATGTGCACGTGTATGTTTATGCAGGCAGATACAATCCTTGAATTTTGGACTTTTTGTATCTGAGCTCACGGTCTTTTCCATTAATTACGTCAAAAAGTTTTCCTGAAGCCAAGCCCCATGGTATGCAAAGCAAAGCAGCTTTTAACATTAGGAAAAGAAGAGAAACTTGCACAGAATTCTTTATAGTCAATTGTGCAATAGGTTTTGTTTATGGACTTAAGAGTTGCTCAAATGGAATCTTAAAATATTACACAATGACTTTTCTCTTGTGTGGCAATCCTAATGAACAATTATGAAAGCCATTAAAAGCACTATTTAAGAAATATGTATTTAAAATTAAGACCAGCCAAGAGATAGAAAAACTAATAATTAATATAAAATGGATGGCAAGTATAAGAAGAATATTGATATTTTAAAAGCTCACCCTTTACTATAAAGATTTAAGTACACAATTCTATTTAAGACAAAAACAATCTAAATTTGTTTAGATTTAATAAGTATTTATAGGTTTGTATACTTATATATATTTTATGAATTTTTATGTTTACATATTTTTATGTAGAAAGAAATTGAGCATCATTTGATGCTGAACCCATTAGATGAAAGTTTGCAGGAGAACAGGATTTGCACAGTCTCAATTTATCACTCCATATATGATTCCAAAGATAAAAAGATACCTTTACAATGGAAAAAGCCAATTGACACTAAATTGATCAAATTTAACATCACGAATAATGAGACAAAATGACATCATATGCCTATTAATGTGTTGTAATGTGAAGGATACAGCATCATTGAAAATGTTTAATCTGAATCTAAGAATGAATAAATAACAGACAAAACAAATCCAGATTAAGGGGCATTCTGTAAAACAACCAGCCTATACTCTTCAAAAAGTGTCAATGTCATAAAAGAGAAAAATAAAAGAAAGAAAGTGGAAGAACTCTTCCATTCTACTGAAAACTAAATAGAAATGATAACAGGATGCAGTGTGTGGTCCTTGTTTGATTCCAGGATCAAAAATAAAAGAGTTATAAAGGACATTATTGAGAAAATTGGGGGAATTTAAATATGAACTATATATATTAAACAATATTATTATGCTAATGTTAAAATTCTTGGGTGTGACAAGGATACTGTGGTTATTTGGAGACTGTCTTGTTGATAGGAGATACATGTCCAAGTATTTGAGTGAAGTATCATCATATCTGCAGCATACTTTCAAATTATTCAGAAAAAACACTAACCGATAGAGCTAAAGCAAATACAGCAAAATATTAACAATTAGTAAATCTAGGTAAAAGACAGAGGTTTATACTTTTCCACTTTTCTGTAGGTTTGAAACTTTTGAAAAAAAAAACTTGGAAAAATTAAAACCAAATAAAATTATTCTTTAAATTCTTTATTTCCGATGCCCATTTCAGCAAGATTGGAAATACAGGTTTATCATAAATGCAATCACTCTTTTTATGGGTTTAAAAATATGAAATTTGAATGAATGTTACAAATTATAATCACAATTTACAGCACAGTACTTTAAGAATAAGACAAAAGACAAGAATTACACTTGATTTCTAATGTAAATATAAAACAAGAATAAAGGACATTGGTAATATTAATGTTCAAAATAGGTTTTCCCTAATTCTTAATTTCTCTGCTCCCCTCCCAGTTAAAATCTAAAGAAGTATTCATCAGAAATTGGAAGTACAGAATTCTTGGAAGATAACTGGATGATGAGTTGCATGCTTCTGCCTTACAGGTACAATCTACCCTTCAGCAGCCTGTAAGCCATTGACAAAGTAACTCCATATCCGACAAAAAAAGCCAAAGCACGATTTGGCTGGGGAAGGGGTGTCAAATATGCAATCGTGTGGTAGATCCGTGCTCCAACAAAGATTCTGAAGTGCAGGATGGCTGTAGAGAGATCTGGACCACTCAAGGAATATAGAAGGCCAATACCAAGAAATGGCACAATATTTTCAAGGTCATTCAGGTGGGCTCTGTGGAAAAAAATGACTAGTAAAGCACTCACTTCAAAATCAGTCAAAATATATTCATTTTTCCCTCTCTTCTAAAACTAAATAGGTATTAACGGTTCTTAAAAATGCAAAGTAAGGTTCATTTTATTTCTCTCAATTTGCCTTGCTTCCTTATCCACTTGGCTTTTATTTAAAATGTTTCATTATATCTGTTTCTTTTTATTTTTAGTGTATCTAAACACAACAGAGAAGGCATTTTGCACTTTCAAGAATTTCAAACCTGCAGCTACATAATAAAACACTTCAGATCTGTAGATATGAAATACTTTTTCTTCCAAGGTCCATCCGAGGCAATTCCAGATTCTTCCTACAAAAACTCTTCTCCCCAAAGTAAGAAAATCCTTTTGGTTATGATTTTTCTTAAGATTTTTCCCTCACTTCTGCTAGTATGCAAAATGGTTACTAAGACAATCCTTGCCCAGTCAGTCAAAGCACTAGGTTGTCAAAAATTAATTCACCCATTTAATACCAAGAATCTCACGTTTGCAACATCCAAATAACAAAATACATAACTAGCCTTTCAAATATAGTCAAATTTTAGCCAAGCTCTCTTCAAATTACAAAAGGAATTAGTGAATAGTGATAGAGGAAAGTACAAAATATACACAAAACTGATAGAAAATAGAGAGAAAGATGTTTCCTAAACTTTATCTTTATACGACAGCTAGAAAAAAACAAAAAGCATGAGTTAGCCACAAGCTTTCCTTCACCTCATGGTGACTTGGGCTTCTCTGGCTAGGGTTGTGAATATAAGGCACATGTATTATTGACTTGATGCTTTTTAAAATGTTTATTTTAAAAATCTGATGTCGCTGTTTAAGTTTCCAGAATTAAAAATTGCTTTAGAATCTAGACTAGAAATTGAGATTTTGATAGAGTTCATCAGCTATTGATACATATTTCAAAATGAAAAATATTTCTGTTTTACATTACTCTCTTTTCTTTAGCAAAAAACATAATTATTATTTATGGCTTGCTAGTGATCACCATGATCCTTGCCTTCTTTCTTTTCTCCTGTTTTCCATAGATTATCTCTAAGGTGGCCGAACAAAGATGATGATGACCTAAAGATATGAAGAAAGTGACAGTAACCTAGATAAGTGAAGGTTTTGAAAGATTTAAATAAAGGACTATCTGTTCCTGAAAAGGTGTGAGTAACCGTGTCCTCTCTCTTTCATGAACAACCCAAGGGCCATTGAAAGGAAGGTGGGTGAGAAAGGACAGGAGTACTATTTTCTAACAGTGAAGGGCCCGCTTCAGCAATTACACCAAGGGTATTTGTTTTGTTCCTCTGAATTTTCCTGCCAGACCACTGATATATCTTCACCTCCAATCTTGGGCATGTTAGTTTTCTCCTTCACAACATTCTAAAAGGAGAGACATTTTAAAATTGGGGAAGAACCTGTACAAAGGAGACCTTGTGGAAACAATGTTCACTTCCAAGCCTATAGTAAGGGATTGGCAAATAGAATGTAGAGTTAAACCAGAAGACAGTCAAGGACAACACTGGGTAAGAAGCTTCAGTGAGGGTAGAGGAAAGGAAGGTCAGGGGCAGAGCTTCCTTGGAACTTACTGGTCTCTGCATTTTTTTCTGGCCTCCCTCTTTCTCTTTATCTTGTTTCTCTTTTTCAATTCTCTTTTCCTGTCCGCAACCCTTGAAATGTTCTCACACATAATGCTCCTCATTGTCCTAGTAAGGCCTGTTTTCAACAGACCCTCATACTCTATGCTAATTTATGCCATTTTGTATGCTGTTCTTTTTAGACCCTGCCCTAGGCATACACTTACCCGGCTCTCCTAGGGAGCACCAGCTGTAATTCACTATCCCCCTTCCACTGTCACTCTTTCTCTGCTTGAATGACAGCTCATCCTAGAGTGGCAGCTTCCTTCATTTTTGTGTCATTTCTAGACAGCTACCAAAATCTATTACCAGGTGGACATGAGTCTTTATGTGTGACCACTTTCTACGTACGTCTGTTCCCCCACCTCATGATTCGTGTTCTCATTTTCCTTTCTCCTTTGGACACGTGCCCCTTGGTACAAGCTTGCTCTGTGGCCGACCTTCCCACCAGCCCTGCTCTGTGCTCATGATGCACCAGTCACATACCTCCCTTCCACAGATCAGAACTATTTGGATCTCAGCATCGACCTGACCTGGACCAGAGTTACTACACATTTTTGAGAATTGTCAGGGGGTAGACAACTACAAAAGGAGCATCACACCAGACTTTTCCTGACTCCCTTATCTCAGCCAAAGCTCTTCATGCCCAGCATACAGCAGTGTGTCCAAATTCCCACAAAGAAATTTTCCTCGATTGGCATGATCTCTCCTCCTCTCTTCCTCCTTCCAAATCTCAATATCCTTCAAGTTCCTCCTTCATGAAACATTCCTAAATACCCTAGGAACTTATAAAGTTATAAACCCCTCAAGAGCAAACACTTAGTCTCAAAGCTCTTTTATAGCATCCCAGTATAAGAACTGACAGTGATACATACTCAATAATCTCTCAATAAATGCTTTATTTATATACTGGGGCCAGAAGGGAAGTCACCTAGTTAAATTCCTAGCCCGTGCTTCAGTCCCTTGACAGAATCCCCAACAAGTGTTGCCTAGAATCCATTGAACACTCTCAATAAAGGGGTATTCTCTACCTTTGAAGGTAGAATATTCTAAACATCTTTCCTTTCCCTAAATACCAAACCCAAGCCTTCTTTTTCTGCTTTTGAATCATTTCCTTTATTTCTCCAGTTGCCCTGATTACCTTACAACTTTCTTTTTATCTTATTGTATTGAATGTATATGGTCTTGAGTTCTTTCTAGAACCAAATGAGATAAGATTAAATAAACACATATGTATAATGTTTTCTAATCATCATTGATTTCTGTCTGCCAAGAACACAAAAAACTTACTTGGCCACTTATCTTAACATTTCAACACAGATTACTTTATGTTTTTAACTAATTGTTCCAAAGGTGTAGGTATTAATTTTCCCAATATTGGACACTGAAAGCATACCTTTCACTTCTTTTGGGGTCCTGTTCAGTCCCTGCCATTGGAATATGAATAATAGAAACATTACAATTACATGTAGAAGTAGTGAAAAAGAAAAAGTTTGAGTTAAAAATGCAAAGGGGAGATTCTGGAAACTCTTTCTCTGAAAAGTATCTCCAAAAGCGAGTTGTTATGAGGAATTTTTGATGGGGCAGACAGGGTCTCAAAAAATGCAGCTGGAAACTGGACACTCCGCGATGCTCTCTTCTCTTGCCACACTGAAAAGCCAGTGTCTGGTCACCAGGGGGTGCTGTGCACACAATCGCTACACCTCCGCAAGGACGCTGACTCCTTTCAGAACTAAGGGCAATTGTTCTTACTAAAATCTATTTGTTGTTCACAACCTGACTGGAAGATCAGCTTAGATAATGGTTTTCTCCTCTGGAAGTACGATCCTGTGGGCATGGGGGGTGGAAGTAGGGCGTGGGAAGGGAGAGTGGGGAAGAATCTAAAATCCCACAATAAAACATCTTTTCTTAAACTTTCACACATGAGACTAACTTGGATCTTCCTTCCAAACTCATTTACGCTACTGAGGGTCTAATTGTTATCACTTTCAAATCCTGGGCAATTTTATGAGTATAGGGTCATGATTAGCACCATGTATTCTCTAGAAAGGATGCACAAAAAGGGCAAGACAAAGCTTTAAACTCTTTAATGTCTCTTTAGTGGTTTTAGTAAAGCTTTACTCATCTTTTCCAATTTTTATTCTTTTTCATCATAACACTTACAATTTTTCTCTGATACTGTTTGAAATTCTCACATTGATTCTTTGTCCTGAACCTGTTTTAGGTTCATATTCCTGGCATAATCCATTTTCAAGACTGGCTGACTTACTCAGTAGGACAGCAGAATTAGCAAATATACAACTAAGTAAAGCAGAAGTTAATACTTTATTCTAACTATCTAGCACAGACTTTCTCTTAGAAGAAAAACATTCTTGCTTGATAAATAACTTGGGGTTAAACTTCTCTGCATAAGAAAACATTTGAATTGAATTTCAGTTCTGGAAATGCAGAAGAGTACATGGGGCCAAAAAAAAAAAAAAAAAAGCCTGCAAAATGATGTAATGCTGGGCATCACTGGAAGTGAAGAAGGTACAGTGCACTTCCCCAGGGAGAGGGTCTGAGGGATACTGTGAGAGCACCGTCTACCATACAACTTAAAATGTTTGTGTTGCCATAGTGTAAAATCTGTGCCTCAATTTAGTCAAATCTATTTTTATCCACATTTTTTTAGTTGATTTGTTGACAGAGCTGAGGAAAGCACCAAGTTTACATCAGCCTAACAAAATGCAGAATATGAAAACACACACAAATGTAGGAACTCAGATTGAGAGTTAATCTTGAGACTATAGACCATAAAGGAATCTGCGGAAATCCTGGGAGAGTTTTTGGAATTTCACAGGGAATTAAAGAAGTGATATTGCAAATATGATCCAGATCCTAAAGGGATATGAGACTGCAGCTGATAGCTGAATTACACAAGTCAAATTCTTTCTTTCAGTCTCTATTTCACTGTCTATTCATACTCAGAAAATTGAAGAAGAATAAGCAGATATATTCATGATGTTTCCTATCTTAACTATTCATCACAAAACTAAATATCTGTATATTTAAGTATGGCTATGAAACTCTTAATTGTTTCTTTAAGTTTAAATAATTTTATTTATTCTTTGAAATGTGTCTAGAATTGTACACAATTTGGATGAGCATTAGAAAATACTAAATGAGAAGATGGTACAGAGCTTTGATGTTTCACATGTTAGAAAAAGATAACTAATGGATTGACAATGGAATCTCAATGTAAAAAATTTTGCTGGAGGGGAGGGTTCAACCAAGATGGGGACATAGGAGGCTCCTTAACTACCCTCCTCCCATAGATACCTTAAATGTACTGCTACACATAAAGCAATTACATCTGAAAGAAATCCAGAAACTAGCTGAGCAACTTCTACATACTGAGTGAATGACAAAATACCCACATTGAAATGGGTAGGAAAGGCTGAGACACAATCTTGCCATAAACCCCACCCTCAGTACAGTGCCGTACTATCAGGAGGAAACTCCCAACTCCCAGCTTCTCCCTGAGGAGCAAAAATGCTCAACAAAATATTGGCAAACTGAATATAGCAATACATTTAAAAAGTTCATAGGGGCTGGCTTTATGATGTAGTGGTTAAGTCTGTGCACTCTGTTTCAGTGGCCCTGAGTTCATGGGTTCAGATCCCAGGGGCAGACCTGTGCATTACTCATGAAGCCATGCTGTGGCAACATCCCACATACAAAGTAGAGGAAGACTGGCAAGGACGGTAGCTCAAGGACCATCTTCCTCAAGCAAAAAGAGGAAGATTGGCCATAGATGTTAGCTCAGGGCCAATCTTCCTCATAAAAAAAAAAGAGAGAAATCATACACCATGATCAAGGGGGATTTATAGCAGGATGCAGGGATGATTCAACAACCGCAAATCAATCAACATGATATACCACATTAACAAAATGAGGAATAAAAACCACATGATCATCTCAATAAATGCAGAGAAAGCATTTGACAAGATCCAACACTGATTTATGATAAAAAGTTTCAATAAAATGGGTATAGAAGGAAAGGGCCTCTATATCATAAAGGCCATATATGAAAAACCGACAGCTAACATCATACTCAATAGGGAAAAACTGAAAGCCATTTCTCTGAGAACAGGAACAAGATAAGGATGCCCACTCTCACCATTCTTATTCAAAACGGTACTGGAAGTTTTGGCCAGAGCAAGAAAAAGAAATAAAAGGTATCTAAATAAGTAAGGAAGAAGTCAAACTCTCACTGTTTGTGGATGACATGATTTTATATATAGAAAACTCTAAAGAATCCATCAGAAGACTATTAGAAATAATAAACAACTACAGCAAAGTTGCAGGGTACAAAATCAACTTACAAAAATCAGTTGTATTTCCATACACTAATAACAAAGTAACAAAGAGAACTCAAGAATACAATTCCATTTGCAATCACAACAAAAAGAATAAAATATATGGGAACAAATTTAAACAAGGAGGTGAAAGACCGATCCAATGAAAATTATCAGACATTATTGAAAAAAAATGATGATGACATAAAGAAATGGAAAGATATTCCATGCAGATGAATCGGAAGAATAAACATAGTTAAAATGTCTGTACTACCTAAAGCAAGCTATAGATTCCATGCAATCCCAATCAGAATCCCAATGACATTCTTCATGGAAATAGAACAAATAATCCTAAAATTCATATGAGGCAACAAAAGATCCGAAATAGCTAAAGCAATCCTCAGAAAAAAGAACAAAGCTGGATGCATCACAATCCCTGACTTCAAAATATACTACAAACCCACAGTAATCAAAACAGCATGATACTGGTAGAAAAATAGACACACAGATCAATGGAACAGAAGTGAAAGTCCAGAAATAAAACCACACATCTATAGACAGCTAATCTTCAATGAAGGAGCCAAGAACATAAAATGGAGAAAGGAAAGTCTCTTCAACAAATGATGTTGGGAAAACTGGACCGCCAGGTGCAAAAGAATGAAAGTAGACCATTATCTCTCACCATACACAAAAATTAACTCAAAATGGATTAAAGAGTTGAAGGTAAGATGTGAAACCATAAAATTCCTAAAAGAAAACATAGGCTGTACACTGTTTGATATTGGTCTTAGAAGCGTCTTTGGGAATGCCATGTCTCCTCAAGCAAGGGAAACAAAAGAAAAATAAACAAATGGGACTACATTGGACTAAAGAGCTTCTGCAAGGTAAAGGAAATCAGGAATGAAATGAAAAGACAACCCACCAAGTGGGAGAAAATATTTGCAAATCATATATCTGATAAAGGACTAATTTCCAAAATACATAAAGAATTCATCCAACTTAACAACAAAAATCAAGCAACCAGGTCAAAAAATGGGCAGACAGACATTTTCCAAAGAATATATACAGATGCCCAACAGGCACATGAAAAGATGTTCAACATGACTAATCATTAGGGAAATGCAAATCAAAACTACAATGAGATATCAACTTACAGCTGTTAGAATGGCTATAATTACCAAGAAATAAGTTAACAAATGTTGGAGAGGATGTGGAGAAAAGGGAACCCTCATACACTGCTGGTGGGAATGTAAACTGGTGCAGTCAGTATGGAAAACAGAATGGAGATTTCTCTAAAAACTAAAAATTGAAATACTGTATGACCCAGCTATCCCACTACTGGATATTTATCCAAAGAACTTGAAATCAACAATTCAAAGAGAGTTATGCATGTTCATTGCAGCATTATACACAATAGTTAAGACTTGAAAGCAACCCAAGTGCCCATCAACTGATGAATGGATAAAGAAGATGTGGTGTACATATAAACAATGGAATACTACTCAGCCATAAAAAAAGACAAAATCGTCCCATTTGCAATAACATGGATGGACTTTGAGGATATTGCATTAAGTGAAATAAGTCAGACAGAGAAAGACAAACACTCTATGATTTCACTCATATGTGGAAGATAAGCAAACACGTGGACAAAGAGAACAGATTAGTGGCTACCAGAGGGTAAGGGGGTAGGAAGGGTGGGCACAGTTGTAAAGGGGCACATATACATGGTGACTGACAAATAATAAGATACAGCTGACTTTTAACAATGTTATAAAGGATCATGACCTCAATAAAATAATTTTTTAAAAAGGAGCTGCTACCTGAGGGTCAGGGTTCCAATTTAGCATGCATCTAAGTTCTGGCTTATCCTTCCTAGGGACCAGGGAAGCTAATAGATACTTTCCTCACCTTCTTCCTCTAGCCCCCTCCAAGTCACTAGTATCCCCCTAAAAGGAGCTTGTACACATGTCTGCACTCCAGTTTTTATGGATATAGCCCAAGCAAAGTGGCTCAACTATGTACTTTCCCACCTACTGCCTGAGGGTTTGGCTTCCAGTCAGTGTGCACTTAGGTAATGATGGTGATCCTCCCCTTTGGAACACTGGACAAGTCTTGACACAACCTCAACTATTGGGAGCCAGCAAAAACAAAGAAGGCAGCTGGGATAATCACAAAGGTTTGAGAGACAACCAGGAGCTCAGGCCAGGCTGGTTGATGAGGTTCATCTCCTACATGAGACTACTCTGTCAAAACTGGGAGAGCTGGTTGTTTTATCTAATGTGTAGAAACCAACACAGAGAGTCAAGGAAAATAAAGAAACAAAGGAACATATTTCAAACAAAAGAATAAGATAAATCTGCAGAAATAGATCTTCATGAAACAGAGATAAGTGTTAGAGAGTGCAAAATAATGATCATAAGATGCTCACTGAGATCAGGAGAGCAATGCATGAACAAATAAAGACTTTCAACACAAATAGAAAATTGTATAAAAAAGTGCCAAACAGAAATCACAGAGCTAAAGAATACAATAAGTGAATTTAAAAAAATTCAATAGAGGGGTTCAACAACAGATGAGGTCAAGCAGAAGAAAGAATCAGCAAACTCAAAGACAGGGCAGTGGAATTCATCCAATCAAAGGAGCAAAAAGAAAAAAGAATGAAAAAGACAGCTTAAGGGACATATGGGATACTATAAAACAGACCAATATACATAGTATAGAGCTCCCAGAAGTAAAAGAGGGCGAAATAAGGCAGGGAGCTTATTCAAGAAATAATGACTGAAAACTTCTCTAACCAGGAGAAAAAAACAAATATCTAGATCCAGGAAGTTAGAAAGTACCAAAATCGATGAATCCAAAGTGATCCACAGTGAGACACATTATAATTAAATTATCAAAAGTTAAAGATAAGCAAAGAATCTTTAAAGCAGAAAGAGAAAACCAACTTGTTTCGTTCAAAGGAATCCCATAAGACTGTTCACAGATTTTTTTTTACCAGAACCTTTGCAAGCCAGAAGGAAGTAGGATGATATAGTCAAAGTACTGAAAGAAAAAAACTGCAAACCAAGAATATTCTACCTAGCAAAATTGTCCTTCAGAATTGAACAAGAAATAAAGACTTTTGCAAACAAAAGCTGAAATTGTTCATCACCACTAGACCAACCTCACAAGAAACGTTAAAGGGAGTTCTTCAAGCTGAAATGGAAGGACAATAATTACTAAGAGGAACAGATAAGAAAGCATAAAACTCACTGGTAAAAGTAAATATATAGTTAAATTCAAAATACTCTAATGTAATGGAGGCAGATAAATCACTTATAACTTTAGTATGAAGATTAAAAGACAAACATATTAAAAATAACTCTAACTACAATAATTTGTTAATGGATACACAGTGTAACAAGATGTAAACTGTGACCAAAAAACATAAAAAATGGGGGGAGGAGTGTAAAAATGTAGAGCATTTGTGTGCATTTCAATTTAAGTTATCAGCTTAAAATAGACTCTTATAAATATAAGGTATTTTATGTAAGCCTCAGGGTAATCTCAAAGCAAAAACTTAGACACACAAAAGAGAAAGAGAAAGCAATCAAAGCATACTTTAGAGAAAATCATCAGTCACAAAGGAGGAGAGAAATAAGGAACAAAGGAATTACAAAACAACAAGAAACAATGAACAAAATGGCAATAAGTACAAACATATTGATAATGACTTTAAAGGAAAATGGACTAAATTCTCCAATCAAAAGACATAGAATGACTGAATGAATAAAAGAGCAAGACTCAACAGTAAGCTATCTACAAAAGACTCGCTTCAGGTTTAAGGACACACATGGACCGAAAGTGAAGGGATGGAAGAAGACATTCCATACAAATGGAAGCCAACAGAAAGCAAGAGTAGCTATACTTATATCAGACAAAACAGACTTTAAGCTAAAGATTGCAACAAGAGAGAAACAAGGTCATTATACAATGATAATGGGCACCAATTCATCAAGAGTATATCACGTTTGTAAATATTCATGTGCCCAATGTAAGAGCAGCTAAATATCTAAAGCAAATATTAACAGATCTGAAGGGAGAAATAACAATATAATAACAGTAGAGGACTTTGATATCCCCACTTCCAATAATGGATAGATCATCCAGACAGAAAACCAATAAGGAAACACTGTACTTAAACTAAACATTAGATGAGATGGACCTAAAAGACATTTGCAGAACATTCTATCCAAGAGCAACAGAATACACATTCTTCTCAAGCACAGGTGGAACATTCTCCAGGACAAATCATAATGTTAGGGCACAAAACAAGCCTTAATAAGTGTAAGAAGCTTGAAATCATATCAAGAATCTATTCCAACAACAACAGTATGAAACTAGAAATCAATTACAAGACAAAAACTGGAAAATTCACAAATATGTGGAGATTGAATAACATGCTACTAAACAACCAATGGGTCAAAGGAGAAATCAAAAAAATATCTTGAGACAAATGAAAATAGAAACAAACATACCAAAACTTATGGAATACAGCAAAAGCAGTTCTAAAAGAAAAGTTCATAGTGATAAAAGCCTACATTAAGAAAAAAGAAAGATCTGAAATAAACAATCTAACTTCATACTTCAAGAAACTAGAAAAAGAAAAACAAACTAAGGCCAAAGTTAGTAAAAGGAAGGAGATAACAAAGATCAGAGAGGAAACAAATGAAATCAAGACTAAAAAGACAATAGAAAAGATCAATGAAACTAAGAGCCCATTTTTCGAAAAGATAAACAAAGTACACAAACCTTTAGTTAGACTTAACAAAGAAAAAAATAAGACTCAAATAAAATTAGAATTGAAAGAGGAGACACTCCAATTGATACCACAGAAATACAAAGGATCATAAGAGATTACTATGAATAATTATAGACCAACAAATTAGACAACCTAAAAGAAATGGATAAATTCCTAGAGACATACAACCTACCAAGATTGAATCATGAAGAAATAGAAAATCTGAACAGATCATTACTAGTAAGAAGATTGAATCAGTAATCAAAAACCTCCCAACAGAGAAACCCAGACTTCACCAGATGGCTTCACTTGTGAATTCTACCAAACATGTAAAAAAGAATTAGTACAATCTTTCTCAAACTCTTCCAAATAACAGAAGAGGAGGGAACACTTCTAAACTCATTTTACAAGGTGAGCATTACCCTGATACCAAAGCCAGACAAGGACACTACCAGAAAAGAAAATTACAGGTGAATATACCTGATGAACATAGATGCAAAAATCCTCAACAAAATATTAGGAAACCAAATTCTACAGTTTAATTGAAAGGATAATAAGGATAATATGCCATTATCAAGTGAGATTTATTCCAGGGATGCAAGGATGGTTCAATATCTGCAAATCAAAGTGATATAACACATTAACAAAATGAAGGATAAAAATCATATGATCATCTCAATAGATGCAGAAAAAGCATTAGATAAAATGCAACCTCATTTCATGATAAAAAGTCTCAACAAAGTAGGTATAGAGGGAATATACTTCAACATAATAAAGGCCATATATGACAAGCCCACAGCTAACATCATACTCACTGGTGAAAAGCTGCAAGCTTTTCCTCTAAGATCAGGAACAAGACAAAGATGCCCACACTTACCACTTTTATTCAACACAGTACTGGAATTCTAGTCAGAGCAATTAATTAAGAAAAAGAAATAAAAGTCATCCAAACTGGAAAGGAAGAAATAAAATTGTCTCTATTTGCAGATGACATGATACTATATCAGAAAACCCTAATTCCACCAAAATACTATTAGAACTAATAAATATATTCAGTAAAGTTGCAGGATACACAATCATTATGTGAAAATCTGTAGCATTTCTATACACTAATAACAAACTATCAGAAATAGAAATTAAGAAAATAATCCAGTTTACAATAGCATCAAAAAGAATAAAATTCTTAGGAAAAAATTTAACCAAGGAGGTGAGAGATCTATACACTGAAAACTATAAGATATTGCTGAAATTGAAGAAGACACAAATAAAAGGGAAGATATTCCATGCTCATAGATTGGAAGAATTATTATTGTTGAAATGTCCATACTACCCAAAGCAATCTACAGATTAAATGTACTCCCTCTCAAAATTCCAATGGCATTTTTTAGAGAAATAGAAAAAACAATTCTAAAATTTGTATGAAACCACAAAAGACCATCAATGTCCAAAGCAATCTTGAGAAAGAAGAGCAAAGCTGTAGGCATCACATTTTCTGGTTACAAAACTATAGCAATCAAAGCAGTATAGGATTGGCATAAAAACAGACACATAGACTGATGAAATGGAATAGAGAGCCCAGAAATAAGCTCATGCATATAAATTATATTAATCTTTGACAAAGGAGCCAAGAATATACAATAAAGAAGGATAGTCTTTTCAATAAATTGAGTTCAGAAAACTGGATTTCCACATGCAAAAGAATGGAACTGGACCCTATCTTACACCATCCACAAAAATCAACTCCAAATGGATGAAAGAATTGAATGTAAGACTTAAAAACATAAAACTCCTAGAAGAAAACAGAGAGTAAGCTCTTTGACATTGGTCTTGGCAATGACTTTTTGGATTTGACACCAGCGCAAACAACAAAAGTGAAAATAAGACCACATCAAACCAAAAAGCATCTCCTCAGCAAAGGAGACCATCAACAAAATGTAAAGGCAACCTGTGGAATGCAAGAAAATATCTGCAAATTACATGTCTGATAAGGGTTTAATATCCAAAATATCCAAGGAACTCACACAACTCCATAGCAAAAAAAAAAAAAACAAAAAGAAAAATTAAAAATAACCCAATTAAAAAATGGGCAAGGATCTGAATAGTCATTTTTCCAAAGAAGACATCCAAATGGCCAACAGGTACATGAAAAGGTGCTCAACATCATTAGTTATCAGGGAAATGCAAATCAAAACCACAATGAGATATCACCTCACACCTGTTAGGATGGTTATTATCAAAAAGATGAGATAACAAATACTGGTCTGGATGTGGAAAAGAGGAAACTCTTGTACACTGTTGATGGGAGTGTAAACTGGTACAGCCATTATGGAAAACAGTATGGAAGTTCCTCAAAAAATTAAAAATAGAACTACAAGATGATCCAGCAATCCCACTTCTGAGTATACATCCAAAGGAAAAGAAACCATTATCCAAAAACGATCTACACCCCTGTGTTGATTGCAGCATTATTCAACAGTAGCCAAAACATGGAAGCAACCTAATGTCCATCAATGGATGAATGGAGTTTTCAAAATGTTATATATATATATATATATTATATCACACATATTATATAATATGTGTGATATAATATATATATATATATATAGTGTGTGTGTGTGTGTATATATATATATATATATACATACATACAATGGAATATTATTCAGCCTTAAAAAATAAGAAAATTCTGTCATTTCCAAAAACATGGATGAAACTGGAGGGCATATGCTAAGTGAAAAAAGCCAGACAGAGAAAGACAAATATTGTATAATATCACTTATATATTGAATTTAAAAAAAAAATTTGAACTCATAGTAAGCAGAAAAGTGGTTGCCAGGGGCTAGGGTAGCTGGGGAAATGGGAAGAGGTTGCTAAAAGGGCACAAACTTTCCATTATAACATGAATAAGGTCTAGGGATCTAATGTAAAACATGGTGACCCTATTTAATGACACTGTATTATATAACTGAAATTTGCTCAGAAAGTAGAACTTAAATGTTCTCATCAAAAAAAAGGGAAGAGTAAATATGTGAGGTGATGAATGTGTTAATTAAGCTGATGGGTGGGATCCTTTGACAATGTATAGTGTATCAAATCTTGATATTGGACACTCTAATTTAATGTCTCACAATTTTATTTGTCAATTATACCTCAATAAAGGTGAAAAAAAGTTTGCAATTTACATGACTTTATCACAAGGATTAAGGAATATATCTCCAGAACTAGAATTCAATATGCTTTTAAAATAAGTATATTCATTGTATTATTAGGAAGCAATGTAGCTAGTATCTTAGCTTATTGTCTTTCATATTTCATTGAATTCTCAGTACATTAAACATAATACCTACAAAGGACAGAGACGGAGAGAGGTGAGAGAAACTCCCCACATTCATATTTTGAATCTACACAAAAATACCTCGTTCTTCAACCTTTTACACAAGCTGGCAGTCTTACCTCTGGAGAAATATGTCAAAACTGCAAGAATCGACTCTCTTCATTTTGCCTCTTACCTGTCATTACGTTTGACATATCCCTACCCAGGACAAAGTCATTAACCCCAACAACGTGCATACAAAAGTGTAGCAAAATTGGCAATATGTGCAATTGCAGTGATAGTTAGAGACTTGCAGGTCCCTAATTTTCTCTGATTACTACATAAATTAGGTAAGATGACTGACTTTTCTTCCTTCCTCTTCAAGACCCCAACATCCTCACTGAACTCCTTGGCCCAAACTCTCTGATCAAGCAAATAATTTCAGTAGACAGCGCATTTACCTTCGTACACGTTCCACTCTGTCATCTGTCCGAAGATACTTCTTGGCATTTTCTCCCTTGCCAAAACCTGCACAGTCCTCTGGGTTGGCAAAAACCTATTCCAAATACCAAGAAAAAAACCTATTTCAAACACCAAATAACACGAGGTTAGTCTACCTGGTAAGTTATTTGCATTTTAATGGAATAAATGTAGGAATCCATGTTGGCCTTATGGAAAGAAAATTTGGAGGAAGAGATCAAACACAGGAGGAGGGAAGAGCATTTATACTTTAAATCAGAATTTTTTTAACAGTGCAAAATTTTTTTAAAAGGAGAAGCACAAATAAGAAAAATAAAAAACAAAGTTGGTGCTGGCCCAGTGGCGTAGTGGTTAAGTTCATGCACTCCTCTTCAGTAGCCTGGGGTTTGCCGGTTCAGATCCTGGGTGCAGACCTAACACCACTCATCAGGCCATGCTGTGACGGCATCCCAGATAAAATGGAGGAAGATTGGCACAGATATTAGCTCAGCAATGATCTTCCTCAAACAAAAAAAGGAAGACTGGTGACAGATGTTAGCTCCGGGCCAATCTTCCTCACAAAAAAATTAAAAACTAAAAAAAGAACCTGAAAAAATAAAAACTAATGTATAAAAATAGTGAAAAGGAAGCAAAAATGGAAAAGAGGGTATAATTCTAAGTCATCATTGACTATTATTATGGTGAACTGGCATTTTTTCATAGTGATGTTGCTGCACCTTCCCTCAAGAGGAGTAACATTTCCAACCGAGTGGCTCATATGAAAGTCATAAGTTTACTTGCCAAGGATATTAGAGAACAGGCAAGAAGCATAAAAGTGCGAGGGGCAGGAAAAGTACTTTGCACCCTGTTAGGCTATGTGTACCTCTTTTTTTAGGCTATGATACCTCTTTTCTTTTTCTGAATTAACTAGAACTTTGGGTTGAATAACACAGTGAAATATAAGACCTTGAATGGCATTCCTATAAATACCAAGTACATGTTCCAGGGCATATGTTTATGTATTCCTTTCTGCAATTATTATGCTGTTTGAACTGATTTCCCCATGCCTTGTAACTTGAAACACGCATTTAAAAATACTGAAGTATGTTCCACTGTTTAACAATTTATAGCAAAGAAAAACATGAACTACAAAATGAGCTGTAATTTAAACTTAGAAATCTCATAAGTATTATAATATTTTTCTTGACATGAGCATTTATTTCAGGTAAAGATGTTGAAGAGAACTGATGGGCAAGGATGCGACACAGCATCAGCTCTTGAGGTCGGGTCTGTCTGTCTTGTTCCTAAATAAATGCCTGGCACACATTAGATGTTCAATAAATACATTTCAAATAAGTAAATAAATGTATTACAATAAAAGTCCATGAGATCTGGGTTTAAACCAATCTAAATTTAAATCTCAGCCTTGCCTTTTATTGGTGTGTAAACTTGGGTAAGCTACGTAACCTCTCTGGCTTTCACTTCCTCGTCTATAAAATGGGGAGGCTAATACTCGTCTCACATGATAACACTAACAATTATGTAAAACGATTCAGTGATCTGGCACATACAAAGAGCATCGTGACTTCTGGCACATATCACTGGCACTCCACAAATCTCAATTCCCTTCTCCTTTTCTTACAAGACAGAGTACATTTCTGCTATCCTTGGTGCCACTGTTTCCAGAAGACAGTGTGGACCTCGTGGTAGGCAGCCACTTTATAGCCTACTGCTCTAACACATTGTTTCATTAGAGATTTAAACATGTGGGTATGTGTCCCCGTTAAAATGCAAATATCCTTGGGAAGGAATTACACCTCAATACTTTAGGGAAGACTGTGAGCTCTAGATAAAAGCCAAGCTCTGGGGGCCGGCCCCGTGGCCAAACGGTTAAGTTTGCACGCTCCACTACGGCAGCCCAGGGTTTCCCAGGTTTAGATTTTGAGCGCCGACCTAGCACCACTTGTCAAGCCATACTGAGGCAGCGTCCCACGTAGCAGAACTAGAAGGACCTACAACTAGAATACACAACTATGTACTGGGGGGCCTTTGGGGAGAAGAAGAAGAAGAAAGAAAAAAAGAAAGAAGATTGGCAACAGATGTTAGCTCAGGTGCCAATCTTTAAAAAAAAAAAAAGGCCAAGCTCTGCAGGACAAAAATTGAGGACAGGCACTAAGAGAGAAACAGATGGTTCCTGGGAAGAAGTTGCTGAGTAGGCACAGGGACCACACCAATGAAAATAGTTTAACTTTGTTAAGGAACCTTTGCTCTACCCTCTTCACTGGGTCATAAACTTTGCTTGAATGCAAGATATGTGCTTCAAATCTTTCTACCTCCTTCCTCAAGCCTCTAGTTTTAAAAAAACCAAGAATCATTCTTATAAAGCTGAGTAGAAATATTATCCATTTAAGAAGTCAAAACTACACAAAATTCAAATGCTTTGTCCCAGTCATAAGAGGCTGTATAATACAAACTTTCATTCTGTCCCCAAAGGCATATCCTTGACCTATAAGAGAGCTGAAAACACCAGTTAACTGTCTGGTCGCCAGAAAATGACTATTTTCTAAACTCTAGTTGGCAAAATTAACTTCAAAATCACAGAAAGTATCCTTACAGACTTTGATACTCCAGAAATCTCATATGCTAAGCAGCATGACAAAGGTAACAAGCCACAATGAAAAAACCGTTTACTAGTTTTTGGGAGAAAGCACCTCTTCCATAAATATATCAGACACATCTGTACCAAATGATTCCATCCGTCATGTGCAGCATTAAACAATGTGTCATAGGGCTTTACCAAAAAAAAAAAAGTAAATTAAGAAAATTGCTTTCCAGAATTCCAACTCTTAAAAGAAAATATTACTTCCAAATATCTTACCTTTCTCGTCAATCTATAAAATGCAGTTGCAGTACTCATGAACATCATTTTTGAAAGAATAATCGTTGCATAGGAGGCAAAAGCCATGAATGCTTCATTTTCCATTACCTGGGTGAGGCCAACCATTTTTTCAGTTTTGGTCTGGGATCTTAAAAGATTTTAGACAAGATAGGAAAAAGCAGACATAAATACGCCAAATAACTTGATGGTCGCTTGGTGTGCTTATATTGCAACGTTAACCATACTGTTTTTAAAAATATTTTGGGTTATTTGCAGAAGAAATAATTTAGTTTCTTAAAATTTCAAAATAAACACTATTGTTTTCTCTAGTTCTATAACATTAAGCTTAAAGACATTAAACAAATACAGAATAAAAATGAAAACGTAGGAAGTATTGCAAGCAAAAATAAATGGGCAAAATGCTGTAAAGATAGACAAATCATATTTTTTCATTTCAAGATGAACCACAAGTTGAACACAAAAGACCAGAGTTCATAGATTGATCTCATTAGAAATATCAAACTATATACATAGTAGTACCATTAATGTTTGATTAGGAATGCCTAAGTTCTAATACACAGCCTTCTTCAGAAATCTAACTTACAGCTTTTTGTCATCTCAGTAGTATTCAAGATCTCAGGCTCCAGGATTTGAATTCCAGTCCCACCATTTGGTTATTAACCTTGGTTGAGAGATGTGGCTTCTCTGAGACTAAATTTCTTCATTTATAAGTTGGGAATAATAATAGCTCCTAACTTATTGGGTCATTGTCAGGATTTAATTGAGATAACATGTGGAATATACTTACCTGCCCATGAAAAACCTCCAGTAAAGTTTATGATGTCCTTCTCATGATCACCATTATCACCATGACCATGGTCATCATTAATACCAACACAAGTGAAGAAGGAGAAGAAGGATAAACATAAAATAACAGGCTTGCAAATCCAAAGAAAGAAATTGCCATTGATGGTACTTTGATAGAAGGAATAATGGAAGGAGGAGTAGCTTTGTGTAACTCTTCAGGTTACTGTACATTCCATTGAATGTAGCTACCTGAGTCTGGAGTTGAAGGATACTTGGAAATGTGCTCAGGAGGAAAGCTAAGGCAGACTGGTGGCACTGATGTCCAAAGGGGTAGCAATTTAGAGTAAAGCTTACAATTTAAACTCCCCTGGTGATACTGAAGTCCAAGTGGGTAGGAATTTAGAGCAAAGCTTAAAATGTAAACTCCCCACCTTAACTGGATAGTCATTCACGTTAACCTCCTCTTGTTCGCTTACCAGCCCTGCTATCTGCATCTTCTAGCTCTTCTACACAAACACACATCTTTTCTCATACCCAAGCTTAAACACAATTTAACCTGCTTAGCATGGAGTGTTGTCTCTTGTAGATGATGTCCATTCCTGCATTTAAACCTCAACCTCTGTATACAAGCTTATTAGACTGGCATCTATCAAATTCTGATCATTCTATCCATCTACCAATAATCTATATATCTTTCTCTACTCTGTTACTGGTCATGTAGTTGTCTAAGTGTTGCTGTCGAATGCAATATAAACCACATACATATACATACACATTGAATTTTCCAAGTTCACTCCGCATCCAACTATGCCATGCACTTTATGTGCATTGTCTCACATAATCTTTGTAACTATAATATTATAATCCTCATAACTGTATCCATTTTACAGATGAAGAAAATGGGAATTCGAGATGTGAAGTAGCCAAGTTGGGACACAAACCCAGCTCTCTGATCTCGTATCTCCTACACCAACCACACTGGACTGTCTCCTTCAAGAGACTGCAAACTGCTTAACTCAGGTTCGGCTAACATTGACTAAATGCCTATTCTGTGGCTGGTACTGCTGGCACCCCTCACATTTGTTATCTTCTTTACTTTTCCAACTAAGCTACAAGGTAGGTATTATTATTCCCATTTTGCAGATAAAGAAACCAAAGCTTCTTAAGTAACCTCTATTTTAAAAGGTAGGCTAAAAATGTACGCTTTGGATTTAAGCAAACAGAAACTACAAATTCTAGTTTAAAAAACAAAACAAAATGCATATGATAAATTAATCTACTTCCACAAGTCAGTAGTCTTGAAAGCACAGAATGTTAGATAAGTCCTCAGTGCAAGATAGTACTTTTAGTACCATTTAATGTATCTGCTCTCATTCTAGTGTTGGGGAGTGAAAGTCACGAATAAACTTCACTATCCTTCAGAACTCATGTAAAGTAATTCCCTTAATAAGGGATCCCTAGGTCCTGTGCCTCTGAACAGAGATCTAAAGAAACACAGCAGGGATGTTAAAAAAAAAAAAATTAAGGAAAGTTTAAGTAGGAAATGTTGGCATTAAACAATAATTTTAAAAAATCAAACAGAACAAAGTTGATTTAGTAACAGAATGAAAGTCCAGAGAATGGTTTTCTCCCCATGAAAATTGCGATTGAGAGCTTGGAGAAGTGGAAGCCTTCCAGAACGGTTGGTGGGGAAAGAAACCAAAGCTGTCAGCAGTTGGAGGAAAAGAGCAACGGGAGGCTTTCTCAATCACCAAGAACATGGCTCAACTCCTCAAGCCTGTGGTTTTAGGAAATGATCCAACACTGAGCCTCTGACACCACACCCCAGAGGTCCATGAATGGCCTCTCAGGGACCAACATCTCCCACTCCACCACACCTGAGGGTCTGGTGAGGCACAGTAAAGATCAGGCACAAAGAAATAGAAGTCATTTATAGCATGGCATAAGGTGACACTGGCCTAGACCCATTTTTTCCAAGCTGATTTGTCAATCAGTTGCCTTGAGCCTGCATCATGGCTGGTCCCTGCAGTCAAAAGAAAACTCCAGAAAGCTTTTTACCAGGAAAGGTCGCCAGGAGGGAGGAGAGCAGTATTTGAGAGTAAAATGCTAGGTGATTCGAGTACGGTAGAAATAATCTCAGAAAAATAAGCAGTGCAGAACAAGAAATTTGGTTATGAATTCTAGAAAATAAATTATTACAATGGACAGCGTGTTGTTCCTTTTATTGTCCATCATTGGTTGGCACAGTAGAGGATACCTCCATCTATCTTGCCACAAAGCCAGGCTCAGTCCACTAATGCGGGGGTGACTGCCTTTGAGAGGACAAAGAGCAGAGAGTTGAGCACACACAGACTCTGGAACTAGACTGAAGTCCAGGTGGACCTCGACTCTGCCACTTACAAGCTGTGATTTAACTTCTGGTGCCTACTTACCTTACCTGTAAAATAAGGTTAATAATACTTCCTACCTCACAGGATTCTTGTAAGCATTCAACAGGTAACATGGAAATTACATGGAAAAGCCCTGAGCCCTGGTGTTACATAAGTATTTAATAATTAAATAAGTTCCTTCTTTGGCTCTGTTCTAGGCAATAAGGATACAATTTTAGAGTTTTCAAAAAGTTTTCACATTATCTCACTTGATCTGGAAAACTCTACGGTAGTCAGAGCAAATAATATTTGTCTCTTCCTTTAACCTATAAGGAAACTGAGACCTGGAGAAGCAGAATGAGTAATCTGACCCAAATTCACAGTGCAGAAACAAGAATGGAAGCTAGTTTTCTCAAGTGTTTCACTCATGGGCTATCTACCACCAAGGCTAAGAATTCTGAGGGCCTTTTTCTGTTAAATCCCAATTCTATCTTGTCCTCTCCCCAACCCAAGCCCCACTCCCCATTTCTACGGGATCTATCACAGGTGAGTCTCATCTCTCAATTCAGAAATACTCTTTTTCTCTTCATAGGCTTTTGGCCCAAAAGAACAAAGGCCTCTTTTATTTATGGCAGCCTGGTTGCATCAATACTGTGAAACACACAGAAAATTTGGGCAAACATCCCCAGAGCCATGACTATGCAGTTTTGTACCTTCTGAAACCAACAGAACACTACCCGCAAGGTAAAGAAAAAAGACAATTCAATAGCCTTGTTGTTTATGAGTTCCAGAATTTCCTGAATGGACTGAGGTGACTGCAGACTTGGCCTCCTATGCTTCAGAGCACGGGTGCTGGGAGAAAGGCGGGTGGCCCTGGGGGGATGTGGGGTGAGGCTGATCTCAGAGGACTGTGCTGATCTCCTTTTCTAGTCTCATCAGTTAATAAGTTCCACTCTAAAACAAACCCTTAGAAGAATGGTACTTGTCTGCTACACAGAGTTGTATTCAAATATGGACTGATTTGCCATATTAAAAAATGACCGAAGTCCTCTTATTTTGGAAACAGAAGAGGACAGCAAAGCCCAATACTACCCTGACACCCAGGATAGCAAAACCCCAGGTGATGCAAAAGGTGTGCCCAGTTTGGTATTCACAGCAGCCTAAGGCCTTGAGAACTCCAGGCTTGACTGGCTCAAAGGCTGTTAGCTGGAGGTTGGGAAAGTTTCCATCTGGCCATTCACCAGCGCTGGGTTACAGCCCACTTGACACTCCCTTGGAGAGAAAGCAGTGAGGGGGAAAAAGAGAAAACAAAAGTGGTGCCTAGACTACTAAGAGACATTGGTACTATTGTAAAGGAAGCAAGGAGATGCAAGATCTGCATGCACCCTGCTCTCCACCGCTCCCATCCAGCGAGAGCAATCTGAGGCCCTAACTCCCATGGAAGGCTTCCCTTTTCTTTTACTCCTTCCACAGGCTTCCTCCTCCAGACTGGGGGGCTGAGACCCTCCCAGGGAGTTTCATCCTTAGCTTTCCAGCCAGATGTTCATAATAATATCACAAGATCTAATCCATGCCCTCCTGCACTTAGTTGTTGCTTTAGCATTATTATTATTATTTTAAATTTGCTGATGTTTCTCTTGCCTATCACAGTTATCTGAGAGGAGCAAGTCCTGTCCTTCAGGGGGTACAAAGTCAATTTGTCCATGAAATCAGAGCGGCTGCAGGATTTTTACACCCCTAGGGTGAATAGAAGTTGCCTAAACTGCAGCGACTTCATATATCCTGCAACTTGCATGTAAGTTTTACTTCCCAAAAGTTCAAGGGAGCCCTTTCAAAATGGATGTTACGTTGGCTTGGGACTAAAAAGTGAGTAAAGCATCACTTAACATGAAAAGATTGGAATGTGACAATGGTAAAACTTACCTACAAGGGTGCAGGAACACAGCTCCCTTTCAGAAGTGATCGCTTGAAAAGCAAACGTTCAGCAGCTAAATGGAGCAAAGAAGTTTCAGGCTTGCAGGGACCTCTCAAGCCCACACACGCCACCCCTTTCCCCTGCCTGCTCGCCGCCCTCTCCACACCGTCTCCTTCCACCTCCCTCCCCGGGTACCTACTGTGAATCCGAGCAAAGCAGGAAAGCTGTCCCAGCAGGTGAGCGGCGTGGGCACTGCGGGGACTTTCACAGAGCCACTGGGCGGGACACAGGGGCCGCGCCCTCGTTGCCTAATTGCCTATTAACTTCTTCTCCAGCGTTGAACGTAGACCTGCGACTTCGCCAAGCCCCTCCCCTAAATCACCTTATCTTTCTCTCCGGGAGTAACCACCGCATACCGGTTCTGCTCTTTGAACCCTTCTATTGGGCGCCTGTAGGAGCCCTCCTTCCTGAAAAGCCACTTCCACTAATCCGTGGGGGCGGGGAGTTAGCAAGTGTATTCTGTATCCTCCAACATTTCAGGTTTGGGAGTAGGTGGGAGAGTAAGGCTGTTAACTTGTATTTAGTTAAATAGTTTTCAATTTAACAAGATCTTAACGTTAGAAACATTATGCTGGAAGCAACTTAAAAAGATCTTAATGTTGAATTTTGAAAGCTTTATAGAAAACTTAAATTTCTAGGAAAAAAAGAAAAACTGATTGGAAGACTGATAAAATTACTTTCCGTTGAACTTGTTTACTCTCCCTGCACTGGTGGCCTGGCCTCCCTAAAAGGCTGGCACTGACATGATGTAAAGTTTAGTAAAGCTCACCTATAGTCTGCCAGATCTGTGGCCCCAGACAATTTGCTCCCTCACTCTGTCCCCTTCTGTTCAGCTTCCAAAATGGAATTGGAAGAGATGATACCAGCTCAGTTCGTTATACAATCAGCTTAGTATGGTTTTTGTAGGGACGTTTAGAGAGCGCTTTAGGAAGGCGGTTATTCGAACATCAATATCTAGATTAGGGATTTCTCCAGGCTTCCTAGTCCCCATAACAATATTTATGGATCCAGCTTCCTTGGTGATGCGGGGTCGGTGAGCCGAGGAGTCGAAAGAAAGATTTCTTAGACTCTCAAGATCTGGCAGTAGTGCTCTTTTATTTAGAGAATAGTGTGGAATAGCATGGGGACAGGACCCATGGGCAGTCAGAGCTTCTGCTGCTGCCGCTTCTGCTGCCCCCGCTGGCATGGGGACAGGGCCCATGGGCAGGCAGAGCAGCTGCTGCTGCCCCCGCTGGCATGGGGACAGGGCCCATGGGCAGGCAGAGCTGGTGCGTGGGGACAGGACCCACGGGCAGTCAGAGCTCCTGCTGCTGCCCTGAGTTGAGGGTTAGGGCTAATTTTATAAGGCATGGGTACGTGACTTATTTTTATTTTTACTGGAGAAAAGAAAAGATGATGTAAAAAGTCATTAAATGATTTCAGTGCAGATGGGGTCTGGTTATTGTGCGGTCATATAACTTTAGATACGAATCTGGCCATATAGGTTGGCATGTAGGTGAGGATGCCCTGAGCTTCTCTCCCTGGGGCAGTCCTAATTCATACCATAAAAAAAGTCCACTGGGTCGTATAGTTTGGCATGTAGGCCAGGTCACCTTGGGCTTCTCTAGCTGGGGCAGCCTTAATCCACATCATAAACGCCCCCTGAACCCATTTGGCCCCGAAATCTTTTGGGGATATGGACGACGGTCAGTCTTCTGTAACTACTTCCAGCTGTACAAAGTCGTAGAGCTGTCCCTAAATGGGGCCATAGGTATAGGTAGGAAGTTCAGTGGACCGAAAGGCTGCACCCGTGGAGTCCAAGCCTGACAAGGTGTACAGATCCTCTGGAGACGAGAGAATCATTTCACGAGAGGTGGTCCAGGAGGTGAAACTTTGTTGACATGCAGAAGACAAACAATGAAACAGACAACAAATTATAATAGGAAATACTAGCAATATGATTAACCCAATGAATAAGGTTTTGATAGTAGTCTAGAAGCCTGGTTCTGACCAGGAGTTAAACCAATTGTTTAGAGATAGGGTAGGGTCAGACGTGAACTTAATTTGGTGGTTCATATCAGATAGGAAGCCAGAGATATTTTGATGATAGTCGGGAATATAAACACAACATTCAGTTTTTATAATGGCACAAGTGTCCCCCTGTGCTGCTGTCAAGACATCCAGTGCCATTTGGTTTTGGAGGACTGCCTTAACGCATTTGGGATACTTCTAAATCAAGCAGCAAAAGGCTATGTTGTGTATCATTTTAATGCGTTCATAGTAAATTTGTTTAGAGCTTCCATGGGCCAGATGACACTTTCGATTCCTAACTGGGGAAGGAAAATTGAGGCAACGTGGTCATACCACTGGAAGACAGAGCGTGTCCAGCGCTGTTGCAGGTTGGGTAGGTTAGCAGGAGGAGATATAGTAAATGTAGTTCTACCTTGCATCCAGACAAAGCCTAGAGTGCATCGTCCAATCCATCCAGGTGGCAGCCAAGGCCATAAGTTGGAGCCACATAGCCACTGAGTGCCATTAGGGGCTAACCAACGTGTGCTGGGCCGTCTATCCCAGTCAGTCCCAAACCAATCAGTATTTTTTAAGCTTATAATATGAGAACACATATGACGGGGAATTTGTCCCATAGGTCGGGTGCTATTAGGCCATGTATCACAGGTGTGATTGGTTTGTTCCCAACATAGAGTGGCCTTTAACTGAGTTGATCACTAGTAGGAGTGAGCCAAATATATTCGTCCCAAGTTTGATATAGTCCATCCTGTGTGTATCGATAAGTTGGGGACTTTACCTTTGGAACTTGTTGTTTATGATCCACCTGTGACAAGGCAAATCTAGTTAGTATTTGGGCAGTAGTGTTGAAGGAAAAGGTTTGCTTGTGGCCAGGGAGCTCCCAGGTATCAGAGATGGATGGCCACAAGGAAACATTATGATTAGTAACAGATGAATCTTGCAGAGAAGAGCTAGAATCTAATATCCATGAATGTGTACTATACCTTCTACTGAAACATAATTTTTTCTCTCTAAAATAACCCTCATTTTTATAAAAGATAGCCAAATTAAGATTAACTGGTCTGCCAATTATTTACATAAGTGCAGCAAGAATACCAATTGATTATACAGGCTTTTTTAAATCTGCTTTGCTGGAATTTTTTTTATGAGGAGTCTCAGATTGAACTGTAAAGGCCTCTCGAGGCCAGAAAAGCCAAGCCAAGGACTTGCCATCAGATTTTGCCTGCAGTACCTCCAGATTTGGGTGGACTCCTCTCTTCTCGAAGTCCCCCAAAACATTTTGAGGTTCCTTGCACCTGCCAGACAAGCAAGCTTCCTTACTTACCGGGTTAGATTGCCAGAATCTCTGTAAACAAGGTACCAGGCCCATATTTCCAAGCAGCTTTAGTTCCAGAAAGTCCAATCTTTGTTCCTGAAAAGCTGTGTTGTCATATCTGAGCCTGTATGTTTCTCTCAAATATGACATTCCAGTCAAAGCCTTGGTAAGATAACCAATATGTCCTGTTATAAGGAGACCAAATTCTTATTGAACTTATGCAAATAACTGTATTGCCACGAAATAACCGTACTCACAAAGAGCTTCCAAATTCTGGAGGGATCAGGTCAGGAGAAAAAGACAAATGTTTCAGTTTTGCTCATAAAGATGTATTTCACTAAATTTCTGTAAGTCATAGTTAGCATAAGAGAAAAGAGAGAAAGATTTCCTTAAATATGAGAAAACAAAACAAAACATCAAAACTCAGCAATATTTCAAACAGAAGTCATTAAAAATTATAATCATCCTCATCAGTTCACACAGTCCTGTATAATCAGTTCTTGAGCTTAATCTTCTGTTAGCAGATCTATGAGCTTAGTTTCTGTTAGAATTCTGTAATTTCTTACCCAGTTCAGTTTTACAATCTGAAAGTTTATCAGAAAACTGTATCTTAGAACCGTGTGTCAGAATCCTTTCCAGGAATTTCTCTGAAGATGAAACATATTTGCAAAAGCAAAAAGCATCAGAGTAAAACAGTAACTATCTGCAAATGAACAAAAGACTCAAAAGGGCAAGTGACAAAGAAACTTGGCTACTTCTGTGACATATAACACTTTAAGATAATAACTGGAATTTTATGACTGATAACCAGAACAGATTAGAAGTTTAGGAATGCTATATAACGTTAAGACAGGTATATTAATAACATTCACCCACGTAATACCACATAAGAAAGTTTATCATCGCTTATTTGACAATGCTTCCCATGTAATTTAATAAACCAAATAAACCTAATTAATTTAGTATTTTCCTCCTTATAGGAAGAGAGCAAGTTTCTCTGAGAAGTCTCAGGGGCCCTCTGAAAATCCTCGGAGAAATTCTTCTTCCATCTACCAGGTCAAAAGAAAGCCTTCATTCAGGATTTGAATATTTTTGAGGGAGAAGCTTGTCAAAAATATCAAAAGTTTTTAAAATGCTTGTTCAAATAGGAAACAACGCTCACTGTTAAACAATGCTCAGGTATCCATTCAAAGTGACAACAGAGACAGTCAAGAGCAAACACCACCGTCAAAAAATTTTAGACGAGACCTCTTTCTTTCTGAATATAGGAAATTATTTTAACAAAACATAGATTTTCTGTCTTTTAGGTAGAGTTAGAGCAGGCCAAAAGTTCAAGAAAATTATCCTTTGAGAGAAAACCAAATTTTAATTTCTGCACCAGCTTATTTTTAACATTAAAACTCATTTACTTAATTGGATTTACTTTAATCTTAGTCTACTTGACCAGGCATAAAACTCCTTTCTGAATTTCTCCTTCACAAACCTTTTACTTTCAGAATTTGTCCCATACTTGCTTTCTTCCCTTCTAGTACATTAGGACAAATTTATCTTTTCTTAACTGAACAAATAAAAATACTTCTATTCTTTATACCCTCTTTACTGAAAACATACATTTTAACTTTCCTTGAATACAGAGCTATTTTCCTTATTAATTCCCAGTAGCTTTAATTATATATGTTAATTAGAACTTTTAACCATTAACAGACCCTAGTAAACACTAAAAGGTAAGCAATCACAAATTGTCTTTTATATCAGCATTCTAAACACTTCATAATTTCTAGAAACACGCCACTTTACAGTAACAGACCCAAAGACTTTTAGCCTCTCTGCAATAAGAAGCCAAAAGTAGATAACTTAGATAAGTTTAGCTGTAATGCTTGTGTGCTATCCAATCCAAAAATGACCCAGATGCTCAGATTTTTATCATTTAACTTAACTTGGCAAAACTCAAGGTTGTTATCAAAAAGAATTTGGAAGCTGGTTTTTTTTTTCAAGTATACAGACCATAAAACAGTTATTGTACCCATAAAAATTTCATGAGGCATTAAACAAAACTGGTCATCATTTAAAGCTATTATTTTGCTGATGAATTTAACAGACAATGTGAACTTATTTGACTAGTAAACCCAGGCTGCATGCCTGCATCGTATGCAAATACCGACAACTCTGACAAGAAGACTATTTTCAATCAAACCAACAAACTTAAACAAGCTTTCATTTACCAAAGGTTAATTCACATCAAGTTAACTTGAAAGACATTGGATTAATTTCCACTACATTTAGAATTTATGTAAGCGCTTACTTTAAGCCAATTAAACCCAGCTCTTAATTTTGGCCATACCATCCGGAAGTAAAAATATCACACATATAACATACATAAGACATACGTACACAGAGACTGCACAGCTATTGTTTTTTTTACCAATTTTTGTGGAGGAGACACTCAAGATGCTAGATTTTTGGCAAGGGCACACTTATGGCTGTTTTTCCTCTCCCGTCCTCTTTCTTTCTTTTTTTTTTTTTCTTCAGTCTTAGGAATTAGTGATGGGCTAGATAGTAGTTCCTGGAGATGGGAGATGATAATCCTTTTCGAGATAAAGGCACTGGGTGGAATCTGAACTGCCTCTAGAGCAGTATTTCCAGTCTTGCAAGGATTTTCTAAGGACAGTTGCTCTTGATTTCCCAGAAACTGGATTGTAACTCAAATTATATTCCAGGTTGATCTACCTGTCCAACGGCATCACAAAGGCACAGAGAAACCCCTCAGATTTTCTCCCAGATGGAGTTAGAATGCATCTACAGGGTGGGTCTCTGGGGATGCTTAGGAGCCCTCCCCATGGCAGTAAAGCCAGTGTCTGACTGACAGCAGCTGGAGAAAGGGTGCAGAGGCTGATTGCGGGTGTTGACATAGTTATAAGATTTAGTCAAGTCCCACTCAGCCTGGGCACTTTGTCTCTGAGCCAGCAAAGTTGAGGTAGGGAAGCAGGAGGCAAAGGCCTGGAACTGGCTGGAGGCTGGGGCTCCCAGAGCCAGGGTTGAGAGTTAAATCCCTGGCAAAAGGCTTAGTTTTTCAATTTTACAGGAGGTCAAGGTTCTGCTCAGGTCCAGCCTGAACTTAACCTCGACTTGGTGACAACAGAAGAGATGATGAGCAAAACAGACAAAGAAAGGAAAAGAAGAGATCAGACCTCACCCTCATGGCCTCTTCCAGAGGGTTATCAAGATAAGAGTCACACAACAGTTCCCGTGCTGGGGCACACTACGCTAGCACGACAGTTCACAGAATGAATCACAGGTCTCCTACCCTCATAGCTGACTCAGTAGGTGACTAAAATACTCAATGGGTCAACCGTCAAGAGAGGGCACCCCACTTAGGGTTGCTGGGGTCATCAGGCCCAGAAACCCAAAGTTGGGGCTCCCAGGGGTGGAGCCTTTTACTCTTTAAAGATTTCTTTGTTTCCCAGTTGCAAAGCTCAAAAGGAGACGAAATGGCAATTGTAACTCCAAGAGAGACAAAAGAAACGGGTCCATTACCCTGAAAAATCCCCCCTGAACCTAGGGTAGCGACTTACCCATTGTTCCTACTGTGAGGTTCCTGTAGCAAGGGGTGATGGGGGCGTCCTCCGGCATTGCATCCCTTGTATACCTTCCCTGTTATGCCTGGCAGTAACAGGTGCCTGGTGCCTATTCTGCCTGGCAGCATAGGCCTGGTGAATGGTCCCCAAGAGAAAAGGAGAAAGAAAAGGAGCCATTACCTTGAAAATCCCCCCATTGGGGTTCCTGTAGCAAGGGATGATGCGGGCATCCCTTGAACATCTTCCCTATTATGCCTGACAGTAATAGGTGCCTGGTGAATGGTCCCAGAGAGAAAAGGAGCCATTACCTTGAAAATCCCCCCAATGGAGTTCCTGTAGCAAGGGATGATGGGGGCATCCCTTGAACATCTTCCCTATTATGCCTGGCAGTAATAGGTGCCTGGTGAATGGTCCCCAGGATAAAGGATAGAGAAAAACAGTGAGGAATTTTCCACCAGTCTGGGGGACATTCTACCCAATTGCATCCTGGAGCCTTTCTCCCAAGAAGGGGTTCCCATACTCCACCAAAGGTTAGAGTTTGGTACTTTCCTTGAACTGGAGTCCTGAGTGGGACTTTCCTCGCAGTTCAGAGAGTGGTCAGGTGCCAGAGGGAGGGATCCCAATCCAGCCTTAGGAAAAGAAACCTTCCACGGGAGTCTTGGAGATTGGCGACAGTCCTAATGACTTAAGTGGCCGACCCGTGCCCATGTAAAATTTGTCTATTAGAGATAGAGTCAGGAAGGGATGGATTAATTCATTCTTCATCACCCTGAGGCTTAAGGTACTGATTCTCTTCAAGGTGAATGCCACGATTTGCCCCATAGAGTAGCCATGGGCAGCAAACGTGGATTCATACAGCCGTCCAAGAAAGTTCCCGATGGAGAAGTGAATTTAGATCCATCCTTGAAAAAGAGAAAGGCACAAGGAAGAAAAGGGCACTTACCAGAACTCGAGCTCACAAGCCGATGAAGCAAGTCCCCGTACGGGCCACCAGAAATGATGTGGGGTCGGTGAGCCGAGGAGTCAAAAGAAAGATTTCTTAGACTCTCAAGATCTGGCAGTAGTGCTCTTTTATTTAGAGAATAGTGTGGAATAGCATGGGGACAGGATCCATGGGCAGTCAGAGCTTCTGCTGCCGCCGCTTCTGCTGCCCCCGCTGGCATGGGGACAGGGCCCATGGGCAGGCAGAGCTGGTGCGTGGGGACAGGACCCACGGGCGGTCAGAGCTCCTGCTGCTGCCCTGAGTTGAGGGTTAGGGCTAATTTTATAAGGCATGGGTACGTGACTTATTTTTATTTTTACTGGAGAAAAGAAAAGATGATGTAAAAAGTCATTAAATGATTTCAGTGCAGATGGGGTCTGGTTATTGTGCGGTCATATAACTTTAGATACGAATCTGGCCATATAGGTTGGCATGTAGGTGAGGATGCCCTGAGCTTCTCTCCCTGGGGCAGTCCTAATTCATACCATAAAAAAAGTCCACTGGGTCGTATAGTTTGGCATGTAGGCCAGGTCACCTTGGGCTTCTCTAGCTGGGGCAGCCTTAATCCACATCACTTGGCTTTACCTAAAAATGTTTAAGGGCTATGTGTAGTGTACTTCCTTTTATCTGTCCTAATTTTACTTCCTTTAGGCTTTAAGGGGGGGCCCCCAGGACTAGCTGTCTAGGATTTGATGGACAAGTCCATGTTCTACGGAAAATCTAAGTACGACTTACCAGTTTGCTCCAGGCAGCAGAAATTAATCACAGACCTGAGAAAAATTTCTACGTAAGCATATCAGTAGGAGAATTGGGAAATCTAGCATCAGAAGACACTGGTGCTTCATTTTCATGTCTCTATCTTTTGAAAATTATATTTATTCACCTATCTGGGTAAAGTCCACTGGAACCTGGCTGTGACACTAAAAAATAGGACAGAATTGGAGATAAGTCTATTCTGAATTCTCATCAGGGGAGTTTAGTACTACTATTATTTAAGAGACTCTTCATTGATTATGAGGTGATACAGCTCAAATCTTATGGATAATATTACAGAGAAAAGTACAAAGAGTTATTATTTAATAGTTTGATCTACAGAATGCCATGAACATTTCTAACAGGTTTTTGAAAAGAAAAGCCCTCATGACTCATCTGATGCTCTAATTATAAAATGTATTCAAATTATTAACCAATCAACTAATAAATACTGCATTCCTGCAGTCAATAACCAGGAATAATTATTGTCTGTTGTATATATGATACTTTTCTTTGGCACGATATCAGCACTTGATTGTAATGAATTTAATTCAGTAGACTTATGAAGTGAATACAAGGCAATTGGTTTGAAGCTGAAATCTGAAACTAAGATAAGTAACATCAAATAATTGTGCTCGGGGCCGGCTCCGTGGCCGAGTGGTTAGGTTCCCGCGCTCTGCGGCAGCGGCCCAGGCTTCGGATCCTGGGTGCGGACATGGCACGGCTGGTCAGGCCACGTTGAGGCGGCGTCCCACATCCCACAACTAAAAGGACCTGCAACTAAGATATACAGCTATGTACGTGGCGGGGGGGGGGGGGGGGGGAGAGTGCGGAGGGGGAAGGGGGCGGGGGGGGTTGGGAAATAAAGCAGAAAAATAAAGATTGGCAACAGTTGTTAGTCCAGGTGCCAATTCTTAAAAAAAAAAAAAGGAAAATTGGCAACAGTTGTTAGCCCAGGTGCCAGTCTTAAAAATAATAATAATAATAATTGTGCTTAAGGAGTTTACAATCTAGTAAACAAAAAAGAGCAAAAAAGTAAGAAGTTGCCACTAAACTTGAGGAAGAAATGATTTTAAATTAGAAATGACAAGGATAATTGGGGTACAAACTAGAGCAGTAACAGGAAAAAGTTTGTGAAGGAATTCGAATTTTCTATTCATTTTTGTTATATGCTGTCCGATGAGTGAGAAGAGAAAGAGTTGTTATTCAGCTTGTTGTAGTTTGGGTAAAGTGAAGGCTTCAGACTTTGAACTCTTCTCCTCACACTATTTGAAGCCTATAATGAAATCTCTCAGAGAAACTCCATCCAAGCTTTGGCACAAATGATTCTCTACTAATTATTAAGAGAGTTTAAAATGTCATTGACTAGGGGTGGGGAGAGCAAAGGTCATTCAGCAAAGATAGCTGCCACAGCAAAGAAAAGGGAGATCAGATCAGAAAGGTCTGGAAGAATAAAGCATTAGAAGTTTACTAGTTCTTGCCTTTTAAAAAACAGACAAAGGAGAAATATCAGAAAGGATTGCTGTCACCACTAAAGTAGGCTCCCTGTAAGTGTGAAGGAATCTGGTGCCCATCACTTCTTTTAGTTATCTGAGATCTTTGTTTTTCCCTAAATCCACAGAATGAGTGGCCCCACAGTCTGAAATTAAGGGTGCATACCCTTCTTAGAGATTTTAGTCAACATACATGAGAACATGTCTTCAAACTAAGGGAAGTAAAAAGTGAACTAAAAATAAGCAAGATTTTAAACATACAAATATTATTTTAAAATTATAATATACTTTTTATAGGTATACTAGATTGTTTATTTTTCCCAACAACCCTATAAGGGTGTTCTTATTTTTCCTATTTTATAGATGGACACTGAGATCTGGAGCAGTTTGGAAATTGTACTAACTTGTGAAATAAACTCTGAACCGAACACCTGCAGGAGGTAAAAGTACCAAAGTGAGAGAAAGAGGACTAAAAAAAGGATAAAACTCATGAAGCTAGCCAAGAGAATATGGTAAGGGTGTAAAGATAGGCAAGTCGGTCAAAAGAACAGAATAGAGTCCAGAAATGGAATCACATTTAATTGGTCAATTAATTTTCAACAAAGGTGCCAAAGCTATTCAGTTGAGAAAAGAAAGTTTCAACAAATGGAGCTAGAACAACTGGATAACCATATGGAAAATAATGAACTTCAACCCTTAGCTCACACCGCACACACAAATTGATTCAAGATGGATCATAGACCTAAAGGCTAACATTATAAAACTTCTAGAAGAAAACATGGGAAAATATCTTCATGACCTTGGGGTAGGCAAAGAGTTCCCAAGCCAGACACAAAAAGCATTGTCTATAAGAGAAAATGATTGATAAATTACATTTCACCAAAATTAACTTTTTCTGCTCATCAAAAAGTCATTAAGAAAATAAATAGGCAAGCCACCGACCAAGAGAAAATATTGTCAATACATTTATCTGACAAACAACTTGTATGCAAAATATATAAAGAACACCAACAGCAATAATTAAGAGACAAAAATATACAATTAGAAATAGAAAAAATATGCAAAAGATTTGAACAGACTAAGAAGCATATGCAAAGATGTTCAATGTCACTAGTCTTCAGAGACATGCAAATCAAAACCACAATGAGGTGCTTCTCCCCAAACATTAGAATGGCAAGAATTAAAAAGACAGGCAAAAACAAATATTACTGTGGGTGTGAAGCAAACGGGATTCTCACATGTTGCCTGTCAGAGTATAGAATGGAACACTCACACCAGGAAGACTGTCTTGTAGTTTCTTATAAATATAAACATAGACCTATGTTATAATCCAACAATTCCGCTCCAAGGTATGACTCAAGAGAAAGAAGGACAAATAGACACAAAAAAGATTAGTCAAGAATTTCTTTGCAGCTGTATTCATAACTGCCAAAAACTGGAAAAGCCTAATGTCCATCAGCAGAAGAATGCAAAAGCAAATTTTGGAATATTCACCTAAAAATACTAATCACATCACAATAAAAAATTAATAATAAACTACTGATACAATACATGACTGAATCTCAATACTATGTTAAGTAAAAGAAACACACACGAAAGACTAGATATGCACGATTTCATTTATATGAAGCTCAAAAATAGATAAAACTAATCTATGATGATAGAAACGAGAAAAACAGTTGTTTTTAGTGGGAAAGGGGGTGTTGGTTGGCTGAAAAGGAACATAAGAAAATTTTCTGGAGTGGTGGAAATGCTCAGGATATTAGTTACATGAGAGTATACATTTGTCAATACTCATTGAACTGTACACTTAAAATCTGTGCACTTTGCTGTATACAAATTATACTTCAACAACTAATTTTAAAAAGTTCATGAACTCTATGAAAAAATGGCATTGAGCTAAACCTAAAGTTATTACATATTCACCTCTATCAATTCCATTCTTAACATTGGATTGAGAGTGTTGAAGAAAAATGTAGTTAAATATATTAGAGCAGAGTCTGTGAAATCCTGGTTTGTTTCTGTATTTCTCCCTCTTCTAAGGAAACGATAGATATCGTTAGTTTTCCCCATAAGAGGGATATTCTTAAGTGCAATTGTCTGCCAAGGGTTAAGAAGGACATCATTTCATCCTTTTCATTCAAGCAGTCAAGGAGCGACACCTAATCTTGCCAAGATTCTCTGGCAAATGTTTCAGGCAACATGGAGACATAATTCTTTATTTGTGGGATGAATGTTGACTTTTCCAGCATATGCAGCTACACCCTTTCATGGACTCCAGTATAGATCCAGGGGAGGCATCCTGCCACTCCAGTCACCAAAATTCACATATTTAGAATAATTTAATCAATTCCTTCAGTGTAGGTGATATACTGGAGGCTTTAAAACACGGAATTCACAGAAGCAAATCGGAAAATATTATTTCAAGTTTAGAAAACAAGCACTATGCACCATTTGCTAATGTCTCCACAACTGCTTTTGTTTCTTTGACATCATATATGCTTACTGACAGCAATTACCAGAATGTACTAATGTAGGTTACCATCGATTCCATCCTGAAGCCTCTTTTAGAAATATTAGGGCCTTCCAAGTGCTGAGAAAAATCACTTGGCAAATCTTGTTGAACCTGTTTTTTTCTGCCAAACCTGTTTAAGATTCTTCTTTTTCTCACTTTTGATTCAGCAACTTTAGATCTCTGCATTATGTTGTGTTTTGCACGGAGCTATTGACTTCAGCTAAGGAACCGTGAACAATAATTATTTTGCATGACTAAGCTCTGGTACACCATTGTCAGACAGGCACTTTACAGTACCACTAGTTTCAAAATTTAGAACAGAACTGTCAAACAAGCAAATGCTTACACCAAAGACTTCTATTTTCAAACTACAGGCATGAGTTTTATGATGTGCAATAATAGAGTGAATCTTTGTGTTCTTGTGAAGGCTCCTGATTTGACAGTCCTGGAAACGAAAGTCTGTTTCTTTCTACAACAGATATATCAGTGGTAGCAACAGTACAAATTTTCAAGCAAGGCTGAGGTATGGCATTAGTGCTAAAAAAGGGAGACTAGGGCACTGAGATTATTAAATGGTAGCAAGAAGGATTACGTGTATGGTGAACAGAGAACAACTTACCCCAAACTGAGAACATCTGATTTGGCTCATCTTGGTCGGACGTCTTTCCAGTCATTCAAGAAAATTTTTATGGCGTTACCAATTTATACCAACTAAAATTTTTATTCTAGAAATAATATAAATCTAATACAAATATTTCTCAACATTTTAGAATGCCCAAGAATGGAGCACATTATAGCAAACACTAATAGACAGTGACATCCATTTTACATAAATTAAATGTATGTCACCCTTTCAGCATAGCCCAGGCATGGTCCATCAGGAACAGAGGGCCAAACAATTTCTGTTTACAAAGTTGACTTTTCATCCCTTTAAATTTTTACAACACTTTAGTTTTTTCCAAATGTCTTCCACTGAAAATTTGATTCTTAAAACACTTTAGGACTAGTATTATCTTCCTTGCATAAATTAGGAAACTGAAGAACAAAGAACAAAACCTTAATACTTAATGTAATTTAAAGCAAGGTGCAGGTTTCTCAGAAGGTCTAAAAGCCTTAGTGATTGGAGCAAAATGCACTTCCTTGGGTAAGAAACCCCTGAATCACCCCCAAAGGAACTTGGGGTTCATCTAGTCCAATCCATTTACTCTACTAGAGAGGAAATTGAGGCACAGACAAGTTATAATAACCTGTCCAAGGTCAGTCAGCTAGTAACCAGAACCTACATTTTCTTAGTCTAAGCTTCTGGCTATTATTATCATACTGTCCTGATTCTTGTTTGTGATTATTTTAGAGCGTTACATTTCTCTGATCTAATTTCAGGTTTTGACATAAATCCAATTTGAATCCTAGAGTCCCTACCCTCTGCTTACACTCTAGTCTTCCATGTCTAGACTCCTGCTTTCATTCTAGACCACAGGGAAGGATTCCCTGCCAAGAATCTCTGGCACCCATTGGTATTTCCTAACTGCTCAGGGCCTATCTTCAGTGCCTGGCCTCTTATTTGACTATGTGCTCATCACCTATATCTCTCCTCCTTTGACAGATACCAAAGATTTGTTTGAACTTGAAGGTACTTACATCATTTCTGTCTATTCCACACTTGGCCTGACTTTGCAGTTGAAACATTCTAGTCTCCACTTGCCTATTTCTAAATTCGCCACTCCCTGGCTGAGCAACTCGTCTAGATTTTCCTCCTATTCTGCTTTCTTTGCCTCGTCGGACTCATAGGGAATATCTTGGTCTTCTAAGAATGAATTGGAGTGATACATCTCTCTCTCTTTTTCTTTCATACACACAAGTCTACAAGTTAATGATGAAGACAAAAAGTGACTAAGTGCTCAAACGAGTAAAACAGGCAATGCCAGCTTCAATGGTTTAGAAAAGGAAAGATCAATATGGGTGAAAACAAACAGCAAAATGCTTTTGAAGAAGGCAGAACTTTTTGGGACCACTGGACAGACAGTTAGGAGGGGAACAATGTGAGCAGAAGAATAGTCAGAAATACAGGGAGATTGACCTGGATGGAGAAAAAAGTGAAATGTTTGTATAGGGGATTTTCGCAAGATGATTTTTCAATGGAGTTGAAGATGAATTATTTTATAGAGTATATTAAGATAATTTTAGTCACAAATTCTTCAGGGTTTCTGGTTTTGATTTAATTGATGTATGGCCACATCCTTCTCTTTGGTTGTTAGTCATTAAGTGAGACTTGGGTGAAACCATGAAGTAGGGAATAGTTCATCTGGCAGGAAAGGTTAGCCAGGCTTTTCTCTGCAGCTAAAAAAACATGAAAATGTCTGCAATGTCATCTTGTTTCTGCCTAATAGTCAGCTGCCATGGTCCTGTTAAGAAGGGCATGGTAGCTGCCTACAACCTGAAGTTGACCTCAAAAAGTTTGGGCTCCTTCTCTGCCTAATTTCTCTCTATATATTTGTTAGAACTTTTATGTTGCTTGTATCAGAATATCCAACCCAAATTCAATTAAAAGGGATTTCTTAACTTACATAATTGTGTAGTCTATAGGTATATCTAGTTTCTGTAAGGACTTGGATCAAGTTTCCTAAAATGAAATTAGGATCTCTCTCCATAGCTCTGCTCCTCTTCCTTGGTGTTGGCTGCCTTCAGGCAACCTTTCCCCTTGTGTTTACAAGGTAGCCCTGTCCCCAGAAACACAGTAAGTCACAGTGGTAAGATTTCTTGGCCCTCATTGGTTTTAACTGGGCTGGGTATCTATCTCTGAAATCAAGTAGATGAAATACATTGAATGGCTTAGCTGTGGTGGCTAATGTCGGATGTCACCTTGGAAAATATTTTTGGATGAGATTAATATTAAAATTGGTCAACCTTGAATAAGTAGATTGTCCTTCATAATGTGGGTAGGCCACATCCAATCAGTTGAAGAGCTGAATAGAACAAAAAGACTGGCTTCCCAGAGCAAGAAGGAATCCTCCAGCAGGCTGCCTTCAGTCTTTATCTGCACCGTTGGTGTTCGACTGTATCATTGGCTCTCGTGCGTCTCCAAGTTCCCAGCCCACACTGAAGATTTTCGATAGCCCAGCCTCCATCATTGTGTGAGCCAATTCCTTATAATAAACCCGTCTGTCTGTCTATCTATCTATCTATCCAACTGATTCTATTTCTCTAGAGAACCCTGATTAATACAACTGCTGAGTAGACCTACCTCTAGAGTAGAGGATGGGAGCCAATTTCATCCAAATGTTGACTGGGAAACTTGGGAATAGCTTTAGGAATGAGGCTGGGAGACTTGGCTCCTAACAAGACAATGAACAAGTATTTACTAAGATTTAGCAATTTTCTATGACCTTTTGTCCTTTCTGCTTTCTTTTATAGATCACTTCTAGAACTAAGTGACTGGGTTTGAATCTCAATTCTGCCACTTATTACCTACGTAACTGGTGGTAAGTTACTTGATCTCTCTGTTCCTCATTTTCTCCTTCTCTGTTCCTCATTTAGAGATAATAATCATACCTACCTCATAGATTTGCTGTGATGATTTAAAAAAACATATAAAATTATTAAAACAGGTCCTGAAACATAGAAAGTTTTCTATTGTGTTGTTGTTATTGTTATTATTATCATCATCATCGCTTCCTTTGATCCTTACTTCATCTTCCCCATTTATTGAGTTCCTGGTTTCTCCACATTCCGTTGCTCAGGGCTCACAACTGAACTTTCCTGGCCTGGCTTTTCCGGGTTCCTCTGGCTCCTCTATCAACATTTACCCATGCCAGTAAGATTTTCATCATTTCATTATTTCTACAATTCACAAAGCTGAATAGACAACCTAGAATTGTAGATTTTTAGAACCTGTGGAGACCATCCAGTCGAGTAGTTTCTAAAGTAGAGTACACAGGAATCTTGCTTGGTTCAGTAGAAGGAAATATATTAAGATTTATATTTTTATGTATTTTTAGCAAAAAATTTAAGAAAAAATGAACTTATTTAATGAATGGATTCACAGTATATATATATGACATAATAATATAAATATAAATGACTTATAATAGTATATATATGACTTATGTTAGAGGGTAAGCACTCAAAAATTTTTTTGTTTCACTAAAAGTTGAGAGACCAGTGACCTCGCCTACTCCTCTTACTTCACAGAGGAGGCAAGTGACCCCAAAGAAAGGAACAACTTACCCAAGATCTCAGCTGTGAGTAGAAGAATCCAGTTGTCAATGCGAGACAGTGTGAGATGACCACAGCTAAGTCATTTAACCCCCCTGGGTCTCAGTCTCCTCATCTTGAAAGGGGCAATTATGAGCCCTACCAAATAAAATTGTTATGATTATTAAATTAAATGAGAGCACATTTAAAGAGGATAGCGTAGTGTTGGGCTCAATTTAAGGGCTCAATTAATGTTAGTTCTCTTCCTTTTGTGTCTCAGAGTAGAAGTCTTTCCGTTGAACAATAGTGCCTTTCAAAAACTGGAATAAATAGCACTGTATTATTTGGTGCTCATAAAGATATATGTTAGTAAAAATTTTGCAATTAAAACATTTTTTTTTAAAGATTTTATTTTTTCCTTTTTCTCCCCAAAGCCCCCCAGTACATAGTTGTATACTTCTCGTTGTGGGTTCTTCCAGTTGTGGCATGTGGGACGCTGCCTCAGCGTGGTCTGATGAGCAGTGCCATGTCCGCGCCCAGGATTCGAACCAACGAAACACTGGGCCGCCTGCAGCGGAGCGCGCGAACTTAACCACTCGGCCACCGGGCCAGCCTCCAAAACATTTTTTTTTTAAGGGATGCAAACATTATAATAATAAAAGAAAAACCCTCAAGTCCTACAGTAGACTGGTAGCTGAGGAATGTAGGGTAAGGGGCTTCTTTGCCACTCTCTCCCCATATCAAAAGATTTGGGTCAACACTGCTGTTGAGACCAGAATTTTCCATTGGAGGGATTTCGGAACAGTGATCTATTTGGAAGGGGATACCAGGGACTTATCTTAAAGCTGGTTGCATAGAAAGTACACTGTTTACTTAATGGATATTTATTTCCAGCAGTATTTTTAAGGCAGTTATTCTATTGCGCAGTCCGCACCGCAGCCATCACTGGTTGTTGCCAATGGTTGTGACATGTGTCTGTATTCTTAGCCGAGCAGGCTTTCTATTCCTTCTCAAAATCCTATACCAATAATAGTAAATCTCCTTCATATTTGTATGTGCTCTGAATAGCCTCTATACCATGCAAACTGTTCACTTTCAACTTAATAAGTCTTCTCATCCCTAAATCAAAACTAATTAGCTTTGTTTTTCAAATTGCTGACACTAGGGGTCTTTGCTATAACAAACCTGTGTGTGATTAGTGATGTAACGGCTGGTGCTGAGCTTGGGCAAATATTTATAGAGTAATCATATTGGATGGGGTTGAATAACCTCTTGGATTAAATGTGAGCTTCTGCCAGGCAATGCTGCAAAATTGTGCTAATTTAATAGTACAGTCCATTGTTCCATCTGCAGATGCAAACTCTACAGACACAGATACAAATATAATCAGGGATATTAGGGCACAGTATGGCTCCTTTATTGGCGATCGTGGCGGTAATGTGCCAGAAGAATCCAAATATCACTTTGCAAATATAAATTATGTGATAGGTAAATGGAAGTTCATGCGAGGAGAAGATTAAATACACACACCTACCACAGTGTTGAGTCTAAGGTATGTAGTCCCTGCATAAATGGTTGTTACATTATTAGTATATTAGATACCAGAGGAACAGTTTTGCTTTTATTTACTTTCAGGAACAGTAAACACATCTTAATTAAGCAAGCTCGTTTTAATGTTAAAGGAGGATTTCCTCTATATCAAGCTCTATTGATACTAACTCTGACTTCTCACTGAGACACAGCAAGTAAATCTGAAAATATCCAGTTAATTCTTAATAGTAGTCCTTAACCTGTAGTCTGAAAGGATACTCAGATCTTGAGAAGGAAGAGATGAAGGCAGTACTTTTTAAAGGTCATCTAGTTAAGCAGTGGCCAAACGGAGACTAGAAATCCCATCTTCACACACCCTTCCCAGTCCTTTCCCAACAAGGGCATAGGGACCTATTAAAACAAAATACTGCAATATTGACATACACATGACTGTAGTAAACTGGGCCATTTCCTTACACATATTCCTTACTCATATTGTGATATAATTTTTAATTTAATGAAGATTATATATTTGATATGTGTAAGTAAAAAAAACCTTGAGTTTTTTACTTGCATTGATTAATTGCAATTGCACCATTTTTTACAATACAGCTTAGCTATCTCTCTTAGACACTCCAACCAGTTAGCTATATTTAGATGTGAGGAGGAGGCAGAGTAATTCTTAAAGAGTTCTATGTTTCTTACAACTGACTTGACTGACAGTCCTTAAGTGCTATTTCTTTCAAAGCAAATATGACTCACAGCCCTAGGTAGAGTGTGTGCACAGGCTAGAAATATTGATCTGTCCACATCCTAGAAACATTAAGACACAATAAAAAGAATTTTTAACCTAATTCTGAATAATGCAGTAGCAAAAACATACGAGCAGTACACAATCGACAATGGTAATGTATCTGTAACGTTTTATAATGTCAAGGATGTAATTTAAATTCAAGAAACAGAAACTGTCTTTCCAGCCCAAAATCACCCCCTCTTCAGCTTAACTGTGACAGTTCTTAGAACAGTAGGTGCCTTAGAGAAACTTATTTAAAGATATAAATAAACATACATTAATTAAGTCATTGAGCACAAGGTACCCACCTTGTAAGTAACTTTAGTCACCAGCACAAAATTTAGAAGTGAAAGCAACCAGGAGGCAATTTGGTAAGAGTTCCCATTAGAATTTGCTGATAATAGGATGAAGACATGTTCCCTATTATTCCACACCAACTCTGGCCAGAGGTAAGTAGAGGAAGAGGCAGGTTGCAAAAGGCAGCGTGGGACCCAGAGGTCCCAGCTGAAAGATGCTCCCCTCCCTGGTACTTCGCAAACTATTTGGAAACCTCTTTTTCTACTTGCCCCTGGCCAGCCTTCTCGATACAATGATTTCTGGTTCCCACAGAAGGCAGCAGAGAATAAGCAATACTGCTGTGGGTTACACAACATGAAATTTTCTCAATTTTGACTCCAGTGGCTCCCCCAGCCCCGTGGAGGTGCCAGCAGCTGGATTCTTCCTTCTAGCAGCAGTTCAATGACAGGATTGGAGGCCACACTGCTGTCACTACCTTGAAAGTAGTATTTTCTATTAAACAAAAAGAAACTACAAATAGCCCTATTTCCATTTAATAAATGTATATAATACTTTCCTAGGGCAATGGAGATATGCTTCTACACAATTACACTATTTGGGGAGCAAATGTCAATGGATGAGAGAAAAATGGGCTAGAGGCAGAGAGAGCTGTGAGTGTGGGAAGAAAAAAACTGACATGTCACCAAAGGATATTTTTCCATGCCTGCTGACTTCTCCTGTTTCCCAGGCCTGACTCTGCAAATCATTGCCATAGTCTCTCACCCACTCCTTTCTCTGTATCTCCCTAGTGTTTGCAATGATGTGCTTGCCTGTTGCTGTGCAGAGCAGAGTTTGCTTGGAAAAATGCCCACTTAGCCTTCATCTATAGTGTAAGACTTGTCCCATACAGTGCAATCAGCCTAGTCTTTAGGGAGAGGGAATTTAAGAGTTCATATTTAAGGTGTTTTATCTCCATGTTAAATCAATTGATCTGCTATCATGACACTGTAACTAGTGTAACCAAGTTTCCGAGAGTCTGGGTTCCTGTCCCTGAGCCATCTTTATTATCTGATCCTTCACCTGGTTCGCACCCCCACGCCTGGATCTAGATTCTTGACATCTACTACTGAATATCTGAAGACCTGCATCTTCGGATCTTTGCCAAATCTCTCTACAGAGATGATAGAGATCAAAAAGATCTCTGTAGACCCCATAATAACTACCTGCTCCATCTCTGCTTAAGGTGACACATGGGATTCACTGTAACCATGGTTCATACGCTAGCTGTTCTTTCCTCTTGGAATCATCTCCCAATTTTAGATTCCTTATCTACATTCACATCCATGTCCTCCCACGGACAGATTAATAATCTGCTTACAATCTTATTCTAAAGGCCCTGGGGTGTCTATGGACTTTTGGTCCTGACCTTCTTTGGTCTTGTTCAGCTCCATATTCTAATTATAACAGGAGCCATATAAGTAATAAAAGAGCACAAACGGTGACAGTAACTTCTATTTATTGAATACCTATGATAGTCACCACCACCTTTTAATTCATACAGGGTTGATAGTCTGCTGATATGCACATGCATATAGCTTTCCCAATTATTAAAAAAACTGTAATGCTTTCTCATGGGTTAGTAAACAGCCACTGACTCAGTCTTCCAAGTGCCACCACCTGATTCCCCAACTACCCAGACTTTCTTGCCATCATCTGCCCTCCCTGTTCCCATGATCCAGCAATTAAAAGGCTGATGCCTGGCCCAGTGCTCTGACCAGTGTTAATTCTGATTGATTTCTGCCATGCCATTCTGGCTCTCAAATATTTTTAGTTTTAGCCCCTATTAGTATTATCCTTAATGTACAGGCTAGAAAAGTGAAGTTCAGTGAAGTTTGCTTGCACAAGGCCACGTAATTAACAAGTGATAAGACAAAGACTCAACCCCACATCTGCCTGTCTTCATAGACCATTCTCTTTCCCCTGTACCAACAGCTCATAGACATAGAGAGATGGTTCCCAAACTTGTCTGATAGTAAAAGTAAGCTTTTGTCAAAATTACAGATTCCTGGGCCCCTCCCCCTGGAGATTCTGATCCAAACCAGTCTAGTTTTAGGCTAGAATCTGTATTATCAAGAAGGTAATTTTTATGGGAATTCAAGCTTTGGAAAGACTGCACTAGGGCATTTTTTTTCCAGAGCATAATTTGAAACTAACTAGAATTATTGTGATATCCCCATGTTTTAAATAAGTAAGTAAAGGCTTTAACACAATTTCTGAATTGTGGGAAACATTCTTGAGGAGAGTAGAGTATGTGTTTCCGGTGGTGGGCTGCTTGCTCGTTGTTTTAGGTGGGCTGATGATATTCAAAAATAGAATCATTCTTTGACATCTCTGGAAACATCACTAAAGACAGCCAATAGTTAGAATGAAGCAAGATTCCAGTACAAATAGGTTAAATGAAAAGGATAGAGAATGAGAGCTAAAACAAAAATCCCTGAAACCTAGAAGGGGGGCACAGAGTCCACGAAGAAAAATGTTCTACCTCTAAAAATTATAAATTTACCCAAATGGCATTCCAGAATATACTTTTCAGAACCATAACATGTGAATAAAGAACTTAAAGGAAATTAAATATATGTTGCTACCTGCGGTGGCCTTTGGTGCTTTTCCCCTGCGTGTTGCCACCATTCTGCAGCCATGTTTTTTCTGGTAAGGTTTGACAATATGGTTTGTCACAGAAAGCTTTTTCAGTAGCTTTTCCCTCTTCACACTCTGTCTCCCACTTCTGCTGTTAGCAAAAGCTAATCACGAAACAAAAAGCTGTCCAGAAAAAGGCAAGTATCACATATTAATTGCACACAATAGGTTTATGATGCGATTCTCTTTCTCAGGAAAGGGCTTGGAAAGAAACAGGAAGAAAAAGAGCAAAACAGACAAGCAATTGTCTCCAGCCTGGTCTTATGATGGGAACTGATTCATTAAATATTTCTGAGGACAGCAGAGTCATCTAACTCAATCAAACCTCCTAGGTGCTCTTCCTGACACGTAAATCATCGATGAGCAAGAGAAACCTACAGTGGAGCGGAAATTTACTACCAGAGGACACAGCCCAAGCTGAGTTGGTTCTCTTCCAAGAGACAAACTCTGCCAAACGCTTAAACACCTGCTACAGTTATCAGTACCCATATCTCCTTAGACAACTGAGAAACCACTCATCAGATAAACCAATAAGTAAAATAAAGTGCCATACATACCCTCCGCAGAGGCTGATAAAATGAAACATTTAAATAAATTTAGCGGAATACTTCCAAATGGCCCACCTGACAAAGAGAATGCACAATAGTGGAAGCCGTAGAGAGAAAAACAATATTGAGCAATTTTTCTATAATTCTCAAAAGCCAAACCCGTATCTAACAGCACCCTCATCATCTACAAATAATGTGACTTTCTACCCTAGAGTGAAGAAAGATGAAATAAAATAAAACAATAGCAACAACAACAATAAACCTTAGAATTACATCGTACAAGGGCCTTGGAATAAGGAATGCTGTCTTCCCTTATTTATTTGGGTGAAGAATGAAACTTTTCTTCATTTCCTTGTTGGCTTTCTTTTTCCTCCAGTACTTAACACCTGTATGAAAGTCTCTGACTTGAGAGGTAGGGCTCAGCTAATGAGGTGTGTCAACACAATTGGAAGCCCATTTCTAAATGAAAATTGCACTGTGCTGTGAGCACAATCCCTTCAGGTTGAAGAGAGCATTTATAAAGCAGCAGGGGTGGTAGCTGGAGCTTTCTCTGTAAGAAGGGGCCTGTAGGGTTACCACAGCTGGGGAAGAGAGAGGCTAACCTAGAGCTATGGGCTAAAGTGATAATTCTCCTCCAAATTAGTCATATTTCTCCAGGTTACCTTCGTAGATAGTGAGTAAAGGCAGACATAATCCCTCTCCTAATTGTAAACCAGCACCAGCCTAATTATATTCCCATTTACCCCAGATACTCTAAAATCATAGGCTTTCTGTTTGCTAATTCCTCTTATTCATGGTTTTATGACTCCAGAGGAGGCTTTGGGGAGAACGAATTGAAAAACAGTGTAGTGAGTTCGTTCCACATAGACATTAACTATGAAAAAGTAATGGAATGGAGGAGAAAAGGGGTTGGGAAGAAAAAAGCCTCATATTTAGTTTAGGCTGATTTCAATCAAGACTAGAGGAGGATTTGAGGCCTGCCACATAAGCATGGGGGTCAAGTTCACAGGTACAGGAGTACAAAGCAGTGTTACAGCCATCCAGCCTATATTCCTTATCTATTAAACAGAGCCATTCTGTCATAAACCCCACTCCCTTTGTCTTAGAATGTGTTTTATCTTTATTCCAGTTGATATTTAAGATCTATGTAACTATGAGTATTTTATGTTGACATTAACATTAGCCTTGGGAGGGACCCATGCACCAAATCTTATGGGGCAATGCTGAAAATCATATGTTAGGGGCTGACAAGTAGGACAAAGGGTGAAGATTGCAATGGTAAACAAATTCATTCAAGCCTTTCGAGATAACCTTATCTCCACGCTCCTTTCCCTAATCCTCACCCCATATGACGTGTGTGGTTCTAATCTGTGTTAGGTGAATGATAGAACTGGAAAATTATAAAATGGGATGGTGAGAGAAGGCAGTGTGTTTGTGTGCATGCATGTGTGTATGTGTGTGTGTAAGAGAGAGAGAGAGAGATCAAGCTACAAAATTCTTCATTGAAAATGAACATTCTTAAAACAGGCTTAAACGCTATGTTCTTCTGTGGCTTTCTGATGCAGGTAAATAATAAAAATCTTTCCAGTTATTGCCAAGATCACACAACCTTTGTCTCTCAAGTTTTCCCAAGGCTACAACTAAAAAGGGAATCATGGCACCAACATTATGGCATCACTATCATATGTGGGGGACTGGAATTGGCCACCCCAAGATATGCCAAAGAGGCATAAGGCTTATTTTGGGCTGGTCACTTTTAAAAAATGCAGAAGGGAAAAAAACTCTGAAAAGTAGAATTTACTTACCCTTTGTTAAGAGACATTTACATTTGTAAAGGAAATCTCCATCTGCAAAGGTGTCTCCCTCTCTGTACCAGGAAGAAGGGGGGATGACATTATCTCTAGAAACTCTTAATCAATGTGGAAGGCAAGGACTTAAATCTGCATAATAACCTGACTCTTGTTTACTGTACTTGTCTAATGATATTTAAGGTGGTGCCTTCAGCCATTTTGGCGAGTTGCTCAGTTTGCCTGAGCCTCTCCCATGTATACATGTTATAAAGCTTTGTTTAATCTTCTCCTGTTATTCTGTCTCTTGTGAATTTAATTCATTGTCCAGCAGAAGGACCCAGAGTGAGTAGAGGAAATGTCTCCCTCCCCTACACATAGAAGGTCAAGAATACATTATCTTAGTCTACAGGTGGGGAAGTGTTCATTCCTGGTTCACAGGTCACTACCAGTTCACAGGATAGAGGAGCAAGAATTCATGTTGAACAGGGCCAGTGAGCAAATTCTGAAAGTGAAAATGTGTGCCCTCCCTGGGGATATGGGCATTTTAGGTGCAGACATATTACTACAAGGCAACATGGGTCCAGTATTTTATCCTCCACTAGTACAAGGCAAGAAATTTCACAGTCATCTTCAGATGATAATAAGACACACATTTATATTTAAAAAAAACACAATCTCGCCCCCAGCTTCGTAAGTGGAGAAGAGGGATGATGTTCCAGTCAGCTTCATATTGCCCCCACAGTGTGGAAGAGCTCCTCGCATAGATTAAGTGCTTAAGCAGCACTGCTTGAATTGATCATTGAGAGAAAATTTAATAATTTTCCATGAAAATTCTTGCTTTAAACCAGACAGGTTGTTTGTTTGTATTTTTGGTTTTTCGTTTCTTAGTGCTTTTTTATCCAGGTGAGGAAACTTTGAGAAATTGAATTTAAATTCAAAGGTTGCTTGGTAAATATGGAATCAGAGAAATGGAAATTTCATGGCCTCAAGAGATGATATTTTCATCAAGCTATGAAGACTGTGAGTCATTCCTCTCCAGCAAAGGGTTATGTTTGTGAATTTAATCATGTATTTGTATTCTCTCATCAAGTTACCCTCTTTCTTTTAAATGCCAATCTTTCCCCGGAAACACATTCATTCTTACCCTACTTTTTTTTCTGGATTCTATAAAAACTCTATTGTTTGTATTTACTATCACCATGTTCCCCATTTTTATTTAATCATCATTTTTCCTTGCTAATCTCTAAAACATTCTCTCAATTAACTTGACTGATTTTAGCATCTAGCTTAGAATCTTTCTGTCCTCACTTACCTGCTGACATTTCAGGGACTTCAATATCTGATTCAATTTGATACATGACCATCTCAGGTAAGACAATGTATTAAGTGCTGAGTGGATATAAACATTTAGAAGATATGGTCCTTGCTTTCATCATCTAGTATCAACATCACATTGATGAGCCTGTTAGGCTACTTTAGAGATTCATAGAGTGGGCTGGTCATGTACACAGGCTCTGGAACCAGACTGCTTGGATTCATTTGCTAACTATGTGATCTTGAGCATCAACTTACTCAACTCCTTTGTAACTGTTTCCTCATCTATAAAATAGGATGTTAATAACAGCTTCTACTTTGTAGGGTTACAGTGAGGATTAATATGGTTACATTTCTCACAACAATCCCTGGCCAAACAAACAAATAAAAACAATGTGTTTGCTATTATTATGCACTTTCTCAACTATTAAAACCTTCATATTTACTTCTTTTCAACTACTCACAGGCACAGAGACACTTGTGTATTATCTTCATGTGGGTGGTCTTTGTCACCTCATTCTCTGACTCTGTTAGTTATGGAGACATGGATGGGCAATAATACTTCCTTATGTTCATTCATTCATCCATTCATTCACTAAACAAACATTTATTGAGTACCTACTCTATGCCAGGCTCCTTTAATGTTGGAAATAAAAGATAAATCAGATAGGAATAATGTGTCTGGCCTCATGAGGCTCTTATAGAAGAGAGAGATTTATACAAATGAAATAATAAAGAAACAAGATAATTATAAGAAAATTGGGATATAAGAGCTATGAAGAAAATGAAAGGGTGTTGTGATTGCAAATCACAGTAGGGAGATCATTTGTAAACACAAGTTTGAGACACATTATGAGCTGAGAGAGAGCATTTCAGGCCAATGAGACTAGTGAAAAGATCCAAGAAAACAAGCAATCAAGAAAGAAGCAAAAGGGCTTGATGTTTTGGGAAATAGAATGAAGTCCTGTGGCTATCATAAAATGAAGTGGGAGACGTGACAGGAATCTACTATTGGCAGACCTTGGAGACCATGGTTAGGAGTTTGGATTTTACTCTTATCAAAACAAGAATCAGTTGAAGGATTCTCAATATGGTCTCTGTGTTGAGAGGAGAACAGAGTGTAGGGGGAAAAATGAAAGTTGGATTCTCATCAGGACATCTCTGCCATTGTCAAGGCCATGTAGATGATGAGAGGTAGACAATTTAAGGTGTATTTTACAGGTAAGGCAGATGGTACACCTTCCAGGTAAATGAATGAGAACCATAACACTGAGAAGCTGCTTTCCCAGTGATCCAAGAAGTGAGGCAGGTAAATGAGACTTCCATGGGCATGAGGAGTGGGGCTCTCAGAACCAATCTGTTTACTTAAATTACAAAGTAAATGAATTAAGAGGAAAAAATTGAATCCCAAATCTAAATTTACTAAAAATAATTACACATGATCAAAAAAGCCTTTTCCAGATAAAATTATAAAGCAAGTAATGTTTGTCTTTAGCTTCATAATCCCTACTGTAAAAAATATTATTAATAATTTTTGAAAGCTTACTATAAAGTGCCTTTCATCCATTTTCTCATTTAATTCACATAACAGCCCTATAGGCATTTACTATGATTTTGCCCAATTTTATTGATGCAGTGAAATTGAATCTCAGTGAAATAACTTTTCCAAGATGATGGAACCAGAGACAACACAGCTGGGAATGAACCCGGGCATCACACGAGAGCCTAAATAGAACCACTATTTTACACCATTGAGGACACTCCCTAACACAGACATTCTCTCTCTCAACCTCTCTTACACACACACACACACACACACACACACACACACGCATTCACCTCTGCTTACAATAAAAATCTTCCCTCAGGGAACATCTATTACTCTCAGTCTCTCCAAACCCACTAATGTTACCTACCGAGTTTAGATGAGTTACATCTTTCATTTCAATTGTAGAACCACTAATTGTGAAATTCAAGCTCGAGCAAGGCAATAGAAGAGATACTTCCTGAAACAGAGCAGCCTTTCGGGTACCTCTGACAGCACATCATAGCCAGCCCTGTGGATAAATGTGGCCTTAGCCAGGAAAGGATAAATGATAGATGATTTGGAAGAAATAAATGACAGGAGTGTTAAAATGTTTTAGGGCAAGGGACATTCAAATAAATGCTATTGGATGATTTATTTTCCAAAAGGTGTTATATTCACTGCTGAAACACACCTACATGTCTGCTAGAAATGTAGCCATAAAAAATCTATGGGTATAAAAAATTTACACTGTAGCGTGCTGAACTCAACCTTTCATTTACTAAAGACACCGCCTTAGCTCCAAGAACACATTTCCAACTTCCTCCTAGACTTCAACACCTGGATGTCCCACAGCTACCTCAAGCAGAATATATTCAAAATTCAGCTCATTACCTTCTCTCCAAATGTTTAATATTTGAAATCTCAGTTAATGCATCATTTCAACAGTTGCCAATGCTATAAACTTCAAAGTTTTCATAATTGCCTCCTTTAACTTCCCTCCGCTCTCCAATTCCAATCTAATGCAATAGCAAATACAGAAATTGCTTCTCCCTAATTGTCTCACACATCTACTCCTCTTTACCATCTGCAACATGACTCATGTAGTTCAAGTCTTTAACATGTTTCAAGTGCAATATCTTAGCCCATGTTTTCCAAAATTCAGAGGCTGAAGCAAAGCCAAAGTGTCCAAATTTTGTTGAGAGGAAGAGTGAGGAGAAAAGAAAAGGGAGGCAGGGAAGAAGAAAAAGCAAATACAAGATGGTCTGTTACTGAACTGGCACAGCTTCTCAGAGTAATCCAGGCAATTCCTCAGTTCCACAAGGCAAAGTGAAAGCACTGATAGGAAGAATCTACAGGAGAGGAAGGACAAGCAGATTCTCTGCTGGTCCTGAAGTCCATCTCTTATTGGTCCAAGTGCACCCCTTGGGGCTTTAACTTTCCCACACTTTCTTGTTGGTTACTGGGTCCCTCTGGATTGCCCCTGGAGAAGTTGGAGCCTCCAGGTATCAGCTCAGGTAGAACCTAAGTACTAAAGCTACTGTGACCCCGCCATCACAGTGGGTGGCATGAAGGTTGTGCTGAAGCCCAGCCCTCACCTCCTGGAGAAGGTCTATAAAATTGGAAGCATTAAGAGTTAAGGTGACTGAGACTGCAGAGCAGCATGGTGTGAGCAGTTGCTGGGACCAATCTGGACAGAAAGTAAGGCAAATCGCTGAGGTTGGGGTGGGGAGGCAAGCTAAGGTTGAATGACACAAGCTCAGTCTGATAAAATTTGCTTAGCTTTGCTTACAACCTCTAATAATAGACAGATCTTAAATGTGAACAAGATGCCATCATTTCTTCCCCAGAGGAGAGGTAAAACCCAGGCATCCAAGATTATGCCAGTTGCCATCCCCTGAAACAACTCAAAAAAGAGAGTTAGCAACCCACACTACGTTCCCGGCTGCTTTAGCTGATCCTATAGCCATGTTGACATTTATCATATCTCTCCTGTGCTACCCATTTTAGAGTTCATCACCATTGGCCGGTAGTCCAGCTGGGCTGTATTTCTTGCCTAGCGGGTGACCTTGACCTTCATTCTGGAAGGCTCTGAATTGTAGTTTCCGTGTCAGGTTGTGATTGCTGCAATATCCTGTTCACAATTATCAGAGGGCACAGGAGCACCAAGGGAAGACTCAATGACTCCCTCAGTTCCAGAAATGTTCCTTCCTGTCCTAATTTTGTAGCGGAAGCCCTGGCTCCTGACAGTAGTCAGGGTCAATTGGCCTGTAGAGTAACTCCTTTTTGCCTGCTGATCTACTGGCACAGAAACTCCATAGGAGCTAAGCAGTATTTATAGCTTTCGGTTCTAACCTCGCAGATTCTAAATTTTCTAGGATCAGAAGTAAGTGAGAGAATGGAAGTGTAGTGAAAATAGACTAATCCTGCTTCTATCCTTTCATTCTTCATCCTAAATATTCTTTCTGTCAGGGACACGGCTTCATATACTTGTTGTCAGTGCAATAAATATACTGCTTTAACCCCTCAAAGGTTGCCCCTAAGCTGAGGCTTTAACTGAGCCTTCAACAGACTATTCCAAATTTTATCAAGCTGCCTACTTAGGAGTTATGAGGAACACACATGAATTTCGTGAGAATGAGCCCAATGTCATACCTCCTTTCCCAAACAATAGCTCTCTTAGCCCAAGGCAATATTGTAGCGGAGACTATGTCAAAGGGTAAGGCTTTCTGTAAAGGATTGGAATGTATTGCTGGCATGAATACTGCAGGCAGGAAAAACAAACCCACTATATTAATTTTCTGTTGCAGCTATAACACATCACCACAACTTAGTGGCTTAAAACAACACAAATTAATGATCTTACAGTTCTGTAGATTGGAAGTCCAACATGGATCTCACTGGGCTGAGATCAAGGTGTTGGCAGGGTGTATTTCTTTCTGGAAGCTCTAGGGGAGAATCTGTTTCCATGCCTTTCCAGTTTCTAGAGGCTGCCCACATTGCTTGGCTCATGATCCCCTTTTTCCATCTTCCAAGCCGTCAAAGTCAAGCTGGGTCCTCACTCTGCCATCTCTCTGGTTCTCTCTTCCAATTCTCTCTTCCACTTTTAAGGACCTCTATTGGGCCCACCTAGAAAATCCAGAATAATCTCTTTATCTTAAGGTTAGTTGATTAGGAACTTTAATTTCATCTGCAACCTTAGTTCCCATTTGCCATGTAACCTAACATATTCACAAGTTTCGGCTATTAGGATGTAGACATGTTTGGGGAGGGGACAATATCGTTCTATTTGCCACACTCACACCCAGAATAACATATCTTGTTGAACGACCTAAAATTGTCATTTATGTAGGGTAAAAATGGTCATATCTTGACAAATTCTAATGCTTCAATCTGTTATCAGTTCTGCTAAAGATGAATTACTGTTTTCTCTAAGATGGAAGAGATTCAATGTAATTGACTTGCCACCATATGGCTGTCTCCAAAAAATGGTGGCATACAAGGGCTAAGTGTCAGTCACAGCTGCTGGAGAATTATGCATTTAACAGTGCTGGTTGCTAGATTAGCCTTAGTAAGAGGAAGGCCCTATTGTTGAACTCATTTTTAGACTCTGTTGCTGCCAACATGGCTGCTCTGTTTATTGGCCCATTACAGAGGTACTGGGGTATCAAGGAAGTGCTGGGTGATAGCCACAGAATAGGGCAATTTATCCACCTGGGTATGTATGGCCTCTGCTGAGGTAGATGCTTTCTGGTGAGTATTCACATGAGAAACCAAGATTTTCTCACTTTGTACCCACCCTCAGATCTATCCCCAGACTTTCTTGACTCTGTTCTTTTAGTATTTTTCCTTCTAGGCCCCTGACAAGCTGGACAAGTCCAGGGACTATTGCCCAGGAGTCACTGAATACCCATACCTCAATCCACCTTCTCTCCAGACAAGTGACAACCAAGTGAACTTCTCATAGGTCTGTCCTCTGAGGATTTCCTGCAACTCCAAAGTTATGCTGTAATAGAAAATCAGTCTATTTCTAGATTGCACCAACATAACTTCTCAACTCATTTGTGAAACAGGATAAAGTTGTCCTCATTAATTGATCATAAGGAAGCCCCATGAAGCCATATGTATGAATTGAGGGAGAGGCATTGGTACATCAGGTGTAAACGACCTGGAATCTGAGCCCATGTATTTTACTTGTACTTCTGGACCTGCTCAGGCCCAATCACGAAAGTACCACTTCCATCCAACTGATTTACTGCTGTGCCCATTTAACGTCATTGTGCATGAGATAAAAAACATTCAATTTATGAGGGGTAGCTTTGGTCTCATTCTCATTTGCTGTCACATGATCGCTATTCAGCCTCTACTAGGACTCTGAAACACACTGGGAGCTATTTTTTAAAAGAGAGAATGGTCTCACTCCAGAACCCTAAAGGTCTGCTCTAGGACTTTCCTCCTGAGGCCTCCTTATTCATCATGATGGTTACCTTCAGCACTGTTGAAAATATTACATCATATCGTCTAAATGGCAAGATGGCTTGTGCTGCAGCCTGCACCTACAATAGAGGCCATTCTAGCACTGTGCCCAAATATAAATTGGCAGATTTCCATATCACCTTGATAAATAGGTAATGTGTGGGGCCGGCCCTGTGGCCGAATGGTTAAGTTCACATGTTCTGTTTGGTGGCCCGGGGTTTCACCAGTTCGAATCCTGGGTGTGGACATGTCACCACTCATCAAGCCATTCTGAGGTGGCATCCCACATGCCACAACTAGAAGGACTCACAACTAAAAATACACAACTATGTACCAGGGGGCTTTGGGAGAAAAAGGAAAAATAAAATCTTAAAAAACAAAAACATGTGGGCTGCTTTCCAAATCCAAAAAGGTCCACCAAGTACTGGGCCTCTTTCTTAGTGATAAAAGATGCAAGGTACAAGGTGCATCTTTCCTAGTGATAAGAGGTTTACCAACTGTTTTCCCAACATGCTCCAGGCCATTGGGCCCCTAAATACTTCACTGATGTATCAAGCCCCTGAATCTTCCTGGGGTTTATCTTTTTCCCTTTGCACACATGTGTTTTATGAGAGCATGTGGGCTACTTGCCACCTCCTGCTCACCAAGTCCGGTTAGCATGACATCATCTACATATATGAGTGGTATGATAGACTGAAGAATGTCAAGATAATCCAGGTCCCTGTATTATGACAGAAAGCAGCACAGTCATATAGCCCTGTGCAAAACAGTGAAGGGTATATATTGATGGGGATCTAAAAGAAAGCATTTACCAAATCAACAGCCGCATACCACGTACCAGAGGCTTTGTTGACCTATTGCAGTAAAGAGTCTACATATGGCATAGAAGCTGCAATTGAGGCTCCAAGCTTATGGTGACCCTCTCATGTCTTCTGTTGTGGTCTAACAGGTTATTGCAGAGGCCAGACAGGTGAATGGAGTGGGGATATAATGGGAACCACTATCCCTGTATCCTTCAACTATTTAATGAAAGCACTAATCTCTGCAATCCTTCCTGGGATGCAATATTGCCTCTGATTCACTACATTGTCCAAGGGGTGGAGGGAGTTATAGGGACTTCCATTGGCCCTTCTTATTACAATGGACCTTGCTCCACGGATCAGAGAACCAATGAGAGGGCTCTGCCAGCAGCTAAGCATATCTATCCCAATTATATCTTAGAAGAATGGGGAAATAACCACAGGTTGGATCTACAAGACTCACTGTGAGACTGTCTTGGACCAACAATCCACTTATCACCTGGCTTCCATAAACCCCCATTCTAACTAAGAGACTATCACAGTACTTCATGTCAGATCACAAATCTAATATCCCCTTTCACTGTTCTCTGGTATACGGGCACGTGATCTTTTCTGAAGCTTCAGAGGAGTATATCCTGGATATACTTGTGATGGAGTCATGGGTCCTTTCCTCAAGGAGATCCTGCCTCCTCTTCAATCAATGGGATCTGTCTATGAACTGACTTAGATTTGGAAACTGAATGAGGGGCCTCAATTCTCCATTATAGCAACTAACTGCTAATTGTCAATTCTACTTTTTTTATAACACAAATTGAGCAATACCTTAGTTATCTCTTACTAGATCTCAGTCTTAAGGCCATTGCCGTAGATTCCTGCAGGAAAAGAAACCATGATTGTCACAATTGCTTTGTTACCTTTACTTCCTATTCTGAAATTAAATCCACCTTAACTCTGATGGTTGTGTACTGTCACTGGGCCCCTGATATTCTGGAATCTCAACATCCCTACAGATAATAGGGAGTCTAGTTCCATGGCTTATCCTACTGTCAACCTCAGCCTGCAAAGAACAGCCACTAGTAAACTTCTCCAAGATTTTGGTGCCCTCCTCTCCAGTGAATTCCTTATTGCCTTAGTGAAGGGAATGTCCTCCTTTTTACTCCCCTGCTGAGGCCTTCCTAGGGACCAGCGTCAAATAGTGGATCGTATCTAACAAAACCAATCTAATAATCCCACTTCTTTTAGCCTTCTCTCACTTTCCTCAATAAATTGCCAAGGAAGTTCTGGCCCCTCCACTTCATTTACTATAGTCCATTATCATGTCCAAGCTTCTAGGAGTCATCTAGGCAACATATGAGACCCCAACCCCAGGTGATCTTGGCACAACACTGAATCTTGAATCACTGGTGAGTGCTCAACATGTCAATGGACATTTTCCTTATTCAGGTATCTATTCCACATCCCCAGGCCAGCACTTCAAGATCCACCCCCATAAATATTATCCCAATTTCTGTTAGCACATTACTATGTTCCATACAAGTTCCATGATGTCTTCATCTTGTCGGCTTTGTCTTTCTGCAATAAGACTTTTACTTCCCCATTGAGGCTGTGTTAGGGCTCTATCCTGGTATTGGACTACAGGTATTGGAGGGGTGGTGGTGGTACATCTTGAGACGAGCAAGCATCATCTCACATGCCATCTCCTCAAATGACATTAAATGGTCTTCAGACAAATGGAGGCTGTTCTTCTCTAACAAAGGAAGAAGGGGCTTCTCCCACCTAGGAGAATTCAGAAGATCGTCAGGGTTTACTGTTTATTCAAACGTCTCAGGGTCCTACTCTTTCCCTTTCAGGCATCTAACTTTGTCAAGGCTGTTCATTTAGTCTTCTTTACAACGCTGCTTTATAATAAAACCCTAGGCCTGACGTACAGTAGAGTCTGTCCTGTGGATGCATGAGAGAAGAACCTCCTTTAAAGCCGCCTGTGGCTTTAACAGTGTTTTTTAACTTGGCAAGGAGGTGCCCTAAGCTTATCATTTTCTTTTATCAAGGCCTCCAATGTTCTCAGAAGTCGCTATCCTACACAAAAATCCTTATAATTATGAATGTCCCCAGTGCAACTGTCACTTCCTTTCCCAATACCTAGCTTTACATATGTATTCTTTTCCCAATTAACCATAGGAGTAAGCTTTAATAACTGGGATGCCACTGCAACTAGGGATCCTTAGTCTTTCAGACCAGAGGGCAATTCAACTTCAAAATTCCTTTCAGAGAGTCTGCTTCCTGCTTTCACTCCTCACACAGTTGTTTTAGTCTATCCAAGAGATGGAGGCAAAATATGGCTACTGGTGTTTTATTTTATCTTTTGGGGGGATGAGGTAGGATAGTCCTGGAAAAGTAGGAATGAAGGAAAAATAAAGTGAAGCAGGATACAACACAAAGCAAATATAAGGTGAGCTGGTTACAATATCTAACAAAAAGCAAAATACCCACAATTAACTGGCAAGGCTGAATAGCACCTCTACTCAGAACTTGTCAGAAAGGAGAAGCAGTTTATCTGCCAACTGCACCCTGTCTTCTGTCTTTAATTGGCCAAAATCCTGTGAATGTTAACTCCCCTATACTTCTGGGTTGTGTTACCTGGCCCCTCAGGGAAGCTGCTGGGAAAGCCAAAGTCTCCATGTACAGTTGGTCCCCACTATGGCAAGTGCTATGAAGGTTGTGCCAGAGGACATCCTTGCTCCAGAGCAGGCTGAACCAATTGGTGGTGTTGGGAGATGAGATGATCGTGGCTGTGGTAGAGGCTCATGAGCCTGCTGAGGGATATTGCTAGGGCTGCTCAGGCCAGGAAGAGAGGCAAATAGATGAGGCCTGAGTTGCAGGACAGGTGGAGTGAAGTGCACCTGGGCTGATGCATAATCTTGGTCTGGTACAATAACCATTACAACAGCCTCCTATGGCCTCCGGCTAAGTCTGTTCTTGTGGTCAGAATTGTTCTTATTAAAACATGTCAGTTACCTACATTTATGAAAACTTCTACGTGCCTTGCGGCCTACTTAGGGCTTTTGCCCAATCTATCCACTTTCCCTAATCTTTTTTCTAATCTACTGTGCTCCTCTTTTCCTATCTTTGAGCGCAAGACATGTTTCTTCTACCTTGAATTCCTCCCCCTCACCAATCTGCCTGTATCTGATGGACTCCAAGTCTTCGATCAAGGCCCTTAACAAGTGATAGCTTCTCAACAAAACCTTCTAGAGCACCAGACAAGAGAAGTCACATTCTTTTCTGTTTTCCCCAGTAACTTAACCTAGACTGTAAGACGCAAGTCAAAGCAGCATCTATTCAGAAAATGCAGCTGTGATATACTAGAAAAAGCACAGGACCTAAGCGGTCTGGGTTGGAAACTGTATTAGTTTGCCAGGGCTACCATAATGAAGTGCCATCAATGGGCAGCTTAAGCAACAGATATTTATTGTCTCATGGTTCTGGAAGCTAGAAGTCCAAAATCAAGGTGTTGGCAAGGTTGGTTGCTTCTGAGTCCTGCGAGATAGAATCTGTGCTATGCCTCTCCTTCGCCTTTGATGGTTTGCTGGCAATCTTTGGAATTCCTTGGCTTGTAGAAGCATCACCTCAACCTCTGCCTTCATTTCCGTATGGTATTTTTCCTGTAGGTGTGTCTGTCTCCAAATTTCCCCCTTTGAAAAGGACAATAGTCATATCAGATTAGGGACCTACCTTACTCTAGTTTGACCTCATGTCAACTTAACTAATACATCTGCATTGACCTTTTTTCCAAATAAGGTCACATTCTGAGGTACTGGGAGTCAGGACTCTACCATGTGAATTTGGGGGGGGACACAATTTAACCTGAAATCCCAGAATCCCAGAGACTTTGGGGAAGTCTCATAAATTTTCTGCTCTCATTCTTCTTATCAGAAAAACAAGAATAATAATACAGATATAAGATCTACATTAAGTGAAGATCAGTAGCAATATTTTAAAGGCACTAGATAGAATAGAAAACAAAAGAGAAGGGATCATAACAAAAGGAATTTTGCCTAACTATTAGATACGAGTGTCTGCATCTGAGCAAGTCTTGATTTTAGAATAGGATCTGTGGTTCAAAGATTTGACCAGCAAATAAAATAGAGCAGGAGTGTGAAATATATGAAGAGTACAGAGTAATGAGTTCCTCATTCAAAAGGAGTTTTTCTTTAAAGGGTGAGGGGAGAGAGAGCAAAACTAGAGCAAGAAAGAAAATAAGAGCATATTACATGATCTCTCTAGGCCTCAGTTTCCACATCTGAAGAATGCTTACCTCCTGCAGGTATGAGATGAGCACTCTGAGTGGTAAACTAGCTGTAGCCAGAAATACCTTAGCAAACGTAGACTAGCACCATGTATTTGAATGTTATTTATATGCTGTTTGATTTCATGGTCATCTTTCCTTTTACTTTTTACATACTTACCTTTCATTACACAAGCACTGAATTCAACTATTCTACCTGTACCCACAAACATTCTTGTTCCACTCCTAAATAAGTTTCTTTAAAAAAGGATACAGTTTTTTTTCCATAAGTTTTCTATTGTGCAAGTAGAGGATGAAAATCTTTAAGGTCAAATTCATTCTCAGAAGTTGCTGGCATTGAAAATACTTTGCATTCGTTAATTGAAATGGTGGGGAAAATCGTACATGGGAATCCCCAACAAAGACATTTTGTATTATTCACAGTATTTAAATGAGGCTGTTAATCTCATTACACAATAAATAAGAAGGTTACAATGGTTCAGTATAGTCACAGCTATTAATACTTTTAGGAGAGACTCCCAGATCTCGATTTAAACATTTAGACAACCCTCAAACACACATACGCACACACATACACACAGGACAGAGAGGACGAGAGAGATTCTTCCATCCGTCGTCCTGAGATCACAATGCAGCATCTCTCCTACACGTCACTCTGCCTTGGATTTTCAAGTGTCTCGCTATCAACTCCATCAAGCACTCAATTTTGTTATTTGTAACTGTTATTTATTGTCTCACATTATGTGGTTGCTGTAAGAAGAGTGAGAAGACAAACCAAAAGTTGAGTACAATAAGAATCTCTTACAATCAAGGAGGTTGAAAACATATGTACATAAGTAATTATATTATAAGACAGAAGACACCTTAGAGAGAAATAAATTACAGCGTGCATTCAGGTAAGGAAGAAATCATACTGTGGATGGAGTGAAGGAGGACCAGGAAGAGCATTATAGAGGAGCAGGATTAGAAAAGGCTTTTAGCAATGAGCAGCATTTTTGAAAAAGGCACAGAGGCAATAAAGGAGTCAAGCTTGACTAAAGTTGAATACATTTGTGGAGGACTAGGGAGAGACAAAGTTATGTGGTTGAAACATATAAAAACGCTATTTTCATAGGTCAAAATTGTGTGTTGGGGTCAAACTGTAGAAGATCTTCAATATCAAAATAAGAAGTCTGGGCTTATTTTCTTAAAAAACTGGGAGACCTTTGAGAGGAGGACATGAATGTGCTGCATTTTAAAGAAGGTTCACTTGATAATTACAAACTCAGGCTGAAAATGGGAAGAGCCATTGGGAAGTTCTTGCAACACTGGTCCCAACAAAGGCGCCAAAGCTCCACCAGACTTCACGCCATTCAACAAGTACCTCCTCTTTCTTGCATCGACTTCCTATCACCTGTACATTCCTATTTATTCAACATCCTTCGCCAATTTCTTTGGCCTCACCTGCTCTCACCATCAAGTCATAAGGATCCTTGTCTCTCCATCTGGATAAGCAAAGCCCAGCTCAGCAGGAGATGGGGTCAGTCTGTCTAAACTTGCAGTAACAGCAATCGTGACACTTATTCCATTTCACTATAATATTTGTCTGCATGTCTCTCTCTCCCATTTGACCATGGTCCTATGAAAGGCAGTCATAATCTGTCTGCCTAGGGCCTACCAAGCACTTGGCCCATATCAGGTGCTCAATAAATACTAGTTCTGTGAGTAAAATTCCCACCATATCAGCTCAGGAAAAAAAATGTTGGTTGTTGTGTTAAAAACCTACCCTGGCCTCTTACTCAACACTCTGAACAGCCTGCAATTAGGGAGACTATAGCATAGGTTTTCTAGGATATCTCCAATCTAAGGTAGTTTACAATTACCTACCATAATCTAATGCCTATGCTATTGTTTCACAGAGCCATATTTATTGCATCTTTTACATTTTCCTTAGAGCTGGTCATGCACAATGCTGGACACATATAAGTGTTCAATAAACATGTGTTTATTGATTTATTAGATAGACATTTCAGAAATTTTAATTCCCACTCAGAATCATTTTCCAATATTAATCTAACATGTAGTCATTGGGTACCTACTATAGTAATACCGTATGAGGTACCAAAGGAGCCCTGGATGGCGTGAGGAATGTGCCAGAATCCCAAAAGAAGTTCCTATTGCATCAGCCTATTCATACCACTAACCAAATAAAACTTGAAAATTGACCTGATGAGGTGATCTAAAAGTCTCTTTAGGCTCATAATTTTCCAAGGCTTATTACACAATTTCACATTAGCGTTTTCAGCTCTTTAGATCAAAAAGTAATAGACCAAAAACAAACTAAGAATATAAGCAATATTTAGACCACTGTAGGAAGACTCAAGCCCCTCTCAGCTAATTTGCTGAACCAGAAAGCCTAATTAGAGCTACAATCATGTCATCCTGGAAAGCATTCACCGTACATTAGAACGATCTAATGTTAACCAACATCGGACATTAAATCTAGATCGTGTTCACTAGCAAGAAAATCATTTTTAATGGAAAGAATTCAGTTTTAATGTTCCGTAATGGGATATTTATTAATATACAAGAGGGTCAGAAGAACTAATTAGAGACTAGTTGAGCAAGTGTAAGTAATATGGTTTTCCCAGGTTGCCAACTGGGATTCCAAGTCCCAGAGCAGAATACTTCGATGCAGATATAGGGTCAGATTTTACATGCCTGTGGGATTATTTCAGCGCCCCAAAGCTCAATTTACATGCTAGGGTGTGAAAATTTGCTTCAGTAAAGCAAGTTTAAGTCATATTTGTCCTTTCGATTTTTATGGGATCTGAGCAGCTAAAAGCCTGCTTAATTTTTTAAAAATTAGTTCCAAGCCGTTCTTTGTGCATTTTGTGTACTTTAGTATACACTGAAAAGCAAAATCCTTTCTCTTTTTTACACCATCCAGCATTCACGACAGTAATTACCTGAATTGCTTAATTCCTGCTCTCTTTCTGTTTGCCTGTAACACACTTTACCAAAATTTCCTCAATGTGAGACCTTCCTAACAGTTTCTTTTTTCAGCAGTTGTGAGGAAAGCTGTCTGAAGAGAGGGAGTAATTTTGGAATTTGATAGCAAGGCCCCTGAGGATATGAAAACTTGCTCAAAATGCATTGTACAACTGCCTGAGGCAAGTAAGGTATACCCAAGCTATGAACATCTGGCTTGCAACTATTATTTACATAATGAACTCATTCTTTCCCACCCTCAATATTTACCTCAGCATCCTCTGCTGTCTCCCTCAGGGAGTGCTCCAGAATGCAGCTGAGCCGTCCTAAGCCAATGTAGGCCAGCTGGTGGCTAGCATGGCCTGCACTTCCTCACTGCACTCTTCAAGGAGATCAGGCACATGCTTTGCTCCTGACATTTATCTTCTATGACTCGCACTTTCATTATTTCCATCTAAGGTATTTTTTTCTGAGTGTATAAATTTATCCTTTAAGCAACAATAAAAACTCTCTTTTCTTCTTTTTTATAAACAATTCTTTACCAATTATCTCTTACTTTCTCTGTTTAATTGTGAGCCAAAATTAGAACCCACAAAAAACAAGAGAGTATAAAAGTAAGGCTTATGAGAAATTTATATAAAAGAAATATCATTTAAGTAAACTTAAAAACAAATAAAGAACTAAAACCCAAATTCTCTCCCAGACTGATCTATAAGAATAGTGGGATCTACATGTAGAATGGTGCAACATGACAATTGGATTCTGAATTTAAGACAGAAAAGCAAAGAAATAAGACTATCCAAGATAATCTTCTCATAAGAAGCACAAGGAGAGTGGGAGATTTGTCCTATCTGACACCAACATTTTTATTAAAGCTATAAGACAATGTGGCATTTGAATGGGTTGGATAAGCAGAATAATGGAAAAAAGAATAAAGAGTCCTAAAATAATCCCACACTAATAATAAGGAGTTATGAATTAGAGATCAGTGGGGGGCATAATATTCAATCAGTGGGTCTGTAATAATTGTTTATCTACAAGGAAATTAAGTGTTTGATTTTTAACTGATATCATATCCAAAAATCAACTATTAGTCATAAATTTAAGATAAATATTAAAGGGAAAGCAATGAAATTAAAGAATAAAATATAGAATATCTTTACAACCTCAGACTACAGAGGACTTCTTGACCAATAGTAAACCAGCACACCATAAAGTGAAAGATAGTTATATCACTACCTTGAAACTAAAACTTGCATTCATCAAAAGACATAAGGAGTTAAAAAGACAAATCACAGAGTGAGAGACTTTTGCTATATGTATTTTTAACAAGGGATTTACATGTAGAATCAATAAGAAAAAAATAACCCAATAGAAAAACGAGTGAAAAAGTGAATGAGCATTTCACAGCAAAGGCAACACAAATAGCCCTAAGCATATGAAAAGATGCCTATCCATATTGGTAATCAGAAAAATAAAAATTAAAACCATAATGAGAAATGATAAATTAATTTTGTGAAAATTAAAATGATGATAGATTTAAAAATTAAAACTAAATCAAAAACAAGGGGAGAGTCTCTAACACACTGCTGGTGAAGATTTAAATTGTTACCACCAGGGAGGGCTGAGACCAAGACGGCAGAGTACAAAGGTCCTTCTCTCACCTCCTCCCACAGACAAACGAAAACTGCAACTACATATAGAACAACTATCACTGAGAATGACCTAAAGACTAGCAGGTTATAACTAAGGATATAAAGAAACTAAGGACAGAAAGAAGAAGCCACATCGAGATGAGGAGGAGGGGTGTAAATATAACCTAGTCAGCACCCACATCCTTGGTGCAGCAATCTAGAAGGAGGAGGGACATCACAACTACAAAGATCCTTCCAGAAAAGCAAGGGGCTCAAGCTCCGCATTGGGCTCCCCAGCCTGGGGGAGCTGCCCTGGGAAGACGAACTCCCATAACATCTGACTTTGAAAACCAGCGGGACTTACATTGAGGAGAGCTGAAGGGCTATAGGAAACTGGTCTTAAAGGATGGAAGCACAAACTCACTCACTCTGAGTCCCCATGCAGAGGCAGCAGTTTGAAATGTGCCAGGATATATGTGAAGGGGGTCACTAGCTAACTTTAGAGTGTGTGCCGGAAGGACAGGGATCTGCTGGAACTCCTCTGGGGACAGAAGAGCTGTCAGATGCCATTTTTTTTTTTTTACTCTCCTTCTACCTAGCTGGTCTGGCTCTGGCAAACACCATTTCTTATACCCTCCATCCACCTTGCTAGCACTGTTTGCCCAACCCCAGTGTTCCCCTGTGAACCCACTCTGGCCAACACCCCTCCAAAACAGCTCCCCACCACCCCTGTCTGGCACCAGAGCCCTTCCAAAGCAGCTTCCACCCCAGGGGGTTGGTCCCACACACTAGCATGAATTCATGCAATTAGCCTGAAGTAATTGCAGCCCAGGCACAACAGGAAAGCACACACAGCCTACACAAGGGACACACTTGGAGTACCTGGCTCTCATGACCAGGGGGAATTGCACTACTAGGCCCCACAGGACACCTCTACATAAGGCCACCCCTTCAAGATCAGGAGATGTAACTGATATACCTCATACATAAAAACAAACACAGAGAGTTAGGCAAAATGAGAAAACAAAGGAATATGTTCCTAACAAAAGAGCAACACAAAACCTCAGAAAAAGAACTAAGCAAAATGGAGATAAGCAACCTACCAGATAAAGAATGTAAAGTAATGGTCATAAAGATGTTCACCAAACTTGGGAGAGGAATGAATGAATACAATGAGACCTTAATCAAAGAGAAGGAAAATATGAAAAACAACCAACCAGAGCAGAAGAACACAATCACCAAAATGAAAAATACACTAGAGGGAATCAACAGCAGATTAGACGATGTGGAAGAGATCAACAATCTGGAAGACAGGGTAGTGGTAATCACTCAATCAAAACAGCAAAAAGGAAAAAGAATTTTAAAAATGAGGATAGCCTAAGGGACCTGAAGAACAACATCAAGCATCCTAACATTCACATTATAAGGGTCCCAGGAGGAGAAGAGAGAGAGAAAGGGACAAAAAATCCATCTGAAGAAAGAATGGCTGAAAACTTCCTTAACCTGGTGAAGGAAAAAGACATCCAAGACAGGAAGCATGGAGAGTCCCAAGTAAGATGAACCCAAAGAAACTCATATCAAGATTATAACTAAAATTCCAAAAGGTAAAGATAAAGAGAGACTCTTAAGAGCAGCAAGAGAAAAACAGCTAATTACATAAAAGGGATCCTCTTTAAGACTATCAGCTGATTTTTCAGCAGAAACTTTACAGACCAGAAGGGAAGGGAATAATATATTCAAAGTAATGAAAGAAAAAAACTTATAACCAGGAATACTCTACCAAGAAATGTTATCATTTAGGATTGAAAGAAAGATAAAGAGTTTCCCAGACAAACAAAAGCTAACGGAGTTTATCATCACTAAACTAGTCTTACAAGATGTGCTAAAGGACTTCTTTAAGTGGAAAAGCAAAGTCCATAACAACAAATAAGAAAATTATGAAAGAAAAAATTTCACTGATAATGACAACCATCTATACAGCTAGTTTGAAGGTTAAAAGACAAAAGTAGTGAAATAATCTATACCTATAATAAGTAGCAAAGGAGTATACAAAATAAAAAGATGTGAAACATGGCATGAAAAACATAAAACATATGGCAGGGGGTTAAAATTTAGTGCATTTAAAACACGCTCAAATGTAAGGGACTATCAACTTAAAATAGACTGCTATATACATAGGTCATTATATATGAACCTCATGGTAACCACAAATGAAAACTTATAATAGATACACAAAAACTAAAGAGAAAGGAATACAAACATAACACTAAATAAAGTCATGAAATCACAGGAGAAGAGACCAAGAGAAGACAGGAACAGAAAAGAACTACAAAAACAACCAGAAAACGATTAACAAAATAGCAATAAGTACTTACCTATCAATTTACTTTAAACGTAAATAGACTAAATGCTCCAGTCAAAACATAGGATAGCTGAGTAGATTAAAAAAAATAAGACCGATCTACATGCTGCCTACAAGAGAGTCACTTCAGATCTAAAGACACACAGACCAGAAGTAAAGGGATGGAAAAAGATATTCTATGCGAATGGAAACAAAAAAAGCTGGAGTAGCAATACTGATATCAGACAAAATAGACTTTAAAACAAAGATTGTAACAAGAGAGAAAGAAGGACATTACATAATCATAAAGGGATAAATTCAACAATAGGATATAACATTTGTAAATATCTATACACTAAACATAGGAGCACCTAAATATATAAAGCAATATCAGAACACATAAAAGGAGAAATTTACAGTAATACAACAACAGTAGCTTTAACACTCACTTACATCAATGGATAGATCATCCAGCAGAAAATCAAAAAGGAAACATTGGCCTTAAATGACACATTAGATCAGAAGGACTTAATAGATGTATACAGAACTTTCCATCTAAAAAGAGCAGAATGCACATTCTCTTCAAGTGCACATGGGACATTCTCCAGAAGAGAACACAGATTGGGCCACAAAATAAGTCTCAATAAAGTTAAGACTGAAATCACATCAAGCATCTTTTCCAATCACAACAGTATGAAACGAGAAATCAATTACAAGAAGCAATTTGGAAAAACACAAACATGTGGAGGCTAAACAACATGCTACTAAACAACCAATGGGTCAACAGAAATCAGAAATACTTTAAGGCAAAAGAAAATGGAAACAATGTTTCAGAATCGATGGGAAACAGCAAAAGTGGTTATAAGAGGTAAGTTTGTAGCATTACATATCTACTTCAGGAAACAAAAAACAAATCTGAAATAAATGATTTAACCTTACACCTAAAGAAACTAGAAAAAGCAGAGAAAACAAAGCCCAAAGTTAGTAGGAGGAAGGAAACAATAAAGATCAGAATGGAAATAAATAAAATAGAGACTAAAAAAGCAATAGAGAAGATCAATGAAACCAAAAGCTAGTTTCTTGAAAAGATAGACAAAATTGATAAACCTTTAGCCAGATTCATCAAGCAAAAAGAGAAAAGGCCCAAATAAATAAAGTCAGAAATGAAAGAGGAGATGTTACAACCCACACCACAGAAATACAAAGGATCGTAGGAGATTACTACAAACAATTACATGCCAACAAATTGGACAAATTAGAAAAATACATAAATTCCTAGAAATATGCAATCTTCCAAGACTGAATCAGGGAGCAATAGAAAATCTGAACAGACTGATTACTAGTGTAATGAAATTGAATCAATAGTAAAAAGACTCCCAAAAAACAAAAGTCCAGGACCAAATGGCCTCACAGGTGAATTCTACCAGACACTTAAAGAAGAGTTAATACTTATACTTCTCAAATTATTACAAAAACTTGAAGACAAAGAAACACTTCCAAAGTCATTTTACAAGGCCAGCATTACTCTGATACCAAAATCAGACAAAGACATTTAAGAAAAAGAAAATTACAGGCCAATATCCCTGATGAACATAGATGTAAATTCCTCAACAAAATATTAGCAAAGCAAATTCAACAATACATTAAAAGAATCATACACTATGACCAAGTGGAATTTTTCCCAGTGATGCAGGGATGGTTCAATATCCACAAATCAATCAGTGTGATATGCTATATTAATGAAAGGAAGGATAAAAATCATATGATTATCTCAATAGAAGCAGAAAAAACATTTGACAAAATTCAGCATCCATTTGTGATAAAAACTCTCAACAAAGTGGGTATAGAGGGAACAGGCCTCAAAAGAATAAAGGCTATACATGACAAACCCACAGCTAACATCACTCTCAACCATGAAAAGCTGAAAGCTTTTCCTCTAAGATAAGGAACACAGCAAAGACTCCCACTTTTGTCACTTTTATTCAACATAGTATTGCAAGTCCTAGCCATAGCAATCAAGCAAAAAAAAAAAAAAAAAAAGAAGTAAAAGGCATCCAAATTGGAAAAGAAGTAAAACTGTCACTATACATAGATGACACAATACTACATATAGAAAATTATAACAACTCCACCAAAAAAAAATTAGAACTAATAAATGAAGTCAGTAAAGTTACAGGATACAAAATCAACATATAGCAATCTGTTGCATTTCTTTACAGTAATAATGAAATAACAAGAAATAGATTTTAAGAAAATCCCATTTACAATTGCATCGGCAAGACAAATATATCTAGGAATAAATTTAACTAAGGAGGTTGAAAGATGTGTACTTTGAAAACTATAAGACATTGATGAAAAAATTGAAGACAACACAATTAAATGGAAAGATATACCATTAATATCAATACCAATATTGTTAAAATGTCCATACTACTCAAAGCAATCTACAGATTCAATGTAATCCCTACCAAAATACCAATGGCATTTTTCACAGAAGTAGAGCAAATAATTCTAAAATTTGCATGGAACTAAAAAAAAACCCAAATTGCCAAAGCAATCTTGAGAAAGAAGAACAAAGCTGGAGGTATCATGCTCCCTGATTTCAAACTATACTACAAAGCTGTAGCAATCAAAATTGCATGTTACTGGCACAAAAACAGACACATAGAGCAATGGAACAGAATGGAGAACCCAGAAATACACCTAAGCTTATGTGGTCAATTAATCTACAACAAAGGAGCCAAGAATATTCAAAGTGGAAAAGATTGTCTCTTCAATAAATGGTGTTGGGAAAACTGGACAGCTATATGCAAAAGGATGAAACTGGACCACTTTGTTATACCATATACAAAAATAAACTCAAACCGGGTTAGACTAAAATGTAAGACCTAAAACCATAAAACTCTTAAAAGAAAACATAGGCAGAAAGCTCTTTGGCATCAATCTTAGCAATATGTTTTTGAATCTGTCTCCTCAGGCAAGGGCAACAAAAGCAAAAATAAACAAACAAATGGGGCTACATTAAACTAAAAAGCTTTTGCACAGTGAAGGAAATTATCAACAAAATAAAAAGGCAACCTACTGAACGGGAGAAGACATTTTCAAATGATATATCCAATAAGGGGTTAATATCCACAGTATATAAAGAACATGTGCAACTCAATAGCAAAAAACAACAAAAAAATCCACAGCTGGCCTGGAGGCCTAGTGGTTAAGTTTTGAGTGCTCCACTTTGGGAGCTCAGGTTTGGTTCCTGGGCATGGACCTACACCACTCGTTGGCAGCCATGCTGTGGTGGCAACCCACTTACAAAACAGAGGAAGATTAGCAACAGATGTTAGCTGAGAGTGAATCTTCCTTAGCAAAAAAAAAAAAAAAAGAAGAATCCAACTAAAAATCAGGCAGAGGATCTGATTAAACATTTTTCCAAAGAAGACATACAGATGGCCAACAGATACATGAATAAACGCGCAACATCACTAATCATCAGGGAAATGCAAATCAGAACCACAATGAGATATCGCCTCATACCTGTCAGAATGGCTATTATCAAAAGGACAAGGACAATCAAGTGTTGGCGAGGATGTGAAGAAAAGGGAACCGTTGTATACTTTTGGTGGGAATGTAAATTGGTGCAGCCACTATGGAAAGCAGTATGGAGGTTCCTCAAAAAATTAGAAATAGAACTACCATACTATCCAGCAATTCCGTTTCTGGGTATTTATCCAAAGAACATGAAAACGCTAATTTGAAACAGTATTTTCTACAATATGGAAGCAACCTAAGTGTCCATTGATAGATGAATGGATAAAGAAGATGTGGTATATATATATATAGAAAGAGAAAGAATAGAATATTAGCCATAAGAAGAATGAAATCTTGCCATTTGAGACAGCATGGATGGACCTAGAGAGTATTATACTAAGTGAAATGTCAGGCAGAGAAAGACATATATTGTATGCTATCTCTTAAATGTGGAGCCTAAAATAAACAAAACAAATGAACAAACCAAACAAAACAGGAACAAACTTATAAAGAACAAATTGGTAGTCACCAGAGGGGAAGAGGTGTGGAAGGATGGGGAAAATACGTGAAGGGGATTAAGAGCATAAATTTCTGGTTATAAAATAAATAAATCACAGAAATGTGATGTACCACATAGGGGATATAGTCAATAATATTATAATAACTTTGTACAATGACAGATGGTTACTAGATTTGTCGTGGTGATCATTCTGTAATATACGGAAATGTCGAATCACTATGTTGTACACCTGAAACTAATATAATATTGTATGTCAACACTACTTTAAAAAAAATAAAAATAAAAATTGTGGCTGCCACTTGGAAAAAAGTTTATCCTGACAGTACTAAGGAAAATTGAACAGAGACAAATTCCATGATTCAGCTATTCCATCCCTAAATATATATACTATGGTCTGATTGTTGTGTCCCACTAAAATTCATATGTTGAAACCTAAGCCCTGGGTGGTGATATTAGGGAGCAGGGTCTTTGGGAGGTGATTAGGTCAAGAGGACAGAGCCTTCAGTGATTAGAGCCCTTATAAACGCAGTCTAAAGAAGCTCCCTTCCCCTTCTGCCATGTGAGGACATAGAGAAAAGGTGGCCGTCTAGGAGGTAGGTCCTCATCAAACACCAAATCTGCTGCTGCCTAGATCTTGGACTTTCCAGCCTCCAGACCTGCGAGAAATAAATGTCTGTTTATAAGCCATCCAGTTTATGGTATTTTTATCACAGTAGCCCAAACAAAATAAAACAGGATATATCATAGAGAAACTCTAATCTATGAGGGAAGGAGACTTATATAAGGATATTCTTAATAGCCCCGAACAGGAAATGATCTAAATGTTCATTAACAGGACAATGGATAAACCATGGTGTATTTGCACAATAAAATAAGACATAGGAGTAAAAGTTAGTGAATTACTATTAAATGCATCAAACAAGGACGTTAGCCCAAGGCCCATGACCCCCGCCCCAGAGTACTGTCCTTGTCCTCAGGGTAGAGACTGGATTACTGGTAGTACATCCACATTCTGGCATATGGGAAAAGGAAGGACAAAGATGCAAAGACAAGGAATTTCCTCTAAGGAAGTCACATATTATCACTTCTAGTCACACTATCTTGGCAAGAATTTAGTCACGTGAGCATATTACAGCTGCAAGGGAGACCAAAAAACTTAATCTCTAGCAAGGCAGCCAAGTGCCCTTTTAAAGTCAGGTGAAAGTTCTATTCCTACAGAAAAGAAAGGGAGCAATATGATATTGCAGGTAGAGATGTAACCCCCTGTATCAACATCTGCCTAATTCCATTCCCTTCACTCTCTCCCTGAAGATAACCTCTATTCTGAATTTGCTGTTTACCGTTTCCGTTCAGATATGTGTATCCATGACAATTACTGATTTTTTAGTTTTTAACCTTTACATGCATGGTATCATACTGGATGTATCATTTTGCACTTTTTTCCCCCATGCATCCTTATGTTTTTGAGATTTTTCCTCGTTAATACCTGAAGCTGTAGATCACTCAATTTACCTGCTGTATAGTGTTTGTATGTGGATGCAATACAGCTATTTATTAATTCTCCTATTGCTGAAAATTAGGTGCTTTCGATTTTTCTCCAAAGTCTAGAGCTCAGAGAAAAGTTGTTAGTGACAGTTCAGGAGGGAGAAAACCACACCTTGTGTGTGTAACTGTCTGTACTATGAAAATAAGGAAGATGGAACAGATTTGGGAGAAGGAGAGCTTGTCTGTAATCTCCTTCACTGGTACTTCTTTCTCTTCTTCGTAAATTTTAGTTTTCCCCAAAGTTTCGTCCTTTTCTTGTTCTACAATCTCTCCCTATGTAATATTATCTGCTCCAGTGAATCAAAGTATATAGTCAGCAATTCAGGTTTCTGTCTTCCTTTGTTGCTCAGACCTCCTCTTTACTCCTCCTTCCCGCCCTCTTGTTCCCTTCTCTGTGGCTCCCTCTCAGCAGTGCGCCCACCCCCACCACCCCCAAAATTTACTAATCGAGAGCAATTCACCTCTCTCTACCCACTACCTCCACATTTAATTCTGCACTTTAGTTTCTGAGAGTGGAGCTTATCTAAAAACTAAAATAATAATAAAATTTGAAAAAATATATGGAGACTCAAGTTCTTGTAAAGGTCTTCTGTCCCTCCAGCCCGTGTGTGTTAGTCATTATTTGTGGGAGATCTTTTTGGGAGGGACAGGAGGGAGGAATTGGAAGGGAGTGGTCATGTTTCCTGTTACAAATATGAGGGTGTCTATCTGTGACCTCCTCCTTTGTGTGTACAGATTGGAAAACTTCCTTTGTGTGTCTTTTCTAAGCATGAATTAGCACTGATTGGTTTAAATACCTGTTGTGTGTTTCAGCTACTTTCCCACTTTGAATCTTGGGCTTGAATATAGTTGACAGAGGTAGCACTAATTAATTAATGCTACTTTATTTTGCATACCTGGCGTAGGATCTCTTGGATATTAATGCACATTTATATAAAAATAGCCAAATTAATACTGTTCTGGCACTTCTTTTAGTGGGACCACAGCCTAGTTCTAGACATAAACAAGTTACAAATCTGCCTTTAGGAGCTATTTTTCTCCAACCAGGTTTGTTTTTGATCTGTCTCACAGAGCTATTTTTTAAAAAACAACTAGAAAACCTCTTAAAATGTAATATGTAACTTAAATGCTAAAGAAACAAAAACTTTTTTGGGAAAAACAAATCAGAGGGTAAAAAAAGCTTGTATTGTTTTCACTGAATCATAACTTAGCTTAAAACACAATCTAGAAATCTTGTCACCACCAGCTTTTTCACAGCCAATCTACTCAAAACTAAAATCCAGCAGTTCATTCTTTCCTGGGTTTCCTGTAGGAACTTGATCAAGCTGGCTTCCTGTAGGCTTGGCTAGGACTAGCAGGAAATCCATCAGTAGTGTAAGGCTGAGACCCTGTGCCCTACCCCCACACCACACCTGCATTCTAAATCTAAAGACTCCACTGCCTCCATTATTTAGGCAACAAAGTAGGATATACAGTAATAGAAAAAAAATAACGCCTCGGAGACTCCAAAAATTAGCCTAGAGGGAGCCAGCCCTGATGGCCTAGTGGTTAAAGTTCTTTGCACTCAGCTTTGGCAGCCTGGGTTTAGTTCGCCGGGCACAGAACCACCCTACTCCACTGTCAGTAGCCATGCTGTGGCAGCCCCTCACATAGAAGAACTAGAAGGACCCACAACTAGAATATACAACTATGTACTGGGGCTTTGGGGAGGGAAAAGAAATGAAAGGAAGATCAGCAACACATGTTAGCTCAGGGTGAATCTTTCCCAGCAAAAAAATTAACAAGTAAAGAAACAAAATACATTCTGATAAATTTGTTAAAGATAAAAAACTAGCCTAGAGGATGATGGAAGCTTGGGAGACTGGATCCAGTCAAATGGCATATGCTTCTTTCACCTTTCGCCAAACTCTTCTGCCCACTCCCAACACACACACACACACACCCCCATACTTTGCTTGCTCTGAGAACTTAATTAATATTATTGGTGAATTAATTGTAAACAAGAGAGGGAAAAAATTTCCAGAATGTGTGACATAAACTTTTAAGATGATACATTTACATACTATTGACACAAACAGGCAAGATTGAGCAGCCCCAAATAATATTCAAGGATATAGAAAGATACATTGGAAAAAAAGTTTAAAGGTCTTTGTTGGTCAAGAGGGAGCTTTTAAGAGGATGTGGCTGATCACTAAGTGGATAATAATATTAGCAGTGGCAGTAGTATCTTGAACTTATATAGAACTTTCTATTGAATGTTATTTGTGGTAATTTATTAATAATTAAATATAAAGAGTACCTTTATTTCATATCTCCATAAAAAGCATGTTAAATTCATCCCAGACGTTCATTTACATTTTCCAACACACCCTCATTGATTTCTGTAGTAGAATAGTCTTCTTAGCAAAAGGGAAGGGGAGAAAGAAATCAGAATTTTATTGTGTCTCCCATGTGCCAAGACACACTACAGATGTTATTTCATTTAATCCCTGCAACAATCATATGGGTATTATATCACTATTCCCAATTTATAAGTGAGAAATCAGAGATTTAGAAAGGCAAATAACTTTTAATGTTTCACAGCTAGAAAGTGAGAGAATCAGTATTTGAAAACCCATCTGGCTTCAAATCCCAGCAGGTTTCTTTTCCCCTGTTAAAACCCTCCCTAATGAATGTAGTATGCAACTGTGGAGAGGTGGAATGGGAAAATTTCCCCTATGCCCATAATCTAATTTCAAGGATTATTTTAATGGAGAAAACTGACATCCAGCCTCACAGCAAAGCCTGCTGGTAGTGAAAGCCTTTGGGGAAATTCTTGGAATACCAATCCCTATAGGTAGTTAGGCACCATGGCTTTGCCTCCCACTACTAAGTCATTCACAGCCTAAACCTTTCACTAAAATGCTGTTGATTGCAAGTGACTTCCAAACCAAACAGGCATTTTAGGTCTATTTAATAGATCAATACAGTAATTCGCTCCTGGGCCCCTGAAATCATTTGTTTGGAACTGATGTCTATGTAGTCAGATTGAGGTGTATACATTATCATGTGCAGGGAATTACACAAATAACTTGCATTGAAAGATGCTAAACCAATTTAGATTGTGTGAAGGAGGTAGCATTTAACTCATTTCCCAGTGACGGGTATTAAATGGGTCATTATAAAGGCAGTGCCTTCAAGGAGCATCACAGAGGAAAATAAACCTTTTGGCCAAAGGATACACTCCATCATGGATAGATGCTTCGGAATTCAATTGAGCAGAGACTAGAAAGAAAACAGTTAAGAAAACCTAATATAAGTTGAAGGGATTTTTTTCTTCTTTTTCTTCTTCTTTTTTTTTAATCACTTCCATTTGACAGTGAAAGAATCTCCCAAGGGAAATAGTAGAGGACCTGTTGCTTGATTCACTTAAACTCAGTGGACAAAACACCAGAGGGGAACAATTTTGCCTTAACTCCCCAGAGGAACAGGGTCTATGTGGAACTAATAATAATTTTCCATCTCTAATTTTGATGACACGAAAGCCAGAGTTATGTGCTTATTTGATCCAGCATTGGATGGGATTCTAGCAGCAACATTTCATACCAACTGAAGTCTGTTAATTATGTGTGCTGGGACACCAGCCAAAAGACCATTACAATAGTCTGAAGGGAATAGAATAAAAAGTTTTAACATGGATCCTTCCATCAGAAACAGAGAATTGGCAGTAGAAAGAAAATTTCATTACAGCCAAGGTGTGACTTATTTGTCAGGTGTTCAAGTAAAAGAGGATTCTCCATAAGAGAAACAAAAGAGATACCTTTGAAAAGCGAGTGAAAAGGAAGTCCTTTGTTGATTAATGAATGACTTGAGCATGTCCATCATTGTGACGTAATGCTAGTAGCAATGAAGTCATATTAATGTTCATTCATTCATTTATTCAATCATTCCACTATTGTTGTATCACCAAGTTCTTTGACAGATACTGTCAATTTGAGGAATAATATTCCATCCATGTCTGCAAGATAGAAGGATAAAGTCAGAAAAAGAGATAAAAATAGATGATTATAATGTAATATCTTAAAGCATAGTGTTATAGAAGCACAGAGAAAGAACACGTCATCTGCTATGGACTGAATCATGGTGACATCTTTCTAAAGGACAGGAAACCTAAAATAAATCTTGAAATAAGAATAAAGCTTAGCTAACTGGAGAGGATAGTATTCATGAAATAGGAGATAGGAGGCAGCATGGGCCAAAGGAAAGAAACTAAGGGCAGAGTTGTGTTGGGAACTACAAGTAGGTCAGTGTTGAAGCAGAGAGAGTGCTGAAGGATGAAAGACATTATGGTGAGCAATGTGAGTCTTCTCAAGGAGCAAGGGCTTCATTCTGGAGAGTGGCGTGGTAAATGGAGGACTACAGTAGCTGAATAGAGAAGGGGTTGTTGTGTTACCAAAGTAGAGACAGGGTAGTCAGTAGGAAGTCTCTTAAAATAATTATGGCAAGCGATAATGAGGACCTAAATAAGGAAGACAAAGGGTAGAAAAGAAGAGACAATCTGAAAAATATATGAAGATAGAAGAATATCTGAATAGCCTGGTGATTGATTGGATGTAGAGGATAGTGAAAGAGAAGAAATATCCAAAACTCCAGAAGTTTAAATGAGAAAGGGGAACGGGGATAATGAAAGGTAACAACATTTAGCCATAGGGCCAGGACATAAACTAAAAGAAAGCATGATAAAGACACGTAGTGAGGGAGACTATCTGAGTAATCCTAGTAAGTCACACCATTTCTCTGGGCCAATGTCCTCATTTTACTTGGAGTACTTGATTTGATGCCATCTAATAACATATCCAGGTCTATTATATTTGTTTTCTGATTTTCGGGTGTTTTTTTTTACTAAATAACATATATCTGTATGCTACATATAAAAGTGCCTAAGCACATTTTGTTTGATTGAATTTGAATCTAAATCTGCTGGTACTTACTGTGTCATGCCTTCTTTCAAGTCAGATGCCAAGCTAGTTCTTTAACGCTCTTTTAGACCCATCACTTCCTTCTCTTTTCTGTATTTTTCTATCAGTGTCTCCAATGGACTGAGGCACAACTGAAAGTTTCAATCCAATCTGATCATCCTGCAGCACAATGCTGATATGAATCAGAATTTTCATTATATAAATCTCAATTTTCAGTTCAAACTACCTGTATATGAGACATTACATTTCCTGCCATTTGGAATCTCTGACTCATTCAGAGTTTATCTGTAAGCATGAGTTAGAAAAATGATAAAAATCAAAACATAATTTTGGTAGCTATTTGGACAAATGGAACATCAACATGGCCTTTCTATTCTAATTTTTACTAATCTGTCCTGACATATAAATTTTTTCATCCACTTAGCAAGTATTCATTGAACACTATTTTTGAGGCCCTTGAATGTTTCTGTAGCGGGGAAAAGCAGCAAAAATTCCTTCTATTATGGAATTTAATTCTACTGCAGGGAAACATTTAATTAAATGTGTGTGTGCATGGTGTATGTGTGGATGGATGGATAGATAGACAGATAGATTAATAACTTGGGCAGAGTAAGGAATATTGGACTGAAGGGGTTCCTGGGATGTGAGTCTTACAATGTTAAAAGTAAGAAAGTCCCAGGCAAACCAGGACAAGTTGGTCACCCTAGAGTGTAGAGTGGGGCAAGAGTATGCAATTTTAAAGAGGAAGCTCAGTGCAGGCCTAAGTGAGAAGACAGTATCTGGGCAAAGCCTTGATGGAGGTGAGAGAGTTGGACATGTGGATATCTGGGAGAAAAGCATTCTAGACAGAGGAAAAAGCTCAGGAAAAGGCCCCTAGACAGGGACATGTTTGGTGAGTGTGGACATAGTGAAAATATGTATCACAGACAGACTACACCTATAGGGAGCAAAAGTAAGAGTAAAGTTTGAGTCTGGACGGCAGAATTCAAATCCAAGATCTTCCACTTCTGAACACTCTGATATTAGACCTCTCCAGACTCTCTAGGGGAATAATTATACATTACTGGAAGTATAAAAACAATAGGTTTAAGTAGTTAGTGATTGCATAAAATTATATTTGTGCCACATCAACCGACCAGAATAACTTGGACCTAAAATTCATTGTAGCTGTTCTTTAATACGCTTGGAGTCGTTTAGACTTTGTCAATATAAATAAACCCAACATGAAACCAATCAATATAATTTTTCTTCTACATATTTCTGCCTTTGCCTTAATAATAAAATATGGGTGTGAGGAATCCCAAAACATTTAATAAATATCCAGTATGACAATAATAACCCCAGTCTTAATCCATACCAGGATTGTCAGCATTTCACAAGAAAAACAGAAACTTGCATTTTTCTCATTATTTTAGTTCGCGTTGACACGTTATCTGGATAATTCACACTGAAGAAAATCTTTAGCTGAGAAAGACTTCATACGAATTAGAGCTATTGTTTCAGTAAACTATGCAATTGTATTAAATTTCTTATTCATTTTGTGTGTTGTGGACAGTGCTTATCTGTTCAGCTAGAGCGAACACCTCAAATAAAACCAGATTTACAGAGCCCAAATCTTTCCTCGCTGGTCATTTTCTACTCAAGGATACATTTTGGCCTAACATGGACCAAATCACAACAAAAGTCCCTTTCTTTTCATTTTTTACCACATCCTAAGCAATTCCTCCAAGGACTTCCTCAGAGTTATCTGCAGATGGGAAAGGCAATTCACAATGCAATAAAATTTATAGCTCATAAAATTATGAATAAGCCAAACGTTAAAAAAGAAAAGTTAAACTAGGTTTAAAATGATTTTTATAATATCAACCACATGAATTGACACAGAAAATGAATTGCAAATGTAAGGGAATGCAGCAACTAAATGCTCTGTGCTCTCTGGGTGTTAAATGGAGACTGTCAGCACAGCACAAAGAGATTCAGGAAATAGTCATTGATTTCTCTCAGTAGAGGAGGCCAAAGTGAGGCCCAAAGTAGATTTTGTAAAGCAGATTAACTGGGTATGATTGTAAGTACACAAGCCAAAAAAGGGGAGGCATTCAGAAATTAGATGGTGAAATGAAAAGAGTCGATCCAGATCATCAGTGTCGTTTTCCTTGTTAAAAAATATAAACATACAAGCAAATAAAGAATTAAACAATCCAATTTTTTCATTGCCTCAGTAGCAGAACTTCTTTTTAAAAAGAAATATTAGAATACTTAGCAATGTTAGAATAACCTTGCTTTCCCTCCTCACCTACCTACTTACCATGGATGCCCTTGGCGACAATGACACCAGAATCTAGAAAGGTGATTGATAAAAATAGATATTATAAATATCTAACCCAGAATTGTCAAGTCCCCCACGGGGTTGTGTCCTTGGTGGTCTTCTTTTCTCACTATACACACCTTTCCTGGATGACCTCATCCATTCTATTGGCTCTAATGATTATGTATACATTAATAATTCCCAAATCAATATTGTTATAGCTCATATTTTTGTGTCCAGGCCCATGTTTCTATCAATATCTGAATATTTCCCAGTCACTTCAACCGTATGCCTAAATTGAAGGAAATATCCTACCCCAACTTGCTTTTTCTTCTGTATTTTTCATGCCAGTTAAACATCATTCACCCAAAAGTGTGTGAGTACCTGGGGGAGTAGGGAGATGAAGTTGTCCTTTGTACATCCCTCTAGAGCCAGTATCCCTTGCCCATTGCAACCAATCAGCATATTTAGGCATCAATACCTATGACATGTTTATTGAGTTTATCTCTTTTCTGTCCATTTCCAGTGTTAGTTTCTCTCAACTCCATTCCAGCCTTTTGCCCACTTTGCTCTATATTACTGGGAACTGACCTCTGAAAACTGGTTCTGAAGCTCCCTTACTGATTGGTTTCTACTTCAGTCTGATCAATGGTGGCATGGGGAGGCACACGTGGAAAATTGGAAGCCTGGAGAAGCTGGAGGGTCAAATTATTCCCAGCCACATGGGGACCCAAATACTCCATGTTTATCAGACTGAAGGGTTTTTCTCATTGTGTTTCTCTAAATAGAATTCACTTTTTCACCTTTTCCATAAGGCAAATTCCCACTCTCTTCAGGCCCAGCTCAAACATCATCTGATTGTCTCCTCACCTCAGGGGAATTAATTCCTCCCTCTTATACAGGCATCAAGTAAGACACTTTGAGCACTTTGAAAACACCATCAGTACAGCACTTAATGTACCAATGAAATTGGTCCCTCACCAATGATATCAACATCTTGTTTATTATTAAATCACATAGGTACATTTTATTTCTTCTCTAAGTTGACATTTGACTATTCACTTCTTCCTAAATCTTCCAGGCAATCCACCCGGCCGCCACTCAGGTTTTCTTCCTACATGTCCACATAAGCAACTCTATTTCTGTCTTAAGTAATGAAATCCTCCAAGATACTTTGTTTTGCCTTTGTTTTACTCTCCCCAGTCTTTAAATGGCTTCAACCACTCTCATGGTTCCATCCAGCATTAGTAAACAGATGGCTCTTAATCTGTATCTCTGCTCCAGGTTTGTCTCCTCATCTTCAGATATGAATATTCTGGACATCTCTTTCTGTGTGTCCCACAGGCTTCTCAAAAGCAATATATCGAAACTCAGTCATTATCTCCCTCACCCCCCATTAAGTCTCCCACTACAAACCCCCTCCACTACCCTGTGTCTCAGGGAATAGTACTTGAAATTTCTCTAGCCAGAAACCTGAGAATCAAGATTGGTTTCCCCTCCCCCAGCATAGATATTAAATCAGCCAGAAATTTTTGTAAGTTTTTCCTTCTTAATGACTCACTAATCTGTACCCTGCTTTCTATCCCCATTAAAATACCCATAAATAGACTATAATCAGGTATCACCAGATTGCTTCTATACTAACCGGTTTCTATGACCTCCTGTCCATTCTTCCCCTTACTGCTAGAAAAATGCTCCAGATTGCTCTCTAGAATACGGTCTGACACCATCAATCCACAGTTGAACATTTTGATAGATTTCTAGTGAGTTCAGAATATAATCTAAGGGGTTTTTTTATCATAACGTAAGACTCTCTACAATTTTGCCCTAACACATCTCTCACCATTCCTTTCCTTCACACTATTCTCTAGTACTATCAAAATATCCACTATTCTCAAACTCTCTATTGTTTTCACATATCATTGCCTGTGGCCCACTGGTCCCTCTTTCCAGAATGCCCTTCTCTTCCTTGTTAATCTGGATGACACTTTGCCCCTCATCAAGATTTCACTCAGGCATTCCCTCCTCCAGAAAGTTTTTTCTGTACAATCTTGTTAAAGTTCACTTCCTCTGTTATCCCATAGTGCCCTGTATGTACTTCTCTGAGAACAATCATCACTGTTTTCTAATTGTATTTTCATTTTGGTCTCTACCACCAGATGATTACTTCCTTGAAAGCCCAATCTGTGTCTTTTTCTCTGAGTCCTCCCTACTTATTACAGTTTTCTAGAACACAACAGATATTAAATAAATATTTTTTAATGAATGAAGTAATCTTATTATAGTCATACAATCATGCATTGCTTAACGATGAGGATAAGTTCTAAGAAATGCATCTTTAGGCAATTTCATCACTGTGCAAACATCATAGAGTGTACCTACACAAACCTAAATGGTATAGCCTAATACACATCTAGGCCACATGGTGCTAATCTTATGGGACCACTGTTGTGTATGCGGTCCATTGTTGACCGAAATGTTGTTATGCACATGACTGTATGTATACATATATATGGCATATCTAAAATACATAATATATTTATTGGAGGAAATTTAAAGTTAAAGATAAGACTTGATTCACCTTTGAATCCCCAGTGACAAGCAATGTGCCTGATATCCAATAGGTACTCAATATTTGTTGAATTCTGTTTGGTCCTAAACAGTCTAGATTGAGTTGATTTGGTTCCTGAGTTCATTGGAAAATCATTCCAGCCTTCTGCTCTCTTGTCCTATGCCAAACTATTGAGTAAGTTAATCTGTCATTTGAGGACCTATATTGGGCAGAGCACGGTGAAAAGCTCAAAAGGTTTGGTCTTTGTTTTCTTGGAATTTTACAATCTAAATATATACATCAATGCATATATCTCTAACATCAGAGTCCATCAAGTGGGTGAGACAGGATCTTACTAGTCTCATAAAATACTTAACCACTCCCCCTGCCCTCCATGGATTCAGAAATAATATTATTCCCATTTGTATGTGCTGTTTTACAATACAAAAACTTTTCTAAAATCCGTGTCAAGAGCTAGGAAATGAGTCAGAAAAAGACATCTCGCTCTATGAGATAACTTGCTCTAATTTCCTCATTAGTGAAAACGACATCATCAAAAAGAATATCTGCCAACAATCTGATATAAAAATGTACATGCATCATGAAAAATAATTGCTGTTCAATTACTACTGAATTATAAAGCCGTCGTACAGGTGCAATAACGCAAGAGCTTTGAAAGTATGAAAAACTGCTTAGCTTAGGTAATTACATGTGTTTGAATAAAGTCCCCAGAATAAAATTTGCAGAGTTTGAAGAAACAATGAAATCAGAACCAAAGTGCTATTTATAATGATACATTTTTACATATTCTGGTTTTTCTCCTCCATAAATTTTGAAAGGCAGGGATAATTTTTTAATTCTGGGGTGCAGGGAGGGGAAGGATGCTCTTCCTTTGCTTCCCTCCTTCCCCAACTCTCAAATTGGATCCACAGGGACAGTACTACAAAGATAGAGATCTAGCCATAACTATGGTAATTGCATCTTTTAAAATAATGAAATCTTACTTATGCCCTTTGCATAGTTTACATACCTAAAAAGCAAAATTTATAGGAAGACAATTCTATCACCACAGTGAAAAGAATATATTTCTTGTAAATTTCCAGGGTCTTTAGCTAGGGAAATTAGAATCAAAGAACCAGAAAGGGCCCTAAATATCATCTAATCCAAAGCCCCTAGTCACTGGATAAGAAACCTGAGGTCCTCAGAAGTTTATTCTACAAATTTGTGTAGATGGTGGAAGAATGGGTCTAAAAGCATTTCTACAATATTATGCATTTGATTAAGCATAAACTAGCCCTATTGCTGGTCCAGGTCACTTTCTAATTTTCAAGATACTCAGACTTCAAAGCTCTAAGGCAGATTTTTACCCAACTACAATGTTATAGAAGTAAAATTGGACTGGCAGCAAAGAGGCATGAATTTATGGTGAGACAAGCTATTACTTAGTTAAGTTAGCTTCAACCAGTCACCTCACCTCTCAGACCTTCAGTTGTCAAACACTGTAAAACAAGGAGCTTGCCAAAATGCCCTCTTCTACGTCTAAAATTGTATAATTTTGAAATTAGGGGACAGTTGGTCTAAAATTATGAATTTTTAAAGTCAGAGGCCATCTCTGTATCCACCATTTCCAATCCCCCCACCCCTGTATTAAGATACCTTCCTTAAGGGAGCCATCATTCCCCCAAAATATGTCTTTTAATTTATGTCCAAGCTCATATTCTAAGTAAATGATTGGTTTAAAAGTTGGGGCTTTAAAAATCATTAACGTTTTAAGTTTTGAAGCCCAGTACTATAGAGGTTAATTATTTCCTCCTGCATATTTTCCCTAAAATTGGTGCAGGCAAAACCCAAATCTGAGATGAATGACAAGGAATTAATTTTTACCTTCACATTGATTAACATAGTACATGATCCAATTGCTTATGTTTTTCTTTTAATGAAAATACAGTGTTAAAATAACAGCCAAATTGTTTAGTTTACTCCAAGAAATAAAAAAGGAAAAGATTCAAAGAAATTAAAATTCAATTCGTATTTTTAATTAATTTCAAAACAACTGAAACACATACATTTTGCTATTTTAATAAAAACTTTAACTTTTTCTCAAAAAAGTTTATTGTTCTACGGTTTATGTTTAACATTGGTTATAGTCTCCAACAGCCTTCTCTAGGTGCTTTGCAGAGGAACAGCATAATGTCCCCATAAATTCTCATGAAATTTGAACGGTATTCAGTAGAGGTGATTAAATAGTAATGTTCTAAGCTGGCTTTGCCTTGAGAATGTTTAACATTGTTACACAAAGTGTCATTGGAGGATATGTTTCACCTCCACTCAAAGCAAGTAGCTCTTCCCATATACACAAAAAGGACATTTGATTTCCCTCTTTCATCACCTATTGGATATGCCATAGGTGTCTCAAACTCAATATGTCAAAGAGTAAAGTAATCTTCATTTAACCCAGATCTATCCCTTTATACTGAATAGCACCACTAGCCACTGAGATGTCTGGGCTAGAAACTTGCACAGCATCCTTGATGCCCCACATCCTCATGCCACGCATCCGATCAGTCCTAAAAATTCTGCCTCCCATTTTCCACCAAATCCTAGTATTTCTTTTTTCCATTCATTTGTGTGTAGGTTACTACACGAGTGCCCTAAATGATGGTGTTAGTAAAAGAAGTAGCTAAGAAGTATTCAGTCTTCTCAATACCTCTTCGCTGGTACCCATTCTTTTGATCCTGAGTAGAAAAAATGATTTGGTATGAAAGACTTTAGTCCTTTATACACCCTGCTTTATCATAGAAATTCATTCTATTTGGACAGGTCCAGCATGTAAAGAAGAATGACTTCAAGAACTGGTCAAAATTCTGTCTTATAAAGCCATTTATGATCTGGTTTTTTCTTTTCTTTTCAATTTCACTATTCATATCTCCCCACATCCCTGTAGCTCCCTGATCTAGGCCTTCTGAATCTGTTCCTGCCTTAAATCAGAAAAAACAACTTCTTTAGGTCCTTCCAGAGCAACATGCTCTGTATTACAGAGTGCATGCTCTCTGTTAGGAACAATATTCACCTTATACATTTTCCCTAAGCTGAATTCTACCCCTCTAAAGGATTCAAACATAGCTATTGCTTCAGGGGCAATCTCTCTGTGGACCTTCTGAGGTTGGGATACAACTAACAGCTCTATGGTCTATGGCACTTTTTTCTTCCTCGATCACAGCACATAGCTCACTGGACTGTAGTTCTTGCTTAATTGTTGATATTCCTCACTATATTGTAAGCCCCATAAATCCAGGGTTGGTATTTTGTCATCATGGGATCCCCAGAGCCTGGCTTCTACTAGGTGTTCAATAAATATTTGTAGTCAGATGGGGTCCACTTGGTGCATAGCAATGCTGTTGTTTCCTTCATAATGTCCTGAGAACATCTAATTCCAAACCAGTCTCTCAACCAGGAAGTCAACTACTCATTCGTTCATTCGAAATGTTTTAATATATATGGATCAAGTGGATTTTACCCAGTTATTAGAATCAAGACCTTAGAAGCAGATTGGGAGAAACTAAATAAGCAGCATTTCTTGCAGAACTCCATCTAAATGAAGGTTATTTATGTCTGGGCATATCACATGGCACAGCAACTCTCAGTCACTAGACACATACTGAAATAACTAGTGCATTCCAGGCACTGTTCCAAGCAGTGGGGGTTTAACAATAAATATGAAACTGCCCCTGTTCTCAAAGAACTCATGGTAAGTGAGGAAAATAGGCAGGCAAACTAATTAATATAATATAATAATACATATTAAAAGAGAGAGTTGTATATAGTGTTTTCAGAAAACAGAGAAGACTGCGTTTGAGATTCAGAGGAACATTTACTGAGGACGTGATACTTACGCTTAGCTTTAAAGATTGAAAAGAGGTTCCCTAAGTGCACGGAAAAGTGTTCCAGGCAGAAGAAAGAGGATGTGAAAAAGCATGAAGAGAGAAAAGAGCACAGCATAGTTGTGTGAGCATCTTATCCAGCTCCATGCAGAGTGGCAATGGAAGATTCTTGTCACAAGGCAGGAACTTGATGATAAAGGGTCTTATGAGCCAGCAAAGAACTTTTAACCTGACCCTACAGTCTAACAAAGCTCTTCACAGACTTTAAGCAGGGGAGAAAAGTGATCAAATTCAGATTTAAAAAAACATCTCTGGAAGCTTTAGGGAGAATTCAAAAGAAGAGTGCTTCCCAGTATCTTGGAATTGGAAATGATTTTAGGTGATATGTGGTTTGGGCATTAAACAACAAGGAATCTTGTGAACAAGTGGTTGTTTATGCATTATCTTTTGGCCTTTTCGTTATATAAAAGAAAAAGCATCTGTTGTGTAGACTCTGGAGTCAGAACACTTAGATTTAAGTCCCTACTCTCCTACTTACTAATGATTTTGAATAAGTTACTTACATTCTGTGCCTCAGTTTTCAAAAGTACAAAATTTGGTTAATAAAACTAGTATCTGCTTCTGAAGATAAATGAATTAATACTTAGAATAGAGCTTGACCAAAAAAGCACTTACTAGACATTGACAATTATTTTATTATTTTTAATTAGTATTATTATATTTATTTTTACTTTCTACTTATGGCTAGTGATTCCACTTATGGTAATAATTAAAAATTTCCTTGTTAAATAGACCTACTTGATTTTAAAGAGTAAATCATTTTAAATAATACTGTTAAGAAAATAATATAAGATTCGGCCAAAACCAGGACGGTCGGGGGACAAGAGAGCACACAGCCATGGCAAATTGATGAAAATGATGTACAAATGGCTGAGGTTTGAGATAGAAGAAAGCAATATCGGAGGTAGTGGTACAAAGGAGAAACATTAGGAGCTCAAACTAAGATCAGAGTAGAAAAGGTGAAGAAAATGATAGATTTGTGAAATATTTAGAAAGTTGAGTTGACTGTACTCTCCTGCCCCAAAGTCTAGGGTAGAGCCTGGTACATGCTAGGTACTCAATAAGTATTTTCTGGAGAAAGGCAGATATAATAGATAAGGAAGAAATGAAGGAAGAATCTAGGACATCTCACAGTTTTCTAGTTTGAATATTTGAGTAAGTGGTGATGTCATGAACTATAAAGAAAGAATGAAGGGAGTAGAGTCTGGAAAGAAGATAATGAGCTAAGCTTAGGACATGACGAGTTTGAATTTTCAAGGAAAAATCTAGATGGAGATGTTTACCAATTTACCAGGAACTCAGGAGAGATTTCTCAGTTAAACATATAGATGTGGGAGCTATTACTTTGAGCTTTACTCAAAAATACTGCTTTAAATGTAAATCTCATCCAAAAACACCTTCACAGAAACATTCAGAATAATGTTTGACCAAATATCTGGGCACTGCGGCCCAGCCAAGTTGACACATAAAATTAGCTATCACAACATCCATGTGATAACTCATTCCCACCTTACTTACTTCGTACAAATATCCCTTCTATGTAGAGTTCAGTGCAATAGGAAGGTACATGATAGCCATTGCATGGTATAGAAGAAAATCTCCTTAGGAGTTCAGTGGCCTTCATTCTTATTTATCTTCAGGGAAAGGAGAAGAATGGAACATCTTCTATGTTCTTGGGACTGTATGAGCTATTATTTGCTAGAGCTGAAATAATTCTTCACACTGGATGGAAGGATCAAGGAAATAGATACTATCAATTGCCAGAGCCTCTTTATAATGGAGGAGTAAGAGTTAACACAGAGAATGTCTTTTTCCCAAAACAAAAACTGTAGCCCAGGATGTGCCTTTCCATTTCCACTTTACAACTTGAATGATGCAGTAAAAGTTTCACTCCAAGTGATTGATGTACAATTTTTATCAATTAAATAATAGTAGGATCAATCCCAGTGTTATTGACAATGCTTCCAAACCATCTACCATACCTCAAAATCAATGGAATTAAGTGGAACTGATAGGCCTAAAAGAATAAATATCTAGCACCAGCCTAGTAGTGTAGTGGTTAAGTTCGCATTCTGCTTTGGCAGCCTGGGGTTTGCAGGTTCGGATCCCTGGCACAGACCTACACACTGCTCATCAAGCCATGCTGTGGAGGCATCCCACGTACAAAATAGAGGAAGATTGGCACAGATGTTAATGCAGGGCCAATCTTCCTCACAAAAAATAAAAAGGAAGGCTTGCACTTCTGGCACATTCCCAATGCAATCTTTATGGGATCTGATGCATTTACACTCTAGATGCTCACTAAAAATTGCAGACGGCCATTAGTTCATCAAATAAGCCTCTGACAAATTTCCTCTGTTAAATAAGATACGTTTTCCAATACCTACAAGTATGTTCAACACTATTACCCCAAACTTTGACTTATGACTTTTGTCTTTCCAGTGAAGAATTCTAGTGTTAAGTACAGTCTTTGCATTCCAAAAATAAGATGGGCTTTTCAGCTAAAAAAAAAATCCTGATTTTTTTTCAGGAATTGTACTGTATTCCTAAAATTGTATTGTAATTTGACGTTATATGTCAAAATGCCTAAAAAGTTTCCTACACTTTGACCCAGTAATATTGTTTCTGAAAAACTAGCATAAGAATATCATGTGGGGATACGGGAAGCTTTTTGCACAAATATTTATTCCAGCATTGTCTATGAAGGTGATTTTCTTTTAGACATGGGTTCACAGTCAAAAGTTAAAGAAAGACTGGCTTATAACTGATCCATACAAATGTAACTAACCAAAAGCAGAAGAATAGTTAAGTGAATGTGTATCTATTGATACAACCAGGAAAAATTATGTTTGCTTGGAGTTCATCATGGCATATTAAATGCTTATAACACTATCTACAAAAGAGGTAGAAAACATATTTTACAGCACAGTCATGTGCTACATAATGACATTTGGGTTGATGACAGGCCACATATACGACAGTGGTCCCATAAGGTGAGTACCATATATCCTAGGTGTGTAGTAGGCTATACCATCTAGGTTTGTGTAAATACACTCTATGATGTTCACACAATGATGAAATTGCCTCATAATGCATTTCTCAGAATGTATCCCTGTTGTTAAGCAATGCACAACTGTAATTGTATACAATTATACTATTTAAATATTTAAAGCTTGGTAAGAAAACATAGTCATGGGGATAAATACATAAAAAAAAAAAATGCTCCAAAGACTTTCCCTGTTTGTTTTTTTCTCTTATATCTACTTTTAGATATTTTCCAAATTGTAACTAATATACATACATTGCTTCTATAGTGGACAAAAAATATCACTTTATAAAGGCGGGGCATAGAGGGGAGAGGGACAGAGAACAAGTCTGGGATGGGGGGATACAGGGAGAGTTGCATAAAATAAAAGTATGCATAAGCCCCCACTGAAGGGCTCCAGCTTGCTGATAAAGAGGATGCCATTCAATATTCCCTACCAAGTGTTACTCTCAAGTGGAAGTGGTACTTGTCCTGTAAGCTCACTCTGAGCTTGGTATTAAGGAATACCAAAAGAGATGTTTTCCTGTTGCTTCAACTCTATTCAGCAAATGCTGTTACTCTCCCTAACTCAACCACCCAGAAACCATAGGTTTCCACCACCTGTGGTCTGTTCTTGGACAAGGATACTCAGAGGAGCCAAAGAATTCAAACGTGACCATCATCAGGTCCTGGGAATGGGCAGCACAATCTCGCCTGTGAAATAACACTGCAGGAGTCCTTTGTTAGGTGCTGGCTCAATATATCAACCAGTGTCTGGGGAATGACTTTCCTTTGTATCTGGAGCAAACATAGAGTATCACTTACGGTTCTCTGTAAGCCACAGAAACCAAATGTGGCTAACTTAATCAAACCAAAGTGGATTGGAAATTGAGTCCTTTACGGAAGGAAAAGCTAATTGTGCCTCCTGAAGGATAAGAACCAGACAGGCACTGAGTTCTCCATCAGAGCCTCAAGGGCAATCCCTTTTTGGGTATTGACATCTGAATGACTCAGCTTCCACCACGTCCAATCTTTAGTCTTTCGCTTAAGATTAAAATTCCTGGGAAGAAAAAGTAAAAGGACTATCTTTGACCATGTGCTGATCCCCTTGGCCAGAATAAAAGGGATACCCTGATTAACAGCCACACAAGGATCTATGTAACAGATGGAATTATTCCCCAAAAGTAGGATGACCACATGTTGGGGTTTGCCCTAGACAGTCCCAATTTATATCTGTTTTTCAGGAATAACTATAAATATCATCGTTTTCACTCACAAAAGCATCCAAGTTTGGATAATAAATTGCATTATTACTCTATACAAAGGAAAAATAGGGCATTGTTACCCAAGAGGAAGGAAGTGATGCTGAGCAGATGAAAATAGCTACCACCACAGTGAGACTATTAGAAGGGGTCAAAACAAAGTGTTCTGCTCCTAATCTTTCAGGTCAAAAGATAAGTATCAGAGTCAAAAGCTCTTATCAGTCTTTTGCTTCTGATTCCAACATGAAAATAACATTCCTATACTCACTCCCCATGTGTTATTGAATTATTATGACTTTGACCCAATAGTTCCATTCCCTTGTCTTCCTGTGTCCTTGCAGTGAAACCCCTAAAAGTTGAAGTGTTCTCTTTTACTGCTGCTTTTTTAGCTTAATTGGTGCTCTCCTGCTTTCCAAAATAGAATGCTAACATCCTTTCACCCAGCTGGAGGGTCAGGGTGACACCAGACCCAATATTCCCCAAAGCGTGTGTAGGATGGTTGCTGCATCCCTGTTGCTGACTAATAATAAGGAGTCAAATAGCATCTTTTGATTCTGATTTCCTCCGAGAGGCTGTTCTACAAGCGTGGGGTCAACTTAAAGGAAGAGGGTTTTTGTTTAATATTTTCTCCTTTCATTAGTACACTTAAATTACTTTCTTGCAAACTCTGCTTGTTACCTAAATGTACTGGCACTTTTGTTACCTAATTAGCTTTCTTATCAAAATTCCAACCAAAAACAACAAGAAATGTAATAACGATAAGGTATCCTGCCCCCTCAAAACAGATTTCCTTTCACGCTTTATCTCTTGTTACTGTTCTGGCTTCTTTAATTAAAGTATCAGAAATTATTAGACTCAAATTATTTCTTGATCTAGTGCTCAAATTCTCCTGAAAAACTGCTTCTCCTGACTCAGTATTTAAACCTTTATCAGTGTGAGGCAGATGAGTTTCCACACGTATGCAACTGGATTAATGTAAATCAATATAATTTTGGAGAAAGAGCCTAATTTAGCCTCTGAGTAATTAGACAAACATATCAGATTGGGCTACCCTGAGTTACCAGGACTGTTTGAATAATCATGTCTCCTCTCCTGTGCCCTTGGATGATCACAATGAACAGCATTAATGTGCAAAAACCCTTACGAAACTTTAGCATGGAGGTGTGAAATTCAAAGCAAAGTTATTATTTATTTTTCAGTAGAGGGGTGAGGTAAAAATCACCAAGTTCAAATCACTAACATAAGCTGTATTCAAGAGAGGTCGTCAAGTCTGTTACAGATTTTAAAATAACTGATGAGAAAATACCCTTAAATCACAGCTTTAAGAAGGAGAAAACTATAAGACATGTTGGCTGTTTCTCTTCATCAGACTCTGTGAAAAAAATTCAGGTTGGAATCTGTTTGCTTCTGGTGGAGCTGTGTGAGAGGTTCATTTTCTTTGAAGTTGTCTGCAATATGAACCCTTTTTGCGCCATCAAGCTTGGCTATGGCAACTCCCAGGCAGCCATTTTGAACTTGTGTTTTACTGGAATTTCAATACTCACCCCTGTGTTTGCGAGATGGCTTGCTGATGTCTGTCTAGGAAGAAATAAACTGGTATATATTTGTTTATTTCTACATTTTCCACGTGAGTATCCTCTTCTGACTGTATTGTTTTGCAACCTAATTGGATAGATTTTTGTTGGAAGTTTTAGTTCATGTTATTCCTAACTTGCTCTTAGCATAAAATGTGATAAATGAAGTGAGAATGTTGTTTCAATTTATTTCATTCTCTGTATTATTTGAGAGATGCTAGTAAATGTTCGTGCGTGTGTTTGTGAGGAAGCTTTAATACCTATATCATTGCATTGATTATATTTCATAATAATTACCTCTTTATGTGTCTGTCTTCTGTACTCCTTAGAAAACTCTCCTTTTCCCCCTTCCTACTCCAAGTCTAAATTTGTGACAAATTCTATGTGAAACATGAAGTTCATTTGCTTCACAACTAAGATGAAATGTGCTAAAAAGGTTTTTAAAGTTCATGTGGAATAATCGAGGAATGTTCTCATCAAAAGGTGGTCTTTTAATTAGTCAAATAGTAATTAAGATTGCATATGAAGACATGATTTCTATATTATGAACTATAGTTATTCTAAAAAAAATGAATTAATTCAAATCCTACAGTGTGCTTCTTTATATAGAAAAATAAATATATTCACAAAAGCTTGGGAGTGAATTGATTGCTACAAATGTTGGGGAAATATCAAGATTGTTTGATATTTGATGAACAATCTAGAATTTTAGGCTGAGAAGTTCAAGTTGTTCTCTAGACAACAAGGAGGCACTGAAGATACAAAGAAAACATTTGGGAAGTGTTTTTCTTCAGTAAACAGGATGGGCAACCACAATGAGAGGTTAAATAGACAGAGACCAGAACTCTCAGGATGATGGTCTAGACAACGGAGATGTGTCAATCCAGGAGACAACATGGGAAAAAACAAAAAAACTCGGAAACTAAATAAAGGCACAAATATGATAGAGGAACAAAAATTAACTCCGAGTTTCTGAGCTGAGGAACTCAGGAAGGTGGTGTGCTGTTCACTAATACTGAGAAGTACAGCATAGATGCAGGTTTAGGGGATGGGGGAAAAGATGAATGAGGAAGGGATGGATATCAGGTAGTCAACATATCACACAATTTCAGGCATGTGATGACTTGCCATTCACAGGATCGATTAGAGGGTGATTCAAACTTATAAACCTCTTCCCTGCTTTAGTTCCAAAAATTAGAATAATTTGAAATAAAACTTAAGTCACTGCATGGTAATGAATATTCTTTATCCAGTCCTATGTGCCGGGCATTGTTCCAGGATTTCGGAAGGTAACAGAGAAGAAAGCAGTCTCTTCTCTGCTGAAGTTGACTTTCTGGTGCAGGGAGAGAGAAAAGAAACAATAGATATGCCATATGTTAACGAGTGTTATGATGAAAAATAAAGCTGGTCAAGGGGATGAGATGCACTGGACAGTGACAAGGTTGCTCTTCTGTAGGGGGGATTGTTTTCTGATAAGTAGGCATTTAAGCAAGGGCTTGAATGATCTGCCATTCTTACCTTGGTAACAGGCCATATCAGTAGGGGTTGGTAACGTGGTAATTCCTATCAGTCTAAATTCCTGTGTAAGTCATCAGACTCGGACTAAAGGTCCACCTTTGGAATTTGGCAAATAAAGACCTCAGTCAGTTCCCGGTCTATTCATCTTCTTACTAAAAGTTATTTTCTTGTGTCCCCTACTCAAGGCTGCCATCAAATTCCAGCTGATGAATAAATATCAGAGGTTCTATCAAAAATATATTTTCTGTCTGAATTGCTACAACCTTAGCTCAAAAACGCAGATTTCTTTTTCTTGACCGTTACCATGGCCTACTGACTGGACCATCAGTTATCAGTGACTCCAGTCCATACACCTGTCTATCAATAACATTGACTTCAGGAAAAAACAAACCTATATATTGACTTTATTATCTAAAACATAGAATCCAGCTTAGGACATACAAACCTTGACAATCTGTCCCAAATTTACCTCTCCAGACTTCGGTCTCAATAGATGAACTCAACCATGCTGAACTTCTCCTTGCCTGCTTTCCTCCTTCTTTGATCTTACAAGTCCTCTTTTCTAGGCCTGAAATTGTCACCTTCCTTTATCTTTCCACTCTGTATCCAAAAAGTGAAAACTTCTGCCCTTCCTTCCAGACCCATATAGCGTTTGTTGCTTGCTTCTCTGTGCTCAGCCACACTCTGATCATCCCTCTATGACTGCATTTATTCCACTACAATGTAGTTGTCTACCTGCATGTCTGCCTTCTCTGATGGACTCATTAGCTTCTGGAGAAAAGAGCCAGTGGACCCCACTACTCTTGACACATCTTGGTGCTTTATACAGAGCTACACGTACAGGTATGCTCATTATGTGGAGCACAATACCACGGATCAAAGAGAAAACTTTTTATCATAAATGTCATTGATTTGTATTCTTACTACATCAATTTGACAGCTGATAGAAATAAAGTTTTGATCTAATGACATCAGTATATTATGACATTTTCTTAAAAGATAGAAACAAAGTGCCTTTTTAACGGACACAAAGGTACCACTAAAAGTGCTTTGTCTCTAAATAAATGGTTGCTGCAAGAAGCAGTTTCTCTGTCCATCCTCTTTGGATAAGCCAGGCCTCATGTCACGCTTCCAGAGACAAAGACTGAGTGACAGAGAGAGAGCAGTTAGTTCCACATCTGGCTAACCTTGATAGGAAACATTTCAAACTCAATCATTTAAAGGGCCTACACTCATGGTAAACCAACCTGTTATCAAATAACTATTGTGTGCATATATTTTTCACATTGTGAAACCCACTGTAAGGGAGACAGAAACATTAGGCCAAACTTTTGTCTTGAAGGAGCTTATAGTCTGATTTAGAAAACTAACCACATAAAGCAACCATATAAAAAATTTATACAAAACAATATGAATGCCACATGAAGAAAATGGAAGACACTACTAACATGGAGAGGCTATTTTTCACTAATCAAACCGACAAAAAAAAAATTAATGATTTGACCACTTGACAACAGGAATTCCAAGAAGAAGGAGATTACATCTGGGTTATTCTATAATATTAGGCAAGTCACTTAACCTCATTGAACCTTGGCCTCTTTCTTTAAAAAAAGATGCTTCATCATGGGTTGACATGAGTTTTATTCATGTTTATGTTGCTGGTTTTACCGTTAAATGGAGCATGTAGCTGGAATATTAACACTTTGAGTTTTCATGCTTTCCTGAATTTCTCTTTGCAACCCTTAAACCTTAGTCCCTGATTGATTGCATTAAATCCATTATGAGAATATTACTTAAAGTTGTATTATAATTGCAACCTCCACTAATTATTCAGTACTGTAGCAGCAAAGTTTTATTTGTAAGAATTCAGTTATTTTTATACTTATATCCACTATAAATTTGATGTTCTAGTCAGTAAAATGATGCAATAAAATAAATATTTTCAAAAAAAAGAAAATCTATACCCTGACATCACAAAGTTTTTCCAAGATGAAACAATATGGTATGCAAAATGTTTTGCAGAACATAAACAGCTTAGCAAAAGTATGGAATTGAATTATAATTTCTATTAGACAAGAAAAATCTTCCAGTATGGTCTCTGCAAGATGAAAGTGAGAAGAATACTCAACCCTCTGTTATCACTTTCTGTCCTCCCCTCTTTTCCACTTGTACTGCGTCACTCAACCTCACATCCTTCTCCTCAGCCTTCTCACCTCTGTGTGGGACAAAGAAAGTTCCACCGAGCTGCATGAGAAGTGAGAGAAATAAGAAGGGCATTAAAAGGAGAAAGAGAAGTAGAAAAGGAGAAGAGAGTCTATGTTCTCCTCTAACTACGATGATGTTCTCCTTAAAACGCTTTATTTAACAGGCTTCTAAGGTGTCTGAGATCATGGAGCTTTCTATCACTCTCTTGATTAAGAACAAATAACCCTTGTTAGCAGTGGTTTTCTCTGGGGGTGGGATTACAGGAATTTTTAGCTTCTTACATGATGTATTTTTGCATAGCACTAATTTTGTTAAAATGAACATGATTTGTGTATACATTCTGAGAGTAAAGATAGTTCAAGCTTGGGGGGTGACTAGGACTCTGGATTAGTTAAAGTACATATTGGAGGAAATTTTCACGTTTAGAAAAATCATGCTATCTCCTGAATTGCAATGATTAACAAATATTTTAATAAGACAATCATATAATGATGCTACTTACAGAGAGAAAACCTTATTTACGATGTGATTTTGTGATTCAGTTGGTCTGTGCCATATTTATTCTCACTTTTTCTCTATTTACAGGCACTGCTTTGCTATCTGTGGTTGCTTTCCCCTTGGAAGATTTCTATGTGGGTATTTACCATACGATTAACAACATACCAAAAAACGAGTGGAACAGGCTGTTTTATGTACCACTGTTAGCCATCTGCCTCACCACAGGAGGAATAAGAGGCATCATTTGTCCACTGGATGCTTACAGCCTTCAGGAGTATGGATCACAGAAATGAATGTCTTTTTTTAATTGGTAAGTAACACTGGTTAGGAGAGAAAACAAGGTTTATGACATTCCTCTCCCTTTTGGGATTTCTCATTGTTTGCTCTCCAGTCCCATTTTGATGGTAGTAGTTCAGTCTTTGTCATTGGTTGGGCTGGGTAATTGACAATGTGATGGTACCTGCGGCAATGATTCAGTCAGAAATCGTCGGAGCATATGAGTCAGATACAGACCAACACAGTTTACCAGAACCTTCTAGAAACTCATTGAGAAGTTTGACCTCTAAGTAAACAAGTCTGAAGTGGTTTGTCATATTGAATAGAACGTGGCTTTGGAGATGAAGAGGGCTGAATGGAATTCTCACCTCTACTTAGCACAAGATGCCTGACCTTGGTCAAGCTGTTTATTCTCTATAAGCTTCAGTTTAATCATTTCTAAAGGGTTTATAATAATACCTCTTCTTGGGTTTTATTAGAGGTAATAATGTGGAGATCACTGGCAGAGAATCTGGTACATAATAGGTGATCAATACCTGCTAGCTGTTGTTATTACTTATTACATCATAATTGACTAATTTGGCAGGGGTTAGAAATTCACAGGCCAGTGCAGAGAGAAGATGAAAAGAATGGAAGAAATGTTTTGCCCTTTGTTAAAACATCAACCAGCACCTCTGTTTTGCATTCACTTCACCCCAACACCTAAAAGAGTTTGTATTCCATAAAAATCACCTTTGAGAATCTTTGTCTCTCTCAGTGAGTTCTTGTGCAGTTTTATGTGTTTTTAAGGAACCAATTTTTATTATCAACTACAAATTCAAGAGAAAAATTGAAATTTTGTTCTTAAAGTAGAGAATTTTAGCATTTAATAGAGAATTTTGTTTTTGTTATTGGTACTCATTAGTGGATGTCAAATAGATCTGACATACGTTGTCTTCTGTTTCCTCTTTTCTGTGAAATGGGTTGCCAACATTTTTCTAAAGTACTGTCTTTCCATCAATGTTAGTAACAGATAAAAGCAATGCACAGACAGCATCAGACAAAATGTTGAAGAAAATTCATATTAAAAGCATTAATTGAAAAAATTTTAGAATAAATGTTATCTAGGTATATGTAGCTATCCAGGGCAGGGTGTTTGTTCATTTCTTTCTTTCTTTTTTTCTTACTTTCTTTCTCTCTCTCTCTTCCTTCTTTTCTTCCTCCCTTCCTTCCTTTCTTTCTGTCTCCCTCTCTCTCTCTCTCTGTCTCTCTTTCTTCCTTCCTTACTTCCTTTACTTTCTTTTCTCCTTTATTCCTCTCTCTCTCTCTTTCTTCAATTATATTAATATTACAAAAGACTCAAGCCTATTTTGGATTAAGTCCAACGTCAGAGAATAATGCAGTTTTACCAAAGGTGGAAGGGACTTTTTACTTCCTTATAACAAATTCTGCCTCCTTGACCTGCCCAAAGGAGAAAGAAAAATCCTTCTTTTTTATTCTATTCGGAGGTTTTAATCCTTAATTAGCAACATCATTTTGATTAAATAAGACTCTGGAGGATTAAGACTGGAGAGCAATCAGTTGCTCTGAAAGATAGCTCTGGAGAATTTATTGTACTGTGGTCTTAGTCATTCAGAGTTGTGTTTAATCAAAGTGACATTTCTCAGTGTTGATTACAAAGGAGACATTATATGAATGAAATATTTCTTTTGGGAAACGGAGAGGACTCCCAGTGGGTTTGTGCTTTAGGACTTTGGGAAGGGGGTTGGGTAATGGGGTGAAAATGAATTTCTGCAGCTGTGAGGAGCCAGGCTAAATGTAGGATGAACACGTTTTGATTTGGTTACTTATTATTTCCTAACGTCATTAAAATCTCTGATAAAAAAATCATGCACTATTTTTAAAAGCTAAAATGAAAGCACCTAGAAATCTGTATAAAGAATCAGAGTATTATTCTTTAATGTGATAAAGGACTATTTAGATGGCAAGTCCTTGAAGGCTGAACCTGGCTGTTTCCATTTTTTGTGGGTTTTTTAAGTTTAAAAACAAAACTACAGGAAAACTTTTATGAACAAGCGCTTGTTGCAACTTGTAGAAATGAATGCTAACTCTATTCCTGTACATACTGCAGGGGTTGGCTGCAAGATGGACAGACATCCTGCTGGGCAGCCAGATAGCTGGTAGATCCTGGCTCTATCACTTAGGAGTTTTATGATCTTCAGCATGTTCCTTAACCGCTCAGAGCCCCAGGACCCTCAGCCAGCTTGCACGGCTGTTGTATAGCTTATATATAAAGAATTCCAGCACATTATAGCTTTTCAAACCATGTTCGCTACTGCTATTATTAAATGACAAATGTCATCAGCTAAAATCATTGTCCTAATTCTGGGAAAGAGGGAACCCATTTAGGAGGAGGTCATCTTTAAAATGGGCAGCCGTTAACTTATAATCTATGTCTCCAAGTCAAAAATGCCTCTAGAAATTATAAGCCTGGTTAATATAACGAATTGCAGTCATGTCTTTAAAAAACAACATACTACTTGAATCTATAACCACTTGAAAGCTGCCTCCAGTTCTATTTTCAGCACAGATGTCAGATGTTCATAGTTACAGGACCTTTAATGAGATGTGTCATTGCATCTATACCACCTAAAGCTTCCCAATGATCCTGTTAAGTAGTATAGACTGGAAGTCTCAGGCATTGAAAGCACTGCTTCCGAGTAGAGCTGCCAAATGTAGGTGAGAAAATCACTCCTAGCCAACATTGCCATCTGGTACTGGATCTTCCTCAACTATGTACCTCATTGAAAGAATAAAGCTAAACTCCCTAAAATCAAGAGGCATAGTAATCTGCCAACATCTTTATGTAATTATCCAGATCAGAACCTGGCTCTTTCAGCATTTTCCAAAATCTGAGGTGTACAATTAAGAGTCACCACACTGGAGATCATCTAGGCAAATACACCTGTGCAGAATCTTTTCTGGAAGCAAAAAGAAAGGTGGATAATTAAGTCTTTTCATAAGCATAATTTAAAATTCTACCACAATTAACCTCAAATCTTGCTTTCACATTTCTCTACTTCCTTTACCTGATAATTTGCGTCCCATCTGCATATCATAGTCTGTTGCTAACCAGTTACCAGAGTGAATTATGCATGATTTAAAGGACCAAATAGGATATAGCTAAAGTTTTTGAAAAATTCTAGAGACTGACTTATTGCATCCCAGAAATTTTGAATATCCGGTACTCAAACTGACCCTACGTAGTATCTGTTTTATATGAAAAAGTTTTGATTTTAATACTTACTTACTCGTATTTAGCATCTTGTAACTTAGGGAAACACTAGAGGTAAAAACTTATTATCCCACAGCATTTTTCCAGAAGCTGTTTTAACATTCACTTCAGCGTTGTATGAAAGCAGTGATTCTCATCCTAGATGTACATGAAAGCCGTCAGAGGCCTCTTCAAAAATACTGGTGCCTGGGCCCTGCCTTCAGAGGTTCCGAGTATATCAGTTTGAGGTGGGTCCCAGAGATCAAGATTTTTTTAAAAGCTGCCTAAGTATTCAGGTTTGAGAACCACTGCTCTCAGACAGTGTTGCCTAATTTTAAGAATCACATGAGGGCTTTGTTTAAAAATGTTTCCTAGGCCCCATCCTCAACCTCCTAGATGAGAATTTCTTGGGAGCATAACTGATGAAACAATTCCAGAGACATAAGAGCATTCCAAAGTGATCTAGAAAGAGCTTTTAAAAGAAATGGAACTAAACACTGTTTGAGTGCACCCCCTGGGTGCCAGCCTGCTTTGGAAACTTTTCATGATTCATAGCAATTTCTTACCCATTTAGAAATCTGCCTGAATGAAAAATTCTACCTAATCCTTGAGAAGAGAAACAAAATATGAATCTATGTTATTCAGCAATAGCGAAATCATAATTTATAAGGTGCATTTCAGCCAACGAAAGCAAAGCAGCTCATGGGATAATCTTATTAATACACATTAATACTCAAAATATCCTCTGAGTTGCATACTGAGGAATAGCCTGTAAATAACTTTAAAAAAATCACTAGACCTTCCAAAATTCTATTTGCGTGGGCTGTAGCGAAGTTCAACAAATGCTACCCGCTCACTCTAATAACAGCAGGCACCTCCTTCTTCACCTTTGCTAAAATTGTAAGCCTTCAGGAAATACACTCAGAATTCCTCTCCAAAATAGAACTATGGATACCAAAGAATATTGAGGAAAAAAAGAAGAAAGACAAATTTCTTACTGCTTCTGTCGCCTCCTGCTTTTCCTTAAGCCCTGTTTGGTTGCTTTTAAACTTGGCAGGTGTGTGAGTAAGGACTTATTTTCATCAGTAAACACACACTGGTTCAAAGATCTTATACTCAGGAAATGAGAAAATGACATAAACACTATTAAAATTGGGATGTTGACAAAAGAAAGGGAAAAAAGAGACAGGGAATGACAGCAAGTTAAAAGAGTGAGAGAGCGCCAGCCCTGATAGCCTAGTGCCATGCTGTGGTGGTGGCTCACATAGAAGAACTAGAAGGACTTACAACTGGGATATACAACCATGCACTGGGGCTTTGTGGAGGAAAAACAAAAATAAAGAGGAAGATTGGCAACAGATGTTAGCTTAAGGTGAAACTTTACCAGCAAAAAAAAAACAAAAAACAAACAAAAAGAGCAAGAGGGAGAGAAAGTCAAGCATGCCCCAAATTTCTTAATTAAAAATATAACTATTATCTTAATCTTGCTGTCTATTCACCAAAACCAATGATCTACCTTTATTAAACTGCCTTTCATTTAACAGCGTTGTTGAAAAAAAATTATAGATAAAAAATAAGAACTGTAAGGGCCAGCCCCATGGCCGAGTGGTTAAAGTTGCATGCACCCCACTTCAGTGGCTTGGGTTCACAGGTTCGCATCCCAGGAGCAGACCTACTCCATGAGTCAGCCATGCTGTGGAGGTATCCCACATACAAAGTAGAGGAAGACCGGTGCAGATGTTAGCTCAGGGCTAATCTTCTTCAAGCAAATAAAAGAGGAGGATTGGCAAGGGATGTTAGCTGAGGGCGAATTTTCCTCACATACACAAAAAGTGAGGACTGTAAGATTTCCCTTTGCTCCTTCTTTCTCCAAATTCATGACAGCCAGAGTGTTCTTTGAAGAACTTTGATGGGCCAATGGTTATGCTAAAAGAAGCAAGAGTTCACAACAGCCATCCACCATGAAATCAGAGCCCAAGTGTTTCCCTGACTCTTCTAAGTCGTCCAATTTTATCCCATTGAAGAGCCGCAAATCCCCAATGAATTATCTCAATATTTTTAAATACAGAATAAAACATTCTCTTTGAACTCTTCAAATTGTTCACTACTGCTATGAAGACCTGCAAGTACCTCCCCTCACTGACACCTTTTCAAGCTAGGAAAGATCATTTTAAACTGTTTCTCTAAAATCACTTAAAATAAGTCTGAAGCACGTCAAAATTGGTCAGTCTAAGAAATGACAAAATATTTGAGAGACTTTAAAAATTACTACAAGATAAATTAAGGTGAATGTTTAAAGTAAATAATCTCAAAAGGATTGCTGAGTTTTGCAGCAACAAGTTTTGTTTCCTTATTTGCATTCAACACCATAGAATCATAAAGACAGAAAAAATTACCACTTATTTGCAGTTCCTAGTCTGTATTTAAAAGTAGACTAAAGAAACTTATTTTTACTGCTGCTTTCAATTTTCCTTAATCACTGGTATTTGTTTTGCTTTAGTGCTTTGCTCTCTGACTTTCTGGGTGAGAGGTGCTTTATATATTCAATTTGCTAGTGAGCTATGAGATGAAAGGAGTCTTAATGGTGAGTTTGAAGACTGTGGATTTTTATTTCTTTTATTTTTTTACAGTTGGTACATATACAATTTCACCTTTAATTATCTTTGGCTAGTCCTGTCCATGGATCAACAAAGACATGTATAAAACATGCCTGTACTAGGTCATTCTTTCAGAAAATTACACAATCAAATAGGTTGGGTGGCATTCGTTAAAACGCATTTAGTACTTTATGTGAAATCTCTTTCCGTACATAGATACTCAGCACCATAATTCTTTGGTTTCTAACTACCTTTCACAAGATTTAAGTCTTGGAATAATTGTAATTTTCCTTGACCCTCTTTAGAGTAATTCAGTTTACATCACCATATTGTGTACTAAAGAGTCACACAGCGTCCTCCTGGATTTTCTCAGCAATACTTAGCATTAAAATAAAGGGTTTCCTTGGGGCCAGCCTGGTGGCATAGTGGTTAAGTTCACGCACTCTGCTTCAGCAGCCTGGGGCTCTTGGGTTCTGATCTCAGGTGCGGACCTACACATGACTTGTCAAGCCATGCTGTGGCAGCATTCCGCATACAAAACAGAGGAAGACTGGCATAGATGTTAGCTCAGTTACAATCTCCTTCAAGCAAAAAGAGGAAGATTCGTAACAGATGTGAGCCCAGGACCAATCTTCCTCACCAAAAAAAAGAGGAGGTTTCCTAAAGATTGAAAGAATTATAACATTGCTTTCATCTCTGGTTTCTCTCAGTTGCTCAGCCACAATTCAAGTGTGCAGCTTGCAACAGCATGAAAGGATGACCTGAGGCTGAGCCTAGGGACTCCATCCAGTAGTTCTAGAATATTCTAACTCTGTAGCACATCTACATTGTGACAAGTTTCTATTAGTGGATTACAGTAAATCAATTTCCTCAGCATGGCCATCTTTGATATTTGATTACTTTCCTAGGTGAATTAGTGAAAGTTTGTTTATGTTGTTTGTTCGGTTGATTTTTTACAAGATGCCATGTTATCTATCAAGTGGTTATTTCCTATTTGTTGTGGACCTAGAGCTGTGCTAGATCCCATGGAGACAAAGAAGTGAACATAAAGAATAAAGTGTTGCTGTCAGGGATTTGACAATCTATACGAGAGAAGACAAAACCCACAGTAGTGAAATAATTGGAGAACAAATATTTACTTTAGAGGTTCAGAGAAGAAAGCGAGTAGAATATTCAAGAAAGTATTGAAGAAGAGAGATTTGATATGGGACTTCAAAAGTGAGACAGGGCACACCCAGGAACACGAGAAGTTACAGGAGTGAAAATGAGTAAGCGTGTTTACTGGAGAGTGAGGGGACAAACCTCAATGGACACAGCTCCTTTCCAAATGTGTATCACGTATCTGTCCATCTCTGTCCCTTTCCTTTGCAACCACCTTGGTCCAGTCCACTCTTAGCTCTCATCCAGACTATTAAAATAGCTGTAATTGGTCTCTTTACCAGGGCCCATCTACAATTCATAAAGATGACACAATAATCTTTCTTTCCATTTAAAATCAGATCATTTCAGGCCCCTGCTCAATTCTCTTCAAATGTATTCCCAATGCACTAGGAATAAAACCCAGATTCCTTACTATGGGCTTCAGGGTTCTAAGGGATCTGGACCACACTTAACTGCCGGATCTTCTCTTCTAAAGCTCTTTTCCTTTCTCACTATGCTCCAACTTCACTGTTCTTTTTCTTCCTGAAATTGAGAGTGGAGAAAAATTCAGAACAGCAACAACATTTGCTTGGCACTGTGCAGCTAGTCTGTGTTCTTCATTCAGTCTTTGAAAAGACTCTGTCCAGCAGGTATGATCCTTATTTTTAAAATAAAGACTTGGAATTCCAGAGAGCCTAAGATCACAGATCATGTGACTATCAGAGCTATGACTCAAACTCATCTCTTCTGACCACCATTCTGAAAGGAAAACACAGTATTTATAATTAATGATATGTAAAATGTGGTGAGAGGCATGACTGAAAGGTAATTTTAAATGTTAAAGGCTGGATTAATGAGGAAATGGTGATGTCATAAAATCAATAACTGGAAAGAAATATAAAAAGGACACCTAGCCCAGTTAGCCTCTCCTTAGAGGCTGCACCAGAACAGGTGGCTTTTACTGCTGGCTCTGCAGCAACACAGCTGAGTCACTTCCGTTCTCCAGCGCTCAGATTTCCTCTCTGAAAAAGAGGGAGAAAATTTTCATTACCTTCATTTAGGTAAAGATTTCCCAAATACGACACTACGAGCATGATCTGTCAAAGAAAAAAAAAATAATTGGACTTCAAAATTAAGAATTTCTGCCCTTCAAAAGGTACTATTAAGAGAATGAGCCACACACTGGAGAAAATATTTGCAAATCACATATTTAATAAAGAACTTGTATCCACAATATATAAAGAATTCTTAAAACTCAATAATAAAAAAACAAACAACTCAATGTTTAAAAAATGGCCAAAATATTTGAAGAGAAACTGCACCGAAGAAGATATACAGATGGCCATCAAGCACATGAAAAGATGCTCAATATGATTCGTCATCATGGAAATGCGAAATAAAACCACAATGGGATACCATCTATCAAAATGGCTAAAATTAAAGACTGACCATACCAAGCGTTGCCCAAGCTTTGGAGGTATTAGAACTCTCACACACAGGTGGTGGTAATGTAAAATGTTACAACCACTTGAAAACCATTTGAAAATTTCTTAAAATGTTAAATATACATCCACCATATCACCCTGCCATTCCACTCCTAAGTTTTTACTAAAGAGAAATGAAAGTCTATAGCTATACAAACACTTACACATGAATGTTGATAACAACACTATTTGTAATAGCCATAAGCTGGAAAATGTCCATCAACAGATAAATGGATAAATAAGATAAGTTGTAATATATATATATATATATAATGAAATATTACTTGTGAATAAAAAGGAATGAACTACTGATAAACATGACAACACGGATGACTCTCAAAATAATTATGCTAATTGAAAGAAGCCAGGTAAAATGAGTGCATACTTGATAATTCTATTTAATTGCAAACTAACCAATAGTGACAGAAAAGATCAGTGGTTGCCTGGAGATGAAGAAATGGCAAGAAGAAGCAGTAGGGAGGGATTATCAAGGGACATAGGGAAACTTTTGGGAATGACGGATATGTTCACTGTCTTGAATGTGGTGATCATTTCATGGGTAGATACATAGTCAAAACTTATCAAATTGTACACTTTAAACATATGCAGTTTATTATATGTCAGTTATATCTCAATAAAGCTGTTTAAAAAAGAGAAAAAAGCAACAGTAATGACAGTATGGTATTGGCACAAGGAGAGATTAGCAGAAAGAATTGAGAATCAGGAAAAAATAACACGTTTACATGGCCAATTGATTTTCCAAAAAGCTGCTAAAAACATTCAATGGAGAAAAGATCATGTTGTCAATAAATTGTGCTGGAGTAGCTGTATATCATATAGAAAAAGATTACCCGTAACATCCTACTGAAAAATTAATTCAAAGTGGATCATTGACCTTACAAAAGATCTAAAACTATAAAACCAGTAAAAAAAAAAAAAGAGAGAGAAAAACTTGTGACCTGCATTTAGAAAGTATTCTTTACACAGGACATAAAAAGCATGAACCAACAAAAAAATTGATGAGTCAAAATTTATTAAAATTAAAAACTTTTGCTTATCAGGTGATTTTATTAAGAAAGTAAAAAGGCAAGCCACAGATTGGGAGAGAACATTTGTAGTACATATATCTGACAAAAGACATGCATGGAGAACATATAAAGAACTTTTACAAATCAACAACAAGAAGACAAATTACCCAACTGAAGGAACAGAGAGAATTTCCGGGATAGGCCAAGAGAGCAGCCCCATTCATTCCAGATCCTCCTTTTTATATCTTAAAAACCCTGACATAACACAGCAAACTTAGGAAGGTTCTGAAAGGTGGAAGAAAGAAGAGAGACTCTACCTAGAGATCTTGGAACTTGAGAGAGGACAGCAATGAGTTTTCCTTTTGCCAACAGTCAGGGCAATGGAGAAATCTATAACCTGGCAGCAGCGAGAGGTATGGTGGGGGCAAGGGTTGGGGGAGAGCTGGAGAAGCTCCCAGAAAAGTCTGCTCCCCTTAGGCAAAGTACTAGAAAAATAGTAGCCTAACATAAGAGACAATCTGTTTGACAATAGTTGCCCTACTTCAGACAAACACTCTAGAAAGACTGCATTCCCTCCGCCCCTCTGGCCCTATTGTTTCAGCAAGAAACAGGAATCTAATATTTTACACACACACGCACACACACACACATACACACACTTGAGCAGAGGCAGGCAGGGACACTCTGATTCCCCAGCCTGAGTGGTGGTGTTCGGGCCAAGCAAAGAGAGGTCTTCCATCCCCTGCCCACCAGAAACAGGCAGTGCTCCCATCCGCCCTCCTGGGTCCTGTCAGCTGGGCACAGCAGGGAACCGAGACTCCATTTCCAACAGCAAGTGGAATGAGGTGGGGTAAAGAGGCTGCTCCTCAATTAATTAACAATGTAATTCCTCCCTCTCCCTCCCCTCACTTTGCAGTACTCTTCTGAGCAACAGAGGAAATAATCCTGGGTAAAATTCAGCTCTCCACCTGTTCCGTTACTGTACTCACACAGGCAAACAAGTCTGGAGAAAAATGCCAAAATTGTGCTATGTTCACATTAAATTCATGACCAACCTCAAGTAGCCCGTTACCATCGCCTAGCAAGTTTACGGTTTCCACTCCTTCCCTATCGTCTTCCTCTGTGACTATTTCTGATCTTTTCCTTTCTTCTCAAGCCTTCAATATCCCCTTCCCATAGCCAGTCTTACCTGTTGACTCTGCTTCTTCTTTCATGTAGAGGAAAGTAGAGAAGAAGAAGGGAGAAAGCCAAAAAGGAAGGAGAGAGGGAAAGAAGGGAGGTAGGAAGAAAGGAAGGAAGGAAGGAGGGAAGGAAGGGAGGAAGGAAGGATCAATTAGAAGATGTACAGGAAATACCGTAGGATGACCCTGAATGGGTCACACTCTTGATAGACCCATCCCCCTGAGTGTGGAAAACAACCTGTGACCAGATTCTAGACAACAGAACATGGCAATGATGACAGGATATCATCCCCTGATTCTGTTATGTTGTATGGTAAAGGTGAAGGGATTTGCAATGCAATTAAGGTCTCGAATCAGCTTTTGAGTTAATCAAAGAGGAGATTATCCGGGTATCCTGGGTGGGCCTGATCTAATCAGCTAAGCCCTTTAAATTTTTGTGATAATTTGTGTTCTAAAACTTAGATCTATTAGTGTTTGCACAACTGAAACATTTACCAAAATTCATAAAGCTATATATTTAAATGAGTAAATTTTATCATATTTAATTTTACCTCAATAATTGTTTTAAGTTAATGTTAAGACACCTCCTCCCCCCTGCAATGGGATTCTAACAGCAGGATTTATACCCAATGAAGGGTTGAGAGGGAGAAGTGATTTCCTCAGAACTTGCAAAACAGACCATTGGGATGGGTACTTATTTGTAATACTAATCTTTACAGGAGACGCTAAAAGTTTTATGCAAATGACACTCATTTCTTTGGTTTAATGCATGGTCTGGGTATAACCTGAGTGTTCCTGAGTTTTCCCATACTTTGAAAAGTGGAATAAATAGGAAGACCCAACTCCTTAACCACGTTACCTTTTCCAGGTTCAGTAGGTGTATTCAGCTATGCAGTATGGCTTCTTTAGCGCCACAACACAGAGTTGAGCAGTTGCTGTAGAGACCTTAGGGCCTGCAAAGCCTAAAATATTTACTATTAAGTGCTTTACAGAAAAAAATTTGTCAACTGCTGCTTTAGATAAAAGAGAATATACTATACGTCTATTCTAAAGAGGAATGAAACAAAGATAATGAAACTGATAAGACGTAGGTGATGTGGATACACTTATTAAGAACTCTAAGAAACAATATTTACAAAGTCTAACATGCCACTATTTTATAGCTTACATTTATGTAAAAGCATTCTAATTAGCAGCTGTTATTGGAAGTATCTCAATGATACTTTTATTTTCATCTGTCTGTGTACCCCAATTTTTATTGGATCGTGAACCTAAATACAACTGCTATCTTTCCGGGAATATCTTACATCCGGCACTCAGGGGCCTGGGCTCTGGTTTTACTTATTCCTTTTACGTCTACGCTTTTGGCTCTGATAACTTTTCATATGATGCACTATAACCTGATCTATCAGCCAGAAAAATGTAAGTAAATCACACTTTGCATTAAATTTTTTGGCTTTTATGGTTTTCTTGACACATCTCTTTTCTATTCGGTTCCCTATAACTTCACTTTCAACTCACAGAATTTGTAGATTCTGCCAGTTATTACACTTAAGAGTAACAATGTCTGCAAGAATCTCAAGAATCCTTATCTTCTTTTATTTTTCCCTTGTTAAAAAAGTTTTAATAATGGAATATTTTAAACATAAAAGTAGAAAAAAATCATATATGAACTCCATCTATCTAGCCTTCAGCTTCAACAATTATCAACCCATCTCCATTCACTTTTGCCCCATCTCACCTGGTAATTTTGAAGCAAAAACTAAATATAACATTTCGTTTATGTGTGTGTGTAATAATGACACTGTGATTATGTCTTTTTTAAAGTATTTAACATATATAACACACACACATATGGAAGGAGCGAATACCATCAAATATCTGGTCACTATTAAAATCTCTCTGTTTCCAATTTTTAAATTTATTTTGTTGTGTTTTATAGTTCAAATCAAGTCCAAACAAGGCCCACATATTGCAGTTGGCATGTATGTCCCTTAAACCATATATATGGCCCCTCTTCATCTCTGTCTCTCTCTTTTCATTTTTTTTTAAGAAATCTGAACATTTCATAGAGCATTTCCCATCATCTGGATCTTGCTGATTACATCCACTTGGTTTCATCCCACAGGTTTTCTCCCTCTGTATTTCCTGTAAATTGTCTGATAGATGCTCTATCATATTCAGATTTTTTATTGAGGGGGGCAAAACTCCTTCATAGATGGCAGTATGTACTTCAGTCAAGAGGCATAGTATCTGACTATCTCTGTTTTCGCCATGTCAACATCCATTGATGACTTTTGCCTACTACTCTTTTGGGGGTTGCAAGGTAGTGATAGTCTACACTTCTTTTATTAGCTGAAGAAATAGAAATCTCTCTTCATCAACCATTTAATTACACAGAGGCACAGTTTATGTAAGAAGAAGAAGATAAATGTCTAATTCTTTCCCTCTATTTTTAGATTTTCAAAATAATGAATTGAGCTTCAATATCTTCTAAAGATGATCTTTAGCTGTTTTTTTAAACTATTACTGTTAATTCGTGGACTTAAATTTTTCAATGTGTTTCAATCTACTACAATTATTGATGCTCAAATTTTTCCATATTTGGACAGTGGGGTCGTCTTCATGCTGGTGCCTGAGTCCTCCAGACAAGCCTCTGTTATCCCCGATTGCTTCCCTGCTTTCTGGTATACCAAGATATTCTCTGGTCGTGATTTCCTCCCCTAAACTTTGCATCATCTCTTTCTCCAAAGAATTGTGTTTCCTTTTCGTGTATAACGGTATTTATAAACTACAGTCTTCTCAATGGGGATGCTTACATCCCCATTGTAGCTTGCAGCTTACAGCTTACAGCTACTTAGTCTATCACAGTTTCCAGGTCTTTTCAGTGCACAAAGCTGGAAATTTTTTTCTTTCTAAGACAATGTACATTATGGAGGATAGTAATACCCTAACCAAAGCCAGTGCTACAGATTTTTACTAAACCTTACCAAACTCAAATCTTTTTCGACGTCTTCCCATGACAAAAATCCCAGTTCTCAATGACAGCAATATATTTGCATATTTGCTTTATCCTAATATGGCTATTGAAAACACTTTCAAGATTCTTCTTGCAGTTTTTTTCATGTTATAATCCCTGGGAATGTACACTAAAATTATTGTTTTAAAGTCACCTGGTATAGTCCTCTCTGTCTGGTTATCCCACTAACTTAACTTTAAACACAATTAAGCACATTTGTTCCATTTTCCTTTATGCTTTGAGGTATTTTTAAAATTTAAGTTTTTTAAATTGTGTATATAGTTTCATGTTTCTAAAAATCCATGTACAAAACAAGTTCGACTTATATTCATGTATCCTTTCATTCCTTTAGGTGTCCATTTACATATTTTTAAAGAATTCTTCTTCTATTATTTTAATAGAGGAAAATATTAAAATTTTACATATGTGTGCTTGTGTTTCTATGTATATGTATGTATTTTTGCCCCTTCTTATATAAGCAGTAGCATATTATCCATACTTTTCTCATGTGCTTTTTTCATTTAATATAACCTACGGATTGCTTCCATTGTATATACAAATATTCCCCATTCCTTTTTATAGCTGCATAGTATTCCATTGTGTGGTGAACTATTGTCTCTTTCACCAGTCTTATATTGATGGACATTTGAGTTTTTTCTTTACTTTTGTAGGTTCTAATGAATATCTTGGTGCATACTTCTCTTTGCATTTTTTTCCCAGCATATCTTTAGGATAGATTCCTACAAGTAGGATTGCTAAGTCAGAAAGTAAATCCATAGATAATTTTGCTATATATTGCCAAATTCTCTTCTGTAGTGGTTGTACCATATTGTGTTTTCACCAAAAATGTATGAGAACGCCTGTTTCCCCATAGTCCCTCCAACAGAGTATGTTATCAAGCTTTTGGATTTTTGCCAATTTGAGGATGGGAAATGGCATCTCAGTGAGGTTTTAATTAACATTTCTCTAATTATGAGAAAGTTGAACATCTTTTCATTGCTATAGAGCAATTTGTACTTTTTTTAAGTGAACTACTTGTTCATCTATCTAGTCCATTTTTTCTATAGGGCCTTGGATTTTTTTCTTTCAGTTTTTAGAAGATTTTTATATATTAGGGATATTACTTTTTGTCTATGATAGAAGTTGCAAATATTTCCCGTTTGTCACATATTTTTAACTTTGCTTCTTGAGTTATTTTGCAAGCATAAGACTTCCTAAGTTTTTGTTTTTTGTCTTTTGGGGAGGTTTATGTTTATAAGTCAAATTTATGAATCTCCTCTCTTACTGCTCATAAATTTTGAATCATGTCGGAAAAGTTTTCTTCACTCCCGGATTGTAAAGGAGTTCACTCATATTATCTTTGGGTACTCATATTATTTCGTTTCTTTTTTTTTACCTTTGCATCTCTGGCCCATTTGGAAATTGTATTAGAATAGGTTTTAAGAGTGAACTCAACTTTATCTTTTTTTTTGTATGACTATTAAGTTATCTAAACTCACTTATTAAAAAGTCTATATTTTCCCCACTAATTGGAGTTGTCATCTTCATTGTATACTGCCACTTGAATTTCTGGAGTTTCTATTCTGTTCCTTTGCTCAATCCATTCATCTGTCTTATTTAACTCTGAACTTAATTTCTAACATATTTTGCTTTTAGTAGTACTTTGACTACTGCCACTGTTTCTACTACTTATCTATACAACTACCACTAACAGCAGTGCAATCACTTGTATTTTTAAAAATTGAGCACATTCGCTAATGTTACTTTTGGTGTTACTTTGGTCATTTTGACCACACACCTGTGAGGTAGGTCAGAGGGGCATTGTATATCCTTTTACAGGCCAGACTCCATATGCTTTACCTCTGCTCCTGTAACACCCTGAGATATCTTTACCGTTTCATCTCCCACAGTATGTTGAAATGATCCCTTTATGAAAACGATTAGAAATTCCTGTGTCTTATAAATACTTGGAATGTGGCAAATGCTCGATCAGTGTTTGTTATTGTTAAACTGACTGCTGAAACGGAGACATAATTTAATTAAATGAGTTGCCCAAGACTTCACAGAAAATGGTGGAAGTAGAACCAGAAACGAGGTCTTATTTTTCTCAGTCTAGAGCTCATTTTATTACACCATCTACTCAGTCAGTGAAGCAGGGAAAATATCACCCCCAGAAGCCTCTGCACCTGTTCTCAGAGCTCTGTGGTCTGTGGATCACTGCTCAGCAGCACATGCGCTCCTGGTAGTCTGTGGAATGGGTTCAATGTGCAAAAATGCGTCTGAGACATTGTCTCTGTCAGACTCAAATAGCAGGAAAGAGGAAAATGTAAAGTATAAACGTTTATTGAAAGACCACTTTGGCACTTTCTGGAGTGTGTAATTATCAAATAATTCTGCGTGTTTGTAATATATATACATACATATGTACATACATAATTTTTAGATTCCAATTTTCTAAATAGCTGTGCAGCAGCCATCCATTCACTTCCCAATCTCCTATTTGAAAATATACTCAGCTGAATAAAGAAATACAATTCTTCAAATAACAGATCTTTATAATCAACTCTGTTTACTGCCAGCCTATTGTAGTTCATGTGTTACATATTTTAACATGTGATAAGGTAACCTTTCTGTGGACATTTACAAGAAAACATTTTATCAGCTGCAAGTAAAATTATAATAGAAAATGTTCACCAGTGGTGTACTTTACACAATACTCTACAAAATGAATATTCTGGAGTTGTTTTTTGTTTTGTTTTCTATTTCCAAGTTATAAGATCACCCAACTATGATGAAGTAAACTCTGTCTTCCTTCTAGCAAAGTATATAATCCTTATTTTGGCTTCTTTCTTTCTGATGACTAAATTGGAAATTCCTCAAAGCTGTAATTCAAAGCCATAGGTGACCTTAAAGAAATGATTTTTCATATGCTACCTTTTATTTTAAGGTAACTTTTCAAATGTGGACCATGCATTCCATTATGTTTAGCTGTCAAGCACAGCCTTCATTTGCATTTCTTCCCACCGCTATAATTTTGAGAACTGGCAGGTGACCAAAGAAGAAAAAATGTGCATCTACCATCTAGAGTGCAATGTAGGCTTTTTTTATTATAATTAAGTAGCATAGATATTCATGATTAGATCAAGGTCAGAGGAGCAGAACATCAGAGCCAAGGACTTAAAGGTACAAAGAATAGAAAAATTGCTTTCTAATATTTTTTTTTAAATAGTAATAGCTACAATCTTTAAGTTTTGCAATAAAACATTTAAAATAGCTCATCTGTTTTATTTTAAAATGTGCACGCCTGGTGTGTTTGCCGTGCACATTTAAAGTGGAGCTTGAAGTCTCAGTTGCATTTTCATTCCAGTTTTTTTTCAACCTCTCATTTCTGCTCCTGGTGCAGAAAAGCAATTTGAGAATTATAATGACAATGGATTTTTTTTTAAGCCTGAGTCTACATGACACCCAAAATTATTTGTACAGAAGGCATAAGTTTTCTATTAAGTCTAATGGATTAATCCAAGGAGGTGGTGTGATATTTAGATGCAGATGTTTTCAATAGGATATCCCTCCTAACATTCAGTGAGAACTCTGTGGTTTGATGGAACAACACCTCCTCCCCTTAGGTACACACCTTATTATACAGTTCCTTTTCTTGCCCTCTCTAACTAGCTTATTGGCTCCCTCTCAGTCCAGCTAGTCAATTTAGTTTTGTTACTGCCCTCCCTTCTTTCCCTCTGACTTAGGACCCATCTAGCACCTCGCCCACTCTTTCTCAGTCTCCTAAGCTAACTTTTCTCCTCTGATACTCTCCTAACTGACAGGGAGCCCTAGGATTTCTTCAAGGGACCTCATCTCTTCTCTTCCCATCCTCTTTCCTTAAGTAATCTCTAGTTTCATGCCTTTTAATGCCAATGACACAAGAAACACTCAATTTCATATTGACTTCTCTCTTCACCTTGAAACTCATATATGTGACTTCCTGTTTGACATTTTCACTTAGTTCTCTAATAGACACCTCCAAATTAACCTGACCAAAACTCGACTCCTGATTCACCCAACTACAAACTGACTGCTTTCTTGTTTTCTCCACCTCAGCGTGTCACCATCACTCCATTGTTTAAAGGACAAAAATGTAGTATTATCAAATCTTCGCATTTCTTCATCCATTCCCCATGTCAGAAAATTCTATTGATTGTTCAGAAACATATTCTGTTCACTTCTCCTCCTTGCTACTAATATGTCCAAGTCACCACAACTTCTTGCCTGTCCCCTAACTTCCTCTCTAGTCCCCTAAAATACATTGTCTACACAGCTATAAGAGTTTTAGAGTAACTTTTTAAACATTTACCTAATATGATATCTCTGAACTGCATAAAACTTTTTTTCTTTTTTGAGGAAGATTAGCCGTGAGCTAACTGCTGCCAATCCTCCTCTTCTTGCTGAGGAAGCCTGGCCCTGAGCTCCCATTTTCCTCTACTTTGTATGTGGGATGCCTGACACAGCATGGTGTGCCAAGCGGTGCCATCTCCGCACCCAGGATCCGAACCTGCGAACCCCGGTCTGCTGAAGTGGAACGTGTGCACTTAACCACAGCGCCACCAGACCAGCAACTGCATAGTGGTTTCCCATAACACTGGAGATAAACTCCAAGCTCCTTGCTTTGGCCTGTGAAGTCTGACTCCTGACCAACTCTTGGACCTCGTCTCCTTCCAATCTTCTTTTAACTGAGCCACTGCCTCATTGGCCTTTACTGTTCCTGAACCTCTCCCAGCTCATTTCTACCTCATGACGTGTCTGGCATATGCTTCCTCCACGTCTTCTTACCTACTTGCAGTCATTCAATTCTCAGTTCAAATTTCAACTCTTTAGGGCTCCTCTATACCCTACCACACAATGGGTCTCTATCTTATCAGTCCATTTTGTTTCCACCAGTGAACTTGCCAGACTATTTTTCTGCTTGTTTAATCTCTCCCCCACCAGAAAAAAAACTCAGGGATTTGTAGGTCTTTTTCACTGCTATATTCTCAAGTCCTAGAAAAGTTCCTGGCACATAATAGGTACTTAATAAATATGTTGAATGAATAACAGATTGCATTCACATTTGTTTGGCATCAATTATGTACACTCTCAGTGCTAGTGAAAATTTTAGACCTCATTCATGTTTAATCATTTCTTGTTCTTAACAGTTTTGTTTTTGTGGCTTCATATCCCCATATCAGATACAACTTTACTTGTTTAAATAAATTCGTGTTTCAGAGTATGTATTCAATTGAGCCAGTGCTACTCAGAGTCTGATCCATGGAGCAGGGCTGTTCAATGGACTTTTTGTTACCGATATGCAGACAAATAAATTCAGACACTGAGAGAAAACATGGAGAAATATTTATGGAAAGTTATATTTTTTCGTCTGTTGAATCTAATAATAAAAATATCAAGGCATATTTTGTTTGCCTTTGTCTTATTTTATTCTTTATGTATTTCATTTTTAGTGTATTTCACAAATGTATTGACATAATTGTTGAGAAATTTTTTTTAAAAACTGATCTTTTAACACAGCTGGTTTAAGAAGCACTAATCTAAGCTACTTTCCTTTAGAAATAATACAATAATGATATTTAACTGTTCAATAAAATTATTAAATTTATCATGAATTAAAAGCAGATTCAAATTTATCTTGCAACAGACAGTGATTTGTTTATACAAAAAAGGAATAGAGAGTTTAAAACATTATATTCAATATAATGAATTTAAAAAGTAAAGGAGAAATTGGGGAGAATCTCTTTGCCAATAGTCTTTCACCATGCACATAGTTAGCATTTCGTAATAAAGCCTGTTTGAAAGCATAGAGTAAGTTGTAACGATGCCAGTAACAACCCTACTATCTGAACAGCACTGTTTTGCAAGAGCAGAGCAGAGAACAGTTGATGAGCAACAGAGACAAGCTCATAAGCAGAGGTCAGGAAGTTAAGCTCCTAGCCCAGACCTGTTCAAATTCAGTATCTAGACTGTTCATGAAAACATTCTCAGTTCTCAACTTACTAAAACCTTAAGTAAACTCATTTAAATAGCTAGAAACGTCTCATAATAGAGCAGTTCTTCCTGCAATAATAAAGAGAAGTCCTTATTACTTCTTTCTAAGAGATACAAAGCTTGGCTACTCGTGGGTGCTTCTGCACCCTTGGCTTTCTCAGTCCCTGGGCCTTTCATGTGTGTTTGTCAATAGTGACTAAGAAGAGGCAGTAGTAACTATAGATATGAGTCCATCTGTCAGCAGTTATCCTGACATACGTCCACCTGACCTAAATACACTTCATAGAGGCCACCAAAGAGCCATCGTTGTAATCACTCTTGGTCACTACCAATTTGGGCTGGATTTGATTCAGTGACTTAGAGGTTAAAGGCTCCATATTCAATTCTGAGGGTTCCAGCTTCCTCAATTAATCAAAAACTGACATAATAGTTCTATTACAACTGAGATCAAGTCAATATAATCACTTTATAATCATAAAAAGAAATATTAATAAATATTCTTTATTTAAAAATAAAAGCCAATACTCTATGACATTTAAATGAACTTGGTTAGAATGCATTTCACCTGGAATTTTATCACAGGAAACTTGAACATAACCAAAATGACCATCAAATTATACTTTGAGTTTCTATATTGGCCTTCTTTGGAGAAACTCAAACTTTCCAACATTTATTATACCATTTATTCTACAACCATGGTTTGATGTCTATATAATTTGTGAAAAGATTTATCTGGTCAAAAGGGGTGCTATGAAAAATTGTAACAATTATGATGGCACAGCTGAACTGCTAACTAAATGGGGGTCTCTAATCTGTCATTGTATCAGGAAGTCCTAATGGAGTCAAAGAAAAGGTGGAATCTGAAAGATCATAAAATGAACAACAATGAGGTTGCAAATCACTAGCAGTAAGTGACTGCAAGCTTCTAAGGCCATAAAATGCTTCTGATGCTAACGCGACAGCCACATAACCCCAGAGGAAGCTACTGGAAAAGTCAAAAGCCAACTAATGCAATCTGAACTTTGAGTGACACTATCAACAAGTACAAAGTCATTGAAGAGTTCAAAGTTTAATCTTATGTCTGAAATTCAAGGATAAAGTCAAAGCAGGGACTATGTTTCCCTTCATCTCCATGTCAAAGTAAGAAGCCATCCTCTCCCTGACAAGTAAAGTGAGGATTATTTATATAACCATTTACGTTAAAAAATAGGAGCAGTTCTTTGTGTTAAGGCTGTAAAAGAAAGTTCAAGTTGTCTTATTCATTAATGAGTTAAAGTTAGAGACTTCTGAGAGATTCTGAAATCTTTTACTTTGGTCTTTTATTTTGTTACTCTTCTTCCCTTTTTAATATGTTCCCATTGATCTTACCTTTTTCATTTTTTACATCAGCTGTCAGGCACCACCTTGGGCTGGTCACCAGGATGCCAGAACCGTTGTCAGAAGCTTCTTCCTTTGAATTCAACCCCTTAGGTGCTAAAACCTTCTCAGTCACTTTACTTCCCTTTATCCTTGCAATTGTCGTCTTTCTGATGGACATCTTGGAAAATTGAAGAACAATTCCTTTACTAATACATAATATCTCCAATTATTTGCAGGTTGCTCCCTCCTGACAACCTTTAGGGTGTTTGTTAATGCACTGAAAACATGCTGTCTGCGATATTGCCATCTTGGCAGAGACGTGACAAGCTGGTTAGACCATGCCAAGGAAAAAAATGGTGGCTGCTACAGTGAACTCCATGTAGAAGACACAAAATTGTTTTTCACCCTTCTCCCTATCTTCATTTCTCAGCTCCTACACAGAATGTGCATTATGCAGGTAAGGAAGCATAATTAACACTACCTCCACAACAATCAAATGATTGCACATTAACATTATAAATAAACGTTTGTTTTCACCCCAGCAAGCGCTTCCCATACACTTTGTCAGGCAGTTATCCTATAAAGGCTTCTAATCATTATAGCCTGTAATTTCAAGAGCTAAGAGGGGTCAAGCAGAGGCATACCTGAGGAGAATCTGCGTATGCTGTTTCTCCTGTAGAACTATAAATGTCTGTCGGGAGGGGCAGACAATACTTCAGGGTGCACAGGTGTAAGGCATAAGAGTAGGGCATGAAAATATAGGCTCTATGGACAATTACCCAACCTTCCCTTAGCTAAACATTTTGCCTGCCTCCTTCATTAAGCCTTTAAAAACTGGTACTAACAAGTAGCTAAATTGACTGATTTGAGTACCACCTCCACTGTGCTCTTAAGTATAAGTCCTAATGAGCAAGTGATTCTCTCCCCACCTACTCTTAGTTCCTTGGTGAATCAGTCCTTATGCTGTGGAGAAATCAAAAAGAAAGCACTAAGTCTAAAGTACCTTTTATAAATATATGTGGTTTTTAAAACATTTTAACGTGGTTAAGGGTCAAAGACTAACTTACTTATGAAGCAATATCAATGATTATAAAAGTCTTTGAAGAAATTTGGGACTATCTTCATTGCTAACCTCAACTTAGAAATTAGAAAGCTAATGAGTGAGTTATACTCATAAATCATAAAACAATAAAGCTGAAAAGAAACTTAGGGATTAATTTACTCAATTACTTCATTTGTTGAAGAGAAAACTGAGGCTCAGGAAAATTAAATGATTTTGCAGAAGTCGGGTAGGTCACACAGTGAATAGTTGTGAAAGAACTCTTGACCTTTAGTACAATGCTTGCTCCTCCAAACCAGGAGTCTGCAAATTTCTGTCTGGAAGCCAAGTCCAGCCCACTGCCTTTTTTTGTGTGTACTTCAAGGTAAGTAGGTTTTTACATTTTTAAGTGGTTGAAAAAAGTCAAAAGAAGAAAAATATTTTGTGGCTCATGAAAATTACATGAAATTAAAAATTCAGTGTCCATCATAAAGTTTTATTTAGGAACTGGCCCGGTGGTGTAGTGATTAAGTTTGCGGGCTCTGCTTTGATGGCCCTGAGTTCATGGGTTTGGATCCTGGGTGCAGACCTACACACTGCTCGTCAAGCCATGCTGTGGCAGCATGCCACATACAAAGTGGAGGAGAATGGGCACAGACGTTAGCTCAGGGCCAATTTTCCTTTCCAAAATAAGTAAATAAAGTTTTATTTGAACACAGCCACTCTGATTTGTTCGTTGTACTGTGTCTGCTTACGCATGAAAACAACAGAGTTGTGTAGTTCCAATAGAATCCATATTTGGAAATATTTACTACCTGGCTTTTTATAGAAAAGTTTGCCAACCCTTCTTCTAAACAATATACGAAAGCTAGACTGACTTAGCAGGTTCAACCTCCCTCTCGACTCCACAATAGCAATAGCTGGCACAAAAGCACAAAAATATTACCCATATAATGATCATTTATATCATAAAAACATCTTAGAACGGAGAAATTAATAATGAGTATAAAATTACTAAGTGGTCTATAGCTAGCCTTGAACCTTGTGTGCACATAGCACAGATTACTGATTTTTTATCTTCATAATGCAGTGACATCTGGCATTTCTTTTGGCTAAATTGGATCCTTCTCTGCAAACCGTCATGTATTTTTAAATTTGATATAAATTACAATAAATTTTGATAAACTAATTTTTAAGCATCTCACCAAATCTAGATGCCCAGTTTATTGCAAAGAACAAAAATTAATACTTATTGATCACCTATACATGTTATAGCTTCTAAAAGATGACTTCACAGTATCTAATTTAATCCCCACAACAAGCCTATATGTCTGATACTGTTAACCTTAATCCGAGGCTCAGAGACATTAAGTAACTTGCAACTTGTTCGATGTCACCCTCCTAATATATGACAGAGCAGCCATCCCAATTTAGGACTCATATCAACTCCCATACTTTGCTATTACCCACAATGCCTGTCTTGCAGCTGGGTTAAAAATCCCTGATACAGACTGTATAGTTTCCAAAATTATATATACTAGTGTTGTGCTAGAAACTTCAAAGAAAATGGTTCAAATGTACTCAAGGGAGGCAAAGGAACTTCCATTGAGATAGGCTGGAATTCGATTTTTGCCTTCAGATGAAATAATCACCAGTATAAAGGCAATCAAAGTACCAAGAATAAAACATCATAGAATTCCATATTTTAAATTTAGTAGCCATTATTGACCTTCAGTTCCAAGACATACATTTAAAATATGTTGATATGAAGGCCAATGACGTTGCCATTTGACATTACTGGCCATTCAAAGGTGAAAATGAATCTCTATTGACAGCAATTATTTCTGAATACTCAGAGGCTTATGTGAAATAAAAGTATTTAAAATTTTAAAAGGGGATGATTTCAGAACTTGAGGCAGAAGCAGAAATGATTTCAAGCTTTCAAGACACTGGAGCCTTTTCTTAGATTAGGCAATATATTAACATTGCTTCACTAAAGATTAATAGTACATTGGCCACATTATTAAGTTAACAGGTTTCTGTGTCTGTGATTCATGCCGATAATAACTTTATTCCTATTAACAATAATTCTCATTTGAAATCAGTAACAGAAACTTCCAAGTTGTGCTGGGAGCCTTTCAGTCTTAGAGTAATTCTGCTGCCGGCACTTTTTTTTAAAACACATCATTCACTTTCCTCTGATTGGGGGATACGTGCTTAATAATTTTATTGAACTAGGGCAGAACTGGCTAATGTTCCCTTCATTCTTGCCATCTGTACCCAACCAAAACAATTATTGTTTACAATCCTCAGGGTCAAAGTAAAGATTGGAATATAAATTATCGTCAGGACATATTTTATATAAATAGAAAGAATCTCAGTGAAAATGAGGTCCACTCCTAGGCTTAGGCAGTTAACATGGCAATAGGCTCATTTGAAGAGTGCTGGGCTTGTTAACAGCCGTGCTAACTTATGACTGATTCTTCCCCATACCTTCTCTATTTGAACAGCTGATAAAAGAGAAGGAATTAGTGAAGGTTTCACACAAGAAGTTGTCATTTGGATGTTTGAGCAGGAATACTCTCCCAGGATGGTGGTAAAGCAGGAATCTTGATGTAATTCATACACTGTAAGAAATATAGTTTGGAGATTCCATTCCTCAAGGACGAGACTCAGACTGACTTCCTCTTCAAGTCACTCAGTAGCTTTGTGAGCCACTGGGAATTAAAGAAATATATGTGCTACCAATGGTAATGATGAGGATGTGATGATTGAAACAAAGCTCCTGAACTAGAAAAGAGAGGAGAGGCCCCCTTTCCTGTGACACTGTGCTTTCGTTCTGATGTCATAACCTACTAACAAGAGGTTTGGAATACGTGAAGAGGCTCCAAGTTAGGGTTGGGGTTTTAGTTAGTATTGGAGTTATTTTAAAAATGAAGAAATTCTACCACTATATTGAGGGTTTTGGGTGGGGTAGAGAGTATTATTTTTTTTTCATTTCTTTTCTGCTACTTTATTATTTGTTATTTTCATATAGTTTCCTTTGTGGTCCACTAGTAGCACACAATTAATCTAAAAGAAGAGTGTAAACACAGTATGTTTTCTCTCATTTTCCAACGTTACTTAACTCATGTTAGAAATGAGACCAATCCAGAGAGTCCACATAGCCCACAACAAGTAACATCTTTCAACACTCTTCTTAGGGGCCACTCCTCTTGGGAAAAAATTATTCCTATATATTTTGCCACCAAACTATTTAAAGGATCTACTCTGGCCCAATGCTCTTTTTCATCAAGGTGTAAACAAACATTCTTAATACTTTCTATTGGTTTTTGTTTCATCGTTCAAAAAAAAGTTTATTTGCTTATATGTAGAAATTAAGTTATTTGATTTCTTCTGTGCCATCCTAAGCAAAAAATTGGGGCCACTTTTACTTTTCATAGGAAAATTAAGAAGATAGACTAGATGACAAAATATTCCTCCATAAAGAATCGGGTGTGTTTTCAATAGGCTAAATGGAGCTCCTCCTGCCCTGTGTCTGCTCATAATTGGAATCTTGAAGAACTGGGGACTATGTAGCTCATCTGTCACCGAGTTCATGCAAGGAACAAGGCTTATGCTGCAGGATGCTTTCTCCAAAGTTAGACCACTGTCTTCAAGCACGGCTGCTTCCCCGTCAAATACAGATTCCTTCAGGATATTATCGGCAGACCATGAATTCCAACCTGAATTTGGATGGATTTCTTCTGCCCATTGCAGCAATGAATGTCTTCAGCATCCTACCACTGTTAATTCTGCACCCGCCTCTTTCCCTCTAAGAGAAATGGGCCATTTCTGTCAGCATGCATTAGTAAGTACAACTGGCCATGTCAAGCAAATTGTTTGGAAGTTTTTTTTTAAATAAAAACACTCTGCTAAGATCTAAGCTAACTGTATGCTCTGGAGTAGGGTCAGATTTTGACAAATTGGGAAAAAGGTGAATTTGTGATTGATAACATCCAGCCTCTCAAATCTTTACCCAGAGATCACTGTCCCATCTTCTTCCCATCCTTTTATGCTTCCTCAGAAGACACACGTGCTATAAACACATGGTGAAACTTCCAGCACCATCAAATGGCCTATCCTTCTTCAAGTAAGGCAGTATTTACTCCTTAGTCAATGCTGAATATGTTCTTAAAAATTAACACAGGTAATAAACCTAAAATACAATGCTTGGCTGTACTTCTGAACCAGTAGCAAATTCATTAAAAATTAGTATGTGATTCACGGTTTCAATATAGCACTTCTTCAAATAGTAAAGTGTATAGCAATGCTTTTCAAACTTTTTTTTCCAGCTTTATTGAGATATAGTTCACTTATAACATTGTGTAAGCTGAGGTGTACCACGTGATGGTCTGGTACACATATATATTGCATAATGTTTACCACAATAAGATTCATTAACATATCGTTTACCACACATAATGGCCATTTTGCTGTTGTTATGGGGAGAACATTAAAGCTCTACTCTCATTTTGCAAAGTGAAAAAATTTAAGACATCTTAAACACATCAGAACACAATCAGGAGACCATAAAATATACGCTAAAGTCCATTCTGATTGCACTGTCCTCTGCCTAGCTGTGGTCTCTCAGGTACTGCCGTGGAACGAGAAGACAAGTGCTGGCGCAGCAAAAGCAGGCTCAATCTAAGAATCAGAGATGTGGGTCTTAGCTTCTGCTTGACCATTGAGCTGCTGCTGGGTGGTTTTGAAGAGCCACCTGACCTTTCTTGTCTTCTAATTCACTTAGTTTTTCCACTGAGGGGCATACCCTGGATAAATGGTGGGTCTGTTTATTCTGTAAGACCTTTACAATCACTCCAGATGCCATCAGTGCCTGGGGCATAGTCCTGACACATGGGGAAGCTCTATAAATGTTAGCTAGTGTTATGAGTCATCATTTGCAGGAAACAGGTCTCCTTGTTTGGTGGACATAAACAGAAAGCAGAAGGAGTTTGAAACTTGAGAAATATCATCTAACAGTAACCTAATGTCTTCTACTTGAGAAATAATCTCATTGAAATAGTCAGGATCAGGCAACTGAAAGATTCTCTTCTCTTGGTTAACCTGTTCTTATTCTTAATTCCTCCTCTTTAAAGATCTGTGGAGACCATGGAGTCTTCTGGTAAGACATGATGACATTTTTTGCTGTCTATTTATAGAAGTTACATTTTAGGGTGTGTGCTTCCTGTTCTTTACCAAGGCCATCGACAAAGTCAATCCAGACCACATCTCAGGGTAGATTTGTCTTCGGAAAGAACTCCAAGTGACTTAACTTGCCTTAGTTTATTTTATTATCTTCAATTATAGAGGCCTTTAGTACATAACTTTTTAAAATTTATTTCTTGAGACAGTAACCCCAACATTATTTATTGTAATAGGCTTAGGCAAACTATAAATCTTAATAGATTTTGACAATCCCTAAATTTTAAAAAGTACTCTTTTGTCTGCCAATGTAGAAATCCCCAAACCAGTGCTTACTGAATGCCCAGCACTATATGAAGATACAAAAGAAAAGTAAGACATTGTACATATCCTCAGAAAGTACACTATTAAAAAAGACAAAATGGGAGTAAATTTATATTGCAAAATGCTGAAAACTTTGGCAGTCTCGTACAGTATCATGAAAATCCAGTCGGAGCTTCCAAATTATGCTTAATTACTAAAAAAACTTTTGAATTGAGCAACTTTAGAAAAATATGCTATACAACATGGCTGAAAGAACCACATTAAATATCCTTCCAGAGAATGAGAGATCTTAAATTCACTTTAAATATGTCCAACTTCCTGTTGGACAATGCTCCACTCCTGTATATTTGAAATCATGTCTATTCTTAAAGAAAGGGTTTTTTTTTTCCTGGATAGAGGAAAGTTAGACAGAGTTATCTAATATATTTTTTATGTTAATGAACTAAATATTCCCCTTCAAGATTGGTAACAAGACTTGTTGGGCAGGAAAAAAAAACTAGACTCACTTTTTAAAACCTGAGCTGTGTTCCTCTGAGTACAGAATACTGAATTCAGTTGTTTTAAACCAGACTTCATTCATCTGTTCATTTACATACTTGTTTATCTATTTGCATAATATTTTGCTATGGGACTATAAAAAGTGTGATGATAAGCATCTTTTTAACTGGATGCTTGCTTAAGTTTTCCATATTCTGCTTATGATTATGAAAGATTAACAAGTTTTATCAGGACATATAACACAAACTTAGGGTACTTTTTGATAGTAATTTATATAACTGAATTAGCCTAATATTAAAATTTCCTTTCACTTTAAACCCAAGTGCCTTGAAAATGTGAGTGAAGAATATAAGTATATAAATTATGAACAAATAAATATTTATGAGTTCCTAATTTGAAACTAGGCACCTTCTTATCCCATTTAACCTCATGACAAGCCATCAAATAGGTCAAGGGTCACAAAGATGGTGTCATTTGAATTCAAGTGTTCTCATTGCATTATTATTATTATTATTACTGTTATTATTATTACCGAAGTTAAATGATCAGTGTTAATTTGGAATCCTTACTGCCATTTCCAATTAATGCCATGAAGTGAATGAAAAACTTATTTTGTCACCACAGAGGGCAGTTACTCCTTAGACCCTCCAATTCCCCACTCCCTTCCACATGTAGTCATTCCCCTACCGCAGAACATCACGTTTACGAGGCAGATGGTGCAGGCGATACTGATGCCTAGAGTTTGACAGGGAAAATCACAGCCCAGGCCAAGAGTGAGGGATGGCAAAATCTCACTCAGTTTGGCAAACTAGAAATTTAATAAAGGAAAATATAAACTTACTTTTTTTATCAAGCTCATGAAGTCACAAAAGACGGGTGTCTGATTCAAGATAGGACATTCCTGAGTATATCACCTAAAGAAATCAAGAACTATATCACAATACCAGTTATGAAAAGCCTCCAAACCTTCCAAAACTGTGAAAGGCAAAGGCCTGATATGCTCAGAGTGTTTTATCAAGACTGTATGTTCCTCATGTTACACGTGAATGGAGTTATCTATTTAAGGTCAATCTTAATTCACCAAAAATCTAGAATCAGTGATATCATTGTAGGATTTATCCTGTGTCATAATTGGACATACTTCATTTTAGCCTTTTTCAGTTCAAAAGTGTTTACACCATGAGTATTTCCTTTCCTTACTATTAATTAAAATCCTGCAGAATGTGGCATTTAATAGTTAGTGCTGATACACACAAGTATTAATCTGACTAAAATTAGCCTAATTAAGACTGTTATTAAGTCTTACACAAAGTATAAGTGTACAACACAGTAGGTAGCAATTATCTTGGCTTTTAAACAACATTTAAACTGAAATGTGAATGAAATATATTCGAGTATCTGGCAGACCTTCCTCTTTAAAATAAAAACCTGAAAATTCAAATTCTAACTAAAAGTCCTTTCTAATATAAGTAAGAACAATTTTCCTTTTTACATAACTAGTAACTTCTACTAGTTCTAATAATTGGCAATGATATAAAGGGTCTTTTTTGGTTGGAATCAAACTTGAAAAATTAAAAAATGGGTTGGGGATCAAATCACCTTTATCAAAAGTAAGATTATTTTAACAAAACTACTTTTTCTCTGTTACAGTTTTAGAACTAAAATATTTTTCCAAGAAACACCACCATGCATACCCATTGCAAAATACCTGATCGGAGAAACTGTGTAAATACCAAAAAAAGTAACATGTAAATATCTATTCTGAATAACTTATTCATTTAGCTGTTCATTTGTTTAACAAAAGCACATCATGTTCTCAGATTCTTATTTTTAAAGTTGACGTCAACACTGGAATTAAATTGGCGGTGAAGTAGACCATCTAGTACACTATATGGAGCAACTATTGATGCCTTAGAGATACATTTGTGTATCTGACCTCCATGTAAATGAGTTAACCTGTTTTACATGCAGAAGATAAAATGTAAACTGAAGCTGAGTCTCCTGAAATGAATTCCAGTGGTCTAAAGGAAAATAAAAGATGGAAGATGGATAGCTCAGTTCAAATATAGGAACACCTCATAATAGGAGAAACCATAGAAGTAAAAAACATATGCCATTCTTACAGTGGATGAGAAATATCTTCCACAAAGGCAGCAGATACAAATGACAATAAAGTTATAGCTGCCTTTATGAGAGTGGTTAATGGACACCAATATGTCCTCACATGAGTGAATTTCCTATGCTGGGGGATTTGCCAAAATCATGGATCCAAGGACAATTTCTGAAGGACTCAATAGAACCTCATACTTAGGGTTGTGAGCTTACATATCAGAGACTCGTACATCAGACTACCCAGAAAAAAACCATAATTTTCTCAGTGAGTAAATTTAGTCAGTAGAAGAATCTTTTATCTGTTTTTCAGTATTAGATTTTGCTTCAATATGAAATGGCAAGTGCAAATCTAACATTTGAATAAATTCTAACTTTCTTTTATTTCATTGTGGTCTAATTTGGAAAATTATTATGTGGTAGGATAATAGAATAAATCATAAGAGCTTCAAGACTCTTAGGGACTCGTCTGCAACCAGATGGCCAATATTAAAACATAAATTATTTATTTGAATATAATATCTCCTTTGGAACCATTGTGCTTTATCTTGTAAGTACAGATCTGCTAGAGGTTTAAAATGTGTGCATTCTGATAAACTACACTCTGCTTTGGACATGTTATGATTTCATAGAAGTTAAGAATAAAAATGGAGCGGATTAAATTTAAGTTGGAATCAGACCTTGTTTTGAATTTTAAAAAAGTCATTTTTCACTGGCGCCAGGGGGCAGTAGCAAATAAAAGGCAAATGCAGTTATCTAGATCCTTCAGGTGAAATATGCCTTGCCCTAAAATACCTGGGAAAATCAGTTAACTATGTGTGATTTGCTTGAAATTGTCTAGAGAACTGTCTTTTGTTGGATTTTGCTAGATGAGGTCTCAGCACGCTATGCTAGAGTAGTGCTTCTCAATGTTTAATGTGTGTAGGAATCTTCTAGGGATCTTGTTTAAACGCAGATCTGATTCAGTCGTCAGGGTGGAGCCTGAGATTCTGCATATCTATCAAGCTCCCTGCTACCTACGCTACTGGCCAGGAACTAGACTTTCAGTGTAAAGACAGAAGAAGAGGCCAAAAGACTGATTTCTCAAGCATCATGCCTGTGTACAGGCAGCAATAGCCCAGGTGAAAATGGTGCAATGTCTCATCAGGTCAGAGGTAAAACTCAGGAGCAGGCAACAGAAGCTGATGACTAATCCTGGGGTTGGCCAACCACCGCAATTTATGGCCCAAATGTGGCCTGTCATCTGTTTTTCTTGGCCTGAAAGCTGCCAATTGTTTTCACAGATAAACATTTGCAATTGATTTGATGATAGGAAACAATAACTGAACACCAGTCAAATGAAATTGCATCACCTCCCTCAAAAGAATTGTTTTGAATTTCATCCATAAAAATTTTGTAGAAATTTATTTTCTCTCTTGATAGATAAGTGCCTACATATCTTCAAAATTTTGCCTTTGTCCCACAAAAACTAAAACATTTACTACTGGTGTTTTCTATAAAAAAATTTGCTGATCCCTTGTCTAAATTATTGCCTTTAATACCGTAAACTTTCCTGGATAAAATATGAGCCTTTTTATATAGCACAGGTGGTAACCATGAAAGGACGGGGGCATTTTGTTACTTATCTAGATTACCCTAAATTAGTTAGAATGAGGGTGGTCATAGAAGATACTCATAGAATTCAAATTCTAAAACAAGAAAACAAACACAGTTTGGAAACTTATTCCTACCCACCTCAACACTTTCTTTAAAGTTGTCGTAATTATCATGGATAATATAATTTGCGCAGTTGGAACAACTTAATTTGTGTGTAATACCTGAACATACCTGTATTAGTCTGCTGGGGCTGCTGTAACAAGATACCACAGACCAGGCAGCTTAAACAACAGAAACTCCTTTCTCACAGTTCAGGATGGTAAAGTCTCAGATCAAGGTGTGGGTGGGTTTAGCCTTTCCTGAGGCCTCTCTTCTTGGCTCACAGATGGCCACCTTCTCGCTGTGACCTCACATGGCCTTTCCTCTGTGCACACACACCCTTGGTGTCTCTTCCTCTTCTTATAAGGATGCCAGTCATATTGGATCAGGACCTCACCCTTAGGACCTCATTCAATCTTAATCACCTCTTTAGAGGCCCTATCTCCAAATAGTCACATTGGGGTTTAAGGCTTCAACATATGAATTTTGAGGGAACACAAGTCGGAACATAGCAATACAATATATATATAAATTCATCTCTGAAATCAGGTTACATATTATGCTGGATCAGCAGCATTTTTTTCTTTCTCAGTGGCACCTAAGTACATGTTTCTTCTTATAATTGAATTAATCTTAGATTCAGGGAAACATGGTAGATCAGAAAACAAATAGTACTGGGAGTCTTTTAATAATAAGTAGCAGTCTCCAGCCCCGGCTTTCTCTACCATCAGTCACAGTTTCCAGACGCAAATCATTTTTAAATCTTTAGGTGTTGTTTGCATAAGTTAATATTGCTAAATAATATGATTACAATGATATTTTTATTTAAAACGGTAATCAGATATATATACATAAATAATCACAAAACCAAAAAAAGAATTTGATTCAATTTTATCACATAAAAATTTATTTTTCTGTACTTAATAAGTATGTGATTTTTCTCAATTATTTAATTAAAAATTGTTTTCCTGGGGCTGGCCCCATAGCATGGTGGTTAAGTTCAGTGCATTCTGCTTTGGTGGCCTAGGTTTGTGGGTTTGGATCCCAGGTGCAGATCTACACCACTCATCAAGCCATGCTGTGGCAGCATCCTGAATACAAAATAGAGGAAGATTGGCACAGACAGCGCGGGGCCAATCTTCCTCACCAAAAAAAAAAAAAAATTTCCTTAAATTTGCAAACTGCTCTGCCAGTTTCCCCTTACTATTACTAGCTTTTTCCCAGTGCTAACCCACATGGGGTAATGATGTACTAAAGACTCCTTTTCCTCTGAAAATCTTGCAAACTTGGAAGTCTTTGTTTAGCAACATCCTAAGAGAGGGTATGTGGGAGGTAAATTTTCCAAGAACTTATATGACTAAAAAGTCTTCCTTTTTCCCTTACACTTGATTAATTGGTTGTGTATAGAATTCTAAGTTGAAAATCACTTTTCTTCAGAATTTTAAAGCAATCATCCTGTCATCATCCAGCTATTTGAATAACTATTAAGAAGCCCAGTGCCCACTAATGCTCATTCCTGTGTTTGTGACCTCTTTTCCAACTGGAAGTCTCTTTTCTCTATCCGTGATGTTCTAAAATGTCACGCTGTTGTGCTGTGGTGAAGGTCTTCTCAATCATTGTACTATTGACAGGTAGGCTCTTTCAATCAGAGAAATTTTCTCTTATTTTGAAAAATAATTTCCTCTTCTCCATTTTCTCTATGTTTCTTTTTTGAACTCCTATTGATCTGATGTTGGACCCTCCTAAAATGATCCAATAAATCTCTTTAAGAAAAAAAAAAACCCTTTATTGAGATATGATTGACCTACAAAAGCTATACATATTTAATTGATGAGTTTGGACATAAGTATGTGTTCATCTAAGAAACCATAACCATAATCTAGGCAACACACACATATATATCACCTCCAAAAGTTTACTTCTGCCCTATTTATTCATTTATAATAATAGCATTAATTATATACTATATTTATACAATATAACATACTTATATAAATACAACATTTTATAATTCTCTGTGTGTGATAAAAACACAGTATACAATCTACCCTCTTAACAATAGTATACAATAGAGTGTTATTAGCTATAGGCACTATGCTGTACAGAAAATCTCTAGGACTTATTCTCTAGCATAATTGAAACTTTGTACCCTTTGACTAATAGATCTGCATTTCTCCCTCCCCCCCAACCCCTGAAAACTACCATTCTATTCTCTGCTTCTGTGAGCTTGATATTTTATACTCCACATATAAGTGATATCATGTAGCATTTGTTCCACTGTGTCTAGCTTATTTCACAATGTTCTCCAGGTTCATCCATGCTGTCACAAATGGCAGGATTTCTTCCTTTTTAAGGCTGAATAATATTCCATTGTATATGTACACCACATTTTCTTTATTTGTCCGTAGATGGACTTTTAGGTTGCTTCCATGTCTTGACTTTTGTGAATAATGCTGCAATGAACATAAAAGTGCAGATGACTCTTCTAGATCCTGATTTCCAATCCTTTGGATACACACCCAGAAGTGGGATTGCTAAATCATATGGTAGTTCTATTTTTAATTTTTTGAGGAAACTTCCATACTGTTTTCCATAGTGGCTGCACCAATTTACATTCCCATCTATAATGTATAAGAGTTCCCTTTTCTCCACACCCTGGCCAACACTTATAATCACTTGTCTTTTTGACAATAGCTATTCTGACAGGTGTGAGGTGATATCACTTTGTGGTTTTGATTTGCATTTCCCTGATAATTAGGTATGTTGAGCACCTTGTCATGTACCTGTTGGCCATTTGTATGTCTTCTTTGGAGAAGTGTCTATTCAATTCCTTTTCCCATTTTTTAGTTGAATTATTTGGGCTTTTGTTGAGTTGTAGGAATTCTCTGTATGTTTTCCATATTAACTCTTTATCAGATATGTGGTTTGCAAATATTTTCACCCATTCCGTAAGTTTTTATTCTGTTGTTCCCTTTGTTGTTCAAAAGACTTTTCTGTTGTTGTTGTTGAGAAAGATTGACCCTGAGCTAACATCCATTGTCAATCCTCCTCTTTATGCTTGGGGAAGATTGTCCCTGAGCTAATGTCTGTGCCAGTCTTCCTCTATTTTGTATGTGGGACGCCTGCCACAGCATGGTTTGATGAGCAGTGTGTAGGTCCAAACCCACGAACTCTGGGCCGCCAGAGCCAAGCATGCAAACTTAACCACTATGCCACCCGGCTAGCCCTGAAAAGCTTTTCAGTTATGTAGTCCCACTTGTCTATTTTCGCTTTTGCTGCCTATGCTTTTGGCGTCATAACCAACAAATTATTGCCAAGACCAATACATTTCCCCTATATTTTCTTTCAATAGTTTTAAGGTTTCAGGTCTCAACTTTTAAGTCTTTAATCCATTTTGAGTTAATTTTTGTGAATGGTATAAGGTAAGGGTCCAATTCCATTCTTTTTCATGTGGATATCCAGTTTTCCCAACACCACTTGTTGAAGAGACTATCCTTTCCCTATTGTGTATTTTTGGCAGCTTTGTCAAAGATCAGTTGACCATATATGCATGGATTTTTTCTGCACTCTCTATTCTCTTCCATTTGTCTGCATGTCTGTTTTTATGCCAGTACCATACTGTTTTGATAATTGTACCTTTGTAATATATTTTGAAATCAGAAAGTGTGATGCCTCCAGCTTTGTTCTTCTTGCTCAAAATTGCTTTGGCTTTTCAGAGTATTTCATATGAATTTTAGAATTGTTTTTTCTATGTCTATAAAAAAATGCCATTGGGATTTTAATAGAGATTGCATTGAATCTGTAAATCACTTTACATAGTATGGACTTTTTAACAATATTAATTATTCTAATCCATGAACATATGACGTCTTTCTATTTATTTATACTTGCTTTAATTTCTTTGATCAATGTTTTAGAGTTTTAAGTGTACAAGAGTTTCATCATCTTGGTTAAGTTCATTCCTGAATACTTTATTCTTTTTGTTGCTATTGGAAATGGGATTGTTTTCTTAATTTCCTTTTCAGATAGTTCATTGTTGGTGTATAGAAACACAAGTGATTTTTATAGGTTGATTTTGTATCTGGAAACTGTAATGAATTTTTTTATTAGCTCTGAGAATTTTTTGTGTGAAGTCATTAGGATTCTCTACATATAAGATCATGTCATCTGCAAAACACATAATTTTATTTTTTCCTTTATACTTTTGATGCCTTCTATTTCTTCTTCTTGCCTAATTGTTCTGGCTATGACTTGCAATAATATGTTGAATATAAGGGGTGAGAATGAGCATCCTTGCTTTTTTCTTGATCTTAGAGGAAAAGCTTTCAGTTTTTCACCATTGACTACAATGTTAGCTGTGGCCTTTTCATATATGGCCTTTACTATATTGAGGTGCAATTGTTGAGAGTTTTTATCATGAAAAGGTATTTAAATTTTTCAAATGCTTCCTCTGCATCTTTTAAGATAATCGTATTTTTTTTAATACTTCTGTTAATATGATGTATCACATTTATTGATTTTTAGATGTTGAACCATCCTAGCATCCCAGTAATAAATCCTACTTGGTCATAGCGTGTGATGCTTTGAATGCATTGTTGAATTTGGTTTGCTAATATTTTGTTAAGGATTTTCCCATCCATGTTCATCTGGGATACTGGCCTGTAGTTTTCTTTTCTTGTAATGTCTTCATCTGGCTTTGGCATCAGGGAGATGTTGGACTCATAAAATGAATTTGGGAGTGGTCCCTCCTCTTCTGTTTTTTGGAAGAGTTTATGAAGGATTGCCTTTAATTATTTAAGTTTTTAGTAGAATTTATTGGTGAAACCACGTGGTCCTGGGCTTCTCTTTGTTGGGAGGTTTCTGATTATTGATACAATCTCCTATGGCTATTGGTCTGTTCAGGATTTCTATTTCTTCTCGATTCAGTCTTGGCAGGTTGTTAGAGTCTAGAAATTTATTCATTTCTTCTAGGTTGTCCAATTTGTTGGAGTGTAATTGTTCATAGTAGTGCCTTATGATCTTTTATATTTCTATGACACCGGTTGTAATGTCTCATCTTTCATTTCTGACTTTATTTATTGAGTCCTCTCTCCTTTTTTTTGTTTGGTCTAGCTAAGGTTTGCCGATTTTGTTTATCTTTTCAAAAAACAAACTCTTAGTTTTGTTGATATTTTCTATCAAAAACTCTATTTTCCATTTCATTTATTTATGCTGTAATCTTTATTATTTCTTCCTTCTGCTAACTTTGAGCTTAGTTTGTTCTTTTTCTAGATCCTTGAGATGTAAAGTTTAAGAAGATTAAAGTCATTTCAAGCATCCTTTTTGGCCTTGAAATGGAATAAAACTAGAAAGAATAACAAAAGGAAAACGGGAAAACTCACAAACATATGGAAATTAAACAACACACTCTTGAACAACCATTGGTTCAGAGAACAAATCAAAAGGAGAATTAGACAATATCTCAGGACAAATAAAAAAGAAAACTATAACATGCCAAAACTTATCGGATATGGCAAAAGCAGTACTAAGAGGGAAGTTTATAGTGATAAACACCTACATTAAAAAAGAAAAAGATCAAATAGACAATATAACTTTATATCCCAAACGAAGGCTCACTGATATAAGTTGCCATCACTCTAATTTTACCATAGACTCTCCATCTTCAGCTAAACCCATCAACAATGGTAGTTGAAAATTTTTCCCCTCTATTCTCTCAACTTCATCCCCATCCACTCACTCTTGGCAAGTGACTGGCCCCTCTAAGTTGCAAGCTCAAGGTCATATGGTATGTATCTCCTCAAATCCACCTTTCTATTTTTCAACGTTTTCTGTATTCTAAATATTCTGTACATTTTCTCTTCTCTTTCAATGGACGAATTTTTTTCTCCTACCCATGATTACACTTTTTGGTGCCTTGATCCTTTTCTCTCTCTTACATACTTCAGGATACTTTTATATTAGTTATTTCTTGCTTTTATATCTTAAAATTTTCCCATGTACAATGGCCCCTCCCCTCTGCATACAAATATGGCCAAGCCTTCCATGTCTTATCAAACAGCTCCCTGTGATTCTGCTAACTTCTATTTTTTTTCCTTTTTTCTGCTTTATCTCCCCAAACCACCCCCCCCGCCCCGCCCCGCCCCGCCCCGCCCCGCCCCGCCCCGCCCCGCCCCGTACATGGTTGTATATCTTAGTTGCAGGTCCTTCTAGTTGTGGGATGTGGGATGCCGCCTCAACGTGGCCTGACGAGTGGTGCCATGTCCGCACCCCAGGATCCGAACCCTCGGCCGCCACAGCGCAGTGCGCGAACTTAACCACTCGGCCACGGAGCTGGCCCCAATCCTGCTAACTTCTTAAGCAACTTGTTTAGCTTTCTGCTTTCCTACATGCCAAACTTCTTCAAAGAATTGATGACACTGCTTACACATATTTACCACCTACTGATTCTTCAGCTCCTTGCTTTCTGATTTCATCATAGGAGTTCTGTTGAGTTAAAAGGTAACCAATAATCCATTCACCAATACAGTTGACTTGTCACATATTTCATTAGCCTCTATATCTCAAAATATTTAGCTTGATGGTCATTTTTTTAAATTCATATGTGTATGTGCATATGTGTGTGTGTGTATGTCTGCATGTATGTGTGTGTGTTGCTTACTGTGAATCTGGGCACTTTTCTTGGTAGTGGAGACTCATAAGCAAACAAATTTGGTTCCTATTCTCGTCAAGCTTCCAATCAAGTCACTGAAACAGATGTGGTAAAAATGAACACACAAAAATATTTAAATTCAAATTGTGGTAAGTGTGGTGAACAAAATGGATATTATGGGGAGATTAACAGGTAGGATCTAATTTAGATCATGAAATGCATACCTGAAGGACAAATAGGCAGATAACGAGTAGGGAAAAATAGTTCAGAGAGAAAGAAGAGCAAAGCAAAGGCTCCAAAGTGGGAATGAGTTTAAAATAGTCAAGAGAGACAAAGAAGACCAATGTGGCCGAAACGTGGTCATAGAGGAAAAAGTAGCAAGCAATTAGAGTGAAGTAAGTACAGACAAAATCATACAGCCCTGTTAAGGATTTTGGATTTCATATTAACTGTATGGAAACCCATGGAAGGAATTTAAGCAGAAGAGTAACACTTAATTTGCATTTATATCAGATTACCTTGATTGTTAGTTGCTTAACAGGTTACAGGTGGGCAGCATTGGAAACAGGAAGACCAGTTAATATGCTATTGCATATAGTCTCGTTTAAAAATGATAGTGGATTGGATTAGAATGATGGCAGTGGCTATGGAGAGAAGTATGTTGATTCACAATATATTTTGGAAATAAAATCTGGAGAACTTAATATATTTGGAGGTAGGGGAAAGGAGAGAGGACTCCAGATTTCTCCCTTGAGTACATGAAGGCACTGGAGGAGATGCGGAAGAGGGTAGGAGAAGAATTAAGGGAAAAGATCAAAAGTACTGTTTTGTGTATTCTCCTCTTTGAAAATTTCCTTTAGACATTACCTTTCTAAATTTTCTTTCAGTGGTTCTACTTCTTTTTCTTGCCCCTAAATACAAATATATTTGAACGCATTACTTAGACATTCTCTTCTTTCCCTCCCCAATTATCTTTCAACTTCACCAGACCCTAAATTGCAACTCTGTAGATGATTCATTAGTCTTTCTCTCTTAACTCAACCAAACTTGTGATTTGTTTGTTTGTTTGTTTTTGGAGGAAGATCAGCCATGAGCTAACATCTGCCGCCAATCCTCGTCTTTTTGCTGAGGAAGGCTGGCCAGGAGCTAACATCTATGCCCATCTTCCTCTACTTTATATGTGGGATGCCTGCCACAGAATGGCTTGCCAAGGGGTGCATAAGTCCACACCCGGGATCTGAACCAGCAAACCCCGGGCCGCTGGAGCAGAATATGCGAACTTAGCTGTTGCACCACCGGGCTGGCCTCCAAACTTGTAACTTTTGATTCGCATTTTCAGTTGTTTTCTGAGCACTTCTCTTTGGATTACTCCTTTGTACCTCTAACCCAAGTAAAAATCAAATTCATTTTGTCCGTATCTACTGTGGGTCTTATTTATCTTATTGTCACTACCATCTTTCCAGTCACCTGGACATCCAGTCAACATTGACATCTGCTTTCTCCTTGCTCCTTGCTTCAACTGCTATGGTTTTATCAGTAGAATCTATCGCATCCTAGGTTTCTACCCTGTATATTTCCCAGAATTGGGAGCCCTGATTAGAACTCGAGCCCCCATTATACTTTACCAAGATTAGTTTTCAACTTCCTGGCTTTCTTCCTACCTCCAACATCCCCCCCATTCTATTAACCAGCACATGGACTTTAGAATAATCTTCCTAAATGACAATTGTAATCATTTCACTTGTGTCTAATATCTTCAATGATTCCATTATCTTCAGAGTTCTTTCCAAATTCCTTAAAAATATATTAAATACCTCTCATGACCCCAATCTATCTTCTCCAGTGATTCCCAAATAGCTTGAGGTTCTCACCATTCTGAAAATTTGTCCGACATTTTCACAACTCTGTGCTCTTGTTCATGCCATTTGTGCTGCCCTCACCTCTTCATATTGAAATACTTCTTTCTTTAAAGCATAAAATGCTTTCTCTCACCTCTCCAACTATAAATAAGTTCTTCTTCCTACATCCCCCAATAGAATGTAAGTCTGCAAAGACTGAGAACAGATATTTTTCATCTTATATCCCCAGCTGCACCTAGCATATTGCCTTGAATATAGCAGGAACAGAGTAAGTATTAAATGGAGTTGACAAATTATCTCTCTTTCTGATGAGCCTGTAATGTTCCAAGTCATCTAGACAAATGTAATTATGTGATGAATTTGATCTTAAACGTAGTTAATATTGAAATTCATATTTTTTCTGTGAGCTGTTTACAGAAACAAAATTTCTACTTCACTATGGATGGGCCTTTATGGAATTTAATTTAAAGTAGTAATAAATTTTAAAAACTCCTCAAATTTTCAACTGCTATTCAAATTTCCTCACTTTTTTACACCTTCTATTCCTTGGGGAATAAGCAAACAGCAGACTTTCTGGATACATTTAAATGCTGAGATATAATCAAAAAATTTACCTACCAGTTTCTCTATCAACCAAAACAAACACTAAGCTATTTAAACATTAGGTTGATTTTTCTGAATTGAAAGGTTTGCCTTATCTGAAATTTTATGCAAGTTAGCAAAATGTGACCATCTCTAAATTTCAAGTAAATTCCATCAGGCTAAAGTTTGCCTCTGCTCTAATGATCGGATTAAGTCCAATAATATGAAAGAGAAATTGAGAATAGGAATGGTTGCAGTAGATATAAACTATTAAAACAACTGTAACAAAATCCCTACTCATTTTCAACCAAAATTTCCTAGACAATTCCTTAAAAGTAAAAGAAAGAGAAAAGCTGGACCACTATCTGAATAATTGCTTCCATTTGTACTCTTAACCTAGCTAATCTACCTTAAAAAATTCTTTTTCCTAAACAAAAGTTTCTAGTCTTTGATTCTTTAATAGCTGCTTTACTTTTTCTGCGAAGATTGGAAAAATGTCAAAAAACTGAGGACTGATAATGCATACAGGTTATTTCAAAACCACTTTTTAAAGAATAATTAAAACTTATGAAGAGATCATTTTATTTTAAATTTCCCCCAAATCGTTTTTGACTCATATACCTAAAAAAGTTATCAAGAATGATATATCTTATCTGGGGATAAAAGTTCAAAACCATTGCTTTATCTTCAACAATAACTGCTTCTAATTGCTACCAGGAAAACTTATAATAATACCAGTACATTATATTATTTAAATTTCATAGCCACTCAGCAAAGTAAGCATCGTTAACCCCACCTCAGAGCTGAGGAAAGTGATAATGACATTAAATAACTTGCCTGGAGCTGTGTAACTAGTAAGTCAGGAAATAGTCAAAGCAGCCCTTTCAAGAGATCAGAGCCTAAGCACAGGATGGTCATACAACACAGTTAACTGGCAGCTGGATATCCCTAGGGCAAAAAAAAGTTGAGGAAACACTCCCTAGTGTCAATGTATAAGAAATAGTATGACCTGTTACGCTTATTTCTAGCTTTGTTTTTAATTTTTTTTTCTTTTGCATTCTTCTCCTTCAGTTGCTGGAAATCTTTCAGCTGCATTGTCTGTGATGATAGCTGGCTTCTTGCAAATACACAGAAAACACTTCCCTCAAGTGGAACAGCTACTTTCAGGCAAAGTTTTCACCGTTTCCTCCATGCCCTGTTTCCACCTGATTCTTCAGTACATTTTACTTGGAGTGGCTGAAACATTGGTCAGCCCTGCCTGTGAGTAACAATTTTGTCATCTAATATTAGAACGTATTGGGCCTTTACACAGAACATACCACCTCAATGGGAACATTCAAGTGATTGGCAATCTACTTACTCCCTGGAGATTTCCCAAAATGCTTCAGCTTCATTTTAAAAAAATTGCCTAATTTCTCTTCATTCTTCTGCCACATACAGAACAACTATTAATTCTGCCTAAATACGGACAGAATGAAAGATTAACCTGGTTAAGGGAAGTAACCATTTGTTCATATACACTACAGGAGGCAAGACCTCTGCTAAAACCTAGAAGACAACTCCAACATAGATGAAAACTCTCATCTTCTCTCCTACGTTCTCTCTTCCCACCTCCCTCCCTCTCACTCATAGGTAAACTCACATGTACACTCCCTCCAAAAATAAATTTAATGTACTTTGAGAGTGTATAAACACGTAAATGAAATGAAATTTTCAGCCAATTTTCCAGATAACTCAATGTCTTTAAATTAAACTACACTACATTGTGTGCTCACTAGTGTTTCATAAGACAGCTTCAAAATAACTTTACCAAATATCAAATATTTTCTGGATTATCTAGATTGCTTATATTAATTAAAGTAGCTACTTTAAAATTCATCAAAATTTTTCCGTGACTTTTTGCAATACAGTAATGTGTGTGTGTGTATCAGTATAATCTATTACATCTTCTATTTCTACCTTCCTTATATTTCCCTGCACTGGGAGCCCTGAGTGTAACTCAAGCTCTAATTACACTTTACCAAGATTATTTTTATAACTTCCTAACTACCTCCAATATCTCCCTCATTCTGTCTACTGAGCACACAACCTTTAGAGTAATCATCCTAAATGACAACTATAATCTTTTCACTTGTATCTAAAATCTTAAATTATTCTATTATCTTCACGGTTATTTCCAAATTCCTGAAATATATATATTTAATAAAGATATATGTACATATATATATATACATATATAATACCAAAGTAAATCACAGAAAAAAGTCAAAATAAAATTAATAAAGTTTGTGTAACTATAGTCATATATGTATGTGTTAGACTTGTTTTTTTAATCATTTTAAATCACTTCATTCCTTATATTTTGCATAATTAAATTATTTTTTGAGATTCTAAGATGTGTTTCGCGAAGTGTATCACTGTTTAACACTGTAAGGAATAGAAAAGAAGTATAAAAGAATGCGACTACACAAACATTTGTGACTTCCATAATGTTGTTTCCAGAAAATTGTTAGAAGTAGTCAGCCAAAATTTTCTGGGCTAGATGTGAAGAAAGGTAATGAGTGAGGGTGATGAATGAATACAGCCAGGAACTTCCTGGCCAGCTTAGCAATAGTGGTTCAGAATACAAAAGTCAGAGAGTTACTCACAACTGCAGACTGTTAAATAGGCAGATCATGTAATGTAAATCACTGAGTCCAACCCTCCTTGATTTACCCATCAAGAAGCTGAAGTCCAATGAAGTCGATTGACTTACTCACTATATACATCATGGGGTAAGGACCAGAAGACTCTGTTTTGATTTCCAGCTTTGTCACTTACTACCTGTGTGATCTGAGAATTCATTTAACCTCTAAGTTTCACTTTTCTCATCTTTCAAATGAAAATAATTATAATTCTTCCCTATATCACAGCATCAGTGTAAGAATCAACGGAAATGGGAGACTACTTCTTGAGAATCAACTGACATCAAATGTGAAAGCGTGTTTTGAACTGTAAAATCAAGAATTACTCCTCTGGGAGGCCGTGCAGCATAGTGGTTAATATCCATGGTCTTAAAGTCAGACAGATGTGAGTTCAAACTCAGTTCTGCCACAGACAAGCTATGTGAACTTGGGAAAATTATTGTGCATTTCTGAGCCTTTCTTGTCAACTATAAAATGGGGAAGAGTTGTTGTATGGACTAAATGTAATATTTTATGTAAAGGAAAAAGCAGATTGTCTAATATAGAGAGAGCACTCAATAATGAGCAGGTATAATGTGTGCTGTTGTTATTATTTCTATCATCTTTCACATGAATTAACAGTACCAGACTCAGGGCTCAAGCACAGATGTCCTGCTCACAGCTTTTTCGACCACACTTGCCACAACCTAAACACCAGGACACCTGGTAGTGTGGGCAGAATAAGTCATCCTCGATCCCGTTTTCCCCTTACTTCTCACCTTCAATCCAGAAGCAAATCTAATCAATACTCTGAAATGTAATCTCAATCTGGTCGTGTCTCACCATCTCCTTTGTGGTCCACCTCATCTATGTCACCATTGCCTCTACCTCCAATTCTATGAGGGCCTCCTAACTTGTCTCCCTGCTTCCTTTCCTGCCCCCTGAGTCTATTCTTTTCAAAACAGCTATCATGCTCTTCCCAAAATGTAAGTCCTATTCCCCTGCTTAAAATTACATAATAAGATTTTGGAGACAAATTCCTTTAATGGTAACTAAGACTCCACGTGATTTGGCCTCTGTGTACTGCTCCAACTACATTTTGTAACATTCTTTCCCTTGAACATTTCACTAGAAATGTGATGATCTTCATCTTGTGTTTTTAAGCTGTCAAATTTATCTCTGCCCCATGGGCTTTGTACTTGCTTTTCTCTGTCCAGAATCCCCTTTCCTCTGTTTTCAAGTGGCTGGCTTCTCATTATTGAGTTTTCTCAAAGACTGTCTCTTCAGAGAAGCCTCCTTGGTCATCCTATTACTTTCCAGTTCATAGCCCTATTCTATTTTTTTAATAACACTTGTCAGAATCTGAAATTATCTTATTTATATGTGTATGTTTACTGCCTGCCTCTCGCTATGAGAATGTATAGTCTTGAAGTCAAGATTCTTATCCTTTTTGCTCATCTGTGTGTTCTTCTATGTTCCTCCTTCCTGAAAAGTGAATGTACAGGGTAGGTGACCAATAAATATATTTTGATTGAATAAACAAATGAACAAATGACCTTTACAGCTATTTCTATGCAAGCACAATAAAAATAAATTATTCAAATTACTGACAATATCTTACAGTGATGGCATTGAGGAAGGAAGGACAGTGGATCACTCCCCAGATTTCATTGGAAATTTTTTACCTTACCAAGTCACGTCATACTTTGGAGATGATCTACAAGAAAAAAAAAAAACATAGAAAACTTTTCAAATTATGTCTTAATTATAAAAACGTGTACCCCAGCTATATCATAACCTGTGTTTATTTATTCAAAAAATGCTGTGTGGGTGTCTACAATGTGCCTTATTCTGCTCTAGGAGCTTAAGACACCTCAGTAAGAAAAAAAAAAAAAAGAGAGGCAAATTTATGCCATTTTAGAACTCACGTTCTATCAAGGGAGAGAGATAATAAACAACAAATGTAATAAATAATTAAATGATAGAACATGCTAGAAGGTGATGAGTGCTATAAAAAAAGAAAAGATGGAGCAGGATAAGGGAGATCAGGAATGCCAAGCATAGGAGGGAGCACGTTGCAGCATTAAGAGACTGGTTAGGAGAGAAGTCACTCACTCAATGAGAAGTGACATTTGAACAAAGACTTGAAAGAGTTAAGGGAGTCAGACACATGGATATCTGAAAAGAACATCATGGCTGGCAGAGGAATCAGTAAATGCAAAGATGGGAGTGTGCCTGGCAAGAAAGTGCAAGGGGGTCTTGTGCGGTTGGTAGATAGTGAGGAAGGAAGATATGAGTAAGAGATGAGTCAGGGTGGCCATTGTAAAGACTCTAACTTGGGCTCTGAATGAAATGGGAAAAGGAGTGACATAATATTACTTCCGGTTTTAAAGAACCCCTCTCTCTACTGTGGAGACTCTACCATAGTGAGAAAAAGGATAGATGAATTGAGACAGTAATCCAGGGAAGACAAATATTTCCAACCAGGGAGGCAGTAGTATAGGTTGTGAGAAGTGATCAAAGTTTAGTTATATTTTGAAGACAGAACAATAGGGTATGAGAGAAAGAGAGCAGTTAAGAATGCCATCAAAGTTTATGACCTGAGAAACTGGAAGAATGGAGATGCCATCTAACTAGAGATAAAAGGCTACAGGTGAAGCAAGCTTTGGGGAGAATAGTAAGAGTTTATTTTTGAACATGTTGAAACTGAGATGTCAAATAAAGATATCAAATAGGCAATTAGATATCGAAGTCTGGAATTTGTTAATGAGATACGGGATAGATGCAAATTTCAGAGTCATAAGTTTATCAGTGGTATTTAAAGTGATAGAACTTGTTGAGATCATCAAGGTAGTGGTGTGGACAAAGAGCCAGTGTAGAAGAGAAGAGGATTCAAGAACTGAGTCCTGAAGCACTCCATCATTAAGACATCAAGAAAAAAAGATAAATCCAAAAGGAGATAGAAAAGAAGTGACTAATGAGAAAAGGAGAAAACCAAGAAAGCAATACCTTAGAAGTCAAATGACAAGAAAGTATCAAGCAGGAGAGAGTGATGAACTGTGCCAAATGCTGCTGATAGATCAAATAAGATGAGGACTGAGAATTGACAATTGGATTAAGCCATGGTTAGCTGTGATTTCGACAAGAGCTTTTTCATGTGGGGCAAGGGACTGCACAAAACCTGATTGGAATAAGTTTAAGGGATAAAGGGAAGAGAAAAATTGGAGCAGTAGCTAACAAAGGAATGGGGTTAAGAGAAGGTTTTTTATTTGTGTTTCTTCGTTTTTAAAGAAGGAAAAATAATAGCATAATATAGTATGTTAGTGAGAATGATTCAAGAGAGAGAGAAAATTGATGGCATCAGGGAGGGGAGAATACTGGAGGGAGAGGGATTGAGATCTGATTTACAAGTTGGGGGTTTGGCTTTAGATAGTGGCAAGGCTGGTTCATCAATAGTAACAGTTTGGAAGGCAGAGTATGTAGGTGCAGAAAATTATGATGCATAAATATGGTGTGGAGATTCTGTGGAAATTCTCTTCGATTTTTTCAGTGAGGTAGGAAGCCAGACCATGAGCTCTGAGTAAGAGTGGAAGAGTCATTTGGGGGATTTGAAGAGAGAAGAGAGATATAAAATTGTTGTCTACAATAATGGGAGAGTGAATGAACTAGGGAGATATAAACTGTTGCCAAAGAGCATCAGGAGGCTGTTTAAGGTTTGTGGGCAGGAATTCAAAATGAGCTGGTCTACCAAAAAAAAAAAAACACATAGCATTGGAGATTGGACTGGTGGTTACCATTGGGGAAGGGAGGGGAGGGCAAAAGGGGTGATTAGGGTCACATGTGAGGGGATGCACTATAGTGTTCGGGTCGTGAACATGATGTAATGTATACAGAATTCGAAATATGATGTACATCCGAAAAAAATAAAAATTAAAAAAAAAGAAAAAAAAAAGAATGATTAGGGAAAATCACTCAGGAGAATGAAGAAAGATAATGAAGGAAAGATAAGACAATAGAACAAAAAGATTGAAAGAAAAAGCAATGATCTTTTTCCTTTTGAGTACCTTGTACCTGATAAAAAGAAGCCATGACTTCTGGCTTCTCCTCTGCTTTAATTTAATAATATTTCTTCCTCTTAATTTAAATATTATCATCTTTCATATCAAACTCTAAGCAGTTACAGCATCTAAATAATCTGGAAGTTTGACAATCCCAATTTTTAAGAGTTTAAAATATAACTTATGATCAGGTAAAAAAAAAAAATGAGCTGGTCTACATGGTTGTGTGTTTTTTTCCAGCCACATTAAGCTGCATGGATACAGAAGCAGAGATGGCAGACAGTGAATTGTTTTGCTAATCATGGTCCAGAAAGCAAAAGACTGGCAAAGGAGTGAGGGGATGTGAAAGAATATGATTATAATAATTAACCATGGAACTTAACTTGGGTAAAAAGAGTAGAGGCGACATGAAGGGTGTGAGAGAGGTGAAAAATAATGCAAGGGGCAATGGAGTGGAGCTCCAGGAGGAGTACAAGCATTTTTGTTGTTGAGTAGTAGTAAACTGGGAAGACAGAAGGCGGTTGTCAGAGGGGGAAGCACAAAATGAAGACGATGAAGTGGATGCAGTTATTGGTCTAGGGCATGGGTTGGCAAACTTTTTCTGAAAAACGTCAGATAGTGAATAGTTAGGTTTTGCACACCAGACAATCTCTGTTACTGCCCAACTCTGTCATTCATAGACAATACAAAATAAATAAGCGCTCATAGACAATACAAAATGAATGAGTGTGGCTGTGTTCCAATAAAACCTTATTTATAAATAGGTAGCAGGCTGGACCTTACCTGACCATCATTCATCAACCTCTGGTCTGGGGTACAATGTTCAGGGTGTGACCATGAGTGTGAGTGACCAAGGTAGAGTGGAGGACAAGGATGTTGGAGAGGAGGTTAAGGAACTGAGAAACCAAGCTTTGGGAGGATGGAAGGTTAGAAGGATGATCTATATGTATGTTAAAATTGCCAAGACTTAAGGCAGGAATAGAACTGGAGATTGTGACCACGAGAAAGGAGCTAATGACTTCGAATAACAGAGGAAAATGTCCTAGAGATTGGCAGACCACAGCACAAAAGAGAAGTATTAGGGGATATAACGAGATGACATGAGATTCAAAGCTGAAGCTTTTTAGAGATGAGGAAGAAAAAATGATCTGAAAGTGGTAATAAGATAAAGTTCTATTTTCTGGTACTGTGGCACTTCTCCACATGTTTAAAATAAATTTGCACCAAACACAATACACGTATTTAAGCTGATTAAGAACAATTGGAGTAAAAGAAATTTCCAGCAATGAGTCCCCAGTACCAGGTGCCTCAGGAAGGTGGTTATGGCCCTATAGTTTGTAGATGCCACATATGCTGTGATGGGCATCTTTGCAAACACTAACCAGCCACTACCTGGAGGCACATTACAGCTCTGGTTGGCAAGACCAGCTTACACATATCCTTCCAATGTTTTGTACAGTGTCCTTATAGTAAAATGAGAATTTTAGAATAGTGGCAGACTTGTTGATAATATCTATACTATAATGTGCTACAAGAAGTATCATGGAGCCTAAAAAATCAAGTTGATGATCAATAAAGTCGAAAAAGATTAGAACCTGCATGTAGATGCCTGAAAATGGAGATTCGACGACTTGAAAAGCTGTCCTATAAAAGGGGACCAGAGGCTTTCAAAACGACTAAAATGACACCAAAGAGAGATTAACCAGCAGGCAGAGAGCTGGCAAAGTGTGTTCATGAATTATATACTGCACCAGAAGTTCTAGCAAGAGAAAAGCATAGGATTAATAATTAACTAGCAGAGTAATAATGGGCTTGTACAGTCTGCTTTTTCTCAGTGAAAGAAATCGGCCTACTTAGACTTTCTGCCCATTGTTTGTCTCCTCGTTTTTATAGAGAGAAAAGTTCATCAGCCAAATCCTTTTTGCAACTGTGAATTATTTCTTCCAAAAGCCTCTTCAGCAGTTCCCTCACACTTTCCTTCGAATCTTCCTGAAAAAACTTGTGAGCTTGTCCCCAGGATGCTCTGGTGATTTGCACTGCACAAGAGAGCTGTGGTACCCACGGCCCCTTGCCACCAATAATGTGAAGGCCTTCTCCACAGTTTTTCATCTATCACCATCATTATCTTCATCTCCAATAATTATTTGTGGAATTAGGTACCTGTTTAGCACTGCCCTCAGTAATGGGCATATCTCTGCTCTCTGCCCTCCCAGAGTTTAAGATCCAGGAAACACATTCCGATATCTTTTCCCATCCTCAGCCCCAGCACTCAGCACCTTTCTTGGAGCACAGATAGGGGCTCCTTTAAAAGTTCATTGGGGGCCAACCCTGTGGCATAGTGGTTAAGTTTGCACACTATGCTTTAGCAGCCTGGGTTCACAGGTTCAGATCCCGGTGCAGACCTAGCACTGCTCATCAAGCCACACTGTGGTGGCATCCCACATAAAATAGAGGAAGATTGCTACAGATGTGAGCTCAGCAGCAATCTTTCTCAAGCAAAAAGAGGAAGATTGGCAATAGATGTTAGCTCAGGGGCAATCTTCCTCACCAAAAAAAAAAAAAAAGTTCATTGGCTAATAAATAAAAATACGTGGACGACACACAGAAAGAAAACAGAAATGCTAAATCAATGCAGGAAGGAATATTAATACATTTACATCATGTATTAGTAAGTTCATTTGTTTTTTTTTTTGTGAGGAAGATTCACCCTGACATCCTTTGCCAGTCTTCCTCTTTTTTTTTTGTTTGGGGAAGATTAGCCCTGAGCTAACATCTGTGCCAGTCTTCCTCTACTTTGTATGTGGGATGCTGCCACAGCATGGCGGACGAGTAGAGTAGGTCTGCACCAAGGATCTGAACCTGCGAACCCAGGCTGCCAAATCCGAGTGCATGGAACTTTAACCACTGAGCCATGGGGCTGGCCCACAGTAAGTTCATTTAAAAGTGCTGGACAAATGCAGGGTTTCACTGGGGTAAAGTCACGTAGACCAGGAGTGAAAATTTCCTGAGACAGAAGAGAGGAGAGAATAAGATCTCTTTCTTCTTGTAGAGAAGGAAACTAAAGGTTTAGTGGTTACAGTATATTGGTTTTCTATCACCACTTTTCTTTTTTAAATGAGCTTTAATGTTTATGTATGATGTCTCATTGTAGGAAAATTTGCAACATACAAAAGAGTAAGGAGAAGAAAAGTTAAAAATCCAATAATTCAACCACTCAAAGCTAAAACTGTTCATATTATTTAATGTATTTCTTTACAATTTTTTGCCACACATATACAAAAGAGAGACAGTATTATAAGAAACTCCTGTATGTCCATGTTCCAGCGTCAATAATTTTCAACTCATAGCCAAACTTGGCCTAGTGTTTAGGGCCTCTACCCTCATTCACATACTGTCTTCCTCCTTGTTGCATAATTTTGAAGCAAATCTCAGCTGTTGTATTATAATGAATATTTTAAATATTCTGCAGGTATCCCTAAGATTGCCTCTCTCTCTTTTTTTTTTTTTTTTTTTTTTGCTGAGGAAGATTTGCCCTGAGCTAACATCTGTGCTAATCTTCCTCTATTTTATATGTGAGCTGCCACAGCAAGGCCACCAACAAGTGGTGTAGGTCTGCACTTGGGAACTGAACCCTGGCCATGGAAGCAGAGCATACCAAACTTAACCACTAGGCCACAGGGCCAGGCCCCAATATTGCCATATTTTATATAGTTATGTTAATATGGTATGTACAAAATCACATATACTTATTTTCATCTATTTTTAATATCAAAAAAATTATTTTTAATTGGAATTTAAAAAAAATTTACCTCCTTGATTTTCTTTCAGTTTCTTGCCACCGTCATTACTATTACACCAACAATGATTTAGGGAAAAAGAGATAACCATTTTGGAGACCCAATGCTTAAGCTATTGTCTCTCTTTAGGTACCCTCTCCTTCAATGGGATCATTTAAGTGAACATAAAGATATAAAGGGCTTTACATGGTGCCTGGCACAAGTAGGGGCTATTTGATTGGTGAGATCAATGTTGTTAAAAATAGCTCACCTTTATTCAGTCCCTACAAGTCAGCATTGTAATAAGCACTTTGCATATATCACAGCAGGTAAGAGTCCCAGGCCCTCCACAGGTGAGTACTGGTATTATGCCCATTTTATAGAGAAGGACAATGAGGCTTGGGAAGTTTAAATAACTTGCATAACGTCACAGAGGTAGTAAGTGGTTGACCTGGCATTTTAGCACCATCTTGTCGAACTCCAGAGTCCAGGCTCTTAACCTCTATGCTAATTTTAAATGACAAATTCAAGTTTTTCATAGAGAACCTAATCATTTGCACAGAATCACAGTGTCAGAGAGTTACTGATAAATTGTCGTGACATTATGTAGTACAAGACTCATCTCAGACCAGAGTTCATCAGAAATATTCAGATTGTGGTGAAATTTGTGTGAGTGTAATGAGACACTTAAGCACCAAGTAATCAAATTTTCCTTATAGCTGTACAAGAGTATATTTTCCTATATTTTATTCCTTGTAGACACCTGTAAATTATAAGATCATAATATATCTTACTGTAGTAACTTTAACAAAGTCCAACCCAAATTTTGACTGCATCAATAAACTTTCTTTGAAGTATAATCAGCACTAATTTGAATAAAAGTATTTTAGAGAAAATGTTCTAAATTCTGACCCCTTTTTCTCTCAGTCTCTGTAATATCATACAGATTGGTTCCAAATACCGTCAGAGGACCCTCTATGAATTTTTTGACACTGTTCAATGGATTCGCTTGTTTCACAGTGACACTGCTGGTGGGGTTGGTATAGCTCATCTCAGAAGGTAAAAACAGGTTCATGGTATGCTCATGTATATATTGATTTGATGACTAGAGAAAACCTTAAGACAGGGGCTTTGCCAGTGTAGTCTTTTTTTTAATTGATCCACTTTTGCAATTAAGATAGAATTAAGATAGGAAATAGACTCTTGCTGTATTCATTAATTTCTGGGAATTGTTTTTTCTTTTGATAGGAGGAGGTAATTACAGAATGTCACTTCTCATGAAACTCTGTCTGCTGTCTTTTTTTAGCGTTTTTTAAAGCAAACAGGTCATTATATGCTTATTAGGTCTTTCAACGAGGCCATATTCAATAATGCCTCAGTGCTGGCATAGATAATCCTCAGAAACAGAAAGTCCTGTGTAAATACGGGAGGATGGAGTATCTGGATGACCTTTTTTCCTTGTAATTTGCCAGGAGTCTCGTCTATGGCACCAAAGAGAAATTGTGAGTTGAATAACAAATGATCTTGGAAAATTTTCCGCATGGAGAATTTGGTCAGGACAAAGAACCAATCTGAAAAATTCACATGCAAACATAAAAAGTATTGCTCTTACATGTGATGGTGGAAAAATCAGACAAGATGACTATAATGATTAGCTGTCACAATGACATGTCTTTGGCTGTATTTTAAATCCACAGACTTTTTCCTTTATTTGTTCTAAAATGTTAATATAGCTTAAATTTTTAAGAATTTCCTTTTGTTTATTTTATGAAAAATGTCACAAACTTATTCTTCTTTCCTTGCAAAAATACTTATAGTGGTGTACTTAAAATAATGTGAAGAAAGTATTGGTTTGTGTTCTGTCACAAGAAAATTTAATTTACCTACTTGCAAACTATGGAATAATTAGTGTCTATGAGTAAGAAACTCCTTTTAACACTAGGTCTCCATACAAAAAATATTTGTCGAGGATGGACTCTGTTCCAGGCACCATACTGGGCAGCGGGGATACCATGGCAAGCAAAATAAACATTTCCAAATCCTCACAAAATTTCCAGAAATGTAGGGAAGCAAGAAAATTAAGAGCGATAAATTCAGTGATAGGTATACTAGAGTTCTAGGAAACAAATTTACAATCCTTGATTCATTGTTAACAAGATCAAACCTGTCCTTTTCTTAGTTGACTGAGAAAGTTAAGGAAAAGCACGCACTGAATACTTACTAAGCGTCAGGCTCCGCGCTCCACGGAATTATGTGAGATGTGGTTCCACTTCTTAAAGGGCTCAAATCTAAACTGTCATAACTAAATGTGTGAACTGCAGGAAGTCTAGTGATTTGATTCTTTGTATGTAAGCAAGGGACAAAGCACTGGTATTAGGATTTTATAAGATAATCTAGAAAAGTCTTACCTATGTCTCGACCTAAAACATTTTAGGTGTTGAACATGTGTTTCTTCACGTTACTCAATGAAGATGTTCCTGAAAATTTGCTAAAAACATAAATTCCTATAATCAAACCACATTTGACATATTCTAGAAGAACTGGAAAGTCAAATATTACTACCAGTTTACCTTTTATGTACATCTAAATTTTTCATATGCCTGCTTAAGCAACTTACCCAGACTTAAGGCAAACTTCACAGATTTTCTCCTCAAGACTGTACTCACTCTAGACATCAGCCACAAGTTTAGAGGTGTATAGGGCTGCCATCACTTCTGATAAGCTGGCTATAAATTAGGAGGTCTCCACGAACTCCCTCAGGTTTGATAGTTTGCTAAAATGACTCACAGAACTCAGGAAAGCACAACACTTATGATTCGAGCTTTATTGTAGCAAAAGAATACAAATCAGAGTGAGCCAAAGGGAGAAATGCATAGAACAAGGTCTGGGAGGATCCAAAAGTGAAACCTCGTTCACCCTCAGTGATGTAGAACCCAACTGGTACATCAGTGTGTGACAGTTGCCAACCAGGGAAACTCACCTGAGTTTCATTGTCCAGAGTTTTTATTGAGGCTTTCTTATGTAGGCAGAATTGATTGAGCCCTTGGCCATGTGGTTGAACTCAATCTCCAGCCTCCCTTCCCTCCCAGAGGTTCGACTGATATCATGTAGCTCAAAGCCCCAATCCTTTAACCAGATGGTTGGTCTTCCTGGCTGGCCAGCCCCCATTCTGAGCCGTCTGTTTAGCATAAACTATCAGGTGGGGTTGAGAGACCCACCATGGATAATAAAGACACTCCAATCACTCAGGAAATTCATTGAGTTTAGAGTTTACCTCCCTGGAACCAGAGATAAAGGTCAGGCAAATTCCTTATTACACACAATTACTCTTGCAAATACATTTCAACGAAAACCTAGATTTTTATTGAAAATCGGCATAGTATGGTAGGAGCTGTTGCAGACATTTTTGCACTTATAACAACAATCTTTAAAGGTAATATTATTATCCTTATTTTTAAAATGTAACAAGGCAGAAAAAAGAAGTGAAGTGCCCCAGTCATCACAACTAGTATCTGACAGAGATCTGACCTTCTTAGCATTCTGAAACCAATGCCAACATGGATTTCAATACACTAAACAGCTATTAGAAGTCACCCAACGTAAGGGTTTTTTAAATGACATTTGTTACTTCTGCAATGCAACCTTCTTGGATGCAGGTCTGCATGTAGATATTATTCACAATAGTCTAGATATGGTCAAAGATAGATAAACAAAAGTTTATGTAATTTTGGCAGAGTTTGGTGCCCATAAAAGGAGGTTTACCAAGAACACATTGTGAGGACATCTTAGCAATATGGGATGTGGGGTGGGACACTCTCTAAACTTGTATTCAAGAGAAAGTCATTTAAATTATCACTAATTAATTTAATTTATACCTTCTTTTAAGGCTTTTTTTCTGTTTATAATAATCCTTCATTGCATCAAATCCCAATAAGTTAGAATCTTATAATTGGATGTTACCTTGGAGGTCATCTAGTCTACCACTGTACCCAAAACTAGAAGATGTAGTATCATCTTCTAGTGCCCAGAAAAATTCTCAACTTTGAGACATAATCTGAGTCTGCTCATCTGTTGATAACTATGATTACCGACTAAGTCTAGTTTTCTATCCACATAGCAACTCTTCAAATATTTGATAAACATTCAGAGAAATAATATAGTACAATATTAAGACTGCATATTCTGTAGTAGTCTAGGTAGTCTAGCTATGTGTCCTCAGTTTCTATGGTCAATAACAACAATAAATAATTCATCATGTTGTTGTGAGAATTAAGTAATTAATGTACACAGTAAGTGCTCAATAAAGGTAGCTATTAAGATCCCCTTCTTTTTTTTGACTGAGGAAGATCAGCCCTGAGCTAATATCTGTTGCCAATTCTCCTCTTTCTTTGGTTGAGGAAGATTAGCCCTGAGCTAACATCTGTTGCCAATCCTCCTCTTTTTTTGGTTGAGGAAGATTAGCCCTGAGCTCACATCTGTGCCAATCTTCTTCCACTTTATTTGTGGGTTACCACCACAGCATAGCTGATGAGTGGTGCAGGTCCACACCCAGGATCCAAACCCAGGCCACAGAAGTGGAGTTCTCTGAACCCAGCCAGTACTCCACAGGGCTGGCCCCTATCACCTTCTAACTTATAGACAAATCACTCCAATTTTTTAATATTACATGATTCCCTGATTTTTCACTATCAAAACGCCTCCATCCATTAAACAAACAACAATTTGTCAGTATCTTTCTTAAAATATGGTTTCCAGAATCAAACACAATACTCAAGATGGGTACAACCAGAATAGATCTTACTTTTAGCCACCTCGTCTCTCCGTCTCTCTCTCTCTCTCTCTCAATTTCTTTGTCTCTCTGAACCCCAACAGAGATTGTGTAGACTTTTTCAGTAGCTGCATGATTCTTATGGTCAGTTAAAACCTGGGGCTTTTTTAATTTTTAGCAGTTCTTCTCAGCTCAGCTCTACTCATTTTATCACAATTTTTTTTCCTAATTAAATGCGAGACTTTATCTTTATCTTTAATAAATGTTAATCCATCATCCTAAATAACAGACGTTTTTGAAACGTGATTCCATCATCCAGTGAATTACTAACCTTTACTAGCTTTTTTTCATCTGCAAACTTAGTAAGCAAGTTCTTAGACTTCTTCCAGGTAACTAATAAATTGTTGTAGTGAACAGGACCAAAAATAAAGCCTTATGGAAAGTCCCTAGAGATCAGACTGCAAGTTAATGACCATCAAAATATCCTCCCCTTTTGGATGTAATCAGCTCCCACTTCACCTAATTTCTATCATGCAGCCCACGCACTTCTCCGTCATTCCTTGAATGACATCATAGAAGACTTTGTCATATGTTTTTCTGGGAGTAGGAATATCTATGTTCATGACAGTCCCTTTAGCCATCACACTCATCAAGAAAGGAAATGAAGGGGCCGGCCTGGTGGTATAGTGGTTAGGTTTGCACACTCTACTTCGGCTGCCCCAGGGTTTGTGGGTTCGGATAGTGGGTGTGTGCACACACATTGCTCATCACACCTTGCTGGGGTGGCATCCCACATATAGGGTAGAGGAAGATTGGCACAAATGTTAGCTTAGAGTCAATCTTCCTCACTAAAAAAAAAGAAAAGGAAAGGAAAGGAAGGGAAGTTCATTTAGGTTATTTGGTTCCAGTGACCCTATACTGGCTTATAGTGACTAATTAGGGCCCCTAAAAGACAGTAATCCTTTCACTACATGCATGACTTTGGGTAGGTCATCATCTCCCTAAGACTGTTTGCTCTTGTTTAAAAAAGAGAATGGTGTGCTTCACTTTTCTCAGAGACGATGAGAGGATAAAATTAAATAAGGTATTTAAACAAGTTAATGCCAGGGACTATTTTAAACATTAGTTAAAAACAAGATCAGTATTTAGCCAAACAACCAGATTGATTTTTTTGACAGAACAACCATGATGAAACCAACCCTGTCTGTCTAGGCATCCCACGTGCCTCTGCATTCCATCTAGCATAGAGGATATTTTAAACCTTGAAGGACTCACATCAGCCGAGCATGTGTGTGTGTGTGAGTGTGTGCGAGTGTTAGAGAATGATGGGAAAGGATGATCAGCTATCACAGTCTCCCAGTCTCCAAGCCACATTAGTCATTTTTAGCACCACGATGGAGAATGGTGTGAATGTGGTAAATTCAAAAGACTTCTCAAAAGTTGACTGTGCAGACAGATAACTGTTAGAGTGACATTTTCAGTACAAGCGAGAAAACTGATCCTTCTGGGATCTCTAACTCTGAGTGCTTTAGAGGAGAAGATACAAGACTAAACCCATCCTCCTACACTAATCATTTCAGGAATAGTTTAGCTAAAAGTAGCAATGCTAATGTAAGGGAGTGAAGAAGTCAGTCAAACTGCTTATTTCGACTATATCCCATTAGCACCCAGATCAATTTTCTCACACTCATGATTCAAGCTTACCTTTTGACAAAAATAACAAAATAGAATTCAGTGAAAAATGACATCTTTGTTATGGACGTGCAGGTGATTAAAAGATCGAAAACAAAACATCTAAGAGAAAAAAGATAATTGGGCAGGATCAAGAGGTCATGGTATACATCTTCTGGGCCCTGCGAGTCCTTAGTCCTCAGATTTCAGGAAAGCAGCAAAGAATCTAGCTGTTTAATTCCAATCAAGATCATTTTAGATTAAAAATGTGATCTTTTAAAATTCTCATTTAAATATCTGTGACTGTTGAGGCCACTGACAGCCACGTCAGCATGAATCACCGAGTCACTCTTGTAACAGGAATTTGCAGTTACAGAAAACTTGAAAGAAGAAAATATTTATGCATCTGGAAAGCTATTCAAGTGGATTTCATGGGCCCATGCCTATTTTCTAAGAGATGTATTTCTTCAAACTCAGCACAATGCCTCAGGTTCAACTTCATAGGGGTTTTGAGATGACAGATTTGTAGACCCAAAGAGGAAAAGAAGTGGCCTACTCCCCCATAATCTACCATTAGGCGGGCCCATACTCTTCTTGTCTGTCAACTGGTTTAGTGCCAGTGCTCCTGTGGCTAGCTCGGCAGGCCCCAACAGCTCCCACAGGAAAATCTTTCTCATGGGCCTCAGGCAGAATTAGATGCAGAGTTCTTGTACAATAGGGTTATGTATTTCAGAAACAATTTATTCTACATCCTTAACCTTTGGCTCCACAGAAACCCCTGGAACTGCTCAGAAGCCTTAGGGTTCATAATAGCATCAGAGCAGAGCCCAAATTACCCTTTAGACCTTGGAAAGCAACTATCCATTGCTGTTGGCTCACAAGAGGAAGAAAGGGCAGACCTTTGAGTCAGACAAACCTGAGTTCAAACTCAACTCAGCCCTTACTAAACTATGAGATTGTGAGCACATTACTTAACTTTTCTGAGTCTCAGTTTCTCCTTCTCTAAAATGGTGTCACTAATAACTTCCAAGATTTCTCTGAGAACAAGAGGAAACAGACATAAAGCATCAAATAAACAAAGGTGCACTAAAGTAATGATTTGAGTTGTTGTTATTGTAATTTGAGTGGGATTTCAACATTTTCCATGTGGGCTGGTATTATCATGGATATGATGATCTGATGTGGTACTTTAATAATGGTACTTCAGAAAGGAATGTGCTCTATAAACGCAGAGCTCAGTTGTCCTATTCAGCTTCAATTCCAGGTTCAGATTGAGATGAGATGAAATAAAGCAGTGCTCTGAGATTCTTCCTGGCCTCATGGGCCCACGTCATTAATGGAGCTTTCTTTGCATGGCACACTTATAAGTCTAGATAGAGTTAGATATACATCCATGTTCACGCTAAGAGTGCCTAGAAATGGTATTGAAGTTGACACTAGACGAATAAGTGGTATTTGCCTTGGTGAGCTTAGGAGTGAAGAGAGCACATATATCAAGGCCTGGCAGTAGAGAATCACTAAGTGCATCAGACCATCCCAGAGAAGATCAGAAACCTGAAAATATTCAGCAAAGGAGAGAATCGCGAGAAGTCAGTTGAGGAGTTAGAAGTGAAAGCCTACAGGGCATTTGGCTTACAGGGATTTTTTTAACTTGAATGTTAAAAAAACTTGAATAAGAAATCATAAAGGCATTAGGCGAGTGACATGATCTATTTGTGTTTTACAGTCACTGTGGTTGCAGTATAATTTGGAAGGGTAAAAGAATGGTTTGGGAGAAGCAGGAAGGGTACGATTGAAGTCATCCAGGCAAGTCTAGAGTAGTAATGAACTAGAGACAAAGTAGGTCAATGGAGAGAAATGAATGGATATAAGCTTGATTTTAGAGACAGAATCGATAGTACTTAGTGATGGTTTTGATAGTCAGGAGGCAGTAGGATGCAGGAGACAAGAGTGGGATCAAGGAAGAATCCCAGATTCTGCCAAGAGCAACTGAGTAGGCAAAGATTCCATCTCAAAATGGAAAACACCAGAAATTGAGTAGATTTAAAAACTTGTCACCCATTCATTTTTTAACACATTAAGTTTGACATACCTGTGAGACATCCAAATATAAATATCTGAAGCTCAGAAGAACGATCTGGGTTACATATATAAATATCAGAATCTTTGGCACAAAAATAGCATTTGAACCCATATAAGTGAATGAAATTACCCAGAGTGAATACTAAGAATGAGCAGAAAAAGGAGCTCAGGGCCTATAAAAGCCTCAATATTAGAATTAGATGGAGGATAAATGGTCTTCCAAAGAAAGAAAAGCAGCATCCAGAGACATGGGGAAAAAAATATACATATACATATATACGTGTTTGTGTATACATATATATATATTCACTGAAGATAAGAGCGGATTATTTCAAGCAGGAAATGGTAAACTGTATTAAATGCTACTGTGAGATCAAGTGGAATGACGAATGGAAAGTATCCATAGATTCAGCAACATTACAATCACTGATAACTTTAGCAAGAGTCATTTCAATGGTGAAAAGGGAATGAACGATTGCAGTAGGGTAAAGAATATCCAGTAAGTGAGGAAATAAAGGTATCACATATAAAAAACTCTTAAAGAGCTTGGCACTGAAGAAGATTTAAGAGATAAATTGGTGTCTAGATAAGGATGCGGGTAATCTGCCAGCTTTAGCAAATAAAAATACGGGACACTCAGTTAAATTTGAATTTCAGGTAAACAATGAATAATTTTTTTAGTATCAGTATGTTGCATGAAATATTGTGAACATACTTTACACAAAAAAAATGTTCATGTAATATTCAGGACATGCTTGTCCTAAAAAATAATTCTTTGTAATTCTGAAATTCAAATTTAACTGTGAGTTCTGTATTTTCTTTGGGTAGTTTACATGTGGATTCAAGATACTATTTTATTTTGAGAGATACTTGACAGTATTTACTTGATGAAAATTTCCGGTATAGATGGAGAAGTTAAAAAATGCAAGAGAAAGAAAGGAGATTGACTTCTTATTGGAGGGTGAATACTTCTTTCCTGCAGTGGAACAGAAGAGAGAAAGAAGAAGCAGGGTGGAGGTACAAGCAGATGTGTAGTCTGCTATCGGAAAGATGCTGGACCCTCACTTTCAAGGCTCCCAATTTTCTTTACGAAGTATGCTGCAAGCCATTGTTGTGGAATAAAAATTTTCCTTCTATCCTTCTAAGTCCTTTGACTGATCTCATTAAACTGATATAAAACACATTAACAGGAGAAAAACAAATTTAATTTCATATGTACAGGAGCCCCATAAAAATATGAGATCTAAAGGCAGTTAGGCAATCGAGGCTCATATGCCATCCTGAGCTAAGGAATGGAATAGGGGCTTCAAAGTGGGGAGGGCACTTCACAGGAAGATAAGAAGAGCAGATGTCTGGTCCTGAGACGTTTGCCCTGCCATGAAGGTAAGTCTTTCAGATCAAACGCTATTTCTGCCAATAGCTCTCTTTCTGGGCCAGGCCCCCTATCTGAATTCTTTTAGGCAGTTAAGAGAGACGTAAAAGTTTTTCTTGAGTCTGTTAGGTCTTTATTGCCTTCCATCCAAAATAATCCACATGCAAAAGTGACACATTTTGGGATGACATATTCTGCTCCCCTTTACCATTCACGAGAGCAAAAGGGGATTAGGATGAGAAAGAGGAGTAGGAAGAGCAGGGACATATGAACTCATTATTGCAAGGGCAAGACAAGATGATTTAGAAACGTTAAGATTGCTGGCAGTGCTGAAGGCCCAGCTGATGCTGGTGATCATGAAGAGTGATACCAAACTACCTACACGTGATTTTGTCCACTGATATTCAGGGGCTCAATGCAGGCACGAAGCTGTCTGGTAGATTTTAAAATACTCTAAAGACCACAAGACACAGGGAGAAAGGCACAAATTTTACGCTTGAATTGAAATAATTTGAGGTAAATCTTATAGGCTATTTCCTTCCAAATATGCAAAAAAAAAAAAAATGAGAAAAGCTTTCTTCTCAAATTATGAAGTTAACAAGCCTGCACCATTAGCTAACTGAAGTGCAAATGAGAGAACAGACTGTACAAACAAGCAGATATTGGGCAGAAATCAGTTCCTGCTATACCCATGATATTATTTAAATTCAATGTTGTACTATTTTAAATAGCTCCACTTAGAGACTGATTTATCAATCCAGTCCACAAATACCTATCGGGTTCCTACTATGTGCAAGCACTGGCTAGATACTTAATTAATAATACCAAGGTTGATGTTTAATTAACAAGAAGAACCTTATAGAAATACTTGACACTCAAATTAATATCAGATATATTCATTTGACTAATGCTGTTACAATTACAGTTCATAGCTAATGGCATTATCGGGCTATTATCACAAAGCATTATCTCTCTTCTAAAACTCATTTCCATGATAATTCCTTGAAATCATCATGTGAACACGCTATCTTGATGGGTTTTTACCTCCCAATGCTCTTCAAGAGAATGAACTCACCCTTATAAGAAAGCTTGTTATTCCAAATATCACCCATGCCCATTCTTTCTGCAGTTCAGGTGAACAATGCGTAGTGATTTCTCCACAGTTTTGAAAGACACAGTGTCCCTTCCTGGAAACAGCAACCAGACTTCATTTTTATCCACAATTCCCAAGAAGTGGAAATGCAAATTAAAGTCTCGATGCAGACATCGTTATGAGAGCAAAGTATTGAGCATGTGCAGATCCGGCGCTTAATCTCGGTTCACTCATTCATTCAAAAAATATTTATTCTGTCTCCTTTACATGACTTAACCCAACACTTCAGCCTCTCTATGCCTGTTTCCTCATCTGTAAATTGAGGGTAATAATAATTTGAGGGCTTATTAGATAAATACGAAAAAGTGATAGAAAAGCCAAAGATAGAATATAGTTGTTAGGTATTATTTCCTTCGGGTATCATGAAAATTAATGTGTTTTAAAAATTAACTCAGGTAGGAGAGCTATGAATCTCAAATGAAGCATTTAAATCAGGTTACTGAAAGGAGGAAGGAAAGAAATTAACATTTATTAAGTGTCAGTTATATGCAGACCTTGCTCTATGAATTTCACAAAGATATTTCATTAAATCTTCACAACAATTCTTTGAGGGTAGATATTTGTAGACCCACCATGTATAAGAGGAAAACGAGCTCAAAAAGTGATACAAGTTGCCCAAATCATATAGCAATGGTGGATTCCTGATTCCAAAGCATTTTTCTCTGCATGGGGCTTATTTCTCCTGGCATAGAAACACATCTGCCCTGGAGAACGACTGCTAAATCTTTTTAACTGCATTCTTCTTTGCTCCCAAGTAAAAAGCACATAGCGAAGTGACAGGTGTGCCTAAAACACATTTCAGTTTTGTCTCAACAATTTTGGATGTTTCCTAGTTCACCAGCATTACAAAAAGTAACTTTAATAAAAAAAAATCTAACAGTCTGAAGAGAAATAATTGCTCACTGTGCCCAACTGTCATTTGCAAAGATTCCAAAAGGCACATCCTAAGATTGTTGAAGCTCCATTACATTTAAAATAAAACAGCAGTTAGTGAAAGGGAGAAATATTGCATCTTCCTCCAACAAGAGATAGCAAAAATCTGCCTCTAATCAAGAGCAATATGCTGTAGCATTTAAAATAATATCTTGTATACTTGAGGTATTTGGTAAATCTGGGATTTCAGTGGGGAATACAGTGATATATCACTGAAGCGAGTGAATCTTAGGGTTAAAGATCAACTTGGAATATTATGATTTCCCAAGTAATATCTTAGGACAGCTTTACAGATAGCACATAACTTCCAAGTTGCACTATTGAGGCTGCTGGCTAGTATTTCAATGGTGAAGAGTTGATTGTGACAGATAACCACTCCTTTCTGTTGTTTTATAATAAATCAGAAATGACTTTTAGAAGTCAAAGTTCTCTGAAAGTGTGTTTGATGAAGTGGTTTGAAATGTTTTTTTTCTACTGAGGAAGATTCACCCTGAGCTAACATCCATCGCCAATCTTCCTCTATTTTGTACATAAGCCCCTGCCACAGAAAGGCCACGGATAGACCAGTGGTGTAGGTCTGTGCCAGGGAACCGAACCCAAGCTGCCAAAGCAGAGCATGCTGAACTTGACCACTAGGCCACTGGGGTTGGCCCTTAACTTCTTTTTTTCTGTTGTAAAAGTAGTGTATGATGAAATTAATCCAAACTATAAATGGAGGGGGAAAAAAGACTGAAAGGGTGATGACAATTATTATTTGGGTAAATTTTCTTTCAATATTTTCCTATTTGTGCTCATGTGTATAGATATTAAATTTATATATGAATATTTTAAACAAAGTTAGAGTCTGAATAAACCCTGCTGAATGCTCAATAAGCGAATTCATATCAAGGACCCACCTTTATTTCTTCCCTTAAAAATATTGTGAGCATATTTCCATGTCATTTGAATTACTCACCAAAAAAAAGAGCTTACTTTTAAGAATTATATGGTATATTTCATTGGATGGATATATAATTAATTTAATTTGCCCTCCCTTCTCAAGGAATGTTTAGGTTGCTTCCAATTTTTCAATGCTATAAATATTACTAAGGTGAGCATCCTTTTGTATAATCTTTAAGTACACAATTATGTTTCCCTTAGAATAGAATTCTGGAAATGGGATTACACTTTCAAAGAGGATAAACATTTTAAAGACTATTGAGAAGTAAAGCCAAATTGTTTTCTAAAAGGCTGCATCAAGGGCCAGCCCAGTGGTGCAGTGGTTAAGTTCACACGTTCTGCTTCCATGGCCCAGGGTTCGCCGGTTCAGATCCTGGGTGCGGACCTATACACCACTTGTCAAGCCATGCCGTGGCAGACGTCCCACATAAAATAGAGGAAGATGGGCACGGATGTTAGTTAGCTCAGGGTCAGTCTTCCTCAGCAAAAAGAGGAGGATTGGCAGCAGTTGTTAGCTCAGGGCTAATCTTTCTCCAAAAAAAACAAAACTGCATCAATTATGTCACCATTGAGGTAAGATAATATGTGTCTCAGTGTATTAATTTCAGCTGTGAACATAATAACATTTTGATCTCTGACAATCTGATTGACAAAAATTATATTCCATTGTTACTTTAATTTGTATTTGTCGGAATGGGAAATTGAAATTTTTAATGCTATGAACATTTTTTTTTCTCATTCATGAAGTGCTTAATCCTATTCTTTGTCCATTTTTCTTTTGGTCTATTTTGTCTTGTTTCTTATTGATTTATATGTTCTTTAAACTTTGGGGAGTTTATCATTTAGTCATATTTATTGCTAATATTTTCTTAGTATTAACTCAGCATTTAATTTTATAGATGAATTTGTTTTAGGCAAGTTTTGCGGATTTATGTAATCAAATCTATCAATTTTTTTTATTGGGATTCATTTCATTGCATTTATCTATGATTTTGGAATTTTTGTAGTTTAATATTTTGAATATAATTTTCTCATCTGTGTGGACTTTATTTCTATGTTAAGTAAACACTTATTTGCTTCAAATAACCAAGTTTCACAACATAACTTGATATACGTTGTGAAAAGTTAGGCAAACCATAAATCTTCTTCAATCATAGGATAAATGGGATGAAACTAATCAGTTAGTGATTTATATTTTAATATATTCTTAGTTCTTCAGTGATCTTAGTACCATTTCAGAGCTGCATTTCCTTTCAACTGCCTCTTGATTTTAGCTAGTATCACCCTTTTTTAACTGTTATAATTTTATGATATATATTACATATCAGGTCTTACTAACCATACTTCTCCTTTTGGTTACTCTTCATTTAAAATCATATTTCCTATGGTTTATATTTCCAGATAAGTGTTAAAATCATTTTATCAGTTTTCCCCAAGTCTTATTTTTATTTTAAAATGAGTAAAATGTGTTAGTTAATTTTAGAAAAAAATAAGGCTTTTATAATATTTAGTGTTCCATCTAAGTCTACAACATAACTTTTTCTTTTATTCAAGGCTTAAAAATTCAGTCCAGTAAGATTTTCTTTCCTTTATATATATCCTGAACATTCCTTATCGGAGTTGTTGTAGGCATTTTACACTCTTTTTCTTCTTGCTGTTATGAACTGAATCATTTTCCCTCATTACAACTCACCCAGATAATCGCTATTATATAGGGGGATTATTAATGCTTATGTCTTCATCTTGCATCCAACTTCCTAAACTGTCTTAGTATATTTATGAGAGTATACTAGTTGATCCTTTTAAGTTTACAGCAAAATAGCTAAAGATAAATATAACTTTTCATCCTTATTTCCCATCTTAACTCTTATGCTCTGCCTCTTTATCAGGACACTGAACTCCCAGGGCAATGTTAATACCAGAAGACAATCATGTTTTATCTTACAATCTTAATGTGAATCTCTCTTATTTGTCTAGTAAGCATATTTGTAGGTTTATAAAGATAAGCTTAAAGGATATTCTTTATCATAAGAAAATTTCTCTTTCTTGCTTTCTAAGATTCAAACAAATCAGGTTAAATTTTACTGAAGGCTTCTTAAGCAGCTCTTGAGATCACCTTTTGATTTTATTACTGCTTCTGACATTATAGTATATTTAATTCATAGATTTTCAATATTAAATCATTTGTACATACATGGGATCAACAATACTTGGTAGCATCAATACTTAATGATCCTTTGGTTATGCTCTGGGAAGATCTAGAGGAAAGATTCATTTCTTCTATGAAAATTAAAAGGCGCTTTCAGGACCTAATGTCTCTTTTAAAAATAATTCATTGTAACTTTTCCCCACTATTTCTTGCCTTTAAGATTTTTTCATTTTTTCTTAGTTTAATTTTGGCAATTAATGGTTTCCTAAATAAGCATTCCATTTCTGTAAGATTTCTGACACTAACATAGCATACTCATAACTAACCATTTTACCTCCTCTGATCCTTTTATTTTGTATCTTGGTTGGATTTGTCAGTTTTATTGTATTTTTGGCTACGTTTTCCTGCAGTAAATCAGTTCTTATAACTATGATATCTAATATACTTTAGTATATTGATTTTCTGCTCTCCTCTCTATTTCCTTTCTCCTACTTTCCTTAGATTTGTTTTGTTTTCTAATTTTTTTGTGTTGAATGTTTAGCTCATTTATTTTCATTCTTACTTTAAAAATGAGAACATATGTGCCTTTAAATGAGCCTCTGAGTAGAAGTTGTATCAGTAACTCTAAATTTGTAAATGCAGGTTCTTCATTTCTTTATTTTCTAAGTAATTTGTGATGGTGGCTTTCATTTCCTCTTGGACTAACTGTTTCTTTAGGAGCAGTGTCTTCAATTTCTAGGAGATTTGGTTCGTTAATGTTATTTAAACTTCTATTAGAAAGTAAATTCTTTCTTGGGATTAAACTATGTTGAAATCTTTTTTTTTCCAACTGTTGCCAATCTTCTTTTTTTTTCTGCCTTTTCTCCCCCAAATCCCCCCAGTACATAGCTGTATATTTTTTAGTTGTGGGTCCTTCTAGTTGTGGCAAGAAATCTTTATTAAACTCTTATCAATCACATTATTCTAATTTCCTCCATAATTTTCTTTTTTGCTTCTATCAAAAGTTGATCAAAGTGTGATATACTCATTCACAAGAATTATTTATCTACCTATTTTTATTCCTGTGTTTCCAACCGATTTTGTTAGCTTTTCATTAGTTAAGGGATGTCCATTGACATATCTTCACCATTTGGATTGTGTTTTTTATCAATATCAAAAGATCCTTACTGTCCCTTTGACATGGTTTTTTCTTTGAACTCAACTTTGCCTAAAATTAGTATTTTCCACTATTTCATTTTTGTCTTTGTCTTTGTCTTATGAGTTCCTCTTTCTTTTTCTTCTTATTATTACTCTTTATTATTTTAAACTTTGTCATTTTGTTTTATGGGTTTTTTGTGTGAGCAAGTTATAATATGTATTATAGTCACTTTTCCTTCCTCATATTGGCCTTTTTTCTAATATTTATCCTCAAAAGAAGAGATTTGCTGAGAGGCAGCATTTATCAGCTGAGAATGTGTACGGATTTCCTCAGCCCTGGTCATTTTCCATGTTTTTGCTAAAGTCTGTCAAAGTATGCCCATTAAAACCCAAGTAACTACAACAAGCAGACCTCTGGGCTAAAGTGAGAACTTTACACCATTTTTTGGTTGTGCAACACTCTGATCAGATGGTGTGATTATAAACTGCAGTCTCCAGCATGAATGACTATGGGTGCTCCCGAGAACTCACATTCATCTATAATGCAGTTCTGAGAACTACACTTCCAGATGCAGGGTCCCCCGACTGTGTCATGCTCTCATTACTTCTTGTCTGGTGGCTTATGGGAGCTGCACTCCCCAGTGCAGTTTAGAAGCAAATCTAGTTGATGCTGGGTGCTGATTAGACAGGTATGGGAGAGATCCTTCACCGCCCTAAAATGGTAATTATGCAGTAGAGGAACAGAAGCTACTGGTGTTCTGTTTAGACTTGACCTTTGTTTCTCCGCTGGGGGCATGTTCTGATTACCTTCTATTCACCCTGTTGGTGAGGGAGGGATCCTCCACCCTAAATAATATATACGGTGGCTGAAAACATGACACCTGACACTGGACAGATGAGACTCACCGGAGTTTCTTAATCACATATAGTCACAGTCCAAGGAGGAGAACATACCATGCAGGGCCACATGGGGGTTGCACTTGGGGACAGAGTGAGCAAGCAGAGTTTGGGGGGCCAGGCTTTGTAGAAACAAGACAGTAAGGTGACCCATGCTTCCTGCAGGAGGATCTGATTGCTTGTTTGAGCAATTTGAAGACTGGTAGGGATGTGAAAAGTGTCAGGTTGAGGACTGGGTAGAGGACAGCTGGTCTGGCTGATAGGGGAACTAGCCAGGTGGGGGAATTTCCCGCTGGGTGGGGAGCATATATGACAAGAGCAGGAAACACATGGTTAGGCCTTTGGGGCCTTGCAAGGCTCAAAGATGTAAAGGCAGCACACGAAATTTGGGGTCTTACAATACAGGGCATAATATGGGACAGGAATAAAGTATATTCCTCTTCCATATTAGCAACTTCTGTGCTCTTTATAATATCAGCCTGTGTGGGTCACCAATCCAATTTCGAAAGACTTCAATTTAGGGTAAATTACTCCAAGAATCTCACAACAGTTTGAATGTCAATTGCAGGATTTAGGTTGAAATGTTGTCCTAGGTATTTTAGAAGGAATTTGGGGTAAGCTATTTCAAAGACTGCTGTCCAGACATTTTTAAAGTATTGAGAAGATGTTAAGGAAAGTCATAAAAGTTGTACTTCCATTAGCACCAACCAGGGGCTGTAGCAGGACAGTTGTTATAAGAGTGAGAAGATGACGGGTCTCCTGAGCAATGCTTCACCTTACCTCTCTGTGCCTTCAGTCTTTAATCTGTAAAATATAAGAGCTAGTCTAGGTAATTCTAGAGTCCTCTTGTCTCTAAAATGACCACGATAATTTAAGATGAATAGAAACATTTTATTTCATATCTATAAGGTCTAATACTCCAGAGTAATTACCTGTTAGTATGTCTCCCCTACTAATCTATGAGCTCCTTTTCTTTTCTTTCTTTCTTTCTTTCTTTTTTTTTTAGATGTAAATGAAGATGCGTTGGAGCAATGAGCTCCTTTTCTTAAGCAACTTGGAATGGCCATTCCCTGATACATGAAAATTTCTTAACAAATGATTTTCAAGTGAACAAATAAATCCAGCTGAGCAAAGGATATTTGGGCGAATTCTGAACAGTGCCAAATATTTTGGGAGTGTTCTATCACCTCAATAGTCGAACACTCGTTACTAGTTATCTGGGTACACTATTGAAGTATATAACCAAGCTTCACTGTGAGCATTAACAAATGGCACTTGGTGATCCCCCAGACTCTCTATGTGGTACGTTTTTTCTCACGTGGTTAACCTTCCTGTCTACACAAGCTAAGAACTGGAGAAGTTTAGTTAGTCCCTTTCTAGACCTAAAGTCTTCCCTTTGTCTCCTTTTGCAAAGATGCTCCTGATTTCAATCAGCTACAAGAAATGTCAGATGAAAAATGGCACAAATGTGAATTACGACAATAAAAGTTTATAAGCTACTAAAATAAAGTTATAGTACCTAAGAGCTGAGTCAACTGACAATGTTAAATGAAACATTTTACAACCAGTCCTGGGATAATGATAGAAAAAAAGTAGCACACAGAACATGAAGAGATGTCTGACAGGAAATGGGCCCAAGATCAAGCTCAGGCTCCATGATTTTGTATGAGCTACCTTTAAAGTGGAGAGAGCAAGGCAATAATCTAATATTAATGGAGTGTCTCCTCTGTGTCCAACCCTTGATATCTATTATCTCTTTTACTTCTCATAATAGCCCAATGACAGAGGTCTTGTCCTTTTAGAGAGGAGAAACCGAGGCTGATGTGGTCCAGTTGGGCAAATGCCCAACAGCAAAACTATTAAATAATAGAGACAATGACTTCAAAAGTCTCTCTGACTCTGAAGCCCATGATCTTTTTATATTTTTTGTACTCAATGCTATCTATTTACAGAGACTGATAATTTCTATATAAATAAAGCAAATTTTAGGTTTCATGAAGAATCTCTCTATCCAACTCGACGATAATGTTTGTTCCAAGTTATCAATTCAGGTGATGGTCCTCTTTACTATGAAGCTCACCATAAAAATTAACTACATGAAGAATGTTAAATTATAGCTAAATAAGGCAAAAAATGGGCTAGAATGAAGAGCAGCATTAGGAAAAAGCTGAGCACTAAAAATGATACTCAAGAAGAAATATAGGAGCATTATCAAGCATTTGAATAGTTGATATGGCAATCTTTCATTTTATTTTTTAAATAACTCCACTCACAAAATGTTTTGTGTTACTAATAAATTTCCGCTGCCTTTCTCTAACCTTTCTAATACAACATCCTTCTGTCACCCCACAGGCCCGTAATACCAAGTCACAGTTCTTCTCATTTGTGCCCACCACACTATTCCCAGTGACAGATGCAAGCACACCGGCATGCCCAGGGGGTCTGTCTCCTGATAGGCTGGTATTTGCTGTAATTGCACAATTTCTTAGAAATATTATGTTTTACCTTTAAAGATCTTATAAAATTTATATTCTTCTCCCTCATCTGACTTTGTTATAATATAAAGATAGTCTTTTCAATTACTTATTATGGACCAAAATTCATGCTCCAAGAAGAATTAATGTCATGTTAATTCTGAGACTTCGCATACCCTGTGCAAACTTCTCTTACTCTAGCCAGAGAAACACGGTGATAAAATGATATAATCGCGTGACATGCAAAGTGCTGATGTGAAATGAAAAGGACAGAAATATGATTGGGAAATTAATTCAAGGGAAATAAGAAAATAGGACTGTTTGAATAGGCTTAGCAGGATGGTTTAGTTCTTCCTGAAAATAAGTGTGATATTATTTCACCTTACCTCTACATCCACCCCAGCTCCCCCCATTCAAGAACAATCAAATGTTTAGTTTCTAAACACACACACACACACACACACACATTAAGAGGACTACACAACACCCAATAGACAGACGTAGAGAGAAATATTCAGTGAAACTGCTCCTAAATACAGATGAAGGCATCGTGTCAATATAGTAATAAAACCATAAATTCCTTTTATAATGGAATACAAATTAATAAAGTTGGAAGTAGAACTTACAAAATATCTTTAAACTCAATACCAGATGTCATTTATAGGTCCAAGACTATAATGGACACAAGCTAATTTTTACAGTTGACTCATAATAATAGTCATTGGGAAGTTAAATGACAGAAGAGAAACAGCTTTAAATGGGAAGTGGCAAAATTAATCACAGATGTCATACTTATGCACTTGCTGACTACCAACCTTGAACAGAACACTTAATTCAAACCCCATTTAAAAGCATGCACTGTCAAGGGAGAGGTAAAGAACCATTTTCTAGTTCAGGAAGCAACCCACAACCCATGTGCCAAAGATGGCACTGAAGACCAAATCTTTTGGCACATAGAATGATTGGTCTGGTCCCACACCCCTCTTCATGACTATTGTAGGAGTTGCTCTTACAAAAAAGGCAAGAAAATGTCAAAAACGTTGGCATTTGACTATTCAAAGATGATCAGTGCCTGTTCTCATAATGCATAACATTTTTGGAAATATTCTGCCCATTCAGAACAGCATAGAATTTAAGTTCTCTCTGGAAGATAGATTTGCCTTTTAAACAATCTTTTAAACATTCTGTAATACTACATATCTATAATATATTTATTAATACTAAGATCCCATTGCTGTTTTAAAAGTATTGTATATAAATGTGTTGGATATATAATATGTAATATTTCATATAATGTGTTAAATAGTATCTCAAAACCCACTGAAGGAAAATCGAATGTGTGTGCAGAGACAGAGATAGAGATGATATAGATATAGACATTTAGATATAGATTTGGACCTGGAAGGAAAGAGGGAGCTCTAGCAAAGATCCAGCGCAAAACTCAAAGCTTAGGAGGAAAGGAAAAGGAATTACCTTGAATCCTAAATAGTTTCATATATACCAGTTTGACAATGTAAGGAAGTCGAGATAACTTATTTAGAAGTTTGGTTTTTTTTAAAGATTGGCACCTGAGCTAACAACTGTTGCCAATCTTCTTTCTTTTTTTTTTTTTTAATTCTTCTCCCCAAAGCCCGCTAGTACATAGTTGTATACTCTAGTTGTTACCACCTCTGGTTCTGCTATTTGGGACGCTGCCTCAGCATGACTTGACAAGAGGTGCCATGTCCTCTCCTAGTATCCAAACTGGCGAAACCCTGGGCCACTGAAGCGGAGCACGTGAACTTAACCACTCCGCCAACCCCATATTTAGAAGTATTAAATTGAAGGAATTACTGATCAGGTCAAAAGAATATCTTCATGGCAAACAGAGATTACAAGTAATTAGGACAATAGGGTCTATGATATTATAATAAGGTAACATCGGATTTATCTAAGTTGTCAAAATAATGTAACATCTGGCATCTACACATGTTATCTCACTAACCTCACAATTAGAATATGCAACAGAGTACCTGATCATGGCAAATATTTTTCATTCATTCAGTGTGTATTTGCTGAACAATCCCTATGTGCCGGGCACTGTTATAGATACTAGAAATACAAGGACGAATAAGACAAATGTGGTTCCTGCAAATTAATAGAATAATCAGGGTTACTTTTACAGCCCAGTTCTTCTGACACCTATATTGTGCGATGAAAATTGAATATTTTTGACCTTCAAAATATTTGGGGTCCTTTGCTTGTCCTTTTACTATTTATTACAGAATTAAATGAATTTTGACAATGAGTTTCAAGTCAGCATTTTTGCTTTGTAGATATTGTTGAAGCAAACAAAGCTCTATGAATTGTGGAATGATAAAATATTCACAGAAACTTACAATTCTGCAGTTGAATAACAATTACATTTGTTCCAAACAGGCAATTGGTTTCCAAACACATTAAACAAAAGCAATTTAGAAAGCTTCTTCTTCTTGGCATCATTAACGTTGTTGAACGCCCTGGGATTCTGGAGTGTTTCACAAAGGTAAGTAAGTGTGTGGTAAGATGAACAATTTCTGAGTCTGTGAAATATTGATCTGGGAACCACCACTGAGCCTATGGGAATCCTGTATGCCATGACTGGACAAATTAGCATATTAGAGAAATTTAACAGATTATTCAGAGCAAGAAATTTCAATTTAGACTTCGCTTTTTCCATCGATCCTTATAATAAAAGAGTGCTTTACTCAATTCTAAAACATGTCTTAAAACAAGATTTTTTCTGAATATCTAGTACCACTTTAGAATTAGAAATAACCATAAGGATAATAAGAATGAATGAGTCATTATCATTAAAAGCAAATATCATTAAACAAATAGCTAGAAATCTAATGATGCTTAGGATTTGGATTCCATTCAGGCCTTTAAATCAGCAGTGACCATTTCAAGGTCAATAACTATGCAAAATCATTTAGTTAGTCACCTGAGACCATTCAGTGGCTTAATATGTATCATCTACCATCCATCCATCGCCAGCCCACCTCTCTCTCTCACTGATGTATTCTTGGATGGCTGTGTGCTTTTGAGCAAATCGTCTAACTTCTCTGAGCCTCTATTTTCACACATGTAAAATAAAGACATTAATACCAAACTCTTGTAAGCTTTAGGGAGATGAATTTTGATAAAGGGCCAAGTACAATGTCTGCCACATAGCAGGAACTAAACATCTTCATTTTCCTCACTTCCCTCCATGCATTCACCTACTTAGTGATATTTTGTCCCATCCATTGTCACTTTTCCATTGCCTAAATCATTCTTTTATTAGTGTAATAAATCTCTTTTGGAACATCAACTGTGTGATGGGTACTGTAGTAAACTAGAAGGACACAAAGTCAGTAAGTCAATAAATGTTTAGTGCCACCTATGCTCCTGCTCTCATGGAGCTTATGATCTAATATAGGAGAGGCAGTTAAATCCCATGCAAGGGAGAATTAATGACAAAAATCACAAGTCTTAATGGTTCCCTGAATTTTTGAATTTCTTACCCTCCAAAGTGTATGTTACTAAATTGACCCTCCACAGTGGATAATTTTCTAAAATGCCCATCTCATTCTTAGATTGAAAACCAAATCAGAAAATCAGAGGGGCTGGCTCTGTGGCCGAGTGGTTAAGTTTACACGCTCTGCTGCGGTGGCCCAGGGTTTGGATCCTGGGCGCGGACATGGCACCACTAGTCAGGCCATGTTGAGGCAGCGTCCCACATCCCACAACTAGAAGGACCTGCAACTAAGATATACAACTATGTACAGGGAGGGGTTGGGGAGATAAAGCAGAAAAAAAGAAAAAAAGAAGAAAAAGATTGGCAACAGTTGTTAGCTCAGGTGCCAATCTTTGAGAAAAAAAAAAGTACTGAGGACTCCAAACAGCTTTAAAAAAAAACAAAAAAAAGAAAAGAAAAGAAAATCAGAGAATCTTGCAGAAGGATCCAACAGGAATGTCCTTAGCTCTATAGCAAAATATAGTCAGCAAGGAAAATGAAGCTGAAGTCAAGGCCTCTTGCCCCTCTATCCATTGCCTCCAAACACACAAGTGGTGCCCATCTGCCAATTCTCACAAACCTATGCTGTTTCTGAATTGCTACTTCTTATCCCACTATAAGGTTTGTCTCTTGTCTTTCACGAAGTAGTTTAAAAGGCAATCTCTAGAGCCAGCCTCATTGAATCCAGTTCCATAACTTAGCTGTACAAGTTTTAGCAAGCTGTTTAACCTTGCTTAGGCCTCAGTTCCTTCATTTCTAAATTGGAAACAATAAGAATAGTAGCTGTGCCATAAAGTTGTTGTGAGGGTGAGTAAATGCTCAAAAATATTAGCAATAGTAATAATAACGGCCTCATACTTTGCCTATGCTCCCTTCTTCCTCCTCTTTATTCTTCTTCTAGACTCATACTGAGTGTGGCCAAAATGACCATAATTAGGGGCTGAGTTCAGATAGAAGTAGCACTGGAACCAGAGTCTATTAGCTCAGGGATGTACTCATTCATTTCTTCATTCATCCATTCATTCAACCAACATACTAAACATTGTTCCAGGCACTAGAAAAATAGAATTGAAGAAAGCAAAGTACCAGTCTATGTGGAGCTAACATCTAATGCTCAAATTAAAATATTTAAGTGTGATTCTTTCTCTATGAATGTTAAGTAAGTGAGTTGAGGGATGGTAGAATGTGGTACAGAGAAGGAGGCAAGAATAAAAACATAAAAGCACCAGAGATAGGAGGAATGAAAGATAAGAAGGGACTAAGTAATACCATAGGATTTATTTAGAAATAAACCTGATTCTTACCAAATCTTCTCTATCTCCTGTACACTTTCTTTTCTCCTCCATACTTTTTGAGAAAAGGAAAAAAAGAGAGGATGAAACAAAGCAGAAAGGAAAGAAATTAACTGTCCATGTGTTGGGCACTCCTGTATATTAGGCAGCATTTTAGACACATACAAATGACCTCATTTAATCTCCACCACCTTCCTGTTACATAGATCTTATCACTCTACTTTATAAATAAGAAAACTAAAGTGAAAATCTAGGTAAGTAAATTGACCAAATTCATACAACTAGGATTGAAACTCAAGTTTGTTTATCTCCAAAGCCCATACACTTTCTCCTGTACTGTGCTGCTTCTAGGTGCCACAGAGGAGACCTCTACCTGCTCTCTGACAACCCCTTAACTCTGGTGGGTAGAGAAGAAACCAGTCCTTTCAGTTAAAGTAGCTATACTTATCCCCACTTGTTGATCAGCCACTCCACAGGAAAAGAATGGAGTCATATATCAGAAGAAAGAAGAATCTGGAAAATTTCTTCCTGGCAGACATTAAGTATCTAAAACCAACTACATTCATGCAAAGCCACACGTTGCCTTTGGTATCTATTGTCCACTGGGATTGGATGAGCCAAGGCAGAAGTGTTAGGCAAGAAATTGTACAGAATCTAAGGCAGTAAGAGCAGAGTCTGCAGTGAAGAGTACACGATTCCAATATATTTCTGTACTGACTGTTGTTGTCAAATACTGAAGAACAATAAGCATGCAAAGAAACAGGAGAAAATACAGGTGTCCCAGGGACAGCATTATTGAAACATATTATTTATGAGTCAGATAGTGTTTGATCTTAATATATGTCCAGTTTTTACTAAACCCAAAGACATATCTGATCAAAGCCAGATAATGGTAAAATATCTGCTAAGAACAGCCCCAAGTTATTCTTGCCCCCAAGATCTTGAGGACAGTGTATTAATTATGAAACAGCATCCTCACCAATATACACATGGAATTAGGTGTGCATTAGCCCTGTGGGCACTCCCACACCAAGTTTATGTTAGTGTGATGCAATCCTGGTTTAAGTCCTAGAACCAAACCAGTCTTGTCAGGATGACTGGGATGTCACCTGAGTATGGTTAAAGATTATCCGTGAATGTCAAGCCAGGCTTACCTTTCATTTGTACCCAAATAACCCCAGCCCCTGCCTCTGCCTGTATTAGAGTTCTCCTCAATCTAATCTGAAATAGAGCAATGGTGACATGTCATACCCAAGGCTCTCCAGGTTGGGGGAGAAGGAAGTAGGTAGATGAAACATCTTTTCCTTGCTGAAAAGTATTATACAAACATCTCTATAGTGCATAATATAAATATGAATCCTACATTGGATGCTAAAATGAAAACATACTACAGATATTTCTGGGGGGAGGGAACAGAAGGGCATTTGTTTTTATAACTTGACACCATTGTCCCTCCAGTGTTGTAAAAGGCACCTTATAAAGCTGATATCATTGCACTTATTTTGTCAATGATACCAGTAATTTTTGTGCATAAGCTGTGACAATTATTGAAAGCAATATAAATCTCAGACAAATGACTAGTTATTCAAGCATATTCTTCTCTTACAGCTATTTTCAGCAATATATTGAGAGAAGGAAAAGAAGGCAAAACTAACTTTGGAAACCTTCAGGAATCAAAAATAGATGTCTGATCCCAGAAACTTATGTATTTTTGGTACAATTAAACTTGTAGCCCATATTCATTTGTTCATTCAACAAATACATATTGGACATCTGCTAATACCAGGCACTGATCAAGGCACTAGGAATACAGCAGTGAATAAAGCAGTCTGACATTCCTACCCTTCCAGAGCTCACTCAAAAGTGTTTAAGAAAATAATTTGTCTTTAGATGCCATAGAGGGAACAGACCAGGATTCAGAGTCAGAGAGGTCTGGTTCCAAACCCAAGATCTGCCAACTACTATTCACATGAACCCTAAGCAAGTAATTTAACATCTTAGAACTTTGGTTTCCCTGTCTGTGAAATGGGGATGATTCCATCCCTCTAGGGTTGTAGTGAGAATTCAATAAGTTAGGGTCAGTGTAGTGCCCTAGCATGGTGCCTGGTACCTAGAAGATACTCAGGAAAACAAGGTTTTTCTTGGGTCAGGGGTGGAGGGTACACATTCCAGAAATATATTCATGGATTTCTTCTTTGACAGTGGTGTTTTCCACATAGTCTCAGCATCCAGTTTACAAATTCCCAGTACATCTGATAAACTTTTCATAAGTTCTGGCTGCCATGAAATCTGTAAAGTTGATAGGATTTCAGCCTTTCCGGTCTGTCCTTCTGTCAGGCTCACTACAGGTTGTAAGAGCGCCATCTAAAGGTCCTATGAGACGCCTTAATATGTACTAAAACTCTCTTTGTCATTTCGTAAAGAGTGTTCTGGTGAGCAGCGCTCTTAAATAATCATCACTGTTGTGCCAGTATCTATGGGCCCATAATAAAAGATAGACAAGCTCAGGAGCAAGCAAATGATTTATCCAGTCATCTACATCTGGTCCTAAAAAAAAGCTTGCTTTCTTTCTTTTTTAGATATTGTAATCTAAATCATTTTAATGCCCAGAACATCAGTGGAAGTAATCTTGAAGAAACACTTCTCCTCCATGAAAAGTCTCTGAAAGTTTATGGCAGTACACAGGAATTTTCTTCAAGTATTGATCTTTGGGAGACAGCCCTATGAAACTGTATTTGACTCTACCTGTCTTATGTGCAAAGTTTTCTTCAACTGAGCACTTTACGCGCTTTAGTTTAAGAGCTAATATGTATGGGAGTGGCTTTATGAGTATTATCTGTGTACTTTATTTGCAAAGACTAATTATGACTCCTCTAGTGAACTATTATGCTTTTGCATAAACATTATGCATTAGAATTAATAAAGTAATTTCAAAGTCTCAGTGATTACTCTATCACAACAAAATGACAGTTTCCTATACATCACAGTACTTTACTAAATACTAGTAAATTTACTAAATAAAGTAAAAAAATTTACAATTTTTACAATTGTTCAGCCATTAAAAGCAACAAATATGATAATTTTTAGTTTTAATGTGCCATTAGAATCAAAATAACAGTATGCAATATTCTTCCTTTCAATACATTTATCCAGCACTTCTTACATGCCAGGCATTGCGATCGTATCCTGCCCATGTCTGAGTAAATGATCAATCTGCATATGATTTTACTATATTTGATCTTGATATTATACTATCAAGATACAAATTGATGAAGGAAATTTTCTCTGAATTGAAAATCAACGTTCCTAAAATAGAGGTCCTAAACAAAGAGAGAATATTCACATACTGAAGAAGTTATAAAGTAAATGTAAATGATGGAATTATTGAGATTAAAGGAAAGAAGAAAATTAAGAAAGGTTAAGTGAGTGTGGAGAGGAGGGTGAGGGATCAAATCAAATGGAGATGCTCCCCTAACCCAAATGGTATCTTTTGGTCTCCAATGCTATCAATTCAGAGGCATGCAGAAAATTGTCTTCCAAAAGAGATTCTCCCTATAAAAGCAAAGAAATGTGGAAACTCGTGCAAAAAAATAACAAACTAATGTCAAATAAAACTAACGTCTCATACTTTTGTAGCAGTTCCTGTCAAAGTTTGGTTGAGGACCACCTGCTTTAGGGGAATCTTTCTGGCCCCTGCCAAAGACTGCCTTAACATAAGTCCAGGAATCAGTGGTTTTAATGAACACACCCCATCATTCTCATGCTCCCTAAAGGTTGAGCACCACTGCTTTCCAGGACAGTTCATGCTGGATAGGATGGGTAGGTTTATCAGCTGATTGCAAATGATTCTGCAATTAAGCACCTCCCTTGTGTATACCTAAAAAATTTTAGATCAGAAGAATAAAAAATTTATTCATCTTGATTAGATATGATATGCATTTTTAATTGCAAAAGAGCAGCTGTAAAGCACCAGGTGTTTCTCTTACTCCAACTATTTTTCGTTTATTTGCTTGTTTGTTTTGAGGACAAATAGAAAGACTGGCTCTTACAGACATAAATTCTTGCTCTGTAACTTTTTCGAATCCTTCTTTTCTTAGTATTTCTTCTCTGACAACACAGTGAAGCCTACCCCCGATATGCCGTCGAAACTTTCTTTGCTGGAAAAGGTTAAATGCCAAGTTTGCAATTTGGGTTAATGAACACTCAAAAGATCAAGAAACCTTTAAACAGCTCCCCTCAGTACGAGTGAGAAACTCTATCAGTCTCTCTCACCGTTAGAAAAAGGGTCTGCCTTATTTTGTTGTTTTTCCCCCAAATTTGCCTTCATCTCCTTAATTTCTACATCATAATAGAAAAAGGTGCTCATTATGCTTTCACTTACCCGTAGAAATGAAAAGAGATCTACAGAATTATAAAATTGACCCAAAACAAAGACCAAAAGAGCTTAGAATTCTCACATTGAGGTTGACACTCATGATTAGCTAAATTGCAGTAGCTACAACATGCTTCCATTCGGAACAGGATGCATTCACACAGCAGTTTCTTCTCTAGTGCCTAGCAACATTATCATTGAGCACCTGGAATAGTTTAGGCATTAAGTGTAATTGGTTTTGCTTTACATAAATCTGTAGCTTTGTAAATAAGCGGAGCATTTCAGCTTCTATATAACACCAATTAACTTAAAGGGATGCGTTGTTTGCAGAAGCCTGCTGGGTCTGTACTGTATTTCTCCAGTAATATGCTCAGTGGCAGGCAAAGTTCTGTGTCCCTGCAGTGTTCCATTTACTCCCAGTCACTTGGTGCCAAGGCTCTGTACCCAGCCACTCATTTGCTCCATTTTTCAGTTGTGAAAGATTGGGAAAATGAAGTCTTCCCTAAGAAGCACCTTTTGTGCTCTATTTCCGTCCATGATTGAGACCTGAAAGGCAAGGTATTTGAAAATGTTTTCTGTGACCCACAGAGCACAGGTCTGACCCCATCTGATTCTGTCCACAACTGACAGTGACATCTCTTTCCTCTTCCTTTTTTTGGTAACACTTTAATCCAATACATCCAAAAGTCTACTACACTGAGCCTGTATACAAAATTAAGAAAACCACATTCTTCTTATATGAATTTGCTAGTGAAAATGTTTCCTTTGGAGTGGTTTTTTTAATAGCACTCAGAAATCTGCTCCTGGAAGCTGGTCAATTTTTCCAAGCTCCTTGGACACTTCCCCTTGTTATCTCTTTACTCGACTTAATCCCTTATCTCTCATAGCCCCTTCAGGTAATCTTGATTTATAGCATTCATTCCACCCTGCTCTTGGTTTCTGAAAGTGTTTTATCGACTATCAGAATAATAATATCATCAAAAAATAGCTCATGATTCCAAAATGTTTCCTATTAATATTGTGTGATTTACAAATTGAAGGAGAGAGACCCACCCCTGCTGAACATTGTCAGGATTCCTTGTTTTATGAGAAGAGAGCTTCAGCATCAGTACCTTCAACCAGTCCAGCAATGGCATACACCACCTCCCCTGCAAGAGAAGCCAGTGTACAATTACCAGTCACAGGCTTATGGGTAAAGCCCTCAAATAAAAATCAACAGCCAAGTGATGACAGCACACAGGTGCTGCTAAAATTCAGGTCTGCTGTATGGAGCAGGGAAATTAAAGGAACCACTAACAATAACAACTCATATCTATGTCACCCATTACAGTTTACAAGTTGCTGTCACACACATCATCACATGTGATTAGCGCCACCCCTCTGGGAGGTAGGCACATTTTGGCAAGCCCATTTTGTAAATGGGAAATTGCAGCTCTGAGACATTAAGTGATTTGTCAAGGGTCACAGAGATAGAAATGGCACAGACGGGACTTGAACCTTGTTCTATGTGTCTCTAAAGTGCCAGCTCCTTCTACAAACAGCTCTCATAATGTCACCAACACTGGACATCCCCAACCACTTAGGCAAAACACTCTCTACATCATCCAAAAGGGAACAAGAATGAGAGGAAAGACTATGTCGAGATTAGAGACCCTGAGAAAGTGGTTCACAAAAATCATCCATCTTTCTACCATCTCTTCCCCCTCAATCCACTTCCTCTATGGAGCCCTACACTGGCCACTTGTGAACCTCAGGCTTTCAGAAGCACCCACTGAAAAGATCCACCCAGACTGACCAGCTTGGGGGGATGTCTCAGGCTCAAAAATGTCCTTTCCTTCTTCTTTTATCGAAATGCCCTGGATGTGCTACAGTCAATTCCAAACTGCTTTAGAAAAGAACCATTTGAGAAAAACAAATCTATCCCAAAGAATATTCTTAGTAATTGTGAAGACTCTTGCAGTACTTGCTAAGTGCAAAACACTGTTCTAAGTATTTTTTTTATATATTAGCTCACTTAATCATCACAATAGCCCTATGAGCCAAGTACAATTGTTAACCCCATTTTACAGATAAGAGACATGAAGCATAAAGGAGCCAATAACTTTCCAAAGGTTATACAAGCAGTGTGGACAGAGCAAAAATTTGGACCTAGGGAGTCTGATTACAAATTCTGGGCACTAGCCCTCTCTATAAAACTGCCTCTCAGCATAGCTGGTGTCTACAATGGATCTTTATATATTCTCAGGGTGATTCCAGGGAAGAACACGACTTAGCCAGTGGATTTCAGTCTTTTTCTGTCCCAACACACAATAATATGACTTCTTCCATCGGTAATTGCTAGATTGAAACAACAGCGATTCTTAACACCCCTGGGTTGTGCCCCTTCCCTCTCCTTCCGTGTATATTACTGATTCCTGCTTTAACCCAAAGGCAGGATTCTAAGGGCAGAATTTCAGGCTCTGTGGTAGTGAGTTTCTACATCTATCTAAGAATTGTTATATGGGCACTTTTCTAGTGCTCCTCAAATTACAATGTAAGCCATCTGTTCCTCAAATAAAGCAGTCATCATGAGATAAAGATGGAACATGAGGTCAACTAGGTTCTTCACTTCCTTAGCATCTACGCCGACATTCTCTGGGATTCTTCCAGCCCTATTCTTCAGTGAGTGTAAAATTGCCAAAGATGACCAAGGATAGTAATGACAAGACTCAGTCTCTCTCTTTTTCTCTCTCTCATTCTCACCTTCTCTTTCTCTGTCTCTGGCTATGTGTCCCACTAAGGTTGTCTACAGTAGAATACATGCTATTTGACCACCAAGATCATTTCCCTGGGGGTTCCCTGTCATTAGCTCACTCAGAGACCTTACTAAGTATTAAATAATAATGGCACCCAAACCCTAATCTGTCACCCATCTTGGACAGGTTTGAATCCCTTTACTGGCTGGGAATCACGTTGTTTCTTAAGCCTGCTAAACCACAAGTGACCAAACCTCATATACATGGAGTAATGAGTCAATAGCCTATGACAAGTGTCTATTACCATGGTAGCAGCAAGTCAGGAGCACATTTAATGACATTTATGCAAAGAGCAGGGTAGCAATTCAACCAAGGATAAAAAATGGAGAAAAATGAAACCAGTGGGAAGCAGAAATTTGGGAAAAACCAAGGAGAAGTCACCATAACATCAAAGATACTACCAGAAAACATATGAGTCATCATCATGGACAGTTTTAATTTTCCCAAAGCAATTTCTTGAAGGAAAATGAGAAAGAGGGTAGAGGGGATATGCTAAATCTTAAAATAAGAGAAAGAGCTCTTCTGTCAGAAATGCCGGAGAGGACGAGTGAGCTTCAAAAGCAAGAGCAGTGAGAGGCCATCTGGGACACTGATTTCTCATTTTGGCATAGTGTGTTGCACACAGTAGGTTGCCTTGATTCATATGAATTGATTATGACCCCCTCGAGCATGCCAGAATGCTTTTTACCATTTTCCCAAGCCTCTCTTACACTAGTTAAACCTTTCTGCCCAGTTTCCACAGTGTCTCTAGAAATGCAGACTTTTGTTTCCTGTGCAGCTTGTGCAGTTCTGCCTTGTTTCACTGCAGCCAACCGTGCCTGAAAGACAGGAACAAACAAGATGGACAAGTGTGGCAGTGAATGAACCGTTTTACTGCAATTAGAAGTTCACGGAGAATAAATTATCCTCGAGTTCAAGCTGTCCAGCAGTAATTCTCATTAATAATAACACTTCAACAACAGTCTGCTTCCCACAACGACAGTGAGTGCGAGAAACTTTATCATTACTCTTGAAGCAGGAGTCACATCCCAGAAGGCTAGCCCGGATCACCATATGCAGCACACCAGAGAAGTCTTAAATTACAAAGAAGCTTGAATGCATAGCTGTCCATGAAGTTCACTGGCTAGATGAGCAGGTGGAAAAAAACCCAAGGGCTTCTCTCTTTCAGCTTTCTCTTCTAATTCATGCTAAATTATAAATGATATTTTACGTTGATGAGTAAGTCTATCTAAAAGGATACTTTTCTCTCTTCTTGCCTCATTGAGGACTTCTCTTTTACTACAGTATCCTTATTTCCTACAAAAGTCCGCAAGGTTGTAGAGAATATGTGGTCCATGAAACAGAGATTTTTGTGGAGATACATATCTCCACATATACGTATATATATGTAAATATATACATATACATATACATATACATAGATAGGTAGATAGATTGATAGTTAGAGAGGGAGAGAGTTTCAGCCAGTAGTTGATGCTGGCTATCCACTAGGAACCTTTGTTCCTCTCTGTGTGGGCCTCTTCATGTTGTCTCTCTATATGGGCTACTTTGCTTCTTTGGATCTTGGTGGCTGGTCTCCAAGGGCAAGTATCCCAAAAAAGAAAGCCAGGCAGAACCCTTATTGCCTTTTATGATCTAGCCTCAGGGGCTACACAGATCACTTCTACTGCAGTCTATTTGTTGAGACAGAAAGTCCTGTCTGAGTTTAAGGAGAGGGGAAATAGATTTCATCTCTTCATGAGAAGTAGTGAGATTCTAGAAATTGATCTGGGACCAGAATGTTGCTGTGGACATTTGATGTTTAAAGATGAACAGATATCTATTAGACAAACAAAGGGCAGTAGTAGGAGCATTTCAGGTAACGTTAGGAAGTAGCACAAGCAAAATACCAAAGTATGAAATATACAGCTTATTCTGAGAACTGAAAGTCATTTGGACTTTTGACTGCAGCAGTTGGTTGACTGGAGCACAAGATTCAAGGGCAGAATAATATAACAGATTTTTGTTTCAAAAAGAACACTCAATCAAAAACATAGACTATAAATTGGCAGGAACTAGACAAGTGTTCACCCAGTTAGATGACTATCTATAAGTGAATATTGGTAAGAGATAATGAGGTCTGAGGTTAGGGTGGCAGTGCTGGAGATGGAGAAGAGGGAAGAACATAAGAGGATCAAAGGCAGAATAATAGGCAGGAACTATTTATTGAATTTCTACTGTGCGTTTAATTATCTCATGTGATTTTCACAATGACTCTATGTGCCTGGAATTATCATTGTCTTCCTTCTATACATAAGGAAACTGAGACATGAGAGGTCAAGCTTCTTGCCCATTTTCCCACAACTAGAACTCGGATTCATAGAGTCCGACACTGAAGCCCACATATTTATTTACTTAGCTATACTGATTGGAAGTGGTGATGAAAAAGGAAAAGGAATCCAGGATCATCACCAGGTTTCTGACTTACGCAACTAAGTGACTGTTAATGCCACTTAACTAGATAAAGAAATACAGGACAGGGGAACGAGATAGTGGAAAGGATACGAACATGTTTGTACATAATGAATTTGAGGTGTATGAAGGAAATTGAGCAGAGTTTTAGAATACCCAGTATAATTGGTTTTGTTCATACAGAAATGAATCAGAGGCATCAAGCATTTATACTTAAAAAGGACCTTAAAGAACATCTAGCCAAATTTTTATTTTATAAATGAGGAAATCTGGGCCCTAAGAGGTGATGAAACTTGCCCATTGATAAACATATATTTAGCTGGTAAAGCTTCCAGCACTTCTGACTCTCAGTCTAGCTCAGTAGAGTATGAATTCTCCAAAGAATCATTAGGGAAGAAGAAAAGTGTCCATAGTCAAGTGCTGGATTAAACAAATAATTTAGTTTGATTTTTTTCAGGACTTCTCAGAGGCTTTATTATGTACATTTGGAATAGCTAAAAATGGATTTGGTATTCAAAGTTTTCGAATTTATGTGGCCACGCAATCTTTACTCAGAGAACACTTCCCAGCACTGATCTTGCTATACATTATTAAAGTGGGCAGGGTGGAAAATACATAGGCTTTGAAATCAGATAAGGTTTCAATGTTGCTACCATAGTAGCTGGGCAGCCTTTGCCGTGTCATTTAATATCTCTGAGCCTTAGCTTTTACATCTTGGAATAGGTTAAGAACATACTCTTCACAGAACTTTGTACATCACATATATATAAAGCATGTGGCAAAGACCCTCAGACATGAAGATGGTCAATACAAATTAGTCACTCACTATTTTCTCCTCCTCTTCAACTAGCAATATTTATTGGATATCATCTATACTCCCAAAACCATACACAAATCTATATTCATTACTATTATATTCTTCACTATTATTTCAGAAAAACTAAAATCATTCAGTCCTATCCTTTTATTTTACTCCAAATAAAATTTTTATCCATTAATATCAATCACTTTGTTACCAAACCCTAAATTCTTCCAATTTGGGGGCTAGAAGAGATGGAGAAGCAGAAATCTCTTATCAGAACAAAAAGTCCCTGTTGATTCATCATAACAAGTCTACATTTCATGGATTTTAGAATTTCTCCAGATACACAATTAACATGTCTCTTCTTCCTTGGTATTTATAATTGAATTATAAATGGATTTATTGTTTCATACAGATTATCACTATATAAGATGGAAAGAAACTGTGATGGTTAATTTACGTGTCAACCTGACTGGGCCATGAGGTGGCCAGATTAAACATTATTTCTAGGTGGGTCTATGAGGATGTTTCCAGATAAGATTAACATTTGAATCAGTGGACACTGTAGATTGTCTTCCCTGTTGTGGGTGGACGTCATCTAATCCATTGAGAGCCTGAATAGAACAAAAAGTAGAGGAAGGGAGAATTCATCCCCTTCCTACCTGCCTACTTGAGCTGGGTCATTGGTCTCCTGCCTTCAAACTGAGACTTTCACCATTGCTCCCCTGATTCTCAGGGCTTCAGACTTGGGCTGGAATTACACCACTGGCTTTCCTGTGTCTCCAACTAGGAGAAAACAGTTTGTAGGACTTCTCAGCCTCCATAACTGTGTAAGCCAATTCTTCATAATAAATCTCCATATGTATATTCTATTCGTTCTGTTTCTCTAGAGAACCCTGACTAACACAAAGTTGGTACTGACAGTGGTTCTAGAGAAGCAGAATGTTATGAATGAGTTTTCTGAAATGCTTCTTGAGTTTCTGGAATTGGCTCTCTAATCTAATTATATTTAAAGATGCTAATGACTCTTCCATATCCAGTAGTTAAGAGGGCACTGATAGTCCATGGTATGATCTGGCAATAGAGATATGCAAAACATCTGCATTGGATACTCTTAATCAACCACTTATAAGAATTAAGAAGCTAGGTAACTGTCTATCATATTTTCAAGTATTTTTGAAAAACTAATGAATATAATGACATTGACTGGTTGCTCCTAGACAAAGTGGTGAAAGAAAAGGATGAACGCAGGGGTTTGAATTCCCAGTTCAAACACCACATAAGTGACCTAAGAGTTTCTGTGTGTGTCCTGAAGGAGACCCTTATCTCCTCTAGCTACAGGGCTGAAATTGCTGAAAATCAAATGCAGAACCATCCTGTGACTGGTAGAATTATGACACAAGTTGAAGTTCTAGCCTCACGGGGTGTTTATTGTTAAAGTGATGGCATTGATTGAGAAAGAATGGGTTCCTGTAAGTTGGAATGGGAATGTGTGGGAAGACCTTGATGAAGCCAGGGACATTAGGCCTCTAAATTCTGATGAGTCTTTGCCAGTGGAAAAGATCTCCCCACTGCCAGTGGAATCAGTCTCTACACCCGTAATATTATTGACCTTTCTACTTTATCTGAGGAGATTCTCTCTGCATTGCCTGAGGAAACTGTAATGGCTTCTCCTGAGACAGTTGCCATGCAAGACAATACTGAGCGTCCTCAGGACCTGTCCCACCACACCTCTTTGCTCCTAGACCTATAATTAGACTCAAATTCCAGCAGACTCCAAATGATGAGGTACAATGTGTAACCCATGAGGGAATGCATTACACTCCAGAAGAGTGTACATGAGTTTTCTAATATACACAGCCAGAAAATCAGGGAACATGTGTGGCTATGGATACTAAGAATATGGGATAGTGGCAGAAGGAATATAAAGTTGGATTGGGCAGAATTTATTGATAAGCGTTCACTAAGCCAAGATTCTGCATTTTAATGTCAACCAGAGAGTTAGAAAGGGCTCTCTAACAGTTTGTTCAGTTGGTTAACTGAAACATGAACCAAAGGGTGGCCCACAGTGAGCAAACCGGAAAAGTCCAAGCTACCTGAGTTTAATGTATTGGAAGGGATTCAAAGACTTAGGGAGATAGGAATGTTTGTGTGGACTTGTCATTTAAGACCTACTCACTCACATTTGGAGGGTCTAGAAGACTTTGGTGAAAGCACCAATACTATGATAAACAAATTTTTGAGGGAGCCCCAGCATCCTTAAAGAACTCTGTGATCATTATTCTCTGTAGGCCAGTCACAGAATTGGAAAACCTAAATGCAATAAGAGTGATTGGATCCCAGGGTGGCAGGGGCCAAGTGGCAGCATTCAACCACCAAAGGCTGGGTGGGAATGATTACCATAAAGGACAAAAGATCAAACAGCAATCAGAATAACCTGACTTACACAGACCTATAGTATTGGGTAGTTGATATTGGTGTTCCTAGACATGAAATGCTAAATTCTTACTTGATCTATATAGGCATAAAAGTTCTAGTCAAGCAAACAAAAGTCTTACCTGAATCATAAAAAGAGAGAGTTACAGCCATTCAATTAGTTCCCAGGCTTGAGCCAGAACCACTCTGATGCAGGGGAGGCCAGGTATCTTTGAGAAAGAACCCCAGTACACTACAGAAATTTTATATTGCTAATTTTCCTCCCAGCTTTTCCCAAAAGGGACCCACCGCCTTTTATGAGAGTACCTGTACCTTGGGGAAAAGAAAATATTCAGACATTTTGGGGACTACTGGACACTGGCTCTGAATTGACACTGTGGAAACCCAAAACATTACTGTGGCCCACAAGTCAGAGTAGATATTTATGAAGGTCAGGTGATCAACGGAGTTTTAGTTCAGATCTATCACACAGTGGGTTCAGTGTGTCCATAAACCCATCTTGTAGTTATTTCCTGACTTCTAGAATGCATAATTGGAATATACATACTTAACATTGGCTCCTGACCTGTAGAATGAGGGTTATTGTGGTAGGAAAGGCCAAGCAGAAGTCATTAGAACTGCTTTTACATAGAAAAATAGTAAACCAAAGGCAATACTACATTCCTGGAGGGATTGCAGAAATTAGTGCCACTATCAAGTACTTGAAAGGTTCAGGGGTGGTGATTCCCACCACATCCCCCTTCAACTCTCCTATTTGGCCTATAAAAAAGACATATCAATACACAATAATCAACAAAACAAAAAGGAAGATGGCAACAAGAGAAAAAAAGAGGGGTAAAAGAGCTAAAAGACTAACAGAAAACAAATGACAACAATAAATCCTTCCCAACAGATAATTACTTTAAATGTAAATGGATTAAATTCCCAAATCAAAGTACATAGAGCAGCTGAGTAGATAAAAAAAATAAGACCAAACTATATGCTGTCTATAAAAAACTCACTTGAGGTTTAAGGACATATATAGCTGAAGAGGAAGGGATGAAAAAAGATATTCCATGAAAATGGTAGCCAAAACAGAGCAAGGTTGGCTGTACTTATATCAGACAAAATCAATCTAAAGTTCAGAAATGTCGCAAGAGACAAAGAAAGACATTATATAACAATCAAAAGGGTCAATTCAACAGGAAAATATGACAAGTATAAATACATATGCACCCAATATCAGAGTTTCTATAAATACATAAAGGAAACATTTGCAGAACTGAAGGGAGAAATAGACAGCAATATAATAATACTAGGATACTTCAATATCCTACATCCAATAATGGATAGAACATCCAAACAGAAGATCAATAAGGAAACAAAGGAATTGAAGAAGACACAAATAAATGGAAAGATATTCCATGCTCATGGATTGGACGAATTAATATTGTTAAAAATGTCCATACTACTCAAAGCAATCTACAGATTCAATGCAATACCTGTAAAATTCCAATGGCATTTTTCACAGAAATAGAGAAAATAAATCCTAAAACCACAAACAACCCCAAATAGCCAAAGCCATCCTGAGAAGGAAGAACAAAGCTGGAGGCATTACATGCCCTGATTTCAAACTATGTTACAAAGCTATAGTAATCAAAACAGTATGGTATTGGCATAAAAACAAACACATAGATCAATAAAACAGAATAGCAAGCCCAGAAATAAACCCACATATATGGTCAATTAATTTATGACAAAGGAGCCAAGAAAATACAATGGAGAAAGGACAGTCTCTTCTGTAAATGGTGTTGGAAAACTGAATAGCCATATGCAAAAAAAGGAAACTAGATCACTACCTTACACCATACAGAAAAACTAACTCAAAAGGAATTAAAGGCTTAAATGTAAGATCTGAAATCATAAAACTCCTAGAAGAAAACATAGGCAGTAAACTCTTTGACATCAATCTTTGCAGTATATTTTTGGATATGTCTCCTCAAGCAAGAGCAACAAAAGCAAAAATAAACAAGTGAGACTACATCAAACTAAAAAGCTTCTGCACAGCAAAGGAAATCACCAAGAAAATGAAAAGGCAACCTATGGAATAGGAGAAAATATTTGCAAACCATATATCTGATAACAGGTTAATATCCAAAATATGTGAAGAACTCTATAGCAAAAAAACAAATATTCCAATCAAAAAAGGGAAGAGGATCTGAATAGACATTTTTCCAAAGACATGCAGATGGCCAACAGGTACATGAAAAGATGCTCAACATCACTAATCATCAAGGAAATGCAAATAAAACCTCAATGAGATACCACCTCACCCCTGTTAGAAAGGCTATCAACAAAATAACAAGAGGTAACAGATGCTAGTGTGGATGTGGAGATAAGGGAACCCTCATGCACTGTTGATGGGAATGTAAATTGGAGCAGCCACTATGGACAATAGTACGGATGTTCCACAAAAAATTAAAAGTAGAATTACCATATGATACAGCAGTTCCACTTCTTGATATTTATCCAAAGCAAACAAAAACACTAATTCAAAAAGATATATGCATCCCCATGTTATTGCAGTATTGTTTACAATAGCCAAGATATGGAAACAACCTATGTGTTCATCAGTGGGTGAATGGATAAAGAAGATGTGATATATACAATGGCATACTATTTTGCCATAAATAAGAAGGGCATTATGGACACCACAGGGAGGGAAGGGGTGGTGGGCGAAATGGGTGAAGGAGGTCAAAAGGTACAAACCTTCATTTATAAAATAAATAAGTCATAGGGATGTAATGTACAACATGGGGACTATAGTTAATACTGTATTACATATTTGAAAGTTGCTAAGAGAGTAGATCTTAAAAGTCCTCATCATAAAAAAAAAATAAAAAGACTTTTTGTAACTATGTAAGCTGATCAATGTTAGCTGGACATTGTGTTGATCATTTCACAATATACACAAATATTGAATCATTATGTTATATACCCAAAACTAATAGAATGTTATATGTCAATTGTAACAATAAAAAATGCAAAAATTTTAAAAATGCACGAAGAAAATTCAGCCATTTCTAGGAGAATTTTCAAGATATATAAAATTTATTCTTAAAAGAAAATAATAAATACATAAGGAAAGAAAATACTTGACTAACATTACAGACCAAATAGACCTATACAGAACACTGCACCCAATAGCAGCAAAATGTACATTTTACTCAAGCATACATGGATCTTTTTCCAGGATAAGTCACATATTAGGTCACAAAACAAGTCTTAACAAATTTATAAAGATTGAAATTATGCCACATATTTTTTCCTGACCAAAACGGAATTAAACTAGATTTCAACAGTTAAAGGAAAACTGGGAAATCCACAAATATGTAAAAATCAAATAAGACATATTTGAATAACCTTTGGGTCAAAGAAAAAGTTAAAAAAGAAAATTAGAAAATACCTTGAGACAAATGAAAATGAAAATACAACATACCAAAACTTATAAGATGCCACAAAAGCAGTACTATGGGGGAATTCATAACAATGCCTACATTAAAAAAGAAGAAAGATCTCAAATAAACAATCTAATCTTACATCTCAAGGAGGTAGAAAAAGAACAAACTAAGCTCAAAATTAGGAGAAGGTAGGAAATTAAAAAAATGAGAGCAGAGACAACTGAAATAGAAAATAGACGACAATAGAAAAAAATCAACAAAGGTAAGAATTGATTTCTTAAAAAGTCCAATAAAATTGACAAACCTTTAGTTAGATTAACTAAGAAAAAAAGAGAGAAGATTCAAATAAACAAAACCAGAAATGAAAAGAAGAATCATCACAACTGATGTCTCAGAAATAAAAAGGATCATAAGAGACTACTACGCACAATTGTACACCGACAAACTGGATAACCTAGAGGAAATGGATCAATTCCTAGAAACATACAACCTTCCCAGACTAAGTCATGCAGAAATAGAAAGTCTGAAGAACCTAAAACTAGTATGAAGGTTTAATTAGTAATAAAAAACCTCCCAACAAAGAAAAAGTTCAGGAACAGATGGCTTCACTGGTGAATTCTGCCAAACATTTAAAGAGGAATTAACACCAGTGCTTCTCAAACTCTTCCAAATCCTTAAAGAAAGGAGAACTCTTTGAAGTCATTTTATGAGGCCAACATTACCCTGCCAGCAAAGCCAGACAAAAACAGAAGAAAAAAAATTACAGGCTAATATTCTAGATAAACATGGATGCCAAAATCCTCCACAAAATACTAGCAAACCAAATCCAACAGTACATCAAAAGGATCACCATAACCAAGTGAGATTTATCCCTGAGATGCAAGGACAATTCAACATATGAAAGCCAATTAATTTTATATCCCACATTAACAGAATAAAGGGTAAAAAATCACATGATTGTCTCAATAGATGCAAAAAAGCATGTGACAAAATTCAACACCTCTTCATGATAAAAATTCTCAACAAATTAGGAATAGAAAGAAACTACCTCAACACAATAAAGCCATATATGAAAAACCCACATCTAGTATCAACTCAATGGTGAAAAATTGAAAGCTTTTCCTCTAAGATCAGGAACTTGGCAAGGATGCCCACTCTTACCACTTCTATTCAACATAATATTGGAAGTCCTAATCAGAGCAAATAGGTAAAAAAACAAAATAAAAGAAATAAAAGACATTTAAATCAGAAAGCAAGAAGTAAAACTGTCCTTATTTGAAAAGAACATGATCCCATATATGGAAAATCCCAAAGACTCTACAAAAAACTGTTAGAACTAATTTATCCAGAAGAATAGAAATCAGGATTTTGAAGAGATATTAGCACTTATATGTTCATTGCAGCATTATTCCCAATAGCCAAGATGTGGAAACAACCTAAATGTCTATCAACAAATAAATGGATAATGACATTGTGGCGTATACATACAATGAAATACTATTCAGCCTCACAAAGAAGGAAATTCTGCAATATGCATGGATGAAGCTTGAGGACATTATGCTAAGTGAAATAAGCCGGTAACAGAAAGTCAGATACTACATGATTCCACCTATATGATGTATGGAAAAGAGTCAAATTCATAGAATCAAAGAATGGAATTGTGATTACCAGGGCCTGTGGGGAGGGGAAAAGGGGAGTTACTGATCAACAGTCACAAAGTTTCAGTTAAACAAGATGAATAAGCTCTAGAGATCTGCTGTACAGCATTGTACCTATAGTTAAGAATAGCATACTGTACACTTAAAAGTTTGTTAGGAGACTAGATCTCACGTTAAGAGTTCTTGCCACAATAAAATAAATAAATTTTTTAAAAAGAAAGTTGAAAATCACATCAACCAATTCCAATATTTGGACTTATTTAGATCCTGATTCAACAAACAAATGTAAAAAATATGGGGTAGTGAACACTGACAATGTTTGATAGTACTGAGGAATTATTGTTAATTTTTAGGCATAGTAAGGACATGGTGGTTACAGGTTTTTAAAGAATTCTTATTTTTTGGATATCTACATAGATATATTGATGGATGAAGTGCCATGATGTCCAATAATTTCTTCAAAATAATTTAGGGTGAGAGGAACTTGTGAGAGTTTAGGTCAATTAAATTTGGCCATGAGTTGATAAATGTTGAAGTTGGGATTGGGTGCACAGGAGTTCACTGTATCATCCTCACTACTTTTGTATATGTGAAATGTTCTAAACTAAAAACTTTTGAGGAAAAGGAGCTATAAACGCTATCAGTATGTCAGTGACATATACAATTAGTTGCTTAACAGATGCTTCTTGATAATCTAGTTTTTTCATCTAATGTTTGGAATATCCACCATCAAAACTAAGGGGAAGGAAATAAGAAAAAGAGTTGAATGTATATGCTTGCCCCAGTGAAAGAAGTTCCAGATTTCAAAACTATAATTAGGGGCAAGCCCAGTGGTGTATTGATTAAGTTTATGTGCTCTGCTTTGGTGCCCCAGGGTTCTCAGGTTTGGATCCCGGGTGCAGACCTACACACCCCACATTAAGCCATGCTGTGGAGGTGTCCCACACACAGAAAATAGAGAAAGATTGGCACAGATGTTAGCTCAGTGACAATCTTCCTCAGGCCAAAATAGGAAGATTGGTTACAGATGTGTTAGCCCAGGGCCAATCTTCCTCATCAAAAGAACAGAAAGTTAAAAAAAAAAAAACTATAGTTAAATAATCTGCCCCAAATCTAAGATAAAGGACAGACATCTTCTAACTCCCACCTTTCCTATTGGCTGTGCTGCCTCATTGTGATGAATCCAAGTTAGTAAAGATCAAATAATGCATGCACATGATAACGTTTTGTCTTGACTCTGAGGATGACAACTCTCTGCCTGGTAATCCCTGACTACTGGTGTCTTCCTTGGATTTTATTCTTCATCTCTAAAAAAATTTAGCTCCTATGTACAGCTAAAATGGATATGCATAAGGTTTAAGCAAGTGGAAATAAGCAATCTTCTCACCCCAACATGTGCCAATCGTAAGTAGAATTACTTCTGTGCAAATCTAGTTTACTAGGTTAAAGACATGGTGGCTAGAAATGTAATAGAGAAAATAAAAATAAAGAAAGGAGAGAGGGAGGAAGAGAGGAAGGAAGGAAGAGAAAAGTTGACCCTTCTCAGCAGAATGCAGAACATTTCAATTTAGTAAGTTTGGTGCAGCTGTTCTCATAAACCCATGAAGAGTGGAGCCAATTGTCCATTAAAGATTTACCAGCCATTCCTAATCTTCACTGTGCAAAGTGTCCATTGGAGATTTCCCTATGCTAGTTGGTGAGGATCACTCTTCCTTTTAAAGTCATTTATGGTCACTGAGGAATCTGAACTGTAAGAAATGGATTGTTGGTTATATAACGAAAAATTTACATATGATTACTGACTTTGTCAGCTCTCAAGCTGTCCTAAAGCACTCTAAAAGAAACTTAAATGGGTGCAAAAAAATTTTTTTAAATCAACTATTTGAAAAGTTAGATAAACAGCATCTTAAAACTAGATAATAATAATAAGGTGGGACACTTGGCAGTCTCCTCAAGTGACCACATTGATATAGGAAGTGCTCAGAGATGAAGAATTATTCTTGCAAGGTCTCTTAGAAGGGGCTTCATCCTCTTCTCTACACTCCCTTCCTAGGATTAGTTTCAAAAAGAGTGAAGAAAAGAATACAATCCTTGAATAATTTGGGGAATCCAAAAGAAGAGAAAACATACTCCTACTGGGGCCCACGGCAGGCCACCCCAAAATATCCCACAATAGGATATTAATTATTTTGAATTAACATGACTTGAGAAACAAGAAGAGCATTCTGACCCTCTTGTCTTTATGCTCCTGAAAGCAGGAAATAAATCTCCCATGTGAAAGGGGCTCTCCCTACATCCTTACCACCAGAGCTGGGGATTCAGAGCCCAGAAGCCACATAAACAAACCTTGTTCATTTACTGCCTCAAGCCTAAACTCTGCTTAAATTCCTCACCATTTATGTACCCCAAATGTACAAATGTACATTATGTACACCATTATGTACCCCAAAGTACCTAAGTTTCTTTGTCTTGTCAATTCCTCAGAAATTTATTGTTTCTTTGTGTAAAAGATATATATACTGCCTGCTTTGTTCACTCTTCAAGCATCGGTTCTCTATGTTCTCCAGTGCATATCTACTAAACTGGGTTTCTCTCCTGTTAATATGGTCTTGTGTCAATTTTATTATTAGTTCAGCCATAAGAACACAAGAAGATAGAAGGGAGATTATCCCTATCCATGACACTTCCTACTTCCCTTTTGGAACTCTGGGAAAATGCATTTGCATTCATTCAGTCAGCCAGTCAACAAATATTCACAGGATTCTTGTTGTATGCCTGGCATATCTTTACAGGGCTTTTTTTTTTTCACATCACTAAAACAAGACAGCAGTAGAGCCAAATGGTTTCACGGGATGTCTAGGGCAGAGGGGCCCAATATTTCTTCAAGTCTCGAGCCCTCCAAAAGGTGTGGGAGGCACTCTGACCCTTCTCTCTTCCCCACGTTTTGGTGATACAGAAGTTATCTGTGAAAGAGAGAGGAGAGTGAGAGTGAGGGCGAGAGAGAGAACAAGCGCTCCTGTGGGCCCTGCAGTCATGATGAGGGAGCATAGAGGCAGGAAGCAGCATGGAGGACCCAACGGAGAACTGTATGTCTCAGGGGAGACCAATGCAGGACAGGTAAAGACCAAGGAGTAGATGCCATCTCTTCACTATTGCTGTGACACTGTGAAAACCTCACCGCTTAGGTTAGCCCCAGGAAAAAGGAGAAATTACAACTTGCTATAATTTAAACCAGAAATAGAGAAAACTCAGAATTGACTTAGAATATATTGTTTATAACCAGGAGTAATGGTGTCTTTGAATGTATATTTAGCTGAATTCTATAAAATAAAGTTATACTTTTTACATAACCAAGACACTTGAAAATACTGCAACCTGTATAAGCTCTGTGTGTGTGTGTGGGTGTGTGTGTGTTTACAAACATAACCAAATATACTTGAATTTCAGACCCTTCTGAATAGCTGATTTGGGAGGTCCTATTTACGGTGTTGTCATTGTTCAACTCTTTTGTAAGCCTTCAGCATGGTTTTATAAACGATACAAGAAAATCAACTCCATTAGTTTATATTGACTCTCCATGTTTGAGTACCAATTGTAAAAGAAAGAGAGAAAAAAAATTTTTAAAATATGCTTAAATCATGTTTTTATTCACCAAACTTGGCACTTGCAAGCTTCTAGCAGTTTCCAAAAATCAACAGGCACATGTTTATTAGCTATGAATATATTCAAAGCATAAAGGTAATCCCAAAGATGCTTTAAGCAATGGCTACTATGTTGTAATACATGTATTGTTAAGACGACTATTTTGAATGTATTGGTTCATTTGTGGAAAACAAGAACCAGTCTAAAAACAGCCACATATAGTTGTGGGTATTTAGGGCAGCGACAAATAACTCAACTTTGACTGAACATTTCCCTCGTCATTTCCCTTGAAATCGCATTCTCTCTGTCATTGTCTCAACTTCCAAAAAGCCTTATATTTTTCCACACTTTAGAAGGAGCTTTCTCAAGGGGGCCCCGGAAGCAGTGCTCTCATGCAAGAAGAGAAGAGAGCTTGAGAGAGTCTGGGTTTTGCAGCCTTCACTGTCTCCCAAGCAGGTATCTTTGCATTTTTACAAGCATTACTCTTAATCTCATTTTTTATTCCCATCTTGCAACTTTATGCCTTCCTATTGATCTTAGTTCTGCTGCTCAGAGACACCAATGAGCAATGCCAAGAACATTCAATAAATAAAAAATATCCATACACGCTGTACGTGATTCCTCTTTAGAAAATTGTGCAAGCAAAATAGTGTTTTTCTGCTCCCTGTTAGTTCTTGAGACCAAAGTCTATGCCCTGCATGTGGAATTGACTCCAGGGGATGGATAGAGGGTGTTCTAAATTTTAAATCTCAATCGTGGTTTTGAAGCCCAATATTGCCTTAGAGAAGTTGCCTTCTATAATTATTGATTACCTCGCACATACTGTAATTGAAGTCACATCTACAAAGATCTCAGTTTAGATTGTAGCGTTTGTGATTTTTCTTGAATGAGAAATGCATTTATTTGCATTACTTCTATAAAAGAAGTTGTTTAAAAATAAGAAAACACTCTTCTATAGCATGTATTTCGCTACGCTGAATTTAGCCAGGGAGCTTGGTGTACTGGTGCATATTTCATTCAAATGATCCTTTGTTTAAAAAGATTCACAATCAAAAAACTGAGAGGTGAATTTTTTATCAAACAGATTAGGCAGTTCAGGAAGCAAAATTATACCCTTCATCTCTGTGCTATGGACAATTGAGATAAGTACCACTGAGTAGGATGGAAGGACTCCTGCCCTAAGCATCAGGAGATGTGGGTCCTAGTATTTTATTCCCAAGCAATGTGAATTTAATATGACTTCCCCAAACTCTCATTCTATTATCCGTGAAAAGGAAGAAGCCGATACTTGATCTTCACTACCACTAATATTTTCTGAGCCTCATGGATGAAGTGTGAAGGGGTATTTTCATAAGCATGTGGTTGCACTTTGTGGCAACTTTATCTGACTCTCTTCCTTCATTTCCAAGTTTCTTAAGAATATTTAAACTATTTTGTCCATGGAAAGCAAAATATTGAAGAGCAGGAGCTAAGAGGTTGCAGTGGGAAGCTGTCTCCTTTGGAATCTTTTAAGTTCTAAGTGACAAAAAAATACCCAACCTAGCTTGACATAAAGAAAAAGGAAATTTATTGGCTCATATCATTGAAAAGTCTAGTTATGAACTGAATTTTATCCCTTCAAAATTCATATGTGGAATCTCTAAACCTCAGTATCTCAGAATGTGACTGTATTTGGAGTTAGGGCCTTTAAAGAGGTGAGTAAGTTTAAATTAGGTCATATGGGAGGACCCTAAACCAATCGGACTGCTGTCCTTATAAGAGGAAATTTGGACCCACAAAGAGACATCAGTGACGTGCACCCATAGAGAAAAGACCATGTGAAGGGGCAGCAAGAAGGTGGCCAACAAGAGAGGCCAGAGAGGAAACTAACCTTGATGGCACCTGGATCTTGGACTTTTAGCCTCCAGATGGTGAGAAAATAAATTTGTGTCATCTAAGCCACCCAGTCCTGTGTAAAATGAAAATGAGGTGCTCCTGGCTCGTAATGCAGAAAAAAAGTGCCACTAAAGATTCTAAGATGTTTTGCTTTTTTCCCTTCTACTCTAGTGTCCCTCTGACTTGTCACAGTGGTTGTGTCGTTTGTTCAGTGTTTTTGCTTTTCGCTAAGTGAGTCTAACAAAGGAAAATTAAAATGTTAAATTATTAGCATGAATTTTACCGTTCATCTCTCTATGGCACAATGCCAATTTTAAATGCAAATATAACAGCACTTAATTCATATGCAGAATCACCAAAATTGCACCGTTTGTATTTGATAGCCTGTACATGCATGTGCATCATTCTCATCACAGCAGTAGAAATGCTGCAGAAACTAACTCAACCGTTTTTATTTCACTTCTTGATACACACACATTCTACAACACTCTGTATCTTACGTTTATTGATGAGTATGGAAGGACTGAGAGGAAAAGGAACTAAAGGTTGTTCTTTCTTTCCCTTTCCTTCTAAGTAATTTTCAGCATAAATGGTTGACTAATACGGGGAAGTAACACATAAGGAAGAGAGGATCTGACAGGGTTCTTTGGTCATTTGTTTTTCTTAAAATTCCATAGCTTTCTTTCTGCATTCAAAGCAAATTTTGACTCCAAGGGAAAGTGTGGCATCTCGGGGCTGTCAGCACCCCTGCTTGCTCAGTCGTAGACATGACAGACTTACCTTATACTCTCTTTGAGTCTCACCGAACCTCTACACATTTTGAAATTCACTGCAGTTCTGTGCTTCTACGTCATCGTGAATGCTTGCTATATGCAAATGGAGCGGCAAGGAATGGCAGGCACGCATGTTACATGTACTCCTCTGTTCATAGGCATGCTCCATTGTCCCATTGGACTTCACTTACAAAACGCAAGTTCAAAAATAAAATGTATGAAGATTTTCAAGTCAGCAACAGCTGAGCATTAAACCAAGCACAGGGCTCTTCTGTGTATACGGCCCTGTGCAACTGCACAGGACATATGCCCATGAAACCAGTCCTGGACCCTTGATAAGATGTTATGGAAAGCTCACGATAGCATCAAAACTCAACGTCTCTTTTTCCACTGTCTGTCTCTGCTTGCCCCTGGTTGGCTTTACTCTCAACCAGGCTTTTAGTTCATGATTACCAGACAGCAGCAGAAAATAAACGAGTAATTTTTTCTCTCAAAGTTTTCAGCGATTGTCTCAATACATTTCACTGATTCCAATGGGTCATGTGTCCATTTCTGAATCACTCACTATGACCAGAGCAAATCATTCTCTAATTACCCAAGGCTCTATCCCATTGCCCTTCTCTGAAGCTGGAGATGGAGACTACTCCATAGAAATGAAGCAAATGAATAGAAAGTCAGGAATGGAATAGTCTGTCAGAGGAAAATTGAGGTACAGTCACCAAAAATAGGACAAATGGATGCCAGGAAGCAAAAATAAAATCAAGATCAGAGGTCATTACAGCAGTCTTGATCTAGGATATCAGAATAGGAAGCTTAGTGTAATTAAGCACTTGTATTTGATTTTGAAGCTGGAAAAGTAACAGAACTTAGGCGATTATTTTTCTCTTTTTCTCTTCCAAGCTAGGACCACTAGGTAGGTTGGGCAGCACACCTTAGGCTGTAGCTCTTTTCCAAGAAGTTATGCCATGTGTACAAATTCTGAATTTTCCATTTGGATGCTTCTTTTAGCATTTTCCCTGCATTCTTGCTATTATCATCCCAAATTTACCATCAAATTATCCTAGATCCAAAAAAAAATCATTTCTGTTTCTAATTTTTGTATAAGAACTGCTTTCAAACACTGCAGAACCCAGCACTGCAACTGTTTTAGCTCAGTTCTATTCAGACCTTCCCATGAGATTTCACTTCCAACTGAGCAGTTTGGAGGATACTAGGTGGGGGGAGCAGGTGGCTAGAGGGAGGATGTTGGGGTAGGGGGGGTTGTTAGAGGTAGAGGAAGAAGAATGAAAACAATGGGTCACATTTATAGTTATACACCATGTTTGTCCAATTGCCCCTGGACCTGCCATTGTTGGGGCTTCTGCCTTACTCAAAGTCTCACTCTGGGGGGAAGAGCCTCATGGAAGAGCCTCATACAAGTTCTCATGGAAGAGCCTTCCCCACCCCATGTACAGTACACTTTGTGTCACACCTCCCTCCACACACACATTCCCTAAAAAACCACTCAAGAGGATCTCACTGGCACAGCTGCAGCATGTAGCCACAGTGAGGCAACCAACCATTAGGTTCCTGCTTCTCCATGCGCCCAAGACCACTCCAGGTACGACCCTACCAGAGACCTCTGTTAGAGCCCCTAAGTATCTGAACAGCTCCTGACATTGTTACTCTGCCAGAGCCTTTTAGATTCTATATTCTGAAGTCCTCAATTTGCTGAAACCACACTTTTGTTCCCTACCAAAAGTTTGCCCATTTTGTGCTCCACTCTGCCACACAAATACCAAAGCAGAGCAGCCAGGCACTCTTAGGTCTTGTGGAAGTACTAGCAGAAATAGAAATATAGAAATAATAGACACTATTGTGTATTAAAAATCCTTTCAACTACCAAGGCTAGTAGTTGAGCAACCTTGGGTGTCTAACACCCTCTTTTTCAAGAATTTCTGCCCTGGACAGGGTGCCTGCAGTTGACAGGTCTCTTGTGCAAACAGGCTCCTGGTGCGTGACCTCACTGGCTTGGTTTCACCAGAAGGAGTAGATGTGTCCAACTATCTGGAGTGACAGCAGCTTAGACTCTAGCTTGCAACTCACTAGCACCAAATTAATTCTGATGATGAATTTGGCCAAGATAAGGGCTGAAATTTAGATATTGTTCAGAATTGGGGAGCTCCAGAGGTAGAGACTACAGAAATGTTACTTTATTTCTTATAGAAACTTCTGTCATAGAAAGTTGTTCAGGATTGAATTTGGTGCTCTTGAAACATCATGGCATTGAGTTTTATAGAAACTTAACTCCAAAAGGGAACTTCTTTTTGGCATATAAAGAAACATTGTTTTTCCAGCTAAGGAGTGGCAAAGCTAGAACTAGAATCTAGATAATTCTTTCTTTTCTCTCCTCATGGAAACATCACAAGAATAACAGGGCAAAGATTACTGACACTCCTGTCGCTTTGGCATCTGCCACATTTGTCCTGGGGTATGGAAAACTTGCCCTGATACAATCCAAACCACTTCTTATTCTGTGCTCACAAGAGAAAAATTAGAGAGAAACTGTCAAAATCCTGTGAACTTTGATTGGCATCTATTCCCTATGTCTATATGACAAAGCCAAAGTCTTACATCTTACTTTCCATAGCAGGGACCCTGGCTCTTCCAATTTTTTCATTGAATTTTTTCTCATCTGTGACCCATCTAGTAGGAATGCTCTCATAAATGACTTTCTCACACCCGCTTTATTTCCCGAGAAAATGAGGCTATAACTCTAGAAAGCTAATGATCTCACATCTCTTTAAATTTCACAGCTCTCTCTGATGTTGGCCTCACCTCCAAATGTAGTTCTCCAGAGGCATGGAAGAGCTTTCACAGAACAGAAAACAAGAAAGGTTTTGGTCATTTTAGTAATGGAGAAACTGAAGAACAATTAGGCAAGAGTCACACAAAGACACTATAAGGACACAACTGGGACACATGTGATCTTGTCCCCAGGCTCCCAGACGGAACCTATATGTTATTCAAAGAATAATCTTGCTGACCCTCTGATCTGTGTCTATAATTAGGTATAGATCAGATTCTCCTTGAAAGAAATGTGTGTGTGTGTGTGTGTGTGTGTGTTTGGCTCACAGCATTTAACCCAAATAGTTTGCTGATTGTTTATAACAAATGTAACGCTTCCTGAAAACTAACTTAATAACCTCATTCAATTCTGCCTCCCTCTTCCACACTCATGTGACTAAACAAGGACCTGCTAGGCTAGTCGCCTAGGTCACCACCATGAGTGATTTAGTTGTCAGCTTTTCTACTGAAGCTGCCTACCTAGATCTCAGTTAGTGCTAATTATTACAGGGACTCTATGACCCAAGGGAGGAAGCGTCTCCCCTCATAAAGTCTGTGCTATAGAAAAAGAAATTTAAATTTGCCTGCTTCTGAATCAAATATCCAGATTTTAAGTGAGCCTAGTACCTGAGCTATGAGTAGGGTGAGTGGTAAGACTCAACATGGTGGACGTGTACCCCCATAGTATCAAGTCATGAAGACCAAAAGAGAGTGTTGGTAGGAGTATCTTTGTACGTAAATAAAGATTAGTCTCCACTGGCCTCTGGCATAGCACTGACAGGAACCCCATGTTATTGTTAAAGGAAAAGCCCAGAAGGAAAGGAATGGTGATCTCCCTTGTCCCCAGCTCTGCCATTTCTCACTAAGAGCCATCTTTCACCAGATCTGCCTCCAGTCTCCAGCTGGACTTCTGCTGACATTACCTCTGAGGCAGAATTTCTCACCTCAACACTATTGACATTTTAGACTGGATAATTCTTTGCTGTAAATGGCTGTCCTATGCATTGTAGGATATTTTGCAGCATCTCTGGCCTCTACCTAGCGGATGCCAGTGGCACCCACCAATTGTTACAACCAAAAGTATCTCAAGATGTTGCCAAATGCCCCCAGAAGAGGGGGTCACAAAACTGCCCTTGGTTGAGAACCACTCATCCAGGGTAATAGACAGTAAGATCAGGAAGAGATCACAGGTAAGCTGGCTCTCAGAGAATGTTAACATTTTTGGTATTTTAGTACTCTCACAGAACTTGGAGGGGAAAATTTTTTTACCTTGTATCCACAAATGTACTTAAATACATATATGCAAATTTTTACTTCAGAGACCCCCTCGAGCCCAAGAATTAATGCTCTATGGCATTCATTTCTTTATATCAACACTGGAATCTTTCATATAGGACTTTCCAAGAAGCAAAGCAAAACGAAAATAAAAAATAAACACTGAGAAGCCAGCCCCAGTGGCCTAGTGGTTAAGTTCAGTGTGCTCCACTTCAGTGGCCCAGGTTCGGTTCCCCAGCATGGACCTACACCACTCTGTCATTGGCCATGCTGTGCTGGCACCCCAGATACTAAAAAATAGAGGAAGATTGGCACGGATATTATCTTAGGGAGAATCTTCCTCAGCAAAAAAACTAGAAAACAAACACTGAGAATGCAGAAGTTCAAATATAGACAAGTTTACAAGATAAAGATATCTTATCTTAAAATAACTGAAGTCTAGTCACAAAATGGCTTGGCCTAATTTAAGAGCTCACAAACTTGACATCTTTTTCTTCTGTTCTTAGGGACCTTGTTTTTCCAGCTTCACCTGCATTCCCTTTCCTTCCCAGCAAAGCATTGAATTAGAGGTAAGAGAAGCAGTAGCTAATTTTTTTCTAGCTCTCAGTAAGGGCCAGGGACTGTTCTGAGTACTTTTACTTATATTTGCTCATGTCACATTCATGACAACTCTGTGAGATTAGTCCTATAACTTTTCCCATTTTACAGATGAGGAAACAGAAGCACTTAGAGATTACGTAACTTTTCCAAAGTCACACATGCTAGTAAATGGCAGAACCAAGAGTCCCTCCCAGACAGGCTAGTCACAGAGTCCATGCTCTTGGCCCCTCTACCCTCCAGACAATGTGTGGTCCACAGTCCTAAGTGGACAATGGAGAGAGAAAGTTTTCATACATGTCACTGGATGTATGACTATAGTAGTCAATACTGCAGACACCTGGTCAACTTTGTTCCTCCTTGTCCCTCTTCCCCCTTGGTTTCCTGGCCCCTTATGGCCTCCCATCCCTTAAGAGGACGGTAGAGCTTAGTTTCCTCATAGTCTAGACTAGTCTTCAGTGAATTCAAATGATTCAGGCTTCATTACCATTGTTTCTCAAAGTTTGGCCCAAGAACCATCTGAGGATGAATCATCAGTTGTACTTATTAAAATTGCAGATTCTTGGGTCCTCCCGTAGAACCACTGTATTAAAATCTCAGGATGATGCCCAAGACCATGCTCTAAATAAGTTCCTTAGATTATCCTGACACACAGAGAAGTTTGAGCTCAGTTTAGATATCTGTGATTGGTTAGCTCAGCCAGTTAGAGTGAATTGGATGGCAGTTCAGTTCTCAGACAGAAGAGCCAACTGTGCTTGGCAGTTCTGCTCCTATCCTTCCATTTATTCAGTGTTTTTCCAAACTACAAACATCTAGACAACATGGAGACATGGGGAAATAGTCTGTATAAAGTCAAGCTTATTACCAAAACTGGAAAACTGATTTCAGGGGCATCATTTTCATTCACAATGGCATTTCTTGAATTAGTAAAAATGACTACTTTATGATCAAAACATGGTATTTGTTTCCAACAAAGGGAAAACATCAGTGAGACTTACCCCAGGTCTTGTTTAACTCACGTCTGTGTCTTAGGTCCACAGATCTTAAAGGCAGCAGAGCCTCTAATTTGCTGTACACAGCATCTTGCAAGGTTACATTGTGGGTGAACTCTTTTTATAAAATATGGTCAATAAAAGCTCTCAGTGGGCTAGCCAAAGCCAACTTACAAGAGCTGTGCCTTGTCCATAGACCCTGACTAGATGATTTCTTCATCCACGCAACTCCTGAACTATGAAACCTCTCAGCAGTTGAGAATCACTCTCAACCAAACCAAAGCTAATAAAAGTCTTTGAAGCTTACTCTCAGTCATTCAAATCAGATACTATCTGTGAATTTACTTTCATCTAAACTGCCAATGCCAGAAGTACTATCTGATTTTTTCCCCCAAAACTGTACAGAAACATTGGTGCTATTGTAGAGAATACATAACCAAAAGAAGGAGTCAGCTTCCTCCTTTGAGAAATAGTAATTAGTAGCCTGGTACTCGGTGCTTAGAATTCAGCATGAGCGCTCTCCCCATAGAGGAGCTCCAGTACTGTCTTCCCAGCAGGAGCTATGTGCTGGGACTGCTCCTTAGTTACAAGCAAGTTTTATTGTTTTCCCTAAACAAGAATAAAATAGTATGGTGGCGGAATGGAACTAGAGAAACGAGGCTTCATTTGGGAGCCTGATCGAAACTATTCAGAGAGTAAAATTCTCAGTTTTCCATATTCTCTGAATGTTTCAGACCGTGATTTCGGAACAAGTGACATGAATTCTACTGCTCTTGGTCTCTCAATTTGACTCCTACACAGCCACGTGATGGATGGTGCAAAGTCACTTTTCCTCAACTTTGCACAGCCTTCTGTGCTCCAGCTTCACATAAGTAAAGAAATTCATTTCACTGGTACTTTCCTTCCTTCTTTATAAAATCCTAAGAATTAACTGCGTATCTGTAGCACCTTTCATTTAAGAGGGTTCCAGTTTCCAAGCTTTTTTTTAGGTGGACTATTCGTAGCTTGCATAATTCTCCCTCTCTGACAATTACGAGGGGAGAGTTTATGTGGTTAAATAAATTTTCATCAACTCCTAGTAGATAATAAAATATATTGTAAGTAAAACTAAATCCTTCTATTTTCCATTTTAACCAGACCAAAGATCTTTTAAAGATTTAAAATCCTTTTTTAACTTTTAATTGTCTCGCCAATTCTTAATATATTTGACATTTATTCTGTAACCACAGTGTCCTAGGCTCTTTCACATATATATAAAATATCATTTAAACTTCTCAGCAAATCTGAGGACAGTACTATTATCCCCATTTTACAAACAAGGGCCTGAGATTCAGAAAAACAAAGGAAACTTGTCCAGTGTCACAGAGCCAGTAAGTCATAGAAATAAGATTCCAATCCTGGTCTCCTGACTCTAAGTTCAATGTTCAGTCAATTGTCCTATAGCTATTACTTGGTGAAGTGCAACTGCTGAGAATAAATGAGTGATCAAAATTCAGGGCTTCTACCGTGCTAAAGAATTCGATATACTTTATATCCTTCACTCCCATGAGGCAGTTTTTCATGTATTTTGCAAGGCTGGCATGCTCCCATGTTCTCACCCTTCCAACTTATGCTTGTTTCACCTGCAGGAATGATAATAGCAGTATCCTCAGACTTATTTCCTTCTTAGAGCTTTTTAGAAAAACTAGTAATTAGAGAGGATTATGGAAGTAAATATGCAATAGCACAGAGTGACGTTACCCAAAGAATTCCCTCCGCTGAACTCAGTCTCTGAGTCAGCCATTTCTAGTCCCTCCCGCTGTTGCCAGGGGCAAGCGATGCTGCTAAGCACACCAGAACTCCTGCAGGATCTTTCCAAAGGTTCCCTGCAAAACGCATTGTTTTTATAACTGCCAGTTAAGTGATGCCTCGGCTGGATTTGAGGAAGAGTGGGGACATCCAGTGGCCACATAGGTTGATAACAACTGAATTATCACTACCATGACATGTTATGATTTGATATAAACTCTTGCGTTACAAAAGGTCTTAAAAGATCTTTGGTTTTAACAATTTTTAAATTGTTGTAAATAGGATCCTTTGGTAGCAAATATACTTGTATTTAGAATTCAATTGGCAAGTATATTTCCCTATATAATCTTATTTTTGGATACTTGGGTCATAGGCCACTGCTTAAAATTATCTACCACATAAAACAATGTGCATGATGACATTAACTTCTTCCAAAGAAAAAGAATCTGCACATAATAGACTGTTTGACACGGTCCATTTACAGGGATGACCTTCTGGCCTCGGGGTTTGCATAGTACACCCATACAGAAAGGAGTCTTCCTTTTGGCAGTATGAAGAAAAATGAGAAAGTTTGAGGGGTCAAGAGGTCTCATTGACCAGCTACTGCAATATGAGAATTCAAATCTTTCAGTAAGGAAAGAACACATGAGCCTTTTTTACCTCCCTAGATACTATTATTGAAAATTGTTTGGTATTCTTCTGACATGAGATGAAATAGTTGGGCCGATAAAAAATAACATGTAATATAGTTCACCTAGAATGTAGTTTAATTATTACACTTGTAATTTTTCTTCCCATCACATGGCAATTTTAAACAATTTAAAATTCAACATTCATATCCTTATCTGAATAGGACAGGGAAAGGAGGAAGGCAAGGTAAAGAGATTGAGGACAAGGACAGAGGACTCCTAGGATGTTCTTAAAACATACATTGTTCTATCTGCTCTCGGAGTTGCTTAACTCCAGGGCAGCCACTCTCAAACAAGTTGTGACTGGATGCATGTAGCTTTGGGGGTTTCACAATCTTGGTCCATCCCCTTGCTTGCTATCACACTCATTGCAGGTCTTAATAGGCTTGCCCTGTAGGCCAGTCTCCAATCTGCTTTAACCTTTCCATCAATCATCAAAACTTAACCGTGGTATACAATAGCAGGGCCCTACTCCCGCTGAGAAGTTCCTAACCAGAAAGGAAAGTGGGGAACCTTTAGAAATTTAATGGTAAACGACAGATGCTGGTTCACAGCATTACTGCGCCAAAAGAATTTTTCCCTCTTAGAAGACAATGGCTTATCACATAAAAATCACTTGTAATGGAATTTTAGGCATAATAGCAGGTGTTCAAGCTGTCCATCTCAGAGTTTTACAACTCCTACCATGTAGATTTGCATCTATAAATGAAATCAATCCTAATTCTTATCCATTAAAAGTAATCAGAAGAAATGAAGTCCTGCATTCTGGCATCCTCATAAATCTCTAGACTTTTGCTTGACAACCAAAAAACATACGATGCATACATTGTACCTAACTCTGTCATCCACATTCACCTTGAAATCAAAGCTCATGTAGACAGTTCATCACTTAAGGATTCTTCTAGAATATATTTCCTTTTTGAGGTCTGTCATTTCTGTTTTGTAGTAACACACTGCTATATTTTAGGATTGCTTTGGAAAGACTGAAGATCAAGAGATCAGTGTTCCAGTTCTGACTCTCCCACTCATTAACCATCTGACCCCACATTAGTCAGCGCACATTTCGAGTTCGGCTTTCTCATCTGTAAAATGAGTAAATTAGATGATCTCTAAGGGTCTATCATTACAAAACATTCTCTCACCCCATTTCCTTGTTTGTAATTGATCTATTTGTCTAGTACTATGACTGTACAGAATTCATCTGACCCCTCAAAATCTTTGTAGAAGATTTTCTCCTTCTAAAAGAAAGAACTGCAGAAGTTTCACTACCAGAAAGAGCCTCTGTCCTTAGGAAATTATATACCAACATTTAGGCTAGATGGTGTGGCACAGAAATGCCTCTTGGTGTATCCTCCTCTCACCTCCCAAAGTACTTTATTATACCTCCTGTCTTCTGTGAGATGCAGAAAAAAGGAGGACAAAACAAGAACCCAGGAGTCCTGCATCCTCACTTTCTGTTTCAAACAATAACTATAATGACTTCTGAAGGAAGCAGAAAAAATGAGCAGTGCTGTTGCTCATGCCATGATTCTCAACAGTTTGCCATAATATGCATTTGAAGATCCTTCTTATTTCTTTCCTGCCAATGCAGGAATAGGAGGCAGATCAGCAATGAGGGATATCACAGGAATTTGTTTTCTCCGTCTTAAGAAGAGCCGTTCCATTTCTTGCCTGAAGTTTAACTTGATTATGCATTCATTAAAGACGAGTGATGGCGATGATTAAACAAAAACATCTTTAAAATGCAGAGTTCATTTCAGCCCATTTGGTTTTGTTACACACAAATTGGATTTGCATTGCATCCTGCACAGCAGGTACTCCACTTGAAATCAAAGACAGATGCTTTTATGGGATTAAAAAGAAAACCTAGGGGGAGGGGAGAAAGGGCTAGAGATTGAGATATTTTGCATTTCGGTAATAACGGCTCCAAAATGAAATAGTGATCATATTGCTGCTTTATCCACAGAAGCGTTTGGGCTATAATTAAAAGGAAACAAGAACCCCCATCATAACTTGAATCATTGTCAAAGAACATTTAATTTGCAGGGGGAAAAATGATTTTTCCCATAAATGTCTAATAATACCTTAGCATATTTGAAATTTAATCATAAGTGGCTTAGAATTAAACCATTTGAATTATTACTGAAACATTTCAAGTGGTGACATTAAATGCTTTGTTTGAAATTAGCCATTAATTCACAAGTCTTCTCCAGCACTGCTGTGAGAGTTTAACTCCTTGTCTGTAAACAGAAGTCCCTGGTTCTCACACTATGCAATTAATCTCCATACTTCTAGAACACTCATATTGCTGGCTATTTACTCTGGTACCTTTGGTTAAACTGCTCTGGACACTGTGATCTTATAATTTATATTATCTGCTATTTGAAAATTTTTATATATTTGTCAGCTTATGGGACATATGTTGGGAACATTTAGTGAGGAAAAAAAGGTCAGAACTGACAGAACTCCAGTGTGGCTCACCTTTCTATTACTTCCAAGAAGTGAATATGGCGAATCTCTTACAATGTCTTGCAGAGTGTCTGACTCTATAACAGGGTTATACTACCATTTCTCATCTATTTGATGACTGTATCTTGTGGTAGATTGATTGCACTGATGGCCCCAATTACTGGCCTCCCTGATTTATGCTCTTTGCTATGTGAATTCATGAAGAGGTGGAATCTATTTCCCCGCCTCTTGAATCTGGGCTAAGCTTGTGATTTGCTTTGGTCAATAGAGTTTGGTGGAAAGGATGATGTACCAGTTCTAAGTCTGGGTTCTGGAGACCTTGCTGTTTCTCTTGAACTACTACCTCTGTAAGAAGAACAAGCCCAGGCTGGCCTAACGCAAAATGAGAGATACGTGGCCCAGTCACTTGGTAACTCCTGCCAACATCCAGTCTACCTCCAGAAGCAGAGCTGCCTAGCCAAGACAAAGCTGACCACAATCAAAACCAGAAGAACCACCTAGCTAAGTCAAAACAAAAAAATCATTAATTTGGGGAGCGCTTTGTTACATAGCAATGAGTAATGATACATATCTGGATCATTTAATTTGGGCTTTAAATGATGAGCATGATTTCCAATGCTTAGCACAATCCTTATGTCATAATATGTGTTCAATAAATATTTATTGATTTATATTTGCATGGAGATTTATTTATCTATTTTAGACAGTTAGTCAATATGTTCTAATAAACTCTCATAGCTTGTAACTACGCCCCCCCTACTTTTGTAGAATGCTTGGCAAGAAACAGAAAAAGACATTGTGTCCCACTCTTTTTCTCACTGAGAATATCACAAATAAAAAGTGACCCAGGAACATGGATAAAGGACTTGGAGAGAAAAGCCAGACTCATCTGCAAGTATTTAAACTAGTCTGAAAACTCCTACTCAGATGAGGCTCACCATTTCAAAATCTTCTTGGAAGATAATTCCACATTCAAGGCTGTATGTCACTTTCCAACGATCTGCAAACCTCTAAAAAGAAAAATGTTTCCCCAATATGCTGAACCTACTGAAACATAGAATTAGAAGAAATTTTAGGGACCATCTCGCCCAACCTCCCTCTTCACAGAGAAATCTCCACCTCAATTCTCCAGAAAGGTAATAATTGTAATTAGTGGTTGACATTTAATATATACTTACTAAGTGTTAGACCCTGTTCTAAATATCATCCATGTATTAGTTCTTCACAAAAACATTATAAGGTAATTACCATTCTAAAATCGGGAAAAAAGAGCTCAGAAGGTTAAGCAACACGTTCAAAGTCATGTAGCTAATACATGGCAAAGATGTAATTCCAACTCTAGGGTCTATTCTCTTGACTATGAAATGGTTCCTCACTGTTAATAACTAGAGTCATTCACTGAAGATTGGGCTACCCTGTGGTGAGGTGAGTTCTCCTCACTCCCTAGAAATATGCCAGCAGAGGCAAAACATCTGAAAACCCATATAATATAATAGTTCAAGCCCAATCTCCCTCATTGTAATTTCTACCCATTGGCTTTGAGAGCTTAAGAGCTGCAAAGAAAAATCGTTTTCTCTTCTTCGTGACAAACTTTCAAATATTTGACCCCTCTCTTTTCATTCATTCTTTATCCAACATAGTTTTCATACTCTTCACTCACCTGATCAGTCTCCTAATGAAATCTCTACAGCCTCCCCACTCCCTACCTCATCAATTGCAGTTCAGTAACTAGCCATCTTTGTAGTCTACGATAGCATCTGGTTTTCATGTCGTGGTTGGTTGGTGTGTGGTTGATTAATTAGATGATTTTAAGAAAAAAGATCAACTCTGAAACTTCTGTCACACATTGATTACTAAAACTACAGATATTTTTCAAGCCATCCTATAAACAGGTTGTATATTTTTGTTCTTTACTTAAGTGTAAGACCCCATTTCATTCTTGGAAGGTCACATGAGTCAAGTTCATTACCAGATTCAAAACGACTTTGTTGTTAGCCTATCATAAACATACAGAACCCAGAAGATGGCATAAATCCATTACTTTATTTTTCTTAATGGATTGTCTTCCAGTTCATTCAGAGTCCACCTCGGAAAGCTGTCCAGCATCACTTCTCACTGCTGGTCCACTCCTAGGTTTTTACCTCATTTTAGTGGTACATCTCTACCTGAAGTCATGATACTCATGCTCTTAGTATGCATACAGCACAAATTCATAGTAAAAGATGTCATCCAGATGCTTCAAAATGAAGCATCTAAAGGACCAACAAATCTTTTTCTTGCTAATATTGACAAACTCTCACTGAAGAAATTAAATGATTGCTATGCTAACAAAATGTCTGCTTCTTCATTTGTTTGGGGGTTTGTTTGTTTTACAAAAATCTTTGGCTATGAGCTGCTGGCACTACATAATGATCACAGCTTATATTCCTCTACTTCATTCAAAGCCTGCTGATGACAACAGTACAATGAGACTAAAGACATATTTTATTTATTTATTTTTATTTTGCTACCATAGGCAAGACACTTAAATATTTAAATAATATCACACATGTGCGTATAAATTTTTTTCCTCAAAACGATTATGGGAGGCAGGATTTTTTGAGTCAATTATATCGAGGTGTAATTTTAAAAAATAGTATGCACTCATCTTAAGTGTAGAGTTTGATGAGTTTTGATAAATGAATACATCATGTAACTACCATTTAAATCGAAATATAGAACATTTCAAAATATTCCTTTGAACCCCTTTTAAGTCAACCCCTGCCCCCTTTCCCCATCTGGGCAATCAGTGGTCTGATTTCTGTCCCAGGGATTAATTTTGCCTGCTCTAGAATTTCACTGAAATGGAATTCTGCCGTACGTACTCTTTGTGTCTGTTTCACTTTTGTCTCAGTGCTATATTTTGAGATTCACCAATGTTGCTGTTTCAGTGGTTTGTCCCTTCTTATTGCTGAGCACCATCCCACTGTGTGGCTATAAGAAAACTTGTCCATCCATTCGCCTGTGGATAGATATTTGAGTTGTATCTGGCTCGAGACTGTTACAAAAAAAGCTGCTACGAGCATTTCTGTACAAACCCTTTTGTGGGCCTCTCTTTTCATTTCTTTTGGACATATACCTAGGAGCAGAATTGTTGTTCATGTGGTAAGTGTATATTTAACTTTTTATAAGAAACTCTCAAACTGTTTTCCAAAGTTATTGTACTATTTTATATTCCCATCAGCAAAATAAAAGTTTCTTCTTTTTTTTTTCTGTTGCTCAATGTCCTCACCAGCCCTAGGTATTGTCAGTCCTTTTCATTTTAGCCATTCTAGTGGGTGTGAAGTAGGATTCTTTTGATTTTAATTTGAATTTCCCTAATAAATAATGATGTTCAGCATCTTTTCATGTGTTTACTGACCAGTATACATCTTCTTTTTAAGAATATCTGCTCAAATCCTTTGCTCATTTTGGAGGGTTGTTTGTCTCTTGAGTTGCAAGAATAATTGACCTATTCTGGATTCAAGTTCTTTGTTACATATTGCAAATAGTTTTCCTCAGTTTGTTACTTTCCTTTTCATTTATTCAAGGGTGTCTTTTGAAGAGCAGAAGCTTTTAATTTTGATGCAGTCCAATTTATCAACTCTTTTCTTGTACGCTTTTTATGTCCTAAGAAATCTTTGTCTATCCCAATGCTAAAAAGATTTTTTTCTATGTTTTTTCCATATATTTTATTATTTTCTCACTTGTCTTTAGATCTATATCCATCTCCAGCTTGTTTTAGTATCTGTTGTCAAGTAGAGGTAGAGATTTTTTTTCATACAGATAGCCAATTTTTTCAGCATCATTTGTTAAAAAGACTATCCTTTCCCCATTGAATTATCTTGCACCTTTGTCAAAAATCAATTGACAATATATATCTGTACTCTACTCTGTTCCATTGATCTTTATGTCTGTCATTATGCCAATATCACACTGTACTGACTACTATGGTTTTAAGTAAGTCTTGAAATCAAGTGTTGTAAATTTCTCCATTTTCATTTCTCTTTTTCAAAATTGTTTTTGTCTGTTCCAGATCCTTCGCATCCCCTTATAAATTTTAGAATCAACACACCATTTTCTATACAAATCACACTCACACTAAGATTTTTATGGGTATTGGATTGACTCTATATGTCAATTTGTGAAGAACTACTCTTAATTATATTACATCTTCCAATCTATGAATATAATATAATTTATCCAGTCTACTAGGTACAAATACTTCCCTTGGAGCTGTATGGGATGAAAAGAGAATAAGATCGTGTTTACTGCTCTCATGGAGATTTCACTTCATAAGGGAGAAAGCACAGTATGTAAAAGGCAGTTCAAAGTATCCTGTAGCAAATGCTGTTGACTACCCAGAAACAGCTTCTGTTCCCCTAGTCCACTCTGCATGGGACCCTGACATCCTGGCCCCTTGACATGAAGAGGCAGGAATCTTATACAAAATAGCAGAGGACATGGATGCATATGAGCTGAGTCACTTTACTTGCAATATGGCCTTAAACAAGTCACTTGATGCCTCTGAATGGATGCTTTTATTTGTAAAATAAAATGGGAATAATTGCTTTACAAGTTTTTCATGAGTATTAATAGAGCTAGTGGAGAATCCTTGGTAAACTGTCAACATATAGTTATTGTTGTTGTTGGTGGTGGTGGTGGTGGTTGTAAGTGTCATAGTATCACAATTATTATCCCTGCCATCCAGCCTACTGTCTATAAGCCCTACCTCAGTTCAATTACTTCTGTCTTCACACATTTTTAGCAACATCCATGATGCCCTTTTATCTGTAAATTCATCCAATTCTCTAGCTCCCATTCAATGGAGTTCCACATATTATCAGAATACCAGAACCAAGATTCAGATGCCTGAACAGTGACAGCTCAAACTATTCATTGACCCTGGAGCAAGCTTGCCTTGTTGCTAGTAAGGCAGAACCCCGTACCTTTAGTTACAACTAGTTGGGATCTGTGCTACTCCCAAGTCACGACACTTCCAGTCCTCTTTCGCCTTCCTATCTATACAGAGACTTGTGTCCTGACCTCTGATTCTAATCATTGGTGTAATTTCCCCCAGGGTACGTGGCATCCTGCCATGACTAGCACTCCTGATTTATCCATTCTGGAAAGGCTACATTGCTTTACTCATGATAGAGCCACTTTCCTTTAAATGTTGCTCTATAACATAGAATATTGGAATCTTATTTGTAGTAATGACTAACATCTAAATAGCACTTTAGATTAGGAAGCACTTTCACATTCATCCTTATAACAGCCTTGTAAGGGAGATATTATTTTATCCCTACACAAAATTGAGACTGAAAAAGGCTAACTGAATTTTCTGGTATCATATTAGTATATCTAAGGTAAAACTTAATACCAGGTCTTCTGACTCAAGCACCTGTGGGTTATCATTTCCAAGCTTCTGTTTGGTAAAAGAATCCCTTATTGCCACCTTGATCAAAACATGCATTCATTTATTCATTCAATGAACATTTAGTGAGTACCTATATGTTACAAATACCTTAGCGCTCAAAGATGTTGACAGTCTAGCAAGAATACAATCCTGTAAACACAGGAGCAGTGTCTTATTCATCTTGGAATTATCAACTCCTGACACAGCATCAGGCACAGAGCATATTTACTGAATGAATGAACGGTATATCAATGAATATATTAAAAATTAACTTACTTTTTAAGGCAAATGGTAACACAATGAGAAATTACTCTGTCAAGCACAAAGTGCTATATAAATTTTAAGTATTATAACTATTCAATTTTAGGTGGAATTTTAATTTCAATTAGAATGCCAGAGTAAGTTCTTAGATAATCTTAATAATGTCTTTTTTTATCCTATTTAACATTATTTCCTTTAAATTCAACATACCATCAGTAGGAAGACTGTTTCAAGTCCGTACTTCAAGAGTTCTTTAATCCTCTGACCTGATTGCAATCACTTCAGCAAATTCACCCACACCCTGATTCTGTCATTGCCAAAATTCACATATGGAAGGGGAGGAGTCCTCTCAGAAGCCTGGCACCAAGCCTTATAACAGCACTTATCACATTTTATTGTAATTATCTGTTGACGCGTCTTTTTCCCCCTCAGTCAATGCCACTTGATAATTCACCTCCTGAAAGTTTTCAAGATCTTAAAACATGTCTCACATTTTTTTACGTAAAGTTTTCTCCTTAGAAAATTAACCCAAAATAAAGTTCCTTTATATTTAGAAAATATTTAACAATGCTTCCACCATTTGGTTCAATTTCCTTAATACATGCCTTTCACTAAAGTCTTAAATCAACATGTAAAATCATAAAATGAATATTCAATTCCTGAGACACACTCAAGCTCATTTGAGAGGCTAGTTTGGAACTAGAAGGTTCTCTTCTTCCAGTTTATAATAATGATACCCAGGCCAATATGTTTCATTACAAAAGGTCAGTCTACTCTGTTATTACCAAGTTGTTAACTAAAAAGTGTTGTGTGGCAGAGATTCCAAGAGGCACCTTCAAACAGAAGTCATAGACCTATGCTGATTTTTTATATAAGACAAATTTGAAATAGCTTCTTTTAGTTTAGGAAAAATATTTAAAGATTGGATAAAATCACTGTTTTAATAACAGATGGTCATTGCCTCAAATTCAGTTTCTTATGTGTTAAATTTGCTTATCATTTTCTGTGATATTTGTGTACACATGCTTAAGGACTCCAAGTTTTGTTAGGATCTGATCACTACCAATTCCTCAGAGAAAGAAAAGTAGCAATATTTTGGAAGCTCAGTATCTGAAATAGTTGGAATAGTTCCTGGAGTGATCTGTTCCTGAGACCCTTGGAAGGCCAAGATTTTTCTGCTTTCCATAAATATGCCACAAGCAGATGTTCAGAGTTTGTGCTGTGTACCAGCACCACCAGACATTTGGATTTGCTTCAGGCTTATGAAAGGGACAAGGCCAGAAACAATATTTGACTCTCACAATTAAGCTAAATAAGAGTAGGTAGTTCAGGGGCAGGCCCTGTGGCCAAGTGGTTAAGTATGTGCGCTCTGCTTCAGCACCCCAGGGTTTTGCTGGTTCGGATCCTGGGCGCGGACATGGTGCCACTCGTCAAGCCATGCTGAGGCGGCGTCCCACATGCCACAACTAGAAGGATCCACAATTAAAATATACAACTATGAACTTGGGGGATTTGAGGAGAAAAAGCAGAAGGAAAAAAAAGAAGATTGGCAACAGTTGTTAGCTCAGGTGCCAATCTTTAAAAAAAAAAAAAAGAGTAGGTAGTTCATTTTAAGTAAAACTTGGAACAAAATATCATATAAGTAGGGTAGTATGTGGCCTTCACTGTTTAACTATGTACTATTTCTTTATAAAAATTCTAAAGCCCATCCTTTCAATTCATGACTCCTCAAAATTATTCTCAAAAAATAATTCCAGGCTGTGATGTTCAGAAAGTTAATTTTAACGGTAAATACAATTATAGAAGTAAAAGGCTCACAAACAAGTTAAAGAAAAAATTTAGAGAAGGAATATTCTGTCAAAAGACTTCCAGCCACATTGTCAATAGCTCAGTCACAGTGGTTACTCCAGAGAGCCTGCTGTCGAAGGCAGAGTTGCTGGAAAATGACTGACACATTTCATCAAAGCTTCCACTCAGCTGCCTTAGCCAACTGTCGCTGGTAAATGACTTAATCTTTGCTAAACTTTCATGCAGGAAAAGCAGAGTAGTTGAAATGCACCCACATATAGACCTGAAACTCTAATGAGATCATTTGACATTCTGATTGATACGAAATCTACATTGTGTTTTGACTTGCCTGCCACCATTGATATGGTGTATTTCCAGTTGGAAAGGTTCAAAAGTGATAGTTGTTTTACAATACATCCCAACTGTAACTGAGAAGGAAGAAATGTGGAAATGAATGAGTTAATTGCCAGTTATTTGTTACAAGGTAAATTTTTAATCACATTTCATAAGTATTATTTTTTTTCTTAGGGAAACTAATTGGTTAGGAGGACAGGGGGATATAAATATTTTATGTAATCTCCTAAAAATAAAGAGCTGTGTGGGTTCTTTCATGAATGTATGTTTATATGCCTTAGTTTGAGGGAATTTATTCATGAATGTTGAAATGCAAGATAATACCAGTTGCAGCATCTGCCTAAGTCAATTGTGGATCAGCCATTGCCACCCTAAGACACCCCTAACTTCCTTACTAAGATTTTGGGATGGTTTTTGCTTTATGGCAAACCTCCACTTCCCAAAAGTGTTAGTGTGGATGTGACTTTTTCAGCTTAATGCTGATCTTTGCTACAAACCTATATAGCCTTTGTGAGCAGGGGTAGGAAACAAAACAAATTCTGGGTGCCTCTACTATACTGTACTGTTAGGTCAGGTAAAACCTATTATAACATTTACATATGATGTGGGCATCCGCATTCGTGTACATTCCTCCACTGCCATCACTGCTTGAAAAAGATAAATTGCTATTACTAGGAGAATTAAGAGGAAAAATGTTTGGCTTATGTCAGCTGAAGCTTCTTTACCAGGGGAAATAGGCCTAAGCTTGTTAGTCACCCAACATACTACGGCTCTGTGATCAAAGGCAACAACCTTCCAGTTGCATTCTGCCAATCACTGTTTTCTCTTTGTTTTCCCTTCCACCTCTAAAGAAGACGTCAGTCCATCTGTTTCTGATTCTTTGCAATTAACTGTGCACACTGGGCCTCTCTCTCTTTCTCTCTCTCTCCCTCCTTCTTTCATAGTCTTAAGAACTGATTTTCTTTTAACTAGGAAATTTTATCTTGCCAGTAATCAGAGCTCGAATACAGACATACCCAAGTTTCAGTCGAAACTCTTAATACATAAAATTTGAACTGCTTCTAAATTTGGCAAAATGCCTTGCTTTCTCCAAATTCATAAGACAGATGAGAAACAAAAGTGAGATAAATGATGCCGCCTTGCTATTTCAAATGCCATATTGATATAGTCATTATTTGTGCCAATAAAGCTCACTGTCATCTAATTTTAACCTGTTTCTGTGTTAACTATGCTTAATTTTTGTCTTTCCTCTCTTTCGATAACTTATGTTCTTCATTTAATAGAATCTAAGTTTGTGAACAACTGAATCTTTCAAACAGCTTACTGAGTGCCGATTAGTGCAAAACACTATACTTTTTATCTTGGGTGGGGGTTATGGAGCATAAAAATATGAACCAGATACGCCTGGTGCATAATATGGGCTCAATAAATGTGTGAAGAGGGGAAATGAGGAAGAAAAGGACAGCAAGAGAGAGAGGGGCAGAAAAGTTTTAAGTGCCTAATAATTCATTTTAAGTAAGAAAACATCTGCTCTAGTCCACCGCTCCGCTGTGATTTCTTCACAGCAGATATTACTACTTCATATTGTCTTGGTTACTTGTGTGTTTACCATCTTTCTCCTTAACCAAAAAAGTAAGGACCATGAAAGAAACAAACTTGTTGGACTGGCTCACAAGTGTGAAAAAGTGCTTACGCCTAGAACCTAGGAAATGCCAAAGAAATGTGAAATTAAAGAAAAATGAGTGAATCCCCTGACCTTAGAAAGGCAAGAACACTCTTCCACTTCCCAGATTCACCCCCAATAAACAGGCTTCCTTGTAGAATCTTGACTCCCACCACGGTGAGGAAGCCTACTGTGAGCCTATGCTGTTGGTAATCAATCGTGTATACAAAAAAGGAGAGAAGCTGAATTTGTCCCCGTCGAGTGAAGAGTTGTCCAGTGAAGTCCAGGTTGGAAACTGATTGCATTTGATTGGACTTCAGCCGACAGTTTAGAGATGTGGTCCCTATGCCTCCTTCTTACTCCTGCTTCTCCACCTGCCTCAGCCTCCCATTTCCGGTTTATTCGGGTTTTTCTTTTCTTTCATTCTTCTCTGTTTAGCCTCCAAAAGTTCGCCCACCTCGTCCTGACTCAGGAAGCGTTGCAGTTACTTTCCCGGAGTCTTGGCTCCCAGATTTCCCAGTTTGTTCTATGCCCCTTTTTTTCATACACATTTGATTTACCACAAACCATAACGTATTTCCTCCTGGGAAAAGTGTGGTTGCCTCTGAGAACACACTGCTAAAAGAATGGAAAGTTCACAGTTGATTATTTGTACTTAATTACAGTTCCGATATTCATAAAAAGTTCTTTACTCCTTTCTGCAATTATGTGTGGGGATTAGAAAACCTTGTGTATCACTCTCCAGCTATCCTTTAAGAGCCCTCCGTTACTGGACAGTGGTGTAATTGGCTCTTAATTTTAAATTGCATAGGTAGATTGAAAAGAGGCAGCTTACCTTTGAGAGATCTGGAGGAGTAGGTTAAAAAAAAGTGGATTAAGGAATTAAAACCACACTACCTGCCACCCCAGATGGGTCTGGGGTCTCCTAACGGTAAATAAATAAACAGCTTCAAACCAAACTTGAGTTAGTGCCTTTAGCAGTGCTCCCGACTGCAAATTCATTAATTACAGCCTTGTTGATAGTCCTATGGTGAAGAATAACTATTATTATTATTTATTTTTTCACTTAAATAAGATCCTATACCTTCCTGGAAACTGTCATTTTGTAAAAATATTGCCGCAGGGCGGGTCCCTACTAAGAAATGTAAGACATGTGCAATTCACACATCCTTGTGACATGCAAGTGCCTGTGAACTCTGACAGGCTATAATTACTGGCAGGCAGAGTTGGCTGTCACTAGTATGATTTTAGTGGGGTAAAATGCTTCATGCCTGAGATTTCTTACTGTGTGGCCTCTAGCAGATACCTGAAATTCCTCTATTACACATTTATATGTTTAGGATGATTCTCAAGAGGGTGGGAAGGGAGAGACATGGAGGCAGTGAAGCAGAAGGGGAATATGAGAATCTTCGTGTAGTGTGGAAAAGATATTTAATACATTCATTGTTTGGTTATACAATTGCTGGAACTAAATCTCTTGGTTTTAACTTTCTTAGCTTAGAAAATAGAGTAGAAAAGCACCGAAAGATGCCTGAGTTTTGCAATGTTGAATAATAACAGTTTAGGTGGAAATTTGCCTCCTCCGTGGGCCTTACACTAAATGGAAACGCCTTAGAAGGAACTGATTTCTCTGCTTACTTTCTCAACGGGATCAATCTAGTAAACTTGTTGATGATTCTCAAAAGTAGCATAGCAAGATCAGACTTGCTCACGTCTAGAACCTTCCTCCAATCTTTCTTTACTCCCACTGGGTCCTGCAGTGCATTCCAGGGACCTTGCAAACAGTTGTTCAGGTCGTGCCCTGCACACCTCTGGAGAGTGTCATGCACCTATACTACAGCACATGGTGGCCCCGAATCCTACTTCTTTTTACTGCCCCCACCTCCTGCTCCCTCCTCTCCCTCTTTTTCCAGATAAGATTCCATGATTATTATAATCATTCTCTGGCATTCAACCTCCACTTTCTTGCCACCTGTCCCTCTACCTTGGCCTCACCTGTTTCTGCCAATTACTGTTAGTGTCTTTCAGCTCCAAACGCCCTCGTCTTTGCCTTACTTTGTGATATTGGAGCTGAATTCTGCAGACATCATTTCTTCTTGCTATTGTTTGCACATACACTCACCTCGGTACTTTCCGGTATTCCACAAACTTAATCTCATGTTACCCCAATATCCACATTGTTGGCTCCTTCACATCCTTAAACTTTTTGGTCAAATATTAGTTTATTAAAGAAAGCTTCCATGACTACTCCACAGAAAATAGCAATTCTCCACTCGCAGCTCTCCCTCTACTCCTTAGCTGTTTTATTTACATTTCTTCAACTATTGCTTCCCTTTTCCCACTAAAATATAGTATTTATAAGAGAGAGACCTTTATTTTGTTCATTGTAGTATCCTCAGCCTTAAAACAGATGTGGCACATAGTAGGTTTGAAACTTAGGCAAGTGAAATGTTGTTTGAAGGAATAAATGAATATTCAAGGGAGAACCCTATAAAAGATGGTTTCAGAGATACAAGGAAGTCAACAGGAGGTGGGGGGTTTATGGCTTGGATGATTGGGTTGATGATGACAATGATATGGTAAACCAAGATACAGAGCAGAGTAAGTGGAACAGGACTGGAGATAATGAGTTCAATATGAAGTATAATGGGTTTGAGATGCTGGTAAGCATTGAATTAGTTTGGTCTGGGTAATGAATCTCATCTGGAGAAAGATGTGAAGAGCATCTATCCAAATATGACTGTGGATGATCTCCCTCCGAGAAAGTGTGTCACACAAAGAAGACCAAGAAAAAGTCTTAAGAAACTCCAACTGTTTACTGATATCGATGCCAGATTAACAGCATCAGTGTCTAAAATTGTGTTTCAGATATCCTTGTATCCGAAAATATCTTTATGATGGTATCATATTTATCTTAGATCCAACTTCGACTCTGAAACCTGGATAACTCTCCCCATGAAAAATATCCCAGTAAGCTGATACCAGGCCCTCAACTTTCATGTTGACTACAAAACAAAAAAGAAAAATGTATTACGAGAAATGATAGGTGCCAGCCCCGTGGTATACTAGTTAAGTTTGGCAAACCCCGCTTCAGCAGCCTGGGTTCACAGGTTCGAATCCCAGGCATGGACCTACACAAATAGTCAGTCATGCTGTGACAGCAACCCACAAAAAAAAATAAAGGAAGATTGGCACAGATGTTAGCTCAGGGCGAAGAAGAAGAAGAAATGATAGAATTTCATACATGTATTTCTTTTGACGTCAGCAGCCCATTTCTCAGAGGTAAACTTTCTGTTTTCCAAGGAGCTAGTGAGAAAAGACGATTGTCTTCCAACTGCTTCCAAGAGGCATGCGGCACTAAGTCTTTCAATGAAAAACTTAGTTTGCTAATTCCTATTCCAATTAAATCTGTGTCTTTAGGCTTTGGAGGGAGCTGGGCTTCATCAGCTGTTCAGTGAGGCTGCAGCACTGTGTACTGGACATTGTGTTCTCTTGGCCATGCAGCATCCACTGCCCCTTTGTGTTATCAGCATATCCCCCATTTCCTTTGCTTAACCTTCCTTCTTCATTCTCCTACTAGGAAATTCTGGTATAGTTGACTACCCCTCAACCCCAGGGCTGAGCATGTCACTCAGACTGGACAAGAAGAAAATTCCATCCTCCTGGTCACAGAGATTCATTTGGAGGTGAGCCTATGGCCCCATCTGGGCTAATGAGACTTAGTATCAAGACTTGTGCCTAAACAATATAATGAATGGAGTTCTATTTCTCCAAGAGACGAAAACCTTGGAGGATGTTAGGCTGGAGCTACAAGTTTCCCACTTGCTTCCAAACAGAGCTCTGAAGGAAGCCAATAAAGAAGGTAGAATGAAGAGATGATTGGAGAATTGGTCCTGGGCACACCATTTCAGCCCCTGGATCAAGGCATATGAAGCTGGTTCTAGCCTGGTATTTTTCAGGTCCCAAGCCAATAACTATTTTTTGTTGTTGTTTAAGCCAATTTGAATTGGCTTTTCTGTCATTTGTAAATCAAAGAGTCTAATACAGAGATGATCAGAGTTAAGATACTCAGGAATAAAGTTCCAGACCACAATCTGCAGATGGTTTATGAAGAGACAAAACCCCTGCCTCATTCCCACAGCCCCATCTGTACCAGGGCCACCCATGCATGCTTAACCTACCTCTCAGTTTCTTTAGGGTTAAGTTGATGGAGGAAGTCCATTTTATTGTTTTCAGGCACAATTGGCACTTCTAAATCCAACCTCATCCAGTAAAGGTGAGATTTGTCTAGCTCTCACAATACCAGGGAGTACAAGATCAGGATTTCCTTAGAGATGGCAAGACAATTTGAACCAGGTTGTCCAGCTCTCTTTTGCTCCTTAGAATAAGTTATAGCTATGAGCAATGCCACTGCAATTCCAAGACCTAAGTGTATTTAAGCAAACCTAATACACTTGTCCCCAGGTTTCCTGTTCTCCAGCTTGAGGGTTTGATTAGTGTCATAATCAATTTATCAATGATCTGGCACCAAAGGGATTTTGACCTAAATGTTTTTCTCCTTCAGCCTCCTCTCATTTTGGCAGAAATTAACAAAATGTGTTGATTAAATAGGCTTTTGAAATAAATTTGCTATCTTTTTACACAGATCAATTAATAGCAGGTCAATTGAAATTTTACTATATCCACATGGCAAACTACTAGAAGAGGTAACTTTTTTATTTGGTTTATTTGTTTTGTTTTTTTGAAGGGAATAGGAGCTGGCACTGCCTACATAAACCTTGTTCTTTTCATCCTCTGACAAGGATTCCCAAAGGAAGATCCTGCGGGACACTATCTATCCCAGCAGGAAAATAAACAAGAGCTCACTCTGCTTTTCAAGTTTATCACTTTTAAAATATTGCTATTATGATGATAAGCCCTTTTGAGATTGACTTGGGTTTTTTTTCATGGATATTCTGATAGTGTTCAAATCGGAAGCAAAACAAAGTCACCTTTATATTTCTTGTTTTCTGAAGTATACTTCACTGAAAACTGAACACCTCATTAGCATGGAAAGAGGGGACCAACAAGGTAGTCTGGCACTTAGCTCCAAAATCAGGTGTTCCTGGATAGAGTTTGATGGGCTCCATAACACAGGCTGTGCAAGCTTTCATATGTCATTAGACACGGTCCCAAGCATGGTCCTAAGGTACTGGCACTGCTTCTTCCTCCACCTCTCCTCTCTAGAAAAATGCATGTTATGGCTCAGCCTGCTGAGAAAACGTTCATTTTATCTCTGAACCCTCATGACCAATTTGAAATTAAGAGAGAATACTTCTGGGGGAAGTTGATAGAGAAGGCATTTCTTGTTGCTACTGAAATATGAGAAATATTCCTAGCCTTCTCCTAGAGGCCTTCAACAGAACCAAGTAGTCTTATCACATAGGTAGAAGATAAAGAAAACAAACATTCACATAGAGACAGAGATTGGATTAGTGGTTACCAGAGGGGAAGGGGGGAAGGAGGAGAGCGAAAGGGGTGATTACGCACATGGTGATGGATTGTAATTAGTATTTGGGCGGTGAACATGATGTAATCTACACAGGAATCAAAATGTAATGATGTACACCTTAAATTTATATAATATTATAAACCAATGTTACTGCAATAAAAAAAAGTAGTTTTCTTACACATTCAACAAATATTTGTTGGAGACCCACAATGGTACAGGCACTCATTAGCCCTCATCCTCAAGGAAGAACAACTAGAGTAGTATTATTGACCAATATTATTTATCACTATAAACTCTATTCTGGTCTTGACATGAGAGAAGTTTGCTTTGTCCTATTTCCATATAGCAGTTACAATATTTTCATGTAAGTTGTGAATGCCAGTGGCATAGGCTCTTAGTAGACAATTCAGAGAAGAAAAATTGAACAGCCAAAAAGAATTAAAAACCGTATGAAAAAATGTTCAGCCTCATAACTAATAAAAAAAAAATCCAACTTTAAGCATCAATGATATATAACCCAATTTAGTCTTCACAGGGGAAAGCCTAAATCCTTCCTAATGCCTTTGAAATTCTTCAGAATCACTTATAATTCTTTATAAATCTTATTCCACTTTGGCTCCACCAGTTCGGTGCATGGGTGAAGCACCTTGTCATTTCATAATGCTGTCCTTTTTGCAAACAATGTGCCACAGATATGGACCATATCCCCTTTCCTTAATTTTCATATAGAGAAGAGATTTACCAAAGATTGATGGTGACAGAGAGGTTGTGAGTCGCTATTTTTTGAGCCCTGCTTCTTTTAAAGACTGCCTTGACCCCTCTATTTTCAGAATCCCTCTCCTTGGACTCAACCCCACTCCCACCCCTGCCCTGAATCTCCTACCTACATCAAAACTCAACTCCCCTCATTTTCTTCCTGCAGGTTTTCACCTCCTACTTGGCTCAAGACTTCCTGAGTCACTGATATTTTCCCCCTAAATTATAAATCTCTATTCTGTGTATCACCTTTCAGGACAGAAAAACTTAAATGACAGAGACTTTGACATTTCCTGCCTCGACCTTCTGTCAACTCCACGAGATTCTCTGAAAAGAATGGAATGATTTAGACATTTTTTCTCACTATTTTGAATTATGCCACTTCTTTTAACAAGCAGACACTTCTGCAATCAGTTTTGACTCTACGTGTACTTTTTAAAAATCTTTTATATTAACTAAGATTTCGACGACAATCATACCCAATGCCAGTGAGGGCACAGTGAGATAGTTACATTCCAACATAACTACCAGGAGTGCAAACTGGTAAAAATTTGCTGAATGGCAATATAAAAAGAGCATTAAAGTCAAGATTTTTAAAGAATTCATACTTTTGAGCCCGGTAATTCAACTTCTAGAAATTTATGCTAGAAATAGCTATTTATGAATTAAGTTTTAGGTGTAAGGATGTTCTTTGCAGTGTTGTTTATAATAAGGAATTTAAAAGTCCAATGATCAGAGAATAATCAAATAAATCAAAGTATATTCATAAAAATGCAGCCATTACAAATTGTTTCTGTGAGGCAATTGTAAGGCATGGGGAAGGTATTATTCCTGCTACTGGATTTAGGCTCTCCAAAAACATGATTAATTGATAACTAATTTATATTTGGACTTCCCAACGTTCTAGCACAGTGCCTGTGATACGTGCACAAAAAATATTTATTGAATGGTGAATACCCGAATGAATGAACAAGTGAATCTGGCTTTGTGAAATTCCCTTTCTCTTCCTCTAATGCTTTACGATTCTACATCATCTCTTCTCTTTCGAGTATACAATTTAGATGGGAAGACAAGATAAAGACATATAACAATAGTAAACAAAAAAGACTCTTTGCAATGAAGTACTGACTTCCGGTTTCCAGTTCCGGATGGTAGGAGCTTGGAAGTGGCGACTCCCTCATAACAAATGTAAAAACCTGAACAAACTGAAAAATCAACAACTCTTCTTGGATCCGTTAGAGAGGAGAGGACACAGGGCAAACCGCTGTCCCTGAGACTGAAGAGAAAGACAGGTGAGTGGAGGGAGTCACAGCTTCCCAGAGCAGAGACTCATAAGGGGAAACCGCTGTAAGAACCAGTGCCAGGTCGTCAAACCTGAACTGTAATTGACGAATTGCTGGAGGCTCGGTGCTGACAACTCTGAGAGTTATAATGAAGTACTGAATTATGTTCATACTGTGGGGAGATGGGGGGCAAGATATCATAAATATCTTGGTGAAAATTCATAAACCCATCTCCACTGCTTAGCTAAACATACTCAAGTATGCTAGCTACTAACCTTTCAAGAGTTATATAGTATTCATAATCAGAGGTTAGCACATTTTTCCAAAATTGCAAAACACATCTTCCACCCATACCCCTTCTCTCTCCAACAGTTTGAGGAGACTAACATAACTAAGTAACCTATGAAGAATTCGAATTTCCACCTGCAACCCTACACGAACTCTTTTTCGTTCACCTGTTAGTATTGAGACCAAATTTCCAACAAAGCACAGTCCTTGTAAAATTACCTGGTTAAATATCCTCCAAAATGGTAAGTTCAGCAAAGAGGAATTTCAATAGTTAAAGCTGCCTGTTATAAGGCGAGGTTAAAATAAAAGACAGATACTGTACATCTATTTACATACTATAGCCCTTTTCAGGGTCATAAACTATAAGGATATCCAACAACTTTTTGCCTCCCCCCGGAACCAATTTTTGCTCCCTTGGGTCAATATCATCCCCATTGAGAATGAATGATCTGCACTGTTTCAATGGGAGGAAAAAAAAAACACAAAGTGCAATGCTCGTTAAACGCAGTGCCAGAGCTGTAGGATTATCTTTGTACATAAGATTCACACCATATACAAAAGGCAGCACATTGTCTTCTTAAGCATTTGATTCAATCAGTGTATTTTTTTTTTTCAAAATGATTCCTGTTTCTTTGAAACTTCGCAGAGGGGTGAGAAGTAAAATTTAAAAAGAAAACAAAACTTTGACAACAGAAAACCAATAAATGATTAAATTGGAGATAAAACTCACCATCTATTCTAGCACTCCTGACGTTCCTTTGATAGATTGCTATTGGCAATTCTACACATAGTGGCTTGCATTTCTCTCTTCGCCCCCTCCCCCATTCTCTCTCAATCATTCATTCTGCATATAACATATACAGCCACATATCTATATCACTGAGAAAGGATCAATCATTTTTTCCCCTATGCTGCTGAGACATACAATATTTATCACAGGATATAGAAAAGAAGAAAAGAAAAATCTAAGAATATTCCCTTCAGCTGTATTTCTGTTGCGGTACGTGGAGCGTCCCGGTCCTCCTCATTTTGCTTAGTTGTCAGCTCAGTCCCAAACAATCTGTAGCACAACAAGGCTGATAAAGTTAGGTACCCACTGGCCATTGGAAAGAAAAACAGACCTAGTTGTTGGTGATCTTCCTCACTATATTAAACACAACTCCCATTAGGCAAACTCTCTTCCATTTCTTTAAACCTCTCAATACCTTGTAAATCAAATATTTATCAACTGAGAACCTCTTTTCTAGCTGTCTGATGTTTCAGCGCTGACAAAGTTGGACACTAGCCAGTTGGTGAAGAATCCTGTGAAAGGAAATCAGCCACAAGAAAAAAGAAAACTCTATTTCATTTTTATTTCACAGGAACAAACTGCCAACAACCTCCCTCCACTTTTTCTTGCAACTTGCCCTTGTAAAAATGCTTGCCTGGAATGAGCACACGTGGCTACTCATTTAGTCAACAAATATTTACTGGACATTCATCAGCTGGGGCCATATGTCTTTGGGTCCTTGTAATCCATATTAAAAGTTGCTGAATGGCTATTAAGGTGGATGTTGTGACTACGATGTAACTCGTAGAAGTATGTGCACAAGACACAGCAGTTTATAAAGGTGGATCAGGATCGGTTTGACAAACCGTATGCTTAAGGAGAATAGACAGAGCTGTTTATAGAAAGCTTTCTGAAGGAGACAAGCCCTGAACCCTGACTTAAAACAGGAGAAGGAGTCCATATGGTGAGTGGGCAGAGAGAGGTGACAAATCTACATGAAGGCACAACTGGCATATTTCCAGGAAAAGTAATTGCTGCAAGAAAATTACCATGTAGCTGGACCACATTTAAAATAAGTCAGAATCATTTCAGAACTGTTCTATAACCAGTCATATAGACTACAGCCTAAAGTGACACTGTCAATGATTATCTACAAAATATCTTCAATTGGGAAACTTAAATGTCATTCTTAATCTTACATTCCCTGTAGTTACTGGCTTATTGATTTTCAAAAGGACATACTCAACACCCTGAACACAAATTGGGTAATCCAGGACCAAAGAGCATCCTCTATTTTGTCCTAAATTCTGGTACACAACAGAAGGATAAATGGCAATTTTTAAACATATACACTCGCAGGACCCACCTCTGGAATTTCTAATCCAGTGGATCCAGGGATAGAGCCAGGGCAGCAGTGGTTTCCAAAAACTCTGCAGGTGATCCGAAGTTGTACTACAATTGCAAACTATGGCTCAGCACAGTTTCTTATTGCAACCAATTTCCAAACTAACTGGCTTCAGCTTATTACATGAGCATGTCTACATACTGTTTTAGAATTTGTTTCTTTAGCTTACCACACATGTTCAATTTTCAGACTCTCCATTCTCTTTTGGGAGCAAAATAGTGACCACTCCACTTCTTAGATGATACAGCTAACGATTTCTGCATAATTGGATTAGTCCTTTGCACATAACACTAACAGAAGAACTCCTATGTGGACCAATTATGCAACACTATTCGCAAAAGCCTAATGGCAGTCACATGATCAAGAATTTTAGGTAAACAATGTTGCTGGTTTATATCATGGGTGTGTGTATGTAACCAAAGAAGATAAAGTTCTGGTCCCAGCTCTCATATCAAGTGTCTACACAGCATCAGGCACCTTGCTGGGTGCTGGGTGATTGCTGGTTGCACCACTGACCTTGCCTTCACAAATCTTACAGTATAGCAGAAAAGGCAGAAAATGATTAACTAAATGCACAATGTACCATGACTCATAAGTTAAGTATTGGGAAGAAAATCAAGAAGGTACAGAGATAGGGGAAAGACAAAGAGGCTTCCCAGATAGGAAAGTCAGAGAAGGTCCTCTGAAGTGGTGACATTTAAGCTTTCAGCTAACACCTGAAGGTTAAGAGGATATTCCAGGCATGTGAGAAAACCTGGTGCCGGAAAGAACTGAACCATCCTGGGCCACCTGTAAAATGATGAAATCGAGCTATATGGTTTCAGATGATTCTTCCTGCTCTAAAATTCCATAAAGAACAGAGTCAAGTAATTAGTGGTAAGTAAGGAGATGAAAAGCATTAAGCAATTCATTTTATTCCAATCTGACAAACACACTAAAGTTAGAGACAGAAAAGATCTGTTTGTCTAATTCCAATTCCACCAATGGGTTTAATGACCCAGAAATTAGGTTACTCACCCTTTCATATTAGTATAACCAGGAACCTATATTCACAGGTCATCAATATGGCATTTCTTGAAAACATCACTTTAAAAGAGAAAGCTTAATGGACAAAAATACATAAGTGGACAATGTAAAAAGAAGACAGGAATCAATTATTCTCATTAGTCAAGAAGACAGAGCAAGAACTAATGGCTTTTAAGCTGTAGTAGGGAAAATGTAGGTTAAATAGAGCAGAACCCCACTAATTCTCACTTCAATAATTTCCAAACCTTATAAATCTAGAAAGAAAACTAATAGTCTTAGCTATATTTCAATATGCATTTAAAGTACAAAGGTAGACAAAGAGATCTCACGAATTAAGTTCTATTGCTCTTCAAAATGTGCTGCAAGAGCATTTGCTAGATAAGGTCCCATGTAACATCATTAATAAAGTAAAAGTCCTTTGTCAAAAGTAATAAGCTAAATATAAATTTGGTATGGCAGTCTCCTGTCCTTATAGAACTTTCTCTCTCAGTTTGACTCTTATTCTCAAGATCAATAAATCATCAGGGGGTTTTCCATAAAGCACTGTGAATTAAAAATCAGACATCAAAGTACCCTCTTTTCGCCAGGAAGGATCAGGTTGGTTTCATAAAGTTTTCCACTATATTTATTTTAAAATGATACATGCATCACATAGAAAGATGAAAATTATCCTACAATGTCATCTTTCCTATATTTTCAGAATACAAAGAAAAGTGGCACTTCAAAATAAAACAAAAACAAAATTTTAAGTAAATCATGCCATGTCTGTTTTAGCATTTGAGACGCGAACCTTTCCCCTTTAGCTTAGAAATTTCATGGCTCTGCTTGGGCATGGAGGTATTCAACCCCGGATCAGTGGTTCTAATCAGTCCTCCACCACACGCTGATGGGCTGCAAACCCTCCACGTACGTATCAGCAATTTGTGATCCAAGTGTGAAATGTGTCTGTGTTAAAACTGAGGATATATACTGTTGTGTGACAGGCAACATCTTGTCAGATAAAATGCCAGAGGGAGGACTACAATTTGCTGGGAGTAAAAAAGTAAAAGGTATAACATAATAGCCAAGTAGGTAATGCCAAAGAAATGCTACTGGTAATATCAGCCAACATTTACTGAGCAATCACTATGTGTCAGGTGCTCTTGGAACACTTTATTACTCCTTTTAATCTTCACAATAACCCTCAAGAGAGGTATTGTTATTATTCCTATTTTCAAGACCAGGAAACAGAGACTCGAAGATTAAGTAGCTTTGCCAATTTCAAACAGTAAGTGGTCGAACTGGGATTTGAACCCACAAAGTCTCACTCCAAAGCCTAGTCTTTTAATTTACACACTGTAATTCAAGTTATTAGCATATAAAATAATATTTGCTTTAGTAAACCAATCTATTTCGTTATCTTTGGTTATTCCCAATTCAAAAGCATCTTAAAGCTCCTATATTAAACTTATGTCCAGATGATTCAAATCATAGAGTTTTTTCCAAATTGAAAAGGACATACACCTTCTTCCATGATGATCTGGCAACAAATCTTATTGCCCTAAGGTAGAAGGGCCATTTGATACAGAGGGAGAAAGGTCCACCCTTCTTAGCCGTGGAGTAGTGGAAAGAACTTGGAAGGCAGAGAGAGAAAAGAAGGCACATATCAGAGTCCTCTAGCATTATTTTCCCGTACCCTGACCTTTCTCACAACCTTCTGAAAGTGGAGAGGTTGGTTGTAGAGAAAACTGGAGAAACCTACAGTTAGGTATGTAAGAGCCTAAGAGCAGAGAGGTTTTTACTCTGCCTCCTATTTATGACTCTGGGAAGAAGCCACTTTATGCATTATCTCTTATCTACGATTGACTACAGTAATGTAATCTCAATGGTTCATCATGTTTAGACAAAAGGAAAGCCAGAATTCAGCTCTCCTGACCACCCTCAGTTCCTGATGATGGAGCTGAGATTGAGAAGTTGGACCAAAACTTTCCCACATGCCCCCAAAAGAAAACTAGGAAATTAGTTGAGTCTAAACCAAGCAGAAGAGAACGGATCATGGATTACACCAGTATCACACTTCAGCAGTGGATGCTACTGGAACAAGGAAAGGAAAAGTTGTACTTCAGCACCCAGTCCCAGAAGCAACTCAGAAGAACCATCCCTCAGCAGAGACCCGCAAGGTGCAAAACAGTGTCCCAAGGTCAGGTAAGCAATTGCTCTCCTTCATGCACCTCAACACCATCTTAAAGAAAAGATGGTGATTATGATTTGAATTGTGTCCCCCCCAAAAAAGATATGTTGAATTCCTAACCCCTAGTGCCTAAGAATATGACCTTATTTGGAAATAAGGTCGTTGCAGATGTAATTAATTAAAAGGAGGTCATCTTGGAGGAGGGTGGGCTCCTAATCCAATATGACTGGTGTCTTTACAAGAAGACAGCCGTATGAAGGCAGAGATACACAGGGAGAAGCCCACGTGATGATGAAGGCAGATTGGAGTTATACGGCTGCAGGCCAACGAACACCAAAGATTGCTAGCATACTACCAGAAATTAGGAAGAGGCAAGGAAGGAGCCCCCTAAAAGTTTCAATGGGAGCATGGCCCTGTCGACACCTTGATTTTGGACTTCTGGCCTCTGGAACTATGAGACAATAGATTTCTGTGTCTTCAGCCAACCGGCTTGTGGTATGTTGTTATAGCAGCCCTGGGAAATTAATATAGTGTGCATGGAGATGGAATTCCAAAAGACTGAGCATTTTATCTGAGTCATCTACACAGAGGCCAATTTACATAAAGAGACTATTTAAACACCAGACTAAAATATAGCTGAGGTTTTCTTCCCCCACTATCCAGTGGGGGAGGGCTTGTGAAGAAGATCAGAATATTATTGAAAAATTGAGAATTTACTCTTTCTTTGCATATCCAAATATAGTGTGAGTATATTTGTGATCTCACATCCTGTGATTACTGGAATTGCCAGAACTTTGCTTCATAAATAAATAAGGAAACACGGACGGGGCAGTAAACAGTCTTACGTTATTGAACGGCAGCAAATGAATAGTGTGATAACAATGAACATTTTTTTCTCTGTTTTCCCAATTTGCTTATTTAAACAACTTTTTATGTTTTCATGCCTTTAAGTATGTTGCCAGAAATTCTGATATTATAAGGGGTGTTGACACACAAATGTTTGAGAATCTCTGCTCATGATTCTCTCCTTCAGACACATTGTCGACCAGACTCATTTATTAAACACACGCTATGCATTAGGCACTACAGATATGAAGTCAAAAAGATATAATCTGTCTCCTCAAGAAATAGTCATGTAAATCATGGACTACAGGAAAGGGTATTAATTGTGTGGTGGGATACTATTTTTTAAATAACCCCCATATTGATGTAAAATGCAGGAAAGGAGAAGAGAAACTGTGAGACCCTGGATAGTAAGTCTACACAGAGCCACAAGAAATCAGAAAGATTTCTATCTAGCAAGGCATGGTTGCAGCAGGGGCCTGAAGGGGCCATGTGGCTGATGGAGTCGATTCATTTCCTGGGGATTCCATAGCAGAACACCACAAAGTGGGAGACTTAAAACAACGGAAAGGTATTCTCTCCCAGTTCTAGCAGCCAAAAGTCCAAACTCAAGTTGTCAGCAATGCCGTACTCCCTCTGAAGGCCCCGGGAAGGGTCTGTTCCAAGCTGTCTCCTAGCTGGTGGTGGGTGCTGGCATTCCTTGGTGTCCATTGGCTTGTAGACGTATCACTCCAATCTCAGCCTCCATCTTCACATGGCTTTCTTTCCTGTGTCTCCTCTGTGTCTTCAAATCTCTTTCTCTCCTCGTAGGGAGACCAGTCATTGGATTTAGAGCCCACCCTAATTCAGTATGACATCATCTTAACTTGATTACATTTGCAAAGACCCTATTTCCAAATAAGGTCTTATTCAGAGGTACTGGGGTAAGGACTTTAACATGTCTTTAGGGGGACACAATTCAACCCAGAAGGTGAGGCGATGGATGTTTAGTAGATGCTGGCTTTGAGAGAGGACGTCAAGGATCATACATTCTCCTTCCCTACACCCTGCCCTTTGTCCAAGCCTTACCACCATGCAAGGCCGCTAAAACTCAGCCTCTATTCCAGGAAAAGAAGGAGAAACCTCAAATTGACTGACGTTAAGTGTCCATTGCCTCGGGAGAATGAGATCTTAATATATAAATTAAGGTGTAGCATACTTACACTTTTTGCTTTTCTAGGTTGTGGATTGAAACTCAGACACACTGCAATACAGTTGAGGAAGCATACAAAGTATTTCTGGAGCACGAAGAAGATCAGGGAAAGCAGATTGAGAGGCTAGGGAGTGTTTATTAGAAGGGGCAGCCTTGAGTTAAGCTCTACGGGAAAAGTAAGAATTAAATGCACAGCAACAAGGGATAAGAAAAATGCAAAGGCGTTCCTAGCAGAGGACCACATAAGCTTAGGCACAGAGGCAAGAAAGAATATTCAGGGCACTGAGATTCAGTATCACTGATGTAAGAGCTGTATGAGGACTAGTAGAAGGGGAGGGGCCCGCCAAGGTGAGCTGGGGCCAGGTCATGCATATCAAAAGGAAGGCTCCAGGAGGTAAGTGAAAGAGAGGATGAGAAAGGCACCACTGAAGACAGAGACCAGTTAGAAGGTGACTGCAATCAATCTCACTAAAACATGGAGACTTGAATGAGGGCAGTAGTGGAAGGGATGGAAAAGAAACATATCTAATCACAAGAAGAAAGTTAATATGACCCCCAGTCTTCTCAGCCGGATGACAGAGAGCAGCAGCTTCCCAAATTTTTTTACTGTGATCCACATTAAGAAATATTTTTTAGGGCCAGCCTGGTGGCATAGTGGTTAAGTTCGCATGCTCGCTTCAGTGGCAGGAGGTTCGTGGGTTCGGATTCCAGGCACAGACCTATACACCGCTCATCAAGCCATGATGTGGCAGCATCGCACATATAAAATAGAGGAAGATTGGCACAGATGTCAGCTCAGGGCCAATCTTCCTCATCAAAATAATAATAATAATAAATGAACCCAAGGAAGGAAACGCACCCTCATACTTTAAATTTTTGAAATTTTAAATGCACATTGTTACCAGAGCTGAATGTTGGAAGCATAATTTTAAACTTCATAGTAATGCTTCTACTAGGTGGATGATGCAAGAGGCCAAAGAATCAAGAATATAATCAGTTATTTCTGGGGTATATTTCTGTTCACAATATTAGTTAGTTTTAGAAATGAATGCCAAATATAAAGGAATACTCACTGAATATTCTACAACTCAAGCTTTGTGTACACACGCACACACACATAAACACACATATACTTCTATTCTTGCCCTCCTTTTACGCATATTCTCTACCTCTCTTATTCTCCCACACTTTGGTCCTCTGACTCCCTCACACACAAATCTGTATGCAATCTTGCACTCTGGAAGATCCCCTTTTATGCCACCAACCACCACTAATTGGACCATCTATCTGAGAATATAATTTATAAAGATGGCTGAAATGTTATCATCATGGCTTAGACCAGCAAAGGTTTCTATTTCAATTCCAGTTGGGTAGCATGTGTTCTGGTGGTAATTTTCTTGTACTGATTTTCTTTTGCCGTCAATGCCCCAAGAGCTTGGTATCTCCTCCACAGTCCTACCCTAGATTCCATTTCTTACCTTATGCATCACTGCCCCTAGGAAACTCCTTTACTTTCATGGTGTCTCCTACCATCCATGCCTACATGAGCCAAGTCTCTATCTTCAGCCCATACTTCCTTTCTGAGTTTCAGGACTATTTCTAAGCCCAGCTACTAGGTATCTCCACATGGAGCATTTCAATGTCAATATGTCCAAACGGAATTCACTTTTCATTCTCTTCTCCCAACCCACACCTTCTTAAACTGGCTCTATCTCTTGCATTCTTGATCTTAGTTGATTGGAGGGGAGAGGTCTTTTAAAGTAAAGGAGAGATGGAAAATCAAAATAACCACTCTCCCGGAATTCTATTGCTTTGACAGAAGCTCTTCATCCTCATACAAGAAGGGGAGATTTGGGACTTTTTATCCAGAGAGTTGGTCTTATCAGACACTTTCAATAGCAGACCATGCGGATCACCCTACAAATGCACCCCGCTATGCTTATTGAAAAAAATCCTTTGGACTGCCAAATTCAGCTTGATCCCTCTCTTTCTTTCCCTTATTTCCCTGCCTCATCTATAAATTCCAGCAGGCCAGTAAATTCAAGCGAGAGCCTGTCTAAAATGTGAAAAAAGTAAAGATTCACTGAAGACTTCAAATCCCTTTAGCCCAAAGACAGGACTCTTAAAAAAGCGCATATTTCATCAACCCAGGAAAAATCAGATCTGTAATCCCACTGTGCTCATCTAAAGAGCAGGTACTCATTTTTAAGCATCTGTGTTCTCCACAAAACACCTTCTAAGCAGGCACTCAAGGAAAGCTTTTGTTTGAATGTCACAGTCTGATTAGATAAGGCACATCTAGCCTGTTAATTGGTCTCTAGGCTTTATTCATCTATCTCTTATCACTAAACTTGCTGCTCCTAAGGAGGAAACACAGAAAAATTCTCAAGAGCTGGTGAGTAGCTTTATCAGGACTTTTAGCATTCTGTCAGAGCCCGTGATACTCCGGGGCTGGGCTAAACTGTAGAGTGCCAAACTTTGGTTTATGAGTACAGGATTATGCCTTGTCTATGTAGCAAGGCAGGGAGCATTTCTTTTTCCTCATCTGTTATGGACTGAGTGTATGTGTACCTCCCAAATAAGTCTAACCCTCGATGTGATGATCTTAGGAGGTGGGGCCTTTGGGAGGTGATTAGGTCATGAAAGTGGAGGCCTCATGAATGGGAGGGACAGTCTTATAGAAGAGACCTTCTAGAGAGCTCTCTCGCCCCTTCTACCATGAGAGGACACAGTGAGAAGATGGCCATCTACGCACCAGGAACTGGGCTCTCATCTGATACCAAATCGCCAATGCCTTGATCTTGAATGTCAGACTCAGGACCTGTGAGGAAGAAATGTTTGTTGTTTAAGCTGCTCAGTCTGTGGTATTTTTGTCATAGCAGCCCAAGCTGACTAAGACACCATTCAAAAATACCACTTGGCTCAGAGAGTTAGAAAGTAATTTTTTAAGTTATTACTGCTTAATCTCAAAATCATAAATTAATCTCAAATATCCAATAGCCATTGGAGTAGGCAAATAAAGTGCCAGACTATATGGTTTAACTTTCTAAAATATAAAATGTCTGATGCAGTGTTTGACACATAGCAGGTGCTCAATAAATGTTCTGGTCCTTTCCCTGCCCTTCTCTTCCTTCTCTGTCCCCTCTCTTTCCTTCCCTTTCCATCTGCTTCTACTACCATCTTACTGTACACAACACAGGCATAGGAAACAGGCACAAGAGTATCTTATGAACCCAATTACCTTAGTTAGCTCAATAAGTAAGATGAGAAATCCTACTCAAGACATGAATACTTAAAAGTCTTTGAACTCTTTTTAAGAAGTATTGGAAGGCTAATGGGAGGGACACGGTTTTCCAGCCAGGGAGGCTTTTATGCATTCTGTAGGAGAAAATATATCTAGATTTCATGTAGATGCCACTCTCCAAATCTGAAGAGTCTAAGATTTCTGTTTTCCCTTCAGTAGATGGAGTGTAAACTCACCTTATAGGTGAGGGGAATGACAAAGCCTGAACAAAATTTGAAGTGGGGAAAACTTATATTTCACCTTTTTACCCATCCTCTTGCAGTGCCCCTTACCTGTTCCAGCTGCCTAATCCTAGGATTCTATCCTGAACACTTTGCTCTCCATAAAATAGCAACTGTCCTTTCTTCATTATTCTTTAGAACCCCTGAAGTTTGTCATAATACTACTGCCTGACGTTAGTATAAAGCTTTGGTGTTTGCACAGGGTTATAACTGATAACTCCACTCTTAGGCTTCACAGCTCTGCAAAGCAAGTAGAGCAGCCGTTGTCTTCATTTTACCAACAGACGACCTGAAGCTCAGGACTTCATCAAGGTCGTACGGCCATAAAGTAAAAAATAATGAGGGGCAGCCTTCCTCTTGGCCTTAATGAGATGACAGCATGAGAAGAGCTCCACCTGGAAGTGTCTCTGTTGAACTATAGAGAAAGAGTGAGACATGATTCCAACAAGAAAGTTCAACTCCCTTAACATTAATCTTTTCTCGGCCTTTCTGGTTGACCTCCAGAACAGCACTGTACAACACTAACACAGTGAATTTTTAAAAATTAAAAATTGTCTCAAAAACAGACTAGCCTATGATTTCAGTTGGGTTCTTGGATTTCTTTCACTGACATGTCTTCTCGAGTTTTCTCTGATGCTCATCTCCGACTATACTACTTGAAGAAGTTAATGGAATAGATGAAATAAATTCCATGGCTATTCAAATGAAATGACGTAAGTTATACATATCCTCCTCCTTTTCAATCCCAAAAATCTAGATTTGGTAGTTGGTGTCTAGCAAAGTCATATATACTGATGCACAAATGTCTTTAACATACCAGATTTTAATTACTCAAATAATGACTAGAAATTACTAGAAAGCAGGTTGTTCTCATTTGCAAACTTGGGGCTAAGAGAACATGTGTAACCTCTATCCATATATAAATTGATATTTCCCACATGGCTCCTGTGTGACAGCAGGCTGTCACCAGGCTGTCACCCACAGCATATGGGTTAAAAAATGGAAGGAAAGAAGGGAAGGAGGGATCGAGAGAGGGAGGGTGCAAGGGGGTGGGGGGAGGGAAGAGGGAAGAGGGAAAGAGGAAGGGAGGGTGGGAGGAAGGAAAGAAGAAGGAAGGAAGGAACGCGAAAAGAAAGAAATCTTTAGCCTTTATCTAAATACTCAGTATTGCATAAGTCATTTTGAGAACCAGATAGCAGAGTCAAATCATATTTTTGAGTCTCGAAGTAAATTATCAGCCTAGTACAGACCCAGGCTAAGACAGATATAGCATTTAACTTCAGGGGTGGCTATAATTTCTGGATTTGTGAAAGAGTGATTCCTGCTTAGTATATTCCAAAAAGGACATGAAGTTTCTTAAAGGCCCTGTATAAATCAATTCCCAATCATCCTGAGGTAGTTTCACTGTGACTCCAAAATGTCTGAGTTTCATTTTCTCCCTGTTAGAGATGAAACCACTGACATTCATTTTTTATGGACATTTCCAGCTAAAGACTTTTTTTGGTAAGTTAAAATTTGAAGAGCATGAAAGAGAAATTATTCTGATTTATGATGACTTCCAATCAGGACCAATTAAGAGAAAATGAACCAGGGAAATTGGAATAGGGAAGAGAAATAAGATCCTGCAAAGTCAAAGTATTTAAACCTAAGTTTTCTTTCGCTTGTGATCCCCTGGGTAGAATCATGCCGAGGTCGCTTCCAGATCCAGGGTCCCTGTGGCTCCCAGCCTTAGCCACATCGCGCCTTTCCACCTCTAACCTTGCTCAAGGCACAAACGACTTTGCCCGGGATTAGTCTACACATGAGCTACCCTTTACTAAAGAGCCTATCAGAAATGCTTGTCCTTTACTACGATATTCAGATATAAATGTAAAGCGAATTCTTCTAATGTTACCATATGCTCCACTTATTTCTGACTTGCTTCCCACCTAAACAGCTTCTGATTTCAAGCTGAAAATCCAAGGCCTTAAATTTCACACATTTTAAAAAGTATGTCAGTACTGCCCTTAGATCTGAGCACAAGATCCCTCTGTGCTGGGCCAGTGCTTTAGAGGCGCCCCATAGCACCCTGAATCTCCCCCCTACACACATAGACACACACACACACAAATAAATTTGTTAAGGACTGCATGGGTGTCTCTGGCCCTCAGGATCTGGTGCCAGCACAGTACAATTGTATTCTAAACATCCACCCTCATGCCCAACACTGTTAATGCCCCAGAGAAGCACTTTTCATCTCTTGCCCCATATCCTGCACACAAAGGTGACTTCATTCAATTGCTGTAAAAGTTTGTGAGTTGTGGCACTGCTGACGAATGGGCACGGCTTTAGAGTACGAAAATTTCAGTGGCAGAGGCGCTTAAAAGACAAATTAATTAACCTGTACCATCTTCCCTCGGAAGTACCGTAAATGCAATAGATTATTGCATAACAAAGTATTGTTTCCCAGTAACGTTAAATGTTTTCTTGCTTTTCTTTGCGTTCCAATTCATGGTTCCAGAGGTACTCACAAATAAGTACAACATAGGCAACCACTGCGCATGGTACCTGGGAAACATTTTACAATCTTAAATAATTCATATTACTTTTAACATTTGTTGGTGTGATAGACAGGTAGGTAGATAGATACCAGGACTTCTCAACTCCTGAGAAGGTAGGATAATACTCTGACAGTTTTCTTTTTGGTGGGGTGAGTGCTTTCCTGTGCATTGTGAAGACATTTGGCAGCATCCCAGTCTTCTATCCACTAGATGCCAGAAGCTTCTCCTCAGGCCCTGCTTGCCTCCTTTCTCCCACCACTTATGATAACCAAAAATATCTCGAGAAATTGCCAAATCTCCATAGTTAAGAAACACTAGGCTAGACATTACATCCGTGAAACATGACATTGTTTCATTACATTGGCAACCTGATGCATACTGAACTCTAGAACTGTGAGTAGGTCTATCTGTATAAAAATACTTAATAAGATTTAATTAAATATTTTAAAATTAAATTTAAAACTTCAGTTCTATTAATAACATCTTAAATCTTTATAATCATTATAATTTGTATTTTGCCTTTTAATATATTTTGACTATTTTAGGAGAATACAACTTTTTTCCAAGCATATAGGAAAAGAAATTTTAATTTTTGTTTTCTATATTCACTTTAATTTACATTTTTTATAAAAATATATTGAAATGTACTTTGTATGGATTACATTAATCTTTTAAACTGATTGAAAAGAATAGAAACAGAAAATAGTTAAGTAAATCTCAGAAAATAAAACAAAACAAAAAGCCTAAAAACATAAATAGAAAATCTTTAAAAGGTGGGCTGCTTGAGTTTTTAAAAACTAGGAGCAATGAAAGTTAATGGACATCAGTCCAGCATCACCCACTGTCTTAACCATATGACCCTGGGTGAGGGACAGCAGGGCAAGATGCAGACCAAGCTAGAGAAACCAGAAAGAGCCGTACAGTTTTGTTATACTCTCAGCTCAGCGCGAAGGCTGCACGCCACGCAGGCCACGCGGGGCCTGAGGGGCTGCCTCTGGTTGTCTGGTACCCGGCTCTGGGACAATTAAAGGGGGTGTATAGTGGCCCAGCGTAAAGACTCAGGTAGAGCCGGTGGTTGAGGGTGTAGACTTCAGCTACCAAAAAAGGGGGACTCGCCAGACTCTAGCCAGGGCCTCAAAACTAGGTCAACACAGACTTTTTAAAAACTACATTACACCCACACATAGAATTCAGGAAAAGGACCTTACAAAGACTTTATTTAATAAAGATGTAATTACTAATCATAAGAATTAAAGGAGGAAGAAAGTTTTTTTCCAAGAGACAATAAATGGAACAGACCATATGAAATCCTTGCAACTCATCTTCTTTAGTGAATGAGGATTTAATTACTAATCAAACAATGAGAAGGAAGATAGGCATCCTTCTGTACTCTTGTCCTGGCTTAGAAAATGTTAGGTGTGGCTCTGATTTAACTTGATTCAAAAGGATTCGAAATGCCTTACAGAAATATAGATATACCGGGGATTAAATGATAGATGAGGAAATCACATTGAAGAGAAACTGAAGACAGAAATATCCAGAGATCTATCACTTTTCTCCAGATAACTACATAAAAGCCCGTGTCTTTAGAGCTTAGATATTGTAGAGTTTATAAAGATGGGCCGCTAACGTCACTTCCTAGTGACCAAAATAAAGAGAAAATCATTATTTCTTTCAAAATTCACAAAGTATCTATCAGATAATAAAAGCAACTAGTTTCTCAAAAGAAATTCACCTTTTCCAGGAAGTGGGAGCCTGAGAAGAATCCATTCTAGATTCCTGGAGCTGAAAGTCGTCTGTTTTGTGTGGGCCACCACCAACATTTGTAGCAGGAGGTTTTCTCTACTTAGCATTAGCTAACAGGTTCCTTTCACATTAAGATTCCCCTTCATAGGGATGCAGTGGAGCCAACCGTGAAGTTGTCTGCACCCCTGCTTATTGTCAGCACTACTGGACTTCCCAGTGGTTTCAGGGAGAGTGGGGCGGTGGAGAGGAGCTGGACCCAAAGGCAGGTGCGCTAATGCAATCACTAATTGGCAGGAATGCACCTCAACTAACACCACTGCCTGAGGCACAGGTGATTTCTCTGGTTATACATGCATTGTCCCCACCCCTTCTCCATCTTGCCCAGGTTCTGGGCACAGAAAGTGACCTCTATGTCAGTTTCTGGATGTTAATAGGCATCTTATCACTGAATAAATGATGTAATAGTCAGAAATCGGAGAGGAAGCCATCACGTTTACACATTTCCGATCACACATTTTCGCTCAATAAAATTAAATGCTTCTGTTATCTCTATAGCAAATACCAGAAAATAGCAAACTCACTGGGAGAAGCATAGTGTATATTACATTGTCCAAGAAGAACCACACTTTTGTAATCAATTAAGCTTTTTGCAGTTGAATATCCTAACAATTGTCACCAATGCACATTTCAAGTTACCCCTTCCGTACAATTTGTTTACAATTATCAGGTTTAAAATGGCCTTTCAAATCACATCCTGGGGAGGTCTGACAAAGTTTTCTGTCAAGTACATATTGGCCCAGCAAGGCAATTTCCAATCTGACCCCAGAACACCACAGGGAGTAATTTCCAAGTTACAACAAGTATCTGACCTATAGGTGACTTTTATGTGGTGTGCAGAGTGTCATTTCCACACTGGGCCAGCTACTCTAAGCTTACTTCCTATAACTCTTGTTTCACCCAGTTGTGAAAAATGGTTTAAAGACACTCGCTGATCTTTGATAAAGTGAAAAAAAAGAAGTCCACCCCTCTAAAACAAACCAACAAAAACTCCATCTATTTCTAAAAGCTTGATGTTATATAAAATTTATTTTCCAAATGGCTCTACTCCTCCATCTACTTCCCCAGCTAAGCCTAATTTGTTTATTGTTTTGGTTGTGTTAAACAACTATTCATATTCTGAGAGTGCTTATTCTTGCTGGGCACTGTCCTCGGTGCTCTGCTTCATTTGCATGGTGTCATTTTAGGTTCAGGACAACTTTATAAAATTATCGCCACTTTACAGGTAAGGAAACTGAAGCTTAAATGAGCTAAAAAATTGATCCAAGACAACCCAACCCAAATAAAGATCTAGAATTCAAACTCAGGTTTGTCTGAACACAGACCTTACGTTGTTAACCAGTATGCACCTAAACAATTATGTTATAACTAAATATTGCAGATGCATGATTTGCTGCTTTAATCAAATGTGTGTATGTATATGTACTTATTTATTTATATACACACACATATACATATTTGTACTATATTTCAGGTACCTCATAGGTTAAATAAACTTTTGAGACTAGCCAAGGAACCTTTCAACCATGTTCATTTTAATTTTTTAAATTAAGGTATGTTGGGTTCTTCAACTCATTAGAGAAATTTGGGAATGTGCACAAGGAAATAAAAAGTAAAAAAAATCATCCAAATTCTTATGGTTAAAGATGAACACTTTCTAATATTTTATTTATTTATTTTTTTAGCAAGATTAGCCCTGAGCTAACATCTGCTGCCAGTCCTCCTCTTTTTGCTGAAGGAAGACTGGCCCTGAGCGAACACCCATGCCCATCTTCCTCTACTTTAGATGTGGGACGCCTGCCACAGCATGGCTCAACAAGCAGTGCGTAGGTCCACATCCGGGATCCAAACCAGCGAACCCCAAGCCGCTGAAGTGGAACATGTAAACTTAGCTTCTGTGCCCCTGAGCCAGCCTCTCTAATATTTTCTTAACCATAAATTACAACCTTTTGGTTAGGAAAACATTATGTGAGAATGTATTAAATGTTTTAAAGTTTAAAGAACTGATTTTAAAATATTTTTGACATAAGGATTAGCAGGCTCAAGAGTCAAAGAGACATAGGTTCAAATTCCAGTGCTCCCACTTACTGGCCAGGTGAACTTAAGTAGCTATTTGACCTCTTGAGCCTGAGTTTCCTTGTATGTAAAATAAAAATAAAAATTATCCCTATGTCCCTGGGATGACCTGAAAATTAAATGAGACAATATATGCAGACTGCTTAGTAAATACTTAGTGCTTGGGAGAAGATGGTTGCAGTGGACATGGAATATTTTCGTTTTATCTCTCTGATTCTCTATAGTAAAACAGACAAAGCAATTAGATAGCAAACCAAAAATCCATGGTCAACATTTACAATGAAATTAGATGACTAGAGATCTTTAAGAAACATCAAAATACCAGCTGGTGAGGACAAACCACCACCACTGCAAGACCAGCATGGTACCAGTGTCTGTGCAGAAGAAAGCAGAGACAAGCAATGACAGAACACTGTGAACCCGTTTGAGAATAGCCACTGAAACCAAAAGGGTTTTATCTAATGCAGGAATGAGCAAGTTCAAGGGGGCTCTCGGTGGAGACTGGAGGTTTTAGAGGAATCCAGCACTTAGGAGTTATCTTCCACTACGGGGCTCCCTTCAAGGAAAGGGCTCTGCACTGGGGAGAGACTGTTGGAACATAATCAAAATTGAACAGAACAGGCCCAATAGAGATGAAGGAAAGAAAAGATCCACATGGGACTGGAGGAGAACAGAACCAGGCAGTCTTGGAATACAACAGAAGTTAGAAAAACTGAAGTTTTCTCAAGTTAGAAAAGCTACTCTGAACCAGGCCTCTAACATTTCAGAAAACTGATTTCACATAAAAATGAGCAGCAGAGAAGTATCGAAGTCAAGTCTTATGCAAAGTTATTATAAGATGAAAGGGAATGAAGAACAGAATAATATCACTTTAGATAATAAAAGCATATCAGAAAGACAGGGACAGATCAGAACTGTAACCTATTTCAAAATGAGCTAAGAGACATTAAGAAAATGAAACAAGATGTAAAAGAACGAAATAAATCAGAATTAGAAAAACTCAGAAATGAGGTGACAGCATAGGAAGGAATTATAAATAAATGAAAAGACATTTGGAAATGAAGACTAAATTAGAAGGAACACAAAAGCAAATAAGCACAAAATATGTCTTAGGAAAATAGGAGGTGAAAAGGAGGAAGATTTTGAAACCAGGAGCCAACTTGCTTTAACTATACTCAATTAGTTGTCTGTTCACAAAAGTAGTTAGATAATGCATTACTAAAGCCCACACTGGAGACAGCATCTCTGCCACATGGGTCACCATGGTAATGGGTGGGGTGCTGAAGTTTTTCAGCAACTGAGAGTTGACTTTTTGTCCAGTTCAGGCTGGTTAAGACCACTGACTCATCAACTGGGCCTGTGCAGATGACCAATAGGTAATCCTTTGACGTCAAGAAGCTAAAACTCCACCCTCAAATCATGGTGATGCTGCCATTTTGTGAACATGCTGCATATGAAAAACCATAAGGGTTAACTCTGCTTGTGCAGATCATCAATTACCTCACTTCTCCTTACCTCCAATTCCCACACTTCAGACCACCCCATCCCTTTATCCCATAAATATCCCTAATCCCCATTTTTCAGGGAGGAGGATTTGAGACTGCTTCTCTCGTCTCCTCACTTGGCTGCCTTGTGATTAAACCCTTTCTCTTTGCAAATTCGCCATCTTGGTGATTGGCATAATCATGCAGAGGGCAAAATGAACCTGGTTTGGTAATACTTTTAAAAATCAAAAAGAAATAAAGAAAAGGACTAAGGAGAAAGTGACAAAGGGAAGATAGGCAAAGAAGATCCAAATTAAATAATATAGGAATCCCTGAGGAAGAAAATCAAAGCAAGGAAGAGAGCAAACACTAAAAACAGTAATTCAAGAAAATTTTCCTGAAATTAAAAAAGAAATTTGATTATATATTGAAAGAATGCACCACGCATCTGAGAATATCAACTCAGAATGACCAACAGGCATAGTCTAATAAAATCATAGGATTAAAAAAAAAAATTCTTTGAGTATCTAGGGGAAAAAGGCAAGTGATTTATAAGAGAAAAAATTAAGCTACCATCATACTTTACAACAGCAATGCTTTATGACAGCAAAAAAATAGAGCAGCCTAATTAACATACTCAAGGAAAGAAACATCTAAAAGAAATATAAAAGAAAGGATTTTTTATCCAGCAAAACTGACGTTCAGATACAAAGAGTATAAAGAAACTGTTATCAACATGTAAGAACTCAAGGAATATTATTCCCTTGAGCCCTTCTTGAGGAATGTACTAGAAATGAGCTTCAGAGAACCAAAATCACTAGAGAGACATAGGCACAAGGACTGATGGTGAGGACTAAATTTATAATAAACATATAGTTATTATGGAACTAAGATCAAATGAGCAATAAAAGGGGAAAGTATAGTATTAATGGCTGTATGTTTAGGTAGTATAGATAGAGTACAGCTATAAAAATTAATGGGAGATGGGGAAAGTGTATGCAAAAAACACTTTTAGTTATTTTCAGTGATCGTGTTGCCAGTGGTCATATTAGCATTTGTGTACATAATATTGGAAGTGAGTAAGTGAGTAATGATGTAATATTCTGATTCTATCATCCCTTGTGTCCTTGAGACCTAAGATCCTGGAATGGAAGAAAGGCAATAGAGATGTAATACAGAAGTTCAGTAAAAAAGATGGTGCTCCTGAATTTAAATTGCTCTATCAGTGTGAACTCACGAAGCAACTGGGTCCACTGAAGAGGCCTGAAAACAATGACTATCCCTAATAAACACACGGTGGTTTTAAAATACAATTTTCCCTGAAAAAATACCCGAGCCTTCTTAGAGAAGTAGCTATTTCCATGTCTGGGGGTAGAAATGTATAATTTGAGCCTGGAAAATCTTGTCACACCAAACAGCAAAGAAGTTATCAGAGTCACGTCAAAAGGACTCAGAAGCCAACATGAAGGGGCTCCAATAGCCAAATACAGGACAATTTGAGCTTCAGTAAAGATATTTGAATGGACAGAATGAGGATTGAAATTCCATCGCTTGCAGAAGGGATCAAACATGAGTCTGGTCAAGTGTCTGGATCAGCTGCTGATTTGTAGGGAATACAGAAGAGAGAAGAAAGTGTCAAAGTATAAAATCCAGACTATGAGAAACTGCAGATCAAATGTCTCAGCTCTTCAACAGAGAATTTGTGAGGAAAAGAAAAGGCTGGAGGGGGAAACTCCAGTTTAAAAGACTTATATTTTTATAAATAGGCAAGACAAAATTATAGCGTCTAGAGATGCACAGTCTTTGATAAAACTTCAAAGAAATGCAAAGAAGCGATTATTACAGAAGCAGGGTAGTAGTTACTTTGGGGAGAAGGAAAAGTGTTGAGATTGGCATGGGGTGCATGGAGGAACTTCTGGGGTAGCCAGTAAAGTTCTATTTCTAAACGTGAGTAGGGCTACAACTAACATATAGCTCATTGATCTAGGCCTTTCTGTGTGATTTTCTGTATCTGTGTTTTATTTTACAATAGAAATGTCAAGCAAATAAATAGTAAGTGCTAAATAAATATTAGCTACACTTAAAATTAAACTGAACACATCTTTAAATGTCCTAACATGATAATAAGCAGCTAAGTGGTGGAAAACAGAGATTCAAAATTTAAATGTTCGAAGAAAGTCTCAGGAAATACCTAGATTTGGCTTTAATCTTGGGAACTGACTACAGTGCAGATATGAAATTAAAGAGCTTTGATTTTCTTCCTGGGTTGGGTGAGGAAGTTGCTTATCCTCTCAGAAAGAGAGCTCTCAAAGGAATGAATCAACTGTGAGTGCTGGGAACAACAGAAACAAAAGGAGAATAACCTTTGAAAGGACTGGGATAAGAAAATTAAAACCCTAGCAAGGTCTATTTTCGTGCTGAAAAGACATAGACATGTAGCATTCAGCAATTGTGTGCTACAAGTGTGAAAAAGTGACATCGTATGCCTGAGAGGACAAAGACATTTGTTCTGACCCATGCAAGCCAGCTCAGCCCTCATGATTCTCTGGTTACCATTGTTAATTTTGGGGAATACACGCATGCTTAACACTGAGCTGGAACCAAAACCATAAGTCCGATGGTCCCTGGAATGTTTTAGCTCTTAAAAGAGCAATCTCTTCTCTATCTAGAAATAATAAGTGAGGTAGAATGTCTCAGGTCAGCCTCCAGAGCAGGCCAACTCTGAAACAGAAAACTGCATGCATGAGGTTTGTGGGGAGTGCTCATGGGGACCAACATCTGTGAGGGAGTGAAGGAAGAAGAATTGGGCAGAGGAAAGAATGGAACTGTGATGCAGGCAAAATACAGATGTAAGAAAACCCTATGGAAAGCCCTGGAGCTGGAATAGCTATTCAGAGTTGTCCCACCTTGAGGCAAGAAACATCCGACTTGGTTACCACGACTCCTACCCCCATTAACCAGTCATTGGATATGGGCTGCTCCAGGGGAAACACTGTGACTTAGGCTAAGCAGCTCTCTTCTCTTGAGGGTAATTCCCTGAGAGTCACTCAGCTAAGAGCTGGCAGCCACCAATATTCCCAGGTGAAGGGACATGCGTGCCTCAGTCCTAAGAGGACTTAGACAGTGCACGGCGCATCCACTACAGAGAGGAATTCAACCATCTTTCTTCACTTCAGGCACTCCGTGTATCAGGCATACTTTGTCCCCACAGGATTGCATTTTACCTTGCCCCCTCGGTACCTTTTGGTCTTATACTCTGAAGAAGAGTTTTGCTTCAAAGTTCCAAAGATGTCTAGAAGCTTGACCTTTAAAGAAATTTCTTTGCATATTGAAAGTTAACTTAAGTGAAGACTTGCAATGCATTTCTAGTACCACAATATTCTCATTGACCCATCCTACCAATATTTGTTGAATGCTTCCTAGGTCCCAAGCCCTGGGAGCTAACACAGTGGTGAATAAAACTGAGTGCCCTTTTGGCTAAAGCTTACTGTCATTCAATGTTGTTCACTTCTGCATAATGATGACATTCTGCATCGGTTCAGAGCAATCTTTCATTTCACTTCCATTCTGGGGTTGAATGCTACAGAAGATAATTATGTCATTCTTGAAAAATCTATAACCCTTCAAGATTTTTCTGTGACATTTTTTTCTCTGAACTAAGTGGCTTCTTTGCCTTGATATCTATTTGAGATTGTAGCCAAAAGAATTAGGCAGGGGTTTTAGATAGCAATTCAAGATAGTGTCCCTGACACCTTTATAATGATCAAGTTTCACATTCTGGGACAGTTGGAAAAAAAATCACACCACCTGTGTTTGTAATCATTTGATGTCATTCACTTTCTTGCATAAATGCATAGAACATCTGTTGGGATGTAATTCTCCATGGACCTTTCACATTTCTGCGAGTTTAAAACCTAAAAGTAATACTTGGGTAATGGAACATATTTCTCACTTTCTAATGTTATTATTATTACCATCAGGTTGCTGTACTTTCTAGTTATTTGCATTTAAACCTCATTCCTTCTTGCCTCCCTCAATATCTTGCCCTGTCAATTACTCCTTCTTCCCACTTGTCACTTCAATCACTTGCTCTTCACAAGTACCTCTGTCTCAGCCAGTAAATATTAAACATCCTCAAACTTCCTTCACCTTAAAAAAGTCTCCTCCTCACCTTATCTTCCTCCTGAATTTATTGCTTTGTCTCTTTTCTTCCTCATGCAATCAAGTAACTTTCTTGAATGAGAAGTCTTCACCTACTGTCTTCATTTACTCGCTTCCGGTTTATTTCTTAATCCTTTGATAAGTGGACACCACCAGAACCACTCAAGTGAAACTCCTCTTGATAAGATCTCTGGTCAATAGTAATTTTTCACTGCCATGATGGTAAGTTCTAGGTATCAATTTGCCTGGCCCATGGGGTGCCCAGATATTTGATTAAACATTATTCTGGGTGCGTCTGTGAGGTTGTTTGTGGATGAGATTAACATTTGCATTGGTAAACTGAGTAAAGTGGGTTGCCCTCCCCAATGTGGGTGGGCTTTGTCCAGTGCACTGAAGGCCTGAATAGAACAAAAAGGCTGAGTCAGAAAGAATTCTCTTTCTCTGCCTGACTGTCTTTGAACTGGGACATCTGTCTTTTCCTGCCTTCAGACTCAGACACAAATATATAGAGAGATATAGATATACATACAGATTCTTGTTAGTTCTGTGTTTCTGGAGAACCCTGACTAATACAATCACCAGGTCTAACTTAGTTCTACTTCATCTGTTTATGGCATATGATGTCATTTGTCAAACTCTTCCTTTTCAAACTCTTTCCTCTCTTAGCATTGCCACACCCCTCTCTTTTAGTTCTCTTCTTATCTGTCTGACCCCAACTCATTGGCTCTCCTCCTCTCTGATGTTCACTAAATTTGATATGCTAAAGTGATTCCTTTTCCTTTATCCCTACTATGTTCCCCTGGGGAATTTTACTCACTCCTTCAACTTTGACTACTAAGCATTTGCTTTGTCTCCTAAGTCTTCATAGTTGTAAATGTTTATCCCCTGGTTCCGCACACCTTACTCCAATTCTTATTCTAGGAGGTATTTCTGCCTGGATACCTGCATGCACTTCAGACTCAAGACTGAGCACATTATTCTCAGAATCATCAATCTGGTCATCTAAAGTGAATCCCAAGGTGACTTCAATGCTCTTGTCTTTAGCATTACCCTACTACATTCAATGGTTTACCAAATCCTCACTATTTTACCCAATTATCGTCATTTAGATTCATCCTCTCTTCCCTGCTCTTCTGCCTTATTTCTGGTCCTTTAATGATAATGGTCTCCTAGCAGTCATTCCTACTTCCTGTCCTTCTTTTCTCTGGTCACAACGCTGCCAGCAGGAGTGTTCCACTAAGCAAAGACATGATGGTGTCCCTTCTCTGCTTAAATGTCTTCTAAGGTTCCCCATTGTCAAAAGAACAAAATATTTCTTCTGACTCAAACCAGCTTTTCCAGCTCATCTCTCACCCCACTCCACCAGACATCCCATATCCAGCCAAACCAGGTACTCATGACTGTTGCTTTTTCATGGTGACTCCACTAGCTCTCTGCCAAATTATTCTCCATCTGGTGAACTTCTACTTATCCTTCAATGTCCTCACTAAAATGTCACGTTATCTGAGCAGATTTTTTTCAACACCTTCAGGCATAATCAATCATTGCTTTCTTTAAATATCTATGCACTTGAGACATTCTCTAATACTTTGTCATGATTGATTTACATATTGGTGTCCTCCACTGTATTAGAAAGTCCTTCAGAGCAGGGATGACATCCTATTTACATTTTTTTTGTGTAAGCTTAATGCAGCCCTTTGAACATGGGAGGGACTCAATAAGTGTTGAATGTTAACATGTTAAAATTAATTAAACTGGAAGACATGGGATTGCATATGATGGTAATATCTATAAAATTTTTATATACTTTAATGTAGCAAGTTCACATCTAAGAATTTATCCTAAATTAATCATTTTAAATGTACACAAATGTGCAGCCAAATGATGCTTGTGTTTTTACTTTTGTTTATTTCTTTAATGCTTCTTGAAAACTTGGATGGTCTGTGTGATCTTTACTTACTGCATTTCCTGTAATTTTGGAAATATATTCTATATAGAAAAAGAGTTTCCATGATTTCTCAATTTCCCATTTTCAGAACTCAAAAAGAAACAAAAAAATCAAAACTTGAGCCTTTAGCAAAAAGGTTATGTATTTATTTAGGTTACCTATGGCTTTTAGTTGTTATTAATACACAGAAATTTTACCAACAGGTGATTCTTAACAACTGTAGGAATGAACACATAACAGATGTGTCTACCTGTTGGAAGACATTCGTTCTCTTTGATAAGAAGCAAAGATTTTACCCGATTTTGTAAAAATTAATGAAGTGAAAGAGGTCATCTACACTGCAATGTTCTGTGATACCAATTTACTAGAGCAAGATGGCAGGAAAGCTGCAGGTTAGGGCTCCTTACGGGGCTTCATGGCACTCATGATGGAGAGAAAGAAGATCTGGAAGAGGAGGGGACAAGCTGGGACTCTTGGTGGACTTCTTGGTGGACTATGAGTACATAGGTGGCTGCTTCCACTCTTCCAGCTGCCATCTAACCACAGAGAAGGGGATCAGCAAAGACTCTCCTAAGAGTTCTTGAAACTGCCCCCCTTCCTCTCCTGACCTTCTATCCAGGTGAGGGTCAACAGGGCTATCTGTACGTATTTTTGAACTTGAGTCAGGTTAAACTGTGTATCAACCCCAATCTCCACTATCAGCACCACCAAAATACTTAACTCCAGGCCCAGCCTGTGGGAAGACCACAATTGTCACACCCTCTGCATGCCGTAGGGGTGAGATCTAGTCATAGTGGTGTAAGGGTGATATCTAGCTTTGTAGTCATCATCTGCTTCCAGAAAAAGAAGACTGTGTGAGGACACCATCCTTAGCCTCATTCAATAGCAAATTAGTCCAAATTTGAAAATGGCTTTGCAAAGAAGTAAAATTCTTCCAAGGGATTTATTTTAGAGCGGTGTTGATTAATCCCTGGAGCGAGACAGGGTGTTATTTCATGCTGTTCCTGAGAAAGAGCTTCTCCCAGGGACCAGCATTTCCCTCACAGTCTCTGAAATTCAAAAGCTCTCTGGGGGAGGCCTGCACAGGTGCACTCTGGCAGCCACCCGTAGGCAGAGCCTGCAGAAGTGTCTTTTCTACTCTTCTTGAGCAGCTCAGTGCACATCACCAAAATGGACAGAAATGTAAGTAGAGGCAGAACAGGATGCAGATAGAACAGTTCAGGAATTCCAGAATTTGACAAAACTGAGCAATTATATGAGTTTTGGAATGAATCAATATATGTATGCATAACTTCAGTTCTCTTTCTTCTTTATCTCACAGGATTAGAGGAGGAAGCTCCGTAGTTACAGAAGGTATAGAATTTCAGAGTCATAGCCTTAGGGATAGGCCCAAATTTCCCTTGTGTTTCACAATATTGAAGTCGAGAAGCCACCTGTAGCTGTAGAAATATTAACTGCACTTTGTCCAGGGGTCTCTTTAGAGGAAGAGAGAGAAAAGAATCTATTAACACGGCCATTTGCAGGAAAAGAGAAGAGACTGTGATGGAAACTCAGGAAAACAAAATTATCGATTCACACAACTAATATTATTTGCAAGTCAGGAAGAGAGGAAGCAGTCATGGACTTAAATTTTGAAAGATGAACAGGTACCAAGATGAGGAAGGGCATTTGGGACATAGAGGAGAGCATGAGGGAAGGTGGAGAAGGGTGAACGAGCAAGCGTGGTTCAAGAAGTAGATATTGGTGGCTAATGATGGTTATCTGAGAATAAGCCTGTAGAGACAAGCAGGGATCAGGCCACGTGGGGCTTCTGCCATACTGAAGGCTTTCATCATGGAATCTCAGGCAGAGAGAACTCTGGCCATCAACAACATGATGTACTGAGATGTAACTAATAGTTACAAGAGCTTAAAGGTAGGGAAACACAATATGCTGTAGTCAAGCCACATCCTTGCAAGGGAGAATATGAAAACCTATCTCTTCACTATCCTGGAACCAGCCTTGTGTTCACAGGTTCTAGTCCCAGTGCTGACATTTATTCACTACATGAGTAAGTCACCTAATCTCTCTGAAACTCTTTTTCATCCTTTACAGTGGAGATATTTATATCTATTTCAGAGTCTTATAGTGACAATTAAGTGAGTCCATAATGTAGCTGAAAGCATATAACACAGTGCCTGGCATGTAAATACTCAGGAAATGCTATTTTCTTTTTTCCTTTCTTTTCTCCTTTCTTTCATATTTTTATATGCTACTATCACACTACTGAAATGAATTTCTACCCCTCCATCCATTCAAATCTTAGTGCATTTGTTTATTCATTTGTTCATTAGTCTGTTCATTCAGTGATGGTTATTAAGTGCTTGTCACGTATCAAGAAATTTGATGGGGGGCTGACCTCACGGTGTAGTGGCTATGTTCAACACACTCTGCTTCAGTGGTCTGGGTTCACGGGTTTGGATCTCAGGCATGGAACTACACCACTCATCAGCATGCTGTGGTGGTGACCCACATGTAAAGTGGAGGAGGATTGGCACAGGTGTTAGCTCAGGGCCAATCTTCCTCAGCAAAAAAAAAAAAAAAAAGTGATAATGTTTGAAGATGAATATGGCAGTTCCTACTCTATAGGAAAGGAGAAATAAGTGAATACATAAAAGCAATGTAAAAGTAATATGAAATCTTCCTTGACTACTCCCATTGTAAGTGATCAACCATTTCTATGATTTTTTATGCCACTTTCATCACTTATCACAAAATTACCTTGTAATGTAGTTAACTTTTCAAGTGGCTATGATTCATCTCCCCAACCAGATGTAAGTTCTGTGAGGATGAGCACCATACCTCATCATTTTTGCAATCTCTTCAGTGCCTTGACCACAAGAATTCAATAAATACATGCTAATGACTGTGAGGAGATGGAGAGGCAAGACCTTAGTCACTCACATATTTACACAGGTAAATTCTTAGCATTAATACACTATTCTGCTCTCCTTTTTTTGCCCTGTCATGGAATTGATATCAAAGGAAACAAGGTATGCATTATAAGGTTTCATTCATAAGAATAATGTGTCCTTTCTCATTCCCTACAAATGGTCGTATTCCTAAATACCAACCCTTCTCAGTCTTCAGCCCCACCCATGCCCCACTTACATTCTGCAGATGGACAATCTAGCTTTTTCTTTCGCAGAAAAAGTAAAGCATATTGGATGAACATTTCTCAAACTTTCTCTCTCCAGTTCCTCGTCAACACATGCATTTATATCCCCAACTATTTATCTCCTTCCCCATCCCATCCTCATTCTTGCCCAACATTACACTCTCCATCTCTTCTCTGGATCTGATTTTCTCTCAACTTCAGATGAATCTTGCTTCCTTTCTTATTCTTCCCTGTCCCCAGTCCTCAGTATTTTAAGCATTTCTCTACTGGCTCTTTCGTCTGAGCAAATAGCATGTTCCAGTGTCTCCAATTAATTAAATTGAGGAGGGAGAGGAAGATGAATAAAGCAAAACCATTCCTTGGCTGATTCCTCTACTTACTGCCTTATCTCTGCCCTCCATTCATAACCAGGCTTAGTTGGGGTATAGGCAGCATTTTTAATGACTGCCCCCAAAATTAAAACATGAATATGATTTTAGTATAGAAGTCTTAATAAATATGTTTCATAAGCATTTTTATGTCTGTATATTTTCTTCAATATAATTTTAATCTTTTTTTTTTTTTGGTGAGGAACATCGGCCCTAAGCTAACATCTGTTGCCAATCTTCCTCTTTTTGCTTGAGGAAGATTGTCGCTGAACTAACATCTGTGCCAATCTTCTCTATTTTGTATGTGGGATGCCACCTCAGCATGGCTTGATGAGTAGTGCTTAGGTCCTTGCCTGAGATCCAAACCCGCAAACCCTGGGTGGCCACCAAAGCAGAGCACGTGAACTTAACAACTATACCACTGCACTGGCCCCAATGGTGAGCTTTTTTTTAAATTATACAACTGAACCATAAATTACTCAACCTACACCTTATAATTGGATGTTAAGGTTGTTTTCAATTTTTTTATCATTATAAATAATGCCATGATGTGTATCTGTACATGTACATTTGTGTGCATATCTCGGATCATTTCCTTAATAACAAAATTCAGTTTCTTGGCCAGAGACCATATGTTGGTGGCATTTAATAGAGTCAAAGCTAACCTTCCTTGAAAAAGAATGCTTAGCATATGTGCTTCTTTCCCTGACACTCTCCAACCCACTGAAGTCCAGCTCCCACTTCCATCATATTACTGAATCTTTTTGAATTGTCCTCCACTGTCCAGTTTCTAGATTGGTCTCACTAACCCCTCTAAAGCATTTGGCACCACTGACAATCTCTTTCCACTCTTAGGAAATTTTTCTTCCTTCTTGGTTTCTGTCACATCACTGTCCCTTGGTTTCTTTCTTGCCTTTTGGTGCCCCAACCTCCCAATTCAGTGTTCGCCACATTGCTTATGTCACCAATTAAGGTTGTTATACTATCTTTTACCCTCTTTTCAGTGTATTTGATCTTCCTGGTCAATCCCATCAACTGCATTAAACTACCACCTAAAAACAGAGAACTCCAAAATCTCTATCATCTCTTTAGAAATGTCTCTTCTCAGCTCCAGGCCAGTATATTCAACCATCAACTGGGCATTGCCTATAGAGTAGGCAAACTCAATATTTCCAAAATTGAACTCTTTATCTTTCCCCCAAATTTGTCCCTTTGCCTTCATTTTATACCTCATTTCTGATGACTTGTAGTTGCCCAAGCTAGAAATCTAGCAGCCATCCCCACTTGTAGTTATTCACCAAATCCCATCCCTTTTCTTCTTAGACTTCTTCTTTCCTCTGAACTGTGCCTGTTGTAACCTGTGATACATTCATTTATATAGTACTTTATACTTTGAACTATGGTTGGCCTTTGTTTTACATTTTTCTATAATCCATTATTCTGTGGTCTTTTGAGTATATGTCAAGTTCACACTGGGAACAGGGTTTGTGTCATAATACTAAAATCCTTTTTGGTAAGAGGAAGGATTTAAAACAATGCTTTATTTATTTACACTCAATAAATATTTGTTGAACTGAATAAACAAATGAATGATGGTATTATTGCTCCTTAGAAAATGCTGAAGTACGAGGTATATCTTTGCTTCCTGACTTCCTTTTCTGCATCCCTTCTATTATTCTTCTTCCAAGATAATCAAGTCTGTCGTGGTCACCGGTCTTTTTTGTGAAAGAGAAAAAATGATCTGATAAAACTTTCACTGCCAGATGTGTGACACCTCTCCCAGGACCATTTGCATGTTGAGAGGTCAATGGCATAGCCCATTTTAACAAAAACAAATGAATGACAAGGCAAGGATAATTTGGGATTCATCAGAGGATATTTGCAACCATCTCATGTTGCCTGTGTATAGCAGAGATAGGATTCTCATATAATATAGAAATAACTATACAGAAGTAATTACTTTGATTTGAACAATGTATTGGGGAAATTGCAGTGTTTATCACTGACTATGTGGAAACCACAATCTTAACTCATCCTCTTGGTTGCCAACTGAGAGACATGGGCTATGTTGTGGATGTCAGTGGAGAGGAAGCCCTTCCCTAAGAGGTAACAATAAAGCTACATTCCCATTGTCTAAAATGGCCCTTGTGATGCGTGGTTTTTATGCCAATAAGCCACATATCTCAGGGTTGGCCCAGTGGCATAGTGGTTAAGTTCTTGCACTCTTCTTCTGTGGCCCAGAGTTCACAGGTTCAGTTCCAGGGCAAGGACCCAGCATTGCTCATCAAGCCATGCTGTGGTGGCATCCCATATAAAATAGAGAAAGATTGGCACAGGAGTTAGCTCAGGGCCCATCTTCCTCACAAAAATTAAATAAATAAGCCACATTTCTCAATCTCAGGAGCTCCCTCTCATCCTTTATTCAATAATTTAAAGGAAAAAGAAGAAAAATCTCAGACATGCTAATTCTGTGCACAGTTCTTACACTATGTCATTAAAATCTCTCCTTAAAGCTTTTGAGGTACTTATGTGGATTTAAAAGAAAAGTGCAGGATGGTTTGTAGTTCAAGTATTATATAATACTCAGTCTATTTTTTTTTTCAAACTCAAAGTAGCCCCCAGCTTTCTGTGGAGAATAATGTGCTCACAGGAATGCTAGTAGGCACAGCAGTCTCCCATTTTTTCAGGCCACAGGACTCCTCATTACACACAGCTAAGATAATGTTCTACATTGGCACACCGGGCTCTCCCTCAACATCACTACATTCATGCAACACATTGTCTCATTGCTGAGGAGAGAGGATGTCTCAAGGCAGGATCAGGGCAGCAAGAAATTGCTCTTTGAAGTGCTATGACATTATTTCACAAACTGCGTATCTCAATCCAAAGATATTTTACACTGTAGACACTATACTTTTCACCCCACTTTTTTATTTTTAGCATCTGCTAAGATGTATTTTCTTTTATTCCTGTGAAGACATTAGCATGAAAATTGAAGTGTTCCCATTCTGCTAAATAGTAATGCTTCATTTCACCGGGATCTACACCTGCCACTGTTGCTTTCTAGACCAGTAAGACCTGACAAATGACATCACCGAAGGCTCCGTCTCTGTTATCCCCACCAATAAGAGGCTGTATAAAGAAGGCAGATAGCATTCTGCTTGTCTTCCTCCTCTGCATTTCTCCTCAGAAGTCTCTCTTCCAAACCCAGTACTTCATTGATTTACTTGTGTAACATTTACTGAGTATCAGTTGTGTGCAAGGAATTTATGTTCGTCACCGTTCTTCAATTCTCCACCAGGACCTTTTCTTTGGGTGGTGCTGGTGAGATTCTAAGGGGTAGTCAAGAATGACATAGGAATCCACTTCAAGCCAAGATGAATAAGAGTCAATAGACTCACCCCTCTGCCTGAACCAACTGGAAAACAGACAAAATATATTTAAAAAGCAATTTACAAGAAATTGGACAGCAGAAAATGAATGGCAATGGTCACTGAGAGAGCAGAAAGAAATGAGATGAGCCTTACGGTTGCCCCAGCTTCCTCTCTACTTCCATAAAGTTTAAAATATTAAAAAAATCATATTAAATATAGGCTCTATGAGGCAGGGATTTTTTTTCTATCTTACCTGTGGTATCCCAACCATAGATTAATAGCCGACACATACTATATATTTATTAAATATTTCTTGAATTCAAACTACTAGAAAAACTGGCACGTGGTTATAGTTGTCACATATATCTGTGCCGTGTTGTCTTTCCCCAGGGCCTTGTGTGGAAGATGCCCATTCTATTAAGCCATGCCCCAACTGTAAAATTTTTCCTAGCCAAGCTAGTGGTGCCCTGTCATTTAAAAACGCATTCACCTTAGCTGCACTTTTCTGACTCTTTTCACTTGGCTGCTTGGGATTCTTAAATACTAGATATTTTTAAATATCATATGGACACTTATTAGCTTCAAACCTGGAAACAATGCTCAAGGGTGGTAGAGATTGCTAGCTGTCCACCAAATATTCATGATCTCCTTCCATAATGTAAGATTGTTGGGCCCTGACAAAGATGACATTTCTCAACCTCAGCTCCCACTAAATAATTTGTGTGGCCTAGTGAAAAATAAAAATACAGAGCTCTTTTTTAAAAAAATTATTAAGAACTTCAAGGTAATGACAGCAGAGCATTAAACCCAGCACGGGGTCCTTCTAAGCGTGAGTCCCTGTGCTGCACAGGTCACATGCCTGTGAAGCCACACCTGCTCAGCTGCCATTATATCTGGAGTAGGCGATAAGGAAGAGTGTGATTAGTTCTTGTCAAGGGAATATGAGCAGAAGTGGTAGGTATCACTTCATGCCAAGATGGTTAAGAAGTAAGTGTGCCTTCTCCATCCTCTCTCTTCTGCCAGCTGGATATTACCGGTGGGAGTGAGCTGAGATGCTGTTGTTGAGCATGTCAGAGCCTCCACGACCTTGGGTTTCAGAATAGCTGTGTCACAGAGCCTGCTCCCCTCTCGTACTTCAACTGGTACCAAATAAAAACTTTGGATGTTATTTAAGTAAAAAATAAATGTCTGACATGATAAGTCCCTAAGATTTAGGGGTTTCCTGTTACAGCAGCTAGGATTACCTTAACTAATGCAAGAGTTGAGGACATAAAACTCTGAGCTGAAATCCCTGAAAATCCAGAGAAACAGAGGAGTCCACTGTGCTTTTCATACTAACTCTCAATCTCCAATTCTTCTCTCTGTGCTATGCCTAGAATAACTTTGGACACTTGGTAGGTACTCAAAGTACATTTATCCATCCATTATTTCAACAAGTGGTTTCTGAGCACCTCCCATGTGGCAAGTACTGGGTACCAGCAATGCACAGGACAGCAATTCCCTGCCTTCATGAAACTTTCATTCAACTGTAGACCTCTGTTGAATAAATGAATGAAAGAAGGGCTGAGTATATCAGGAGAAAGATTAACAATACCCAGATCACAGTGAATGATTTTTCCCCCAGAAACTGTCACAATACATACAGAATCACCATAATATCAGTTAAGACCATCTTATACTACTGTAGGACTCAACCCTCTTTGAGCACCAAATTTCCGAGTAAACAAATGGGTCCCAAACCATCATCCAGTAGACCTGCAAGGATCCATGATGGAAGGGGAGAAGTAGAGAGTGGTGAGAATTAGTACTTCTCTTTTTAACCCAAAATAAAAGGCTTAGAGAGATACCAATTGAGAGAAATACATTTTTGCCCATAAACCAGAATCCATTCCACGTAACAGTACTAATACCTTTGGAAGATAAGTACACATTCTTTTATTATAAAAAAAAGATTGAATTTTAGATCTTATTGTAAAAATCTTATAGAAATAGCTGTAACACTACTGTGTAATAATGAACTTAAAGCAATATGCTAACCATGCATTGTATAGCAGGGCTTGCAAGTTCAACATCTGAAGCAAGAATCATTTTTTAATTACTGTAATTTATTCCATCTAAGTAAGCAATTTGAACAGCAAAATATTTTTTAATTAGCCACTTCCAGAAACTATACAAATTAACTTAAATCCCCATTTCCCCAAACTCAAGCAATTTCTGAAGGCTTTGGCCAAGCTCAGACGCAGCCTTTGACAAGTCCAGCATTTTACCTTTCCTTTCCTCACACAGAAAACCAATCACTTCAGCCCCAGCAGGAACAAGCTATTCTAGGATGTTAATTCCCTATTCTGTCTTTTTAATTTTTTAAATACAATATATATACAAAACATGACAAATAATAAGAGTGCAGCTCAGTGATCTATGTCAACGGGAACACACCCATGTAACGACTTTTCAAGTTAAGAGTTAGAACAGTCCCAGACCTCAATCCACTTGCATCCCTTCTTGATCATAATCCCTTCGATTCTTCCCAGAGGGACCCTATATCCTGATGTCTAACGCCATAGATTAGCTTTGCCTATTTTTGAACTTTACGTAATGGAATTATACCATATATATTCTTTGTTCTCCCAACTTTTTATTTGGAAAAATTTAAACCTACAAAAAAGTTGTAAGATTGTACAAAAAACACCTAGATATCCTTAACCTAGATTTAGTAGTTGTAAATATTTGGCCACACTTGCTCAGTCTCTCTCTCTCTCTCTTTTGATAGATAGATGATAGATAAATAGATTATTTAGGTAGATAGAGAGAGACCTTTGGGAAGTAAATTACAGAGTATAGACATGAAACCTCATTTTTAAATACTTCATCATGCATGTCCTAAGAATAAAGCTATTCTGCTACAGAACCATAATATTATCACACAAAAAATTGGTAATAATTCCATAATATCTAATATCCAATCCATATTTAATTTTCCTCAGTTATTCCAAAAATGACTTTTATAAACTTTCTCTGAGCAATATTCAACCAGGTCTCACTCATTACTTTTGGTTGTTACTTGTCTCTTTAGTCTCTTAACCTAGACCCCAACGCCTACTTCTTTTTTCTCCACAACATTTCATTTTTGGAAAGTCCACCCAGTTTGTCTTTTCAAGTATCCCATGCTTTGGATTTGTCTGTTTCTCTACGGCGTCATTTAACTTACGCCTCTGTCCCTTGTATTTCCTCTACACTACAGTGTACGTCTAGAGACTTGATGAATTCAAGTTAAATATTTTTGGCAAGAATACTTCACAGAAGTACACCCTATCTTTACATCTATCCAATGCACTTTCATAGTCATTCTTCTCATATAACTTCCTTCCCAGTTCTCTGTGGCTATTTCCAAGAATGGCAGCAGTTAAGCTTTGAGAACTCTTCAGTAAAACTAAAGAGGTTTGCAGAAGATATGGAAGAAAAGCTTGTCAATATGTGCATGGGAGTTTGACTTAGATAGCTGCAGCATCATTTTCATTGAGGTATCCAAATCTGTTTTACCAAGTATCATTTATTAAATACAAATATCTTCCAGTGTATTTCATGTCTATTGGCATCAAAAAAGGCAGAAAAGAAAAGTGAAATGAAATTAGAGAATCAGTAGGGGAACAATGATAGTATTAGAGAACTGGCTTTCAAATTTTTTAGACCATGACTCTACCAAGCGTCCATGAGTATACCTCATACACTGCTGGTGGGAATGTAAACTGGTGCCGACATTATAGAAAACAATATGGAGATTTCTCAAAAAATTAAGACTAGAACTACCATATGATCCAGCTTTTCTACTTCTGTATATTTATCCAAATAACACAAAAACACTAATGCGAAAACATATTTGCACCCCTAAGCTCACTGAAGCATTATTCACAATAGCCAAGACTTGGAAACAACATATGTGCCCATCAAAGGATGAATGGATAAAAGAGATGTGGTATATATACACAATGGAAGACTATTAAGCCATAAAAAGATGAAATATTGCCATTTGTGGATGGACCTTGAGGGTATTATACTAAATGAAATAAGTTAGACAGAGAAAGTCAAATACCGTATGATTTCACTCATAAGTGGAAGATAAAAACAAGAACAATGACAAATGAACACATTGATATATAGACTAAATTGGTGGTTACCAGAGGGGGAAGGGAAAGAAGGAGGGCAAAAGGGGTAAAAGGGCATATGTGTATGGTAATGAATGGTAATTAGTTTTTGGGTGGTGAACGTGAGGTAGTCTACACAGAAATCGAAGTATAATGATATACACCTCAAATTTATATAGCGTTATAAACCAATGTTGCCTCAATAAAAAATAAATTAGGAAATGAAATTCAAAGAAGACACACTTCATAAAACCATACTTACCCTTCCTACATGTGAAGAAGTCCTGATATTTTATATCCTAGTCTGTCATTATCTAAAAAAAAAAGAATCTGTGTTTTATCCATAAAATTTATATAACCCCCAATAGTTCATGACCTGGAATTGGAGGGGAAATGCCTTAGACTAAGTGTTTAGCAAAGAAATGAGGAGGAATTAAAGTAACAATAATAGCATACCCTAGTAGAGAATTATCTGTTATATTTTAATTACTCAAACCATTTTCTCCTCCAGCTATCACATCTTACAAATATCAACTGGAGTCAAAAGACTTGAGTTTGAATTCTCACTTAACTAGTTTCAGCCAGGTTGCCTTAAGAGTGTCTCTTCGACTTTTCTGGGATTCTATTCTTCCTCTGTGAAACAGAGATGATATCAAGTTCCATGAGTTGTGGTAGAGGTTAAAGGAGAAAGGGAATGTGAAAGGACCTGGCACAATGCAGCAAGTGAACACTGTGTTCTGGTTCCAGGGAGTGAGTCCTAAAGCCATAGTACAACTTCCCTTTCTTTGAAGAAATCAGAATCAGTAAATCATGTGACTTTTCACAATCATTTTAGAGTGTACCCTATCACCCTGAAAAACCATCACTTCTGGTCTGGAGAAGAGTAGGTTAGACAGTGAGTAACATTTGGCAAAAAAGATCTCAGTACGTATCTAAATCCTCTCAGACTGACATGGTTCTTGGGTCAAGAAATGGTGGAAATTGGCACAAACGACCAGTTCGGATGACATGAATTTCCTGCCATGAAAATGGTAAGTGAAAACCAGTAAAATGGTTTAAGTGTACGCTGGTTTAGTCCTCTAAGCAAATGCATCTCGCTTATCATTTGTTTTAATTATTCCTGATGTGTTGCCTATCACATCACAAGCTTCTTCAAAGGGAAAGGAATAAGCAGTTGTCATAACAACAAAGCTCTTCATTACCCTGGGAACCTTCGACAGCTTTATTTAAAATGAAGGAGAAAAAAAGAACCCTAACCAATTAGCTTTATCAGTCTGATTCATGTTCTTCTTAAACTGATAACAGTGTTTCCTGAAGAACTTACAATTTGATGGGGAATGTGTCATGAATATTTATGGTAACATAAAACTCAGAAAAAAATTGGCTAGCTAATTATCACTTGGAAGGTGTTTCTGGTCAAATTCCTGCCCAGTGATCCATTTGATTTTGTTAAATGACTTTTATTAAACAAATCAAAGAACTAGTGGGACTTTTGCCAACACCCATCCATTGGTTCAAGAACAGCAATGAGACCTATTTAGGTTTAAACTTTAAAGCCAAGGCTTCACCCTCAGCTAATTTGATTTGCATTAACTTTGCATTCAGTGAAACCGGAAATGTTCTTGCCTGCCTTCCATCCTTCCGTCTCTGTGCCAGAGATGTAGTGGAAGTCCCTGGAGAGTTTTAATTCTGCCCTTCTCTGCAGAATTAAAAAAGCAGATGTTTTCTTCTGGCTGCAGGAGATAAGACTGAAAAGTAATTATTGTTCTGGTCCCAAATCCCACAGGTGTTTTCATTCTTGCCCTGCGACCATGGGAAAAATAAACAGTAAATCTGAGAAGGTCTAGCTGGGATGCTCTTCAAGTTCATATTTGAAGCCAAATATTTGAATATCTCCTGCAAGTGAAAACTATGTAGGACTAGGCAAGCTTTTGTGTAAAGAACTAGATATTACATCTTTTTCACTTCGTGAGATCTAAAGTTTCTGTCATGACTACTCAGTGTTGCCATTGTTGAGTGAAGCAGCCATACACAATATGCAAACCAACTGACTTGACCTGATTTGGTCCAGCCACGGTTTATTGACTTAAAAGAGTTCTCAAGAAATTAGATATTTAATTAAAAATCAGATATTAGTACCCCCAAAGGAAGTGCGTACGTTCTTTAGATAAACATTAGTGAACACTTGGAAAGTATGTTCACAAAGTGTTTTCACATATACTATTTCATTTAATCCTGAAATGAGGATTACTCTAAGAGGCTGGCATATCACTTTTTTATCTTACACATGAGAAAACTAGACTAGGAGTACTCAGGTAACTTCCTTGCTTTTCAAAATCAAACAGCTGGTTCCTTGATTTGCGTGTCAATGATCTTTCCACCATACACCCAATTGTCTTGTAAATAATGCACTTCATACAGATCAAACAGAAAGAAGCATGAATGATAACAATTTCTAAACAATACTCTATGGATAAGTGTCATTAGTACTCAAGAGAGTGAAAAAAATCCCTCAACACTCCTCAAGCTCTGTTGAACAGTGCCCCGGTGATGCTAATGCAAGCCTTAGACCAAGCTGAGAGTAACCGGAAAGCCAGAAAATTCTGTGTCCTAGATCCCTGGGTCATTTCAGGAATTAACCATATAGGCCTAGTTCACCCTAAACCGCCTGCCTTCCCGAACTGAAACCAAGAAGGACTTCATCAATTGTTTGGGGTCAAAGAAGAAAATCCACCCAGAAATTTTGCGAACTGAATCAAATGCAGGAGCAGTTATTGCTCAGGACTGGAACATACTTAAAATCCACATATAGCAAAGATTCTTCAGTCACCAAAGATTGTGCAGGCAACTATTACTTAATTATGACAACTATACACGGTCAGGATATTGCATTAGGAGACACAGATGCACCATCTGTTAAGGAAGCATGATTTAAATGATTTTTTTCACTAAACTTCATCCTTGTAAACATTAACTCTACATTGTTCAGCTCAAATAAAAGTGTCCATGAAAAATATTGCTGATGGGCATCTGTGAATGACATCCTTTATATCCAATTAGATTCAACTCTACAAGCATTTACTGAATGTCTCTTAAGTATCAGTCACTGTAAAACAATCTCTGCCTTCAGGGAGTTTATACCGTTAGCAGTAAGAATAAAAACGAATATATAAATGAGTAAGATACAAAGCAGAATTTGGTGTAGGAAAGGGTTTAATCTCACCTGGATTCAGAGAAAAAAGAGATCTGGAGAAAGAGAAGGGAGGTTTCATGAAGAAGAGGATCAGGGGAAGTTTCAGAGTGAATTGACTGGAAAAGAGGGAAGGCAGCTGCCCTGGTCCACAGACTGGTGTGAACAAGGACACAGGGACAGAAAACTGAATTAGGGGTTGGGGTTTAGTTGGTTTAGAGTTTGCCACGGAGGTTAAAACTAGAATCCATGCACCATATTCAGCCTGAACACCTTAGCTTCTCTTGGGGTTACACAGTATATGTTTTTTTTAATTTGAATCAATCCCAACGTTCAAAGGTTGGAAATTTCACGTGAGTTAGATTTCTGACTCTTAAAGAAATAGAAGAGCTAGCAACCAGGAGCGCCATAACTGCATGTCAACAATCAAACCTGACACTTAGACAGGATGGGTCCTCACCCATTTTGTCTGGTTCCCTCCAGATCCACTGTGCCTATTTATGTTAGCTACATGGCCTTGGTGTAGGCATTTGAATTTCCAACAGCTAGTCCAGAAGAAACACATGACATATCTTCTAAGAACTTGAAACAATTTTAATATGATTAGGAAGGTGCTTAAAATTATCCTCTTCACTTCAAAAATAAGTGACCAACTATTAAGCTATAAGCCATGAATTAACAAAATAGGAAAAGTATATTGAGTCCCTTATACTATGGAGAAGAATGGAAAAGATAAGTGAGTTGTCTATAAGCTGAAAATTGTTCATTTGATTCAATAAAAACTGGTGAGCAATCGAAGGTTTTTGTAAAGAGGAGCAACATGATTGTGGCTAATTTTGGCTTTTTCAATAGATGTTAACCCTCACTAAAATTTTAAAATTTACATGCTTTTATTCAGCAAGTAAAGAGATTATCTTATGAACTATGTTGAAATAAATTTATTATGAAGTACATTTATGTTTTGATTTATAATTTGGTTGACCTCAATTTGAATCATTTGTCCTATAAGTTTTTTTTGCAGTGCTACACATGAATTTCAAAACACTTCCCATAAACTCTAGCATATGAGGAAACAGAATCATTAAAACACTTTAGTTTTACTAACAAGTTGTATGTTTGCCTATAACTTTCCTTTTTTTATACCACTTATAGGCAATTATTTCCAAATGGAAAACAATTCATGCAGAATATATTCTAAAGTTAATTTATAAATGAAAGGCAATAATTTCTGAGATATAGATATTCTAAAATTCTTCACATTTGCTGTTGATTTTTTTTGCAGTTCACTATAAAGTGGAAAATGTCAGTTGCTTACATAAAGAATTTAAAGTTACTTTTTTCATAACATTTATATGTGCATAGTCAGCCTTTTGAGTAAACAGTATCTGTACTAAGGACTATTTTTATCCTGTATTTAAAGCATTCATGTTTTCTTTATATAGTCATAAAATAAATTCAGTAATTTGTGGCTTATAATATAGTTACCTTTTTTTAAATGAATAAGGTAATTTTAAGCACCCTCCTGATGATAATTAAATTAGTTCAAGCTCTCTTGCCTTTTCTAGAAACTACGTCACTGAATGGGTACAGCTCATCCTTTAGCCTTTTTTTCTTTTTTCATTTGTTTTTCCACTCTATTACCGCTCTTCTCCTAAGGTTATCAGTCACCTCTCCCTTTAAGATATTATATTTATAAAATTCCAAACCCTGCACACGGACAATTGGTCAAGAATAAGTCCAGCAACAACTCACAGTTATCTATCAGCTAAAGTTATTTTTCATCTCCATTGCCACTAGAACTATTTGTTTTCAGAACTATAGGTTCTTTAGTTTATTACAAATGAGCTTGAATTTGACAATTGTAAGTGAATTGCACATATCCTTATTTCCTGGATAGGAGCTGTCTGATGACAAATTTTTAAATAATCACTTCAAGGCAAGGGATCTTACTTAAGCGAACAAATGCTTATGCTTGACAGGAGAACTGCTAAAGAAAACTACAATTATTTTGATAATCATTGGGTTTCTGTAAGAGATACTCACATATATGCACATATTTAGGTGGTTGTTGTGCCATTCTTACCTCATAAATCAATCTGGCAGGTCCTTATAATCACTTGAGCTTTTCACATCTGAATCTCCTTTGTTTTTTAATGTCTTCCTTGTGCTGAAATCCTGAGATCATGGGTATTATTCCAAAAGTGTTTCACTATGGAGATATAAACAGACTTGCCTGTATTCTCCTTCATCTATAACACGATTTCTTTGCTTAGTCTACCTAGGTCATATTGCCTTTTTTTTCTGCACCCCCTTGTATGAATTTGCTACCAGTTATCCACCCCAGTCCTTTTAGCATTACTACTTTCCAAGGTTTTCCTCCTATATGAGTGTCTGTGTTTCATATCACATTTCCAAATACATTAGCTCCATTTATCAAAACATCACCATTTGGAATAATTCTCTGTGTATCGTTAGTCACCAAATTTTCTTTTCACATTTTATGTTCATACGCACTCCAGTAGGAATTTGGTGATGACTTTGAAAGTCCCTCTAACAAACAATTGCATCAAATCCCACAAATGTTACTGATATTTCATTTCCTGTATGTAGTCATTTGGATTTCTAACTTATTCCTGCTTAAGATACGAAGTTCATCTAGCATCATTGGAGTAGGTGATTTCTACATCTTCGTGATGTATAGAGTCAAGCTATCTCTATGTGAAAGAAGGGATCAAAAACTAAATTATTCCCAGCAGAGACTGACTCTGTGATATGCTAAGTTTGTAAGGAATATCACTGACCACATATCAAAAACAGCCTTGGGACGTATCTCACAATAGTAGTGTCTTGTATTACCATTCAACTCTTACATTTAACTTTTTATGTCTTGTCTCCTGAAATAGATTCTAAATGCTTGAGAACACGGAGTGTGTGTATGTCACGTGTGGGTGCATGTGTGTGCATGTGCTCCTGGGATCTTCCACGGCTTCTAGCACTATACAGTGGACACAGTAGAGGCTTAGATATATGTGAAGAAGGAAGGAAAGGAGGGAAAGGGGGAGGAAGAGGCAATGGGAATAAGAGTCCTTGAATAACACCAGGATGGAGAAAACAGGGAATCCAGGGCTTACTGATCATATCACCAACTCACTTGTCACTAAAATTTCTGCAGGGAAAGAAAGAGGTAGATTGGGAGAGGTAGCCCAGTCATACCTGTTCATGCTTTTGGAAGAAAAAAAATCAATGTTATTATAGAGAATAGGAAAATTATCAGCTTTTAAAGAGGCTGAAATAAATATGAAATATAGAGTATGGTTGAATAGCTGTAGCTGGATATTCACCACATTTTGACAGTCACTCAATGCACAGCAGGGACTCCACACACGTTTGTGGGATCCTTTAATAGTAACATCTCAGCATTTGCATGAACTCCATCATAGGCCAGTCACTATGCAAAGGGCTGTATGTGAATTATCTGTTTTGAAAAACATTAAATTTATATAAACAAGTAACCAATTCATTTTATAGAAATACTTATACTTGAGGCATATGACTCACCTTATTGAATTCTCGTTACAGCTCTAGGATGTAAGGACTATTATAATCTCTATTTGTACATTTACACCGATGAGGAAACTGAAGCTGAAAATGATGAGTAACTGACCCAAGCTTTTGCAACTAGCTAGGAAGTGGCTGAGCAGAGTTCAAACCCAGGTGCTCTAACTGCAGAGCCTGCATTTAGGTCCTACTCCAGAACTCAGGGACTCTAGACTGAAGTAATAGGCTTTATTGAAACAGAATTGTGCAATTCAGTTTGCATGTTCTTACCCATGAGAGGCGCCATAATGTTACCTCTAATAGTTGACTCCTATATATAACAATACTCAAAAGAATGATGTGGCCTCGGGACTTCATTAAGAGACTTCTTGGGACCACCTGAATCCATACACAGGAGTGAGAGCTACATGCATTTTGCTATTCTTAGGCCTAATTATAGACAACAAATTATAAACACTATACAGTGGAGATGACATAACAATTCTTCTGAGGAAACTTAAGCTAGTGTGAGCAAAAGACTAGCTTATCTCCTCTTTGTTCTGGTCTCGATTCTTCTTCTCTGTCTGTGGTCCCATTTCTTCTACACTCCTGTGCTCTAGAAATGTCTTCTCTTTGTTTGGAGGTGTCTAGGTTAAACTGTTGGTCTTTTCATTTGCAAATGCCTGCAGTTCTCTCCAGGTACCCGCCTTACGACTTTCCTGCGGGCATTCCTCCCCTCCAATATGTAGAGTTCTAGGTGCTTGCCCCCTTCCTTTGTTTTTGGCTCAGACTAATCTGTCCTGCTAGAGCTCCCTCTGCCAGTTACTGTCTCTCTGGCAGACAGGAGCAAAGAGTCGATTTTAAAATTCACTGTCACTCACTGGCAACAAGAATGGCTTCTGGTTTTGAAAACATATCTCCCAGTGTCCTGTGCCCAGATTTTCTCTGTCAGTCTACACATCTTGTCGGAAGCAGTGGCTCAGAGACATTACTCTTCGACTGTTTCATATCTAGTATTGGGTGAGTTCCATCTCTACTCTGTGATCCACCATTTACATCCTCAGGTCCTTTCCTTGTGTTCCTTAGGACCAGCCTTTACCACTGGCCTATGTCAGTATTCTTTGTTTCTTTTCCATCCTTTGAGATTAACCAGTCCTGTGGTCCTGGGCCAGAGAACAGGCCTTAGATAAGCCTAAATTCCAACCCGTGGCACACCACACTGTCAACCTCTGTTGTGAATAATTCAGTGATTCTGTAGTGGTTCTGATCCTTTCATTTACATTGAGATCATCTTTCATTAGTCTTTTGGGTATTAGAAAAATAGGAAGTACCCTAAATGCTTTATTCTGAGATGTGAGTGAGAATATTTGTGATCTGAACCAGAGAAGTTGTAACTTTAGTCATTCAATAGATTTTTTTTTTTTTTTAACATCTATGTACTAGAAAAATGGCAGTGAACAAGTCAAGGAACGGCTCTGCTCTCATGGAATTTACATTCTGTGACTTTGTCCTTAGTTAATATTTATCAACTACACTTGACGTGAAAAACATATGTTAGGTGTTTGGGGCAGCCAATAAATAACATCTTTCCTTTCCAATTGAATTCAGAACCAGTTTAGAGATGGAAGAGCTAGATGGAGATCAGCCAACAGCTTTTTACTGTTAAAGGGGATTGGAGAATGTGGCTTTAGATCTGCCTTTATTGCAAATTTAAGGCAGAGCCCCTACCACATGCCAGAGGGCTGATGGGACTGCATGAATCCTGTGGACTTGTTCACTCTCAAAAAGAAAAGACCTGAAGAAGCTGAGTCCAGTGCGTTCAGTTTCTTCTCTTGAACTCACAAATCAGATAGTGGAAGGGAGAGGCTAGGAGTATCATTCTGGGCGGAAATCCCCTCACATGGAAACATGAGACCTGAGTGACTACTCATACAAATAATAAATGAGATTCGGAAAACAACTATAGTTGAATCAGGGAAAAGTTATGTGTCCTAGGAATGCTGAAGATTTACTGAGACTTATTAAAAACTCTAAGGGTCATGGGTCCACGGGTTAATTAACACTGATTTTGAGAGTTTGTGCCATGTAATGGTTTCAGTAAATGGTCGTAAATACTAATAGTGACTTTCATTTTGAAAGCAAAAATTGCAGGTGAAGCAAAGATATGCAGATCAGGAGCTGCAAGCTTTCCATTCACATCTGAATTAATGTAAAGAGCAATTTAAAATACAGTTTATGTAACAGTGAAGAGTAATTATGACAGTAATTGGAGGAAATATTTTTAACAAAGCATTACATGTAGAGACAAGTTGTTTGCATAAGCCTATCATTGAAAATTCAGTATCACCTTCTTGCAGGTTTGGACTTACTAAACTATTTTCCAATATAAGCTAAGAAGAAACAAATGATTTTCAACCGTAGCTACTAAAATAATCGCCAATAAGACCTGAAGTAACTTTGGATGACAACTCTCTCCCTCTGGAGCCTGCTGCAAACCCAAGAGTCAGTCTTATTCCAAAGCTGTTGCTTGTTCCTAAGAGATCAGGTCACACTGTTGAGTCCCCCAATTTATTTAAATCTGTTATTTTATTTCAAGTGCTAATTGTCTCTCACAACAAACAGAGACTCCTCTCAGCTGCAATTATTGGCATTACAATAGATAATCAACAGGAAGGCCTGAAGCAGAGCGGGAAGAGTTGCCTTGGTTACAGACCTGAGATGCTTTTGGTATTACAGTTCTAGCCATGTTTCAAAATTTCCTAAAACACCCCAAAAACAAAATATTGCGTTTTTTTCTGTTCTTCTTTGCGGCCCATCTAAGTTAATTTGAACCAATATGGAAGCCTAGTCTTATACGGATATTTGTATGAGGTCTCTTCAATAAATGACTCTACAAAACAGAGCTTTCATTGAGAACATTTATTTGTACATGTTCATGCACTTTTAGAATAATGAGAAGGAATCAGAGTTATTGTTTTGTGCTAGAGAAGCATATTATCATAGTGGCTCTATCCGCACTCACACAATGCAGTCGTTACTCTACATTATACTCTCAGCTCTCCTTTTTTAAAAGCAAACAGAAAAATAAATCCCCTTATAACCCATCACTACCCAAGTCTCAAAATAGTATCTTCCATCTTGAGGGCAGATTGAGTAGAGCTGGAAGGGCGGGCCAAAATGTAGACCTCTATAGCAAGGCTCTGCCAGTAATAGTTTTGTTTTGTTGCTTCCCCATCTATTTAGGAAATTGAGGTTTTAAAAGTTAGGATGGATTATTCAGATAATGATCTACTAACATAATCAGCCATTTAGAAAGCACACAAGACTATCCATGCCATCCTTCACAGAGCATCTTGCTGTTCATCAAGCTGTAGTAGTGACCAGTATGATCTCTCTCTTCATTCACTAACCCTGGTTACAGGAGATATTTTTGCTTATTTCCAAAATATCACATGCGCTCCCAGATGACTTACATTTCAGCTACTTCAATGAAGATACGCAGAGGTATAAGTGATAGCTAGCGTTTATTAAGGACTTACCAAACCTTGTACTAGAACTTTTAACAAATACTATATATCTAATAATTATAATAATCATCCTGCAAGAATTATTATCACTATTTATAGATAAGGAAACTAAGGCTTACAGTATGACTTGAAGAGATTTTTTTAAATCCAAAATGTTTTCATTAGTGACATAGAGCAGAATGCTCAAGAGTCAGAATACTGGCTTAAAATCCAGCCCTGCCACTTAGGGCTCTGTGGTTGTTAGCAAGTTGCTTAACCTCTCTCTGTCATAGTTATTTTATCTGTAAAATGGGGAAAATAAGAGAAATAGGGTTACAGTGAGAACTGAGTTAATGCATGTAAAACACTTAAAACATTGTCAGGCACGTGGTAATTATCCAATGGTAACTCTTTAATATTTGGAATATTGTATAATTTCCCAAAGTGATTATGTTCTAATGTTTCAATTATATTACTACAGCTATTCTTTATATCTACAATGAGTGTAATCATTTTTATCATTTACTGAAGATTACAAAATATCAGTGTGGGTATAAAGTATTTCTACACTGTGCTTAGCAGAGCTGGATAGGCCCCACAGATTTTAAACATAAATGTATATTATTATTTTGTTACTTACGTACTTACTGATATTTACAACTAGCTTTAACCTTTCTTTTGTTAACATTATTATCTAGAGGCATCAACTCTCTCAGTCAAAGCTGACAGTATGCAAAACTGTCACAAGGAGACCTTCCTACTCTGCTGTCCACCCTCCTGGTGATTTCATTCATGGTTCCCTCCAATTCCATTAGAATCTATCTCCCTAGGTTTTCTTCTCTATCAAAATCAGTTTTCAAATCTTCCATTCAAAATAAATGTTATTTATTTTGGTTATTAAGCTACTATATTTCAGATTGAAATCCTTCCCTTTGTATTCTGATGCTAGGGCTAGGACTTGGCAAAAACTATTTCTCCTTTGTCTGTTAAGCATGACCAATAGAGGGCAGTAGAGAGGGCGGCTTGTTTTTTATATGCCAGTTGGTCATGTCTTGCCAGCAATAGCCTAGTGTTAGCTGTAACCCAGTCTCCTGCTTGCTTCATTCTCTCAGACACCTTAGAGGCACCAGCTGGGAAGTGCCCCTCCTCAAGGTTCTGAGTCCTAAACTGATGGGGCCACTCCTCTGACTTCCTGAGGTAACAGAAGCTGCTAGAGGGCTCCCCCTACTGAGAAGTCTGAGTTCCAACTCTGCAGGGCCTCTTCCCTAAGCTGCTAGGTTTAGATAACTCCAACCTCTTCCCTTTGTTCCTAGGGCCCTGAGTAGGGACTACTTCCTGTAGTTACCATCTGGGTATTACTTAAATGGTCCCCTTTTGCTTTTCCATTCTCCCAACATTTGTTTAAGCAATTCTTTATTTTAAATTTCCTCATTGAAATACCTAATATGGTTTCTGATTTTCTGTCCAGACCATAACTGATCCAAAAGTGCTATAAATAACTGTCTGAAATGTTCTCAGAAGTTTTGGAAATACATCAAGAAAAGAAGAATGAGGGAGAATTTTATGCACTTTTCAACAATATGGGGGGATAGAACAAAAGTTTTCCCTGCCCCACCCTCACCCCCAAATGATTATACTCACCCTAGACAGGTAGTTCTGTCCCCAGGCAGGAGGAATTCTCTACTACTTGGGGGAGAGTCAGCACTTTTGTTCTAGTCAGGCCTTCAACTGACTGGATGGAACCCATCCACATTAGGGAGGGCAATCTGCTTAGAATATCAACTCAAATGTTAACCTCATCCAAAAACATCCTCATAGAAATACCCAGAATAATGTCTGACCAAATATCCGGGCACCCCATGGCCCAGCCACGTTGACACATAAAATTAACCATCACATTTGCTAGGAAACTAAGTGACCAGTTGAGATTTTGTCCACAGTCAACTCAAATAGCTGTAATTTGAGAACTTTGGAGTAGTTTAGTAGTCCGTCACAGCTTTTCACTTCCACCCTGCCCCTGCCTTGTGAACTCCCTGATGTCTTCCCTGTTTGGGAGTTTTGTCTCTGTCAGCCAGGGCTTCCTGTATCTTTCCTGGCTGCTGGAATGAGTCCTCAGTCCTTGGGCCTTTGCAGACGGTGAGCCGTGCAAATCAGTAAAAAAAAAAAAACCCTGAGAGAATGTATGAGGAACCAAGAAATATCTTGGAAAGAGTGGACTGAATAAAGAGGTGTAAGGCCCCAAGGTAATCTTAAAAACAAAAGATTGTCTAATTTTTTTAAATGGTAGTGAATTTTAAATGTGCATAATCTTTTCCTAAGAGCTCTACTAGTCCAATTAGGGTACTTCCGGAAAAAATGTAGACCAGGAATCAGCAATATGGATTTCCTTTTCATTAAGAGTTTTTTTGATGACTCTTGCCTTTGTTATCTGAATTATGGCAATAGCAAGTAAAACACAGGGTCTAGCCGTACATGAAATTTTAAATTATTCAGAGACTGATTATATGGTTTGTGAATTACTGTATCTCTTTTCATATCTCACACTTCTCACATTCATTAGCATCTCCAATAAGAGCATGGCTTAGAAAAGTGAAATTCATAAAATGGGATCTTTTCGGTCTGAAAGAGACTTAAAGGCCAACCATGCTCTCCTTCACTTTGTGGGAGAGCCAATTGTCTTAAGAAGGGACAATAAATTGCCAAGGCATGTGAATGAGTTAGCAGAAGGGATTAAAGTTAGGCAATTTGTTACTTGTAGACTGACCTGTTTACACTTCTAAGGTACTTTGAGAGAAGAATATGAAAATAGTAATGAAAGTAACACTGGGGGATTATGTAAGGATTTTAATTTTCTGTCTTATTCCTACTTCTTTTATGGAAAATTGGAAATTAACTGTAATGGATCACTTCTGCTCCTGGAAGAGATAAATAAGGTATCCTCATCCAGGATCCTAGACCTGATATATAAGTATGTGTATATGTGTGTGTGTGAGTATATATATATATATACACACATGTCCTTCGCTGTTGAAAATGCTAATGTTGACAGCGTTATCTTCCTTGTTTGTGATTATAGCTAAAAAAAGACTGAAGCATCCACAGCCGACCTGCCACACTGACACATGTATAAAATGTCCTTTTAGAGTGATGATGTCCCTTGACTCAAGCAGTGTCACTGACTTAGGCTAGTATCACTTAGTCTGTTTTTGACAAAAGTCCCTGCAATGCCCACAGCAAGCCAACAGGCCTTTAAAGGCCCCGAGAAGGCTGGAACATAACTTCTCAATTCACTCTGGCCATGCCCCTTGTGCTTCAGATGCATTTAAGGAGAAGAAAACTGGAGAAAGAACAGAGAGGAAAGCAGGAGGTGCACACTGAAAGCATTTGACTCTGCTTCTAAGAAGTGTTGGAAATTAACACTGCAATAGGGGCACTGAATCTGGGTGGCTTCTTTTGGAGATGCAAGAATTAAGAATCATTATTCTGATTAAAATTTGTCCATGGCTGCCTATATCCTCTAAGTAAAATGTCAAACGAGATCCTTTATGATTTTACCTCCAACAATTTATCCAGCCTCATTTCTCTCTACATTCACCCAGCACCACCTGCCTACCTCAAAATCCTGAATCTTACAACACAGTGATACTTAAACACTTTTCATACCTTCGCTCATGCTGATACCTTTGCTTGGAACATTCTTCTACTCTACTTCACTTGCTAACGCAGCCTGCCAATTCTCCTCCAATGTTTTCTGCTGCAGGAAGCTTTCTTCCCTCCAGTGTGTTCTGGGGGATCTATAGTAGCCAGCTTTTATGATGACCCCCATGATCTTACCTCCTGATATTCACACTTTTGTGGTCTCCTCTCACACTGAGTAAAGTTGACCTGTGTAACCTACAGGAAGTCATCAAATGGGTGACTTCTGAGGCTAGGTCATAATAAAAATAGTAAATCCTACCTTGCTCTCACTTTTATCACTTACTCTGAGGACAGCCCATGGCCATATCTTGAAATCATTCCATCACCCCTATGGAGAGGTCAATATGGTGAAGCCTTGTGCCAACAGCTAGTATCAATTTACCAGGCATGTGAGTGAGCCAGCTTAGAAGCAGATCCTGAAGCCCCAGCTGAGCCATCAGATGACAGCAGCCCTGGCTGACACCTTGACTGTAACCTCATGAGAGACCCATGCCAGCATCATTCAGGTAAGCTACTCCCAAATTCCTGATCCATAGAAGCTATATAAGAGAATAAATACTTATTGTTGCTTTCAGCCTCTGTGTTTTGGAGTAATTCGTTATGCAGCAATAGATACAGTATGTCTTTCCTATATTTTTCCATGGTACCCTGTGTTTCTCTCCTTCAAAGCCTCTTCCCCATTGTCTGTTGTCTGTCTCTTCCACTAGCATGAAGTCATCTTGAGAGGAGAAACAGAGCAATTTATCTTTTAATTTACAGAGTTTCAGTGGTCCAGAGAAGGACTATTCTTAATGATTCTGCAACTGTACAACTGCTCAAAGGTGCCTGCCCAATGTGCTGATGCAAATGGAGGCTGAAGTCCAGCCCTTACCCACTCAACAAGTTGAATGGCCTGGTGAGGGCTGCTGCCACAGAGAGAGAGGGCCACTTCTTCCTTTGCACAAAGACACCTTTACTCATTAAATCTTGTCAAAGGGCCACCATTCTAATTCATCCACTGTGTCAGTCAGGGTCTATTCAGGAGACAGAAACCATACATAATTTGAACAGGGAACATTTAGTATGAATAGTAATTAACTACGTCAGGGGAGTGGAGTGACAGAGCGTTAGCTACCAAGGCTAAAGAGAAGTCTAAACAATACAGGGATAATTGATTTAGGGATCAGCCACTACCTCTACGACTGAGGCAAAGCACCCAAGTAAGGAATAAATCTCAAAGAAAGACCCCTGTCCACCAGGGCTGAGATACAGGCTTTGTTGGAGAGACCGTGACAGGAGTCCACTAAATGGCAGAGAAGTTTGCTGAGGTGCAGCAAGATCAGAACTTTCGGGAAGCCATCCTTTTGAGAACTCAGGGAAGATACCAATGGGGAAGTGCCACACTGCCAAAAGAGCACACACTGGAACCACGAAGAGGAACTCCTTCTTCCTCCAGTGTCCCTTCAGCTTCTTCTATTCACAGGCTTAACTTAGTGCAAGATGGCAAGGGAGAAATGTTCCAGTATCATTAGCAGGGCAGTGAAGAGTGGCTTTGTGACCAAGAGGCCATAGATTGATAACTGGCGCGTCCAACTAGACAGCACCCTTTTCTAAATTTATCTACCCATAAGGAAGGCCTTTTTTAGATTCTCACCAAGGGACTCTATGATCCTGGTTGTATTTTTAAAGAGTCATGAAAACATGGATTGGGATAGGTGGTATTCGAGGGTTGTTCTTAGTCTGGGTTTCCTCTTAGCAACTATTCTGCTCAGATGGCCGCTTCTCAGAAACAATTTGTGCAAGTGTAATCTCTCAGTTATTTCTGTTGACCATGCCTTCAAACTGAACTTGGTAGCCATTGGCATTTCTTCGTGTCTCACATCTGACAGAGGTCACCAACAGATTCCCTATCCTGGTGGCTTCCTTTCCTGCGACACAGCAGCCTGTACTCTCTGAGCATTGACGTCAACAGAACACCTGGACACCTTGTTATTACAAATGTGGGACTTGCAATTGATGTTATGTACATCAAGCAAGTGTGACAGATGAAAGATTAAACCTTTCCCAACGCTGAATCTGATGAGGATACAGGACTTGTGTCATTTTGAAGTTGACTGGCTCTTAAAAGCAGTTTGGTTTACAGTATCTGTCAGAGAGGGGTAATGTTTTGTGACATCAAATCACAATAGTGTCTCCACTAATAGGGATATAATAGAAATAGATACTTGCGTAGAGTTACACAGCATGAAACTATGGCTTGTCATCTCTTCCTATTTGTATTATTTTTCTATAAAATGAAATGATAGCATGCTATAAACACCTAGCAGTCTCTGTTTATTTTGCTGCTCTGAAGAAATACCCTAATTATATGTTGAAGGAAAAGTTCTCTTTCTAATGTATTAAGGGCAGAATCAATGTCAGTTAGTTCAATCAACATTTATTGAGTCTGGTGAAGTTACAAAGAAAGAAGAAGATATTATCTCCTTGCCCTAAAGTAACATACAATCTAATAGTCCCTGTCATGGCTTTCTGTTGGATTCTGTATGCTGCATTTTTTTTTTTACATTATTTCTCCTCTTTTCTATAATAGTTTGATGTTGAATGAAAGCAGAAAACTGGAGAGCTGTACCATATGACTATCTGGATTTTGTTGAGCAGCACTATAAATAAGCATCTCCCTTTATCTTGAGATGTGCATTCTCATTTACTAAAGAACTTTGGAAAAGGTAAACAGTTGGAAAGTAAATTTAACTATAGCTCTATTAAAATGTCTTTGGTAAGCAATTCTTTATATGCTAGAAAAGTGTCACGCAAAACAAAAATCTATAGAGAAGCTTTGAGTGTTTCACTGTACTTCTTGGAGAAATATAGAAAAAATAAGATTTGCAAGCAAATAAGATGTAGTGGGCCTAATAACCATTACTTTTAAGAAGAGAAACATAAACAGCTACTGTAAATCAAACTTAATCACCAATAATGTCTTTCCACAGAAGTTAAAGAATAAGGTTGGTTAGTACTAATCCCAAGAATGTAGGAATGATGCAGTTAAGAAAGGAAAAGATCAGAGGTATAATGATGATAATAAAAATGATAATTAAGGTAACATTTCCTCAACTCTTTTGGTGAGCCAGGCACTGTTCTAAGCCTCTAGATGGTGTCTAAGTGTTCTCCAGAGAAACAGAACTAATCTGACATATATGTTTATATATAGACAGGGACAGAGAGAGAGAGAGATTTATCAGAAGAATTGGCTTACACGATCATGGAGGCCAAGAAGCCCCACTCTGCCATCTGCAAGCTGGAGACCCAGGAAAGCTGGGATGTAATTCAGTCTGAATCCAAAGGCTTGAGAGCCAGAAGTGCTGATGTTGGAGGGCAGGAGAAGATGAATGTGTCAGCTCAGAGAGCTAATTTGCCTTTCCTCCTCCTTTTGGTTCTATTCAGGCCCTCGAGATGTTGTCTGATGTCCACCCACGTTGGTGAGGGCAATCTTCTTTATTCAGTCTGCCAATCCAAACATGAATCCCTTCTGGAAATATCCTACAGACATCCCCAGAAATAATCTGTTACCAGCTATTTGGACATCCCTTAGCATAGTCAAGTTGACACAAAATTAACCATCACAGGTGGGGACTGTGATTATCAGCCATTCTGACTCCATTTTTAACCACACTGCTCCACTGTGTATTTCCCCAACTGAAAATAGAGACACAGACTCGAAAATAGAGACACACACTCTAACAAGTGTTAACTTGTTTATGGAAGCGCATGGGGTTTCCATTGGCATTAACCTATAAAATAGAGCAACCTATAGTTGCTATAACGCTTGCTGAATAAATGGAAATGAAAAAGAAAACAAATATTTTTAAAGAGACTCTGATATCCAAAGCAGCATGGTAGGTACATGTCAATCTTGATAAAATGACATATACAATCTTGATAAAACATTCCCAGTCTTGTAGGTAGTAAGCAGTACTTGGCTTCTTTATTTTTACCCTTTGTCAATCCTGCCTTCTGATGACAGTATCAATGCTGGGGGAATAAAATAGATGTTTTGGAAGCTGATGAATGAATATGTGTTTTGGTGTCATAATTCAGAGTGATTTGAGGTGAAGGAGAACAGAAGCCTCTCAAAGAAGAAATAGATTTCTTAAGAATCATTTGGTTGCATATAACAGCAACTCACTCAAACGTAGCTAAGAAAAAATAAAAAGAGTGTTAGTAGAAGGCCATGAGGATCTTCCATGGAACTCAACTGCGAGAAGTACAACCAGGTCTCCTGCACACATGAACCGGGGAGGAAAATGTTGATGAAAGAGTTTGCTCTTTCCTTCCCTCCAAGGGTCACACGGTCCCTCTCATCCCCACTGCTCTCTATAGAGATTCTTCTCTGTATCAGCCTGCTAGCCTCTTCTCTGCTCAGGCGCCTCTGGGCCCTCCCAACCCTAAGAAAAGTCCTGCAGCCTTGGGGAGAAAAAAATGTTTGGCCCAGTCCAGCCTTTGGATGATCCATTCTTATATCTAATCTTTTACGGCTTGAGAGGGAGTGTCAGAGTCACAAAATATAAATGTGGGAGGCCAGCCTGGTGGCGCAGCAGTTAAGTGCGCATGTTCCGCTTATCAGCTGCCAGGGGTTCACCGGTTAGGATGCCGGGTGCGGACACGGCACCACTTGGCATGCCATGCTGTGGTAGGCGTCCCACATATAAAGCAGAGGAAGATGGGCATGGATGTTAGCTCAGGGCTAGTCTTCCTCAGCAAAAAAGAGGAGGATTGGTAGCAGTTAGCTCAGGGCTAGTTTTCCTCAAAAATAAATAAACAAATGTGGGGCTGTAATGGCTCAACCTAGGGCTGATTAGAGTATAGGAGGGGGAGAGGAGTTGAAGGTTTTGCAGGCAAATTAACCAACATCTATTATACATCAATACTAGGACAATGTTATTGCTACACTACTTCCCAAGGGACCTTGAGTTAGATACTTGCCTCTGTGTGCCTCAATTTCCCCATCTGTGAAATGGGGCTACTACTTGTTTTGTGAGGATGTGATTTAATTCACATGACATGCTTATAATGCAATACATTTTACCTATCATTATTCTTATTATTTGCTATTATTGTCTGAGGTCAACTCCGACCACCTGTAAGTTCAGTAACCTAGAGATTCAATGCCATTCAACACACTCCTTATTTTACTAGATAATTTCTCCTTTCCTACATAAAAAATGCAGTATTTCATAGATTTGGGAGTAAAGATCTTGAAAGACTCCAGAAGAAGAAGAATGGGAGGATTAACTCTTTAAAAGACGCATCGCTTTAGGTCGCTCACACGTCTTCTGCACTCCAGGCAAAAATAAAAAAAATTTGTGGTTGATAAACAGTGCAAACTTTTTGGATTCCAAGGAGGAACATTTAGAAAAATGAGTCTTGAGCAGTGGTCCTTAGGGCAGTTGGCCGAAGTACTGTAATGGAACTGGTCAGTCAGTTAGTTCAAGCAACCAATTTCACTGGCTTTTCCCCTTAATTGACGGGTAGCTTGACCATTGTATAGAAATGCTCTGGAATGTGGGCATTATTGAACAAAGCAGAATAAAGTGACCCATTAGAATAGATGGCAGGGGCCAGCCCCATGGTGGAGTGATTTAAGTTTGCACACTCCACTTCAGCAGCCTGGGGTTTGTCGGTTCAGATCCTGGGTGCGAACCTACACCCCACTCATCAAGCCATGCTGTGGCAGCATCCCACATAGAAGAACTAGAGTGACTTACAACTAGGACATACAACTATGTACTGGGGCTTTGGGGAGGAAAAAAAAATGAGGAAGATTGGCAACAGATGTTAGCTCAGGGCCAATCTTCCTCACCAAAGGAAAAAAAAGGAGTAGATTGCAATGGAAGAAATGAGGCTCTGCTAGAAGCTGGTTTTAAAGAAGTTGCCCCAGTTTGAATAGCAGAGGCTTTCTTTTCACCTTCTAGTGGATCTCTTGATTCTTGTTCTTTCTCTGAAATCTGACATTATACCCTCTGTTTTAAGAACTTAGATAACTTCCTGGTTTGTCCTATAAAAGGGAAGACTGCTTCTTTTTTTTTCTTCTTTTGCTAGGTTGGTGTCTCTACCCCTCCACCTCCCTGTATTATCATTCACTTTGTTCTGCCTTCTCACTGTCAAAAAAAAAAAGCTATTTTTTTAGTCCTTTCCCTCTGTACTGTCACTTCAGATTCACAGTTGCTAAGTGTTCCAGGAGCCCACCAGAGGGACTTTCTCATGGTGTGATTTGCAAACTTTGAAATAACACCCACCAGCAGAAGCACCATATGCTATGGAGTTACACAGTAAACTGACAGGAGCATCTCATTTGTCATTTGAAATTCAGAAAATGTCAGCAATTTTCATATCCAGCAATTGCATAAATGCCTCTCTGGTTAGCAAGGAGCAACATTTACTATAAATGCACTTGAAAATATGAAATTTTATACTGTGATTCTAGAGGAGGAATAATAGCAAAGCCACTATTAAGATCTACACAATTCAATGAGCATATGGACAGAGATATCCAATTTCTATACTCACTTTATATCCTGTGTGTGCATCTCTAGGTGAATGGTTTTATCCGTAAGGTTTATGGCATTTAGACTATTGACATTCTATAACATTGGTGATTCAAATGTGCCTTTTTATGATAAAATATAATACCAAAGAATATTTTTTAATCTATTAAAGGCAAATTTAACATAAAACACAAGCTGTTCCCTTTGTGATTAAGCTGAATTTTCATCCAGCTGCACTTGCTACAACAGAGCCAAGAGAGAAAACTACTTGGCAATTCTTCCTAATTAAAGGATGTTAATTACTGCTAAATACCATACACTTTCTCTGTTATAAAGGTTCATCTAAATCACTGTTATTACAGTACTAAAGAAATTAATAATGATTTCAAATCTAGTAAGGGAGGCCAAACTACCCATTAGTTCATACTTTTAAATGACTTCACAATGAAAGTTCGGAATCGGTATTGTATAAAGACTGAAATGTCCGTGGTCTCGCACATTTAGCACATCTTTTACGTGTAAATCTAGTACCGGGTGACACCTGTTCTTCATATCTAAATATTGATGACATGATAGAAGCAGAAGCAGAGACCGTGTGAAGATGAAGAATGGAACATGTAAGACTCAAGGTGTTTCCTACCCTCTGAAATGGCCTTTGGCCAGCACGGCCTTCCTGGAATAGAGGATGTCAGCCTGAGCTCTTCTTTATCTGAATGGCCAGTAGATCATGACCCGCAGGGACAGGGAAACTAACACTTACTGAGCCTCGGAAGTTTTCTCATTTGATACAACAGTCCATCAGGGTAAATATAAATGCCCCTTTTTGCAAATTAGAATTTGGGGACATAGAAAGTGCAAGTTACCCATTTAAGAGGTGGCAGAACTATACTTAAAGCCCATTCTCTCTGACCTCAAGGCTCAGGTTCTTTCCACTAAATCATGTTCCCTGTTGCATGAAGAAAATCTGAAAACGTCATTTTGTTTTATGAGCCAACATTCTTCCTTCCCTTCCCTTATCACTTGGCCACAAATCCTGCTGTGTTTATTTGAATTTTGGCTCAAGAGGTGACTTACAAATGGAAAAACTCCAGGCTTGGCTCTGCCATTGATAGAAAGAGTAACCTAGGAAAGTTATTCATGCCTTTGAGCCTCAATTTCCTCACCTACAAAATGAGTAATGACCCTAAGTCTCTCCTAAGACTGTGGTGATGATCACATGAGGTAACATGTTGGAAAAGAAGGTGTTTAGAAACTTTAGGTACTCAGTAATTTGGTATTTAGGTACTTCAGGTATTAGGTACTTTGGTCAGGTACTACATAGGAAAATGAGTAGAGAGGGAGAGCAATTTGAACTCTTTGTAACCCAGAGTGGATAATTATTTTTAGATTGCTAAAATCCACCAATGGTTATAGACAGTTGCATAGCTGACTTATTACAGTACTGAATGCTTAGGAATGTGAGCTCTGGAATCAGACAGCCCGGAGTTCAAATCTAGGCTGTTCCAATTTGTTTGTTTGAGCTTAAATATGTTACTCAACCTCTCCCACCATCAGTATCTTATCTGAAAAACAAAAAGTACTATCTCATAGCCAGGCCCGACTTCATGGACATGCAACCTGAGTCCAGCCTGGCATCACTTAATGACAGGGATACATTCTGAGAAATGCACTGTTAGACAATTTCATCATTGTGCGAACATCATAGTGTTTACTTACACAAACCTAGAAGGTATAGTCTAATACATACCTAGGCTAGGCGGTACTAATCTTATGAGATCACCATCTTATGGGATCACCCTATATGCGGTCCGTCATTATGCAGCGAACAATTGTAGTTATGCAGAACCCCATACTCACAAGGGCCCCACAACTGATTTAATGCTCTGCAGTCCCTAACCTGAAATTCTTATTATTCTTTTCTTTGAACTTGTGTTTTGTAATGTAATAATGGAGCACCCACATGAGCCAAGGAGATACACACAGTACATGTGTCTGCCTGAATTCCTTGCTACTGCATTAGCATATCACATTTAGGATGCCCATGAGCACAGAATCCCAGTGGACCCATCATGCATGGAAGTTCAGTGAGATTCAAAGCAAGTGACTTAACTATTCCAGGTCTCAGAAAATGACAATGCAGACATCACAGAGTTCTTGTAGATAATCAATGGGTCAAGACGCTTAGAATAATGTCTACAGAACATGTAAATGTTCATTAAAATTTTGCAACTGTTAATTTTGTTGTTGTTTTTGTTGTTGGAATACAGAGGAGGGAGAATTAGCTCAGTCTCGGAGGAATCAAGGAAGCCTTTGCAAAGGAGATAACATTCGAGCTGTCCCTTATGAACTTCACATTCATAAGGAAAGTTAGTGGAAATGAAAAGCCAGCCGTATAGATGGCTTGAAAGGGCCTACACCATTTATCGGCTTTGATGGCCAAGCCACATTAATCAGAGCCCTCTCCAAACTTTCAAATAACTTTTGCAAAACTATTTAGGCTAGCATGCGATTCTCTTTACCTGTTGATTTATGCTCTTAGGAAGACCATTATGAGGAAAAATAAAACTCTTTAAAAACACATAGTTGTCAGAAACAACCCAAGATTCCCTCTCTGGAAGACTGCATAAGAGAACCTCTTAGCAGAATAAAATTGCTCCTAATGTGCAGGCACACACAGGAATCAATCAGCCCTTTCCTGCACTCTCATCTGTTCATTTTATATAGTTGCCCAGTTTGACAAGAGATCCAGAGAAGGTCTAAGGAGTGTTGTCAGCATAAAGATGGGAAAGAAGTGATGTACTAGGCTAATAAAAGGACTCACAAAGGTCCCTGAAGTCATAAATCCTTCCTGCAGCTTTTAAAATCTGTTTCTTTGGTAGCATTGCGATGATGGAGCTTTGACAGAGTGCCCTTTCTATCCTCTCCCCTGAATGTCGGGACCCCGAGCTAAGTGCGTAGAGAGAAGACAAAATGCGATTTTATTCTCCTCTCCCTCCATGCGGGTGTGTAGCAGCCTTGCTGATGGAGACCCGAGGAGTGCTGCCCAGGCCTCCTCGACCCTTGCCTGCCTGGGCTGCTCTGCCCTCCCCATAAATTCTTATAATTGCCTCCTTCCCACACACACTTGGAGAATTACCTGATTCTCTTATGTATCAATCTAAATCCTGGCACTAATCCTTAGCGTTTTTATTAAATAGGAGGGTCTCTTTTTGGTTTTAAGTCAGTTTCTTCTTCTGGCATGGGAAATATTGCAAATTATGCATTGGATTTTGACTTACCCCAATATATGAACAGTTTCCAGGGATTCCACAAATAGGTCATCTTTGAGCATGAGCAGTGACCTCAGTGTTGGAGGAGGTCATGGAGAGGACGTGACTACCTGTTGACCCTTGAGCTTGACCTGGGCAATGAAGGCTCCTTACCCCCTTGCCCTGTCCTTGGGATGTATGTTCTGCCCACTGTTCCCATAGCCAGAGCCATTTTAAGGATACAATCCTGAGAGACTAATGTGTGTTTGAGACCACCTGGACTATACAAGTGACTGAGTCCCATTAAGACCTCTGTATAAACTTCTAAGATTCTTTCAGGCGGCCACAGAGATCTACTCGCCTTGGGGCATGCAGCATAAGCCTCGAATGTAAGTTCCCTTGTTTATGAAAAGTGCCATCTACCAATCTGGAGAGGTCTGCCCCATTCTTTTGTCGCTCCTTGCCCTCTGTGTCCAGGGACCAGTTTCAGATTTACCCAGGGAACTCCCAAGGCTGCCAACCAATACAGATACCCAGTCAGCTTTCTCGTTTCTGTATTTGGGATAACCTGCTTTTCTACACTTGAAAGTACAGCTATGTTTGTATTAATTCAAGTAAAATGCAATTAGGAAAATAAATTGGTAAATCCCACTATAAAAATGTACTATCCAAAAGAAAATAGTAACGTATCTTTATTGTTGGTGTTTTTATTTACTCATACGTTATTTCACATTATCCAGTGTAAATATTTCAAAGTTGCTAGACATATATAGGAACATAAGTGCCCTCCCCCAATGAAGATATTTCAATCAAAACGAAAAAAATCCAACTTTTTAAAATAAATCAAAACTAGTTTTCCCTTCAGCAAACTATGCAAGTAGTGTATTTATCCCAACTCTACTGCCAATGGCACAAACGTTTGTGAGCGTGTGGTTCACTGTCTCATTTTCTTCTAGCAAGAGACAAAGTCCCATTAGCAAGGGTCCCAGAGAGAAGAAGACATAGAGCAGAGTTGCACTGACCCAAATATAGTGGGAGGAAGATGTGAAGCCCTGCTGCACGTGAAAGGAGCATCCCCTGGTCCAGGGTGAGTGAGTCAGTGCAGCATTCGGAGCCAGAGGATAAATCCAGTCTCATTACTTTATAGCTACTTTTCAACCTTTATTTTCCTTACACGGCATGCACCTACATGTCATTCACTACATTTCAGTCATTAGTACCAAATGACTTTGGGTTGTTTTAACAAATTAATGTTGCTCTTAGAGCATGAGGATCACTGCCACTGAGTCTTTAGCCACTGCTCCCAGGGGTGATGGATGTATTGGGTGTGTAGTCATGTATCGAGGGGTTGGGCGGGATGATTGCTGGTAATGTCAGGCTGGACCAAGAGGGTTTGCACCTAGAGCTGTCTGTACCATCTTAGGCAGAAGACAAAGCAAGATTGTGGTCAAGAAGAGAGGTGAAGATTACAGCTAAAATTGTGGAGCTAACTGTCATGTCTGAATTATAAGATGAGATGCAAATGGGAGATCAAGTAATGAGTTCAAAAACTCGGAGGATCAGAATTGGGTGAGGATATGGAGTAAGAAAAGACCCAGGATAGGGAGCCTAAAACTTAAGGCAATAAAATGGTAAGAGAGTATTTGAAACATTTTTTTTTATGGAGCCAGAGAATCCTGAAGATATTCAAAAGAATGTTCCTAAGGCTCTGCAGGCAATTCCAAAATAACACTTCCAGAAATGTTTTTATCAATGACAGAGTGACATTGAAGTGAGTGTATAAACATCCCAAGATGCCTACTTTGAGAAGAAAAGCACCTATTTGGGTGTGTGAATTCTGGCGTATTTGTTAAACATCAGACGTGCTACTTTAGAGTGACTGGTTAAATATGCATTGTGTTCAGACACAAGAAAAACCAACCTGGCACACTGGTGTGTTTTATTTCTTTATTGCTAGAGGTCCTATCCTTATCCTTGTTGTTTTTCTCAAAACACAGAGTCTTCTTATTTGAAAATATTTATGTGTGTATGAGGAGAGAGGAGATTTCTGTGCATTGTTCTTTGAAACCTTTTTTTCTACGTTGCTGCATTCTCACACATCTTTTTCCATGGGGCAGAATGACTCTGTTTTTCTTTATAACCATTGGTTCACAAACCCACGGGGACTCTACACAGCCCAGCTCGTGATAACTTTCTCCTTCTGAACGATCTGGGGGGAAACTATATTAACTTTATATCAGCAGATGAAGCGACTCGACTTTATTTGAAATCTTTATCAGTCTGACTCCATAAGGAGAAGTACCTAGGTTTGCTAGGTTGGAGTAGGTCTGGTGACATATCTGAGGACTGTGATCCAAGTTACAATGAATTGCACCAGTTTGCTTTGAGATTTGGGCTAAGTCACTTCACACTCTGGAATTTCAGTTTCTTCTCCCAGTGCTTCCCCCTAACTTCACAAAGATGTTGTGAATATTGATATCAAAGGCTTCCAGCACTCTTGAAGAAAGGCAGGCCTCCAAATACAAGGCATTAAGTAAATCTGAAAGGCTCCACTTCATGATTATCATATAAATAATCAAGAGGATTTTTACCAAGAGAGCGGTTACTTCACACTAAATCCAGCTAAATAATGACAAAAAAAAATGCACAGAAGAGACAGAAACTAACATATGTCGTAAGGTGTATATACAATAGCACTTTAACCAGGGTGGAAAGAAAGGTAAATCAATAAGCAAGCTGTTTGCTGTAGGAGGTATTTGACACTGTTGCCGTGCTTGATTTTAAATTCTTGTCCTTCCCATTTGATAGGAGGACATAGAATTCAGTGCAAAGGACAAAACTCTGACAAACGCTCAACATTATTAGTCACCAGAGAAAGGCAAATTAAACCACAATAAGATAACTATACACCCAAACAGATAAAAGTGAAGAGATCGACGTTACCAAAGGTTGGTGAAGCTGTGAAGCAGTCAAAACACAAATAAATTGCTGGTGGGAGTGTTAAGTGATACAACTCCTTTGGAAATGAGTGTGGGTGTTTTTTATAAAGTTACATATAACCTACACGATGACACCGCAATTGCATTTCTAGGTATTTACCCAACAAAATGAACACATATGTCCTCAAAAAGACTTGTACAAGACTGTTCATAGTAGATTTCTTCATAATAGCCCTAAAATGGAAATAATCCAAAAGTCCATCCAGGTGAATAAATTTTGGTATAGTCTTGTAGTCATATAATCAAATACTACTCAACTATAAAAAGGAGAAAACTTCTGAAATAGCAACAATATGGATACATAGCACAGAAATTTTCTTGCATGAAAGAAACCAGACAACGGAGTGTGTCAGGTTGGCAGTAACTATTCTGCTATTATGTCCACAAAGACTGTTTCCCATTTCCAGTCATATAACCTATTGGGTGTCACACACACACATACAAATTTGTGGCATGTTAAAATATAAAATCATTACATTGAGATTAAATCCATACAAATAATTTTGAAGTTTTGAGTGCTTTCTATATGTCAGGCCCTATGGTGGGTGTTTCATATGCATTGTATCACTTAGTGGGTAACTTACTACTATTATCCTGTTTTATAGACAAGGAAATCAAGGCTTAGAGAGGGCAACTGCAGTGACACAGTTCAAAATGAATAGAGTTGGAACTCAGAGTCCCATCCATCTGAGTCCAAGGTCCATAGGAAAAACCAGTGCCCTCAGCTGGCCCTCTCTGTTTAATGCTAGCCTTGTTTTTACAAAAACACAGAACCTATTTATCACATCGTGATAGAGAAGAAATGAGGCATGGAGCATGGATTATTTACTGATAAATATCGACATTTACCAGGACCTGGTCAACACAAGGAGGAGAAAGGCCTGTGCAATCTGGAAACGAAGAACACGGGTCACTTGCAAGAAAAGGTCTTGATATTGACGGCACACGAGAACTCACAGTGGTAGTCAAATACATGAGCTGGATTCAGTCCATGGAATGCCAGTTTTTGGGTTTCATCCGCCTACTTTACCTTCTTACTTTCTGCTTCCTCTTTACTTTCTGCTTCCCCCAAAAGCTCACAGCTAATTCAACTTATCTTCATTCTCACACTACACAGCTAAGTCAAGTGATCATTGCTCCCACATAATGTACAAAGATTCAGACTTCAGTTCTTCCAGGAATTAAGGCAAGTTGTAAGAAGTATTTAAACAGTCTCAGCGCCATTCCTCCTACAACACACATGCACACACATACACATGTATGTACCTACGAGCATACATATGTGTATATTTAGGGGGGCTTAATATCAGTCATTCTCCTGTGTACTCTGACGCTGACCAATGGGACTTCTCATGTCCCTTTGCTTACCGTAAGACCTGGGATCTGGTGGCCCAGGGCAACCAGTGGTATCCCCTGTACTGCCTTGGAGAAGCTCTCCTTGCCCCCATGCATCAGGTCTCAGGAATGACTTGCCACTTTGATTCCTCCTGCCCCATTCTGCCATTCTTGGTCCTTCTTCTTTGGGGACTAAGCCTTGCCTCTGAGCCTCATAAAGTGCCTCAAGCCCTGCTACACCACGGAGCTAGCCCTAGCTAGCCACACTTTCTGCCTATCTGGCCGTAAAACCCACAGACGGGATTCCGTCCCATGGGTCTCTATGCACGGTAAGGTACTCTCTTTCTGAGAGGTGTGGTGTTCTGGTAATGTTTACAAATGGAGGGGAAAAAGCCCTCATTTACAGGGTTGTCAGTTTCTGTGGTGTACATACTTTCACTGTGACCAGATTCAAGCTACCAGCACAACAGCACTTGTGAAGTTGCCAAGAGATGAGCGCCAGCACTGATTACGTAGTTTTTCTGCTGTACCAGTATGACCAAATAAAGAACCTCAAAAGCATCGGTGCTAGTACAATGTCGTAAATGAATTGGGAAGCAATCAGTTTTGAGTGTTTTTTACCTTTATTTGTAATATAATTTATTTTATTTGTAAGGTCATATAATTTAATTTTTTACAATAGCTCTGTTTTAACAACTGGCTTTCAGAATTCCCAGTTGTCACAAGCACACACTGGCTCTAGCACACCACTGCTTGAGGACACGGGTCACCTTGCTATTCATTACAGTAAGCCTTACTTTAGGGCACATGAAGGCATTCAGCAAAACTATTACAGTCACTGAATGAATTAATGAGTAAATAAAGCCCTTCTGACTAGGACAATAAAAAAGGAGACTTCCATTTGGCAGACTCTTTGGAAGTGGTATTAATAAGCATTCCACATGAATCAATATTACAATTGAAAATTTGTTTATACCATAAATATCGGTGAGTACCTACCACCTGCCTGGCATTGTTCTAGGAGCTGAGGTGCAGGAGTGAACCCGACAGACAGGTGCCTGCCCTTGGGAGGCTTAAACCCAGTGGAACAGTAATCAATATTTCAGCAAGTTTCCCGTATCCTTCCTGCTATAATCTCCTCCTTCCTCCCCTCCTAATCAGAGAAGCTCTCCATCCCTCAGGTGGCAGCTCTCCTCCATTTAGGCTGTTAGTCCCCTTCTTTCTCCTCCCACAACACTCACCCACGCCTATTTGACTCCAGTCTGGAATAACCTGTGACCTCTTTCTTCTTCATTGTGTTTTTATTTTTCCTTTTCCAAACTTTCCAAGACATACTTCTTTGATTACCACGACTCTCTTTGGGAAAAGAAACTAATAATTATTGAACACAGTCTGTATACTAGGCATTTATATACCTTATTTCACTTAATTCTCACTATAGCTTAGATGATGTAGATATTATTATTCCTACTCTTAGACGGCAAACGGGAAATGTTTTTATCAGTAAATGTAGGATTTAAGGCCCGATCTGACTGCCTGCCAAGTTTACATTCTTTTCTTTATAGACTTCCTCTTAGCTCTCCTCTACAGTCAGGCCTTGCCCAAGAACAGGGGTACGTTCTGAGAAATGTACTGTTAGGCGATTTCGTCGTTGTGCGAACATCATAGAGTATATGAAACTGGCAGTCAGCCCTTGATAACTAAATAGCTAGTAACTAAAGTTTTTTTTTTTCCTTTTTTGCAATTCCTGATTATAGTTTTCAGTAGTTTCCCCACCCATGGTTAATTGTGCCGTTGAGGCAATATGCTATCTGACTCCCTCTAGGCTCCTACAGATACTATCTCCCTGGAGCCTGGGTCACCGTGGTAATGGTGTGTGAGCTGTTTTTCAGGAATTAGAACCCCTTGTCCACTTCAGGCCTGTTGAGACCACCAACCCATCAAGTGGGCCTGTGCAGATGTCTGACAAGCGACCTTTTGACATAAAGAGGCTAAAAATTCCACCCTCAGATCATGCTAATGCCACCATTTTGTGAACATGCACCCTGTGAAGAGGCGTGAAGTCTGACTACACTTGCGCAGATCATCAGTTACCTCACCTCTCCTCACTTCCAACCATCTATCTCCACGTTTCAGACCACCTTGCCCTCCTACCCCATAAATATTCTTGAGTCCCTATTTTGGGGGAAGCAAATTTGAGATTCATTCTCTTGCTTCCTCACTTGGCTGCCTTGTGATAGACCCTCTCTCTGCACAATCTCGTCGTCTCAGTGTTAGGCTTTCCCAGGAATGGGCAAAAACAAACCTGGGCTAGGCTACATGTACGTACACAAACTTAGATGGTATAGCCTACTACACACCTAGGCTATGTGGTAGTAATCTTATGAGACCTCTGTCATATGCAGTCCGTTGTCGACTGAAATGTCCTTACGCCACACGTGACTGTACAGTTTTACTTGATTATATGCATTTTCAAGTGTTCCAATAATCCTATATTAGTTTATTCTTTAAATTATAAGCTTTAAAAGTATAAGAGTATTGTTTCTGTATCACCTTGAACAATGGAAGTTTAACGAATTTGATTGACTGATTTTATTAAAATCTGTTTTATTTATTGCTTTGTTCACAAAAGTAATACGTGATCAACATCTAAAAATGAAAAACTTAGGGGCTGTCCCAGTGGTGTTGTGGTTAAGTTCACATGCTCCACTTCAGCGGCCTGGGGTTCTCAAGTTTGGATCTTGGTTGCGGACCTACACACTGCTCATCAAGCCATGCTGTGGCAGTGTCCCACATACAAAATAGATGAGGATTGGTACAGATGTTAGCTCAGTGACAATCTTCCTCACAAAAATAAATAAATAAATAAATATGAAAAACATAGACAACCCCACACACGAAAGTAAATCAGACATGATCCCACTACCCCAGGATATCCAATTATTACTATTTTGTTAGTTCCATGTTTTTTTCTCTATGTATAACCTTTGGAAATATAATTGGCTTATAATATACGTATCCTTTAATATTGTTTGTTAATCAATGAAATCATTTTCCCATGCCATTTAATATTCTTCTACAATGATGTCATCCTCTTATAATTTATTTATTTTTCTATTATTGTTTCTTAAAATTTCTTATGATAAATAATACTTGATGAATGTTCTTAGAAATATATTTGTGCACATCCTCCTAAAATAAATTCCTATATACTGAAATTGCAACTTTTTGTGACTTTGCGTGTTATCAAATTGGCTTCCTACAAAACTGTGCCACTTACCCTTCTATTAGCAGTGGATGGAGTGCCCATCATGCACACACTTGGCAGCATTTAATATTATGTCCATTGTTAATCAGTACCAGGCTGATAAATAGAAAGTAATTATTCTTCTATTTTATTATTTCTTGACTATCAGTGAGTTTGAACAACTTTTCATAAATTTAGCTACCTATGTTTTGCACAGTACTTATTTTTGTCTTTGGTCCACTTTTCTACTATGATGTCTTTTTTATTGATTGTAAGCTTTTTGTATATCAAGGCTTTAAATGTTTTCCCTTCTTGTGTTGTAAATGTTTTTTTTCTAGCTTCACTTTCTTTTTTTTAAAAAACTTTATTTTTAAATATAGATTCACAAGAAGTTGCAAAATATAGTACAGAGTTCCTGTGTACCCTTCATCAAACTTCCTGAATTGATGACGTCTTACATTAACTGTGCAGCACATTAGCAAAACCAAGAAACTGACATTGGTACAGTTAGACTACAAATTTCTATGGATTTTATTACTTTAAAACCTATTAATGGAGATTTTAAACATAAATTTTAAGCATTCATTCTTATTTTTTTGGAAAAAAACCTTTATACTTCTGGTTTCTGGTTCTGCATATAAGAGGCATGAAAGTTGCCACTCCAGCTTAACAAGTAAAAAGCTGAAGAGACTGAAAAATCAACAACTCTTTCTGAATCCATAAGAGAGAGGTGGACACAGGGCAAACCACTGTTCACAAAATTGGAGAGACAGGCGAATACGAAGAGGCAGGGCTTATGAAAGCACTCACAAGCAGAAACCACTGTGGGAACCAGTGCTGGGGTAGAAAAATCTGAACTGTACTTGCTGAATTGCTGGAGGCTTAGTGCAGACAAGTCCCCAAAGGGACTTAGTCAGAGAGGGACCCCAAAATATTGTGAGATTTCCCCCAGGAGCTCAACCAGATTCCCATAGTAAATATCAGAAGAAAATCCCCTTGGGCTTCCACAGGGAGAGGGAAAAGGAACCTTTTGAAACACCTCAGAGCACTCTTTTTTTAACAAGACCTGCCCTCAGGGGAAACAAGTCAACCAGAGCCTAGCTACTCAGGTATTATCAGAGCCTAATTGACCTGAGGTGAGGAAATACTGTACCCAACTCCAGCTCACTCTGGCCATCCCGTCCCACCTAAAGGGAGAGAAAAAACTGAGAATGGGGCTGGACCAGTGGTGTAACGGTTAGGTTCACGCACTCTGCTTCAGAGGCCTGGGATGCACGAGTTCAGATCCTGGGTGCGGACTTACATACCGCACATAAGGCCATGCTGTGGTGGCATCCCACTTACAAAATAGAGGAAGATTGGCACAGATGTTAGCTCAGGGCAATCTTCCTCACCAAAAAGAAACTCAAAAAACTGAAAATCACTTGTGAAGGTCACAGCCCAGAGGCATGGGCTCACTACAAGACTAAGCTCTAACCATAAGACAACAGAATGCTTTCCCTACCCTCTACACCTCATTGCTACTTTGCAAAAGGTCTATTTACAACAGTTCCTTTTACCTGATACATCATGTCCAGCTACCAAGAAAAAATTACAAGGCATACCGAAAGGCAAAAAATAAAATTTGAAGGGACAGGTCAAGCATTAGAACCAGACATGGCAGGGATGTTGCAATTGTCAGACAGAAAATTTAAAACAGTATGACTAATATGCTAAGGGTGCTAATAGATAAAGTAGACAGCATACAAGAACAGATGGGCAATGTAAGCAGAGAAATGGACATCCTAAGAAAGAACCAAAATGAAATACTAGAGATAAAAAACACTATAATAAAAATGAAGAATGCCTTTGATGGTCTTATTAGTAGACTGCACACAGCTGAAGAAAGAATCTCTGAGCTAGAGGATATATCAATAGAATCCTTGAAAACCAAAAAGCAGAGAACAATGACTGCAAAAAACAGAACAGAGTATCCAAGGACTATGGGGCAATTACAAAAACTGTAACATACATGTCATGGGACCACTAGAAAGAGAAGAAAGAGAGAAAGGAACAGAAGAAATATTTGAAACAATAATGATGGAGAATTTCCTCAAATTATTATTAGACACCAAACCACAAATCAAGGAAGCTCAAAGAACACTAAGCACGATAAATGCCCAAAATGCTACTTGTACTATATCATTTTCAAACTACAGAAAATCAAAGATAAAGAAAAAAGAAAGAAACCACAGGGATAAAAAATGTTACCTATAGAGGCACAAAGGTAAGAATTACATCTTCTTTCTTGAGGTTACCAGTAGCCCATTTTATTTACATACCATAATTTTACCAATTCCTTATAGTTGGATTATTGCTGGGGATTCTTGGGGAAACACTAAATGGGCTTGAAAAGTCTGGCGCCAACCATGCAAGGTATTTCTTCTTTTGGGAACAAATCTAATATTGTCGCGGGTCACTGAGCTCTTACACTAAGAAGTCTGCTTGTTTGCACTGTTGGAAAATGAGTCACTTCTGTGAATCTTTTGTTTAGAGCCTGTGTAGTTTATGGACCGTGTTCCTTTTTAAAATATATAAATAAATATTGTCAATAAATATTAATATATGGTATTTATGTCGTTAAGATTTGTTCAGTTATTTCCTTGGGATAAATTCCAAAAGTAGAATTTCCAACAAAGAGTATGCTCATTTATAGTCTTCTGGTACAGATTGCCAAAACACCCTATTTAAAAGCTGTAGCAACTCATATTCCCACCAGTGGAACATAAGAATGCTCATTTCCTACATCTTTACCAACACTGGGCATGGCCATTCTTTGTAACTTTTAAAGAATTAGATGTCTAATATGAAACAGATCATGTTGATTCCCTACTTGAAAATCTCCAAAGGTTCCCCATTGTCCATAGGAGCCATTCTCAAACTTTTTGGTATGAGGACTTCTTCATAGTCTTAAAACTTTAAGGGCCTTAAAGAGCTTTTGTTTATGTGGGTTACATTTATTAATATTTGCTGTGTTATAAGTTAGTATATATAAGATTTTTATAAGTTAGTGTAAACAAAAATTTAAATTTTATTCATTAAAAATAATAAATTCATTACATGTTAACATAAATAACATTTTTATAAAAGGTAACTATTTTCAAAATAAAACCCACTAGTGAGACATGTGACATTGGTTTACATTTTTTGTAAATCTCTTTAATGACTGACTAAAAGATGTTCTATTATAGGAGAAGCTGAAGTCTCATATCTGTCCTGGCATTCAATTTATTGCAATATTGCACATCATGTAGCCTCCGGAAAACTCTGTACACTCATGACCAAATGAGAGTGAAAAAGTACGCAGTGTAGTTTTGGCTTCATGGACCCCCCTGGAAGGTTCTTAGAGACCTCAGGGGTCTCCAGACCACACTCTGAGAACCACGAAGTTGAAATGATAAATCCTAACTCCTTAGCATGCCATATGAGTCCTTTCTTGATTCAATCCTGAAACTTCCTCAATTATTCTCTCTGTTCTCATTCTTGTGGCCATACAGAATTCTAACTCCTTCCCAGACACTTTATGCATTTTTAGCTCTATATGCTTTTACATATGCTATTGTCTCTGCCAGGAACGTCTGTCCCTGGTGGCTATATTGGGATTTGAGTGAACTCGATAAATCATAACCCTCCCCAAGCTCTGAATAAACTGAGAGACAAAACAAAAAAGCAAGCAGAGAGAGAACCAAGCATCACCTTTATTACCAATAGCGCTGATTTTGAAGAATATAGCTGACTATATGGCAACAATGAGCCTCCTGATATCCACCCCCGAACTTGACAGACCCACCCACCCAGATACAGACAGCGCTGGACAACGGCAGGCCTTCCCATATAGAGTCCCCCTGCTCCATCCTTAAATTTGGAGAACGGAGAAAGGGCTCACTCCCAACAGGGCAGAGGAAGAATGACTTGAGCTACATACAGATCCCCAGTTCCTTATCTTATAGCCAACAATTAGGTAAATCACTCCATCTTCCCTAAAGAGGGCTGACTGAGGGAAGAAACTAGGAATAGTATGCTAGTGTGTTCTTTCGTATGAAAGGAAACAGGAGTAGGGACGAAGCTTATTTCCCACCCCACCTCCATGCACACACATCACATACAACATTCTCCACCTATAAAACTGCTAGTCATACTCAAACACTACCTATTGTATGAGGCTTTCTTTAACCTCCTGATATATTCTCCCCTCTCTATAGCACTTTGTACATATAAATAAATTTAATAAGTGATATTAAGACTTTTACATGCAAGGGACAAAGAATACAAATAAGGCAGTCTTTCTGCCTTCAAAAACTTGGCGGGGGGCTGGCCCGGTGGCGCTGTGCTTAAGTTCGCACGTTCTGCTTCCTCAGCCCAGCGTTCATTGGTTTGGATCCCGGGTGCAGACCTACATACCACTTGGCAGGCCATGCTGTGGCAGGTGTCCCACATATAAAGTAGAGGAAGATGGGCACGGATGTGAGCTCAGAGCCAGTCTTCCTCAGCAAAAAGAGGAGGATTGGCAGTGGATGTTAGCTCAGGGCTAATCTTCCTCAAAAACAAAACAAAACAAAACAAAACTTGGGGAAATGAGATCTATGACAGCATCTCTGCTATAGCTCTCAGATTTCTATCCTCTACATTTATTCTGCCAACAAATTTGGAGACATTAGGCACACAGGCACCCTTTTTCTATGAAATCATTTACACATGTGGTTGCACCATCTGAACTCTGTCCACATCATTTGACCCTCATGAATCTGCACTCGACTTTGATGATGCCTCTGAAATCTTTCCAAACCTCTCTCATTTCCTATCAAGGTCCAGCCAGACCAGTGCCACGGTAATTATCCCCCAAAGCTAACAATTCATTTTTCATCCTTCCCATTTCCCTCATAATTTTATACGTGGGTGGATGCCTTTGTGTGTTTGTTTTGTATTTATGGCTATAATACTAAACCATAATAAGCCATACCACATACTAAGAAACATATAGTAACACAGCTCATTATATCAGGCTTTGGAAATAACATGGGCCAAATCCCAGATCCTAAGACCCAGCAGTAGATATAATAAAAGGCTGATATAATACGTTTAACCTATATGGAGGGCACTGTTTCTGTCCCTGAACAGCTTGTTATAGAGATTCCACTTCATTGCTATTTCTCCTCATCTCCATGGCAGCCTACAGACTGCTTGAGAGCATGATCTTGGCTAGGTGGCTAAATGACCTTTGGGGGTCTGTTTTTACTCCCTGAAATTCTATGATTCTGGTGAGTTTTCTTTTTTGGAAGTATGGCACAAAGGCTTCATTTTACCAAAGTGCCTGGCATGTAGACTGTCACAGTAGTTAGCACAGATGCTGGAGTCAAGAGTAACTGGCCTCAAATCCCAGCTATATGTACGACCTTAAAACCAATCACTTCACTTCTCTATGCCTCCATCAATTCATCTGTAAAACGACGATGATATCATACGTATCTCATAGGCACGTTGGGAGGAATAGTTAATACATATAAAGAATTTAGAACAGTGCCTACCACATACTAAGTGTACAATAAACTATCAATTACTAGTTAGTACCAGCAAATATGTGTTCAAGAATTCTACAATTTCATGAATTCCCAGCAACTTAAAATATACATTTAATAGGCACTCAGGGAACACTGGAGACTGATTTTGGGTCTGAATTTTATACTTATCCAAATCCTTTTAAATACCTTGTCTCATTAAAAAGAAATGATTTTTAAATTAGAAAGGCAGTCTTTTTTGAAAACTAATTCTCAGCATATATCCCAGGCATATACATATTGAATCTACCAATGAAATCCTATTATAAGACCATGTTTGCATAATTCTATTGTAGTCAAATATTCATATCCATTTTTTAGAGCTCGAATCAAGCATTTATACAACTGTAATATCTCTCTTTTGCAAAATCTTGCTGTAGGTGTGTCAAACGTTTTCATCAGTCCACCACGTACAGACACTGACTGCAATTTAAAAGACATAATCAAAGAATGTATTAAGTAATTCCATAAAGCTTGGAAAGCGAAGCTAACTTTCAACCACGGAAAGATTAAGCAGTGGGTAAATTTGGCACATTTGCTCTTAAGTCATTTTAAAAGCATTAAAACATATTTCAAAGATTTGAAACATGCAGTTATATTTGCTGCCACTCAAAACATGAAATAAACATCACTTAAAAAAGATACGTGTTTTTATCTATCAAAACAAACAACTTAATGAATAAAAATTGTTTTCCCAAACCAGTTTTCATACATTTGCAACTCATCCAGCAAGTTTAAGTCTGAAATTATAGAAAGCATTGGTGAAATGTACCGCTGTCCCCCCAAAACAAAAATGTATCAGACTCAAGCTGCGGTTACTCTATGAAAAGCTCTACAAATCTGTGTCATGCATTTACTTTGGAATTCCATTGACTAACAAAGCTGTACCTTTGTCTACCTGGACGACACCGATTGTTCATGCTTATTTTATGGCTAGGTCTCATTTTATAATCATACCTTCCCTATATTTATCCACAGTGGTAATTATCTTTCAAGTTAATTTAACAAATAAATCTGGAACGCCTACTCTCTGTAAGGTACTTGGCTTGGGTATTGTAAGGGGTTTAAAGCTGGTTACAACAGGCTTACCTCTCAGAGTTCCCACTCAGGGTGAGCGAAAGGCAATGGAAAGAAACTGAATACAGGACTATCGGCTCTCTGTCCCTGTCCCTTTACAAGTTCCAAGCCTAGTGAGTCATCGTGACGAAAGGACAATACACAGGCCAACCAGACCTCTGTGGTAGATCCCTCCTGCTTTTTTTGTTTGCCACCAGCACCAATTTCTTATTCTGCGATCTCCTAGTTTAAAATCTGGATCCTATACCCACCCCAGGCTGGCGTGTTTGTTGGCAGACACATTTAGAGCCTCTTTGCTGACTCAGCTCTCTCTCCTCTCTTGAGTCCAGCCTTGTAAAGTTCCAGGTAACAGATCTGTCTGCCAGTTCTGCTTTGTAAGACTGACAAGAGTTAGCCTGGATCCCTCCCCATCCCTTGCTTCCTCCCCACATTCCCCCGCAACCTGCCTGCCGTATAAGGGGGGGTCAAAAAAACCCACAAGGCACTAATTTTATTATAAGAATGATTCAAAGAATGATAGAAAACAGTCATTACAGTAAGTCAAAAGAGAGAGAAACGGTTTGATTTTGAATCTTCTTTTCTGATGCTGCTTACTGATGGGCTTAAATGATGCTCAGTGGGAGGAACTGGAGCAGAAGCAGCATATTTATACTCATACACAGATTAGACTTGGTATTACCAACAGGCGGTAGGGCATTTTTACACGCGTGATTTTCCACCTTTTTTTGTAGCGTCCTCACGGTGAAAGAGAGAGTAACGGGAACTTTTTGAACAGCTTCTATATGCCAGACACTTTCCAAGTTCAGTTGTATTTTTTATTCCCCTCCACATTCCAATGGATAAGATGTTTTATCTGAGGGTGAGATACTGAATAATGCCGGATGCCTCAGGCACTACAGCTTCAACCCCCCATTTCTTAGTACTTTCAGTTTTAGAATTGCTGTTGCTTTCACTACCCCTTTCAAAGTGAGTCAGAATTTATATTCATCCCGAACACAATTAACAATTCTTCCTATTCAAATATAACATTTATACAAATTCCAACTCCTTGGCCTCAGATAAAGACATCAGACCAAAGTAGGTGGCACACCCTAGAAAGACAGACCCAGAACTTGTAGGGATCCATAGGGATAGGGTGCATGGACTGGCAGCATGAGCTTCCCATGTTTGGCATCAGTATGGCATCAAAGAGAAGCAGGGAGGTAGAGCTACCAGAAAAATCATACAGCAAGCCCATATTGGCAGGAAGCAGCCTGTTGTCGAGGCAGGGCCAGAGGCCAGGACTGCACTGTGAGCCTAGAACGTGGACATGGCATCTCTCCCACCCAAACCTCCTGCCAGTAGCTAGTCCAGAAAAAACTCTCATCGCATTAAAAAATGAGCATCTATGCAAAGCTAGTGGTTAAGTTCAGTGCACTCTACTTCAGTGGAACATCCAAAATATAGGAAGACTGGCACAGATGTTAGCTCAGGGTTAATCTTCCTCAAGCAAAACAAAGAGGAAAGCTTGGCAGTAGATGTCAGCAGAAAAAAAGGAAGGCAAAGAATATTCACCATAGAGCAGACAAAAATTTGGACCAAACATATTGCCATAAACTTACAAAAAAGACCTAAACACAGCTACCATACCTATAAAGCAAGAGCTCATATCAAATATACAAGAGCTCAGGGAAGATACTGCAAGACAACAGGAAATGAAATAGGATTAAGCAGAGCCCAGGAAACAAACATTTCAGTGGCAGCAACCAGATTCTGCTAAAAACATGGAAAGAAACAAAGATGTCAGGAAGAGAAAAAAGCATATAATTCAATGAAGTAGAAAAAAAGAATTCAAAAGAATTAGACAAAAATAATTGCTAGACAGGACAGAAAAAGGACCTTAACTTATGCAGTAAGTGGTATCCTGAAGACGATGTAAAAAATAATAACGTAGGGAAAAAGTTAAAGATATACTTCAAAGCAAGTTTCCAGAACTATAACTCATGATTATTCTATAGACTGAGAGGGCAAACTGAACTCCAGGAAAAATTGACCCAAAACATTCAACTCTGAATAATGTTACAGTAATTAACAGAATTGAAAGAAAAAAGCTGTTGTGCATCGAGACAAAAAATGTAAATCAGAACACTACTTTCCACAGTAATGTTCAACATTAGAAAACACTGGAGCAATGGCACAAAGTCCTCAGGAAATAAAGTACATGAGCCAAGAATTGTACACAGCCAAATAGTCATTAAAGTGTAATAAAAATGAACATTCTTCAAACTTGCAAAAACTCAGGGGATATACTCCAAGCACTTCCTGAAGAAATGACTACAGGCCAAATTTTGAAAAGCCAAGAGTTAAATGGAGTCTTGGTCCTAAGTATTGACTTCATTAACTGTAGAACTAAAACTAAAATGATTGTGGAGATTATGGTCACAGAACAGAATTTAACTGTTATAAACTCTAATGATGTAGAAATACTACAGCAAAGGTTGGGAGGGGAGGAGGAGAGATGGTGGGTAGTAATGTCAATATGCTGATTTTCTCATCTGGTGGAGCAGAGGATAGAAAGACTGCTGATGCTGATAAATCATGTAATGGAGCAAAAGTACATTTCAGTCTAAAGAACATGATATGAAAAATTATATAATCACCAAGAATCAGGTGAGTTTGGGAGGAAGATGAGGGGGAGGAAGTAAAAAAAAATTAATTTTACCGTGACTCATGGTAGGAAGTCAACAGACAGCTGTCCAGAGATATAGAAGTTTAAATATTTTGGGGAAAGGGCACTGTCATATTGCTGGTGACAGTGAGCGTAAGAAGGACTTCATAGGACTTCTCTTGACCTGTTGTATGGGACCCAGGGGTGACTGAAGAGTTCAGCCTTAGAGACTGACTGGAAGTGGAAATACTGTTGAGGGGCAATGAGTCCTTTCCTACCACAAAATATGAACCATCTCTCCAGCACCACCTTGTTATATCGTAGTTGACAGCTATCATGATTAGTGACCATCCAACATTGCTTGAATACTATGTGCCACTTCCCTGAAAAAGGCCAAATTTGCTTTCCCAGCTTCTTTTACAGCTAGAGTACGGGCATGTGACCAAGGCTCCAGCAATCAGACATAACCTCACAGGAGTCTGTCACCCAAGACAGCAACAAGACCAATCCATCTTTGGCCACTGAGATAAATGTGGGCTCCAGCTTTCAGGGGCAACAAAGACAGAGGTATCAAGTGCCCAGAGCTGGCAGAAGTGAGTCTTCACTGGAGCAGTTCTAGAAAGGGGTTTGGGCTTTATTCCTACCTGGCTGCCTCTAAGCCTGATGATCTGGCCTTCCTAGATATTCTGTAAGATACTCAATATGCTCTAAAAATACATTTCTTTTCTGCTTAAACTAGTTGGAGGGGAGTTCTGTTATATGCAACTAAGAACCATGGCTAATGATATATATTACCGGCAGAACACACACTTAAAAAGCAAAAAATAAATGTAAGACATCCTTTAGTGCTGAAAAGACCAAGGACCTAATGTTCTCATTAGATCCCAGTCTGGAGATCACTTACATAGTAGTTTCAAACTAAGACGTCAAGTATCTGTGAAACGTCCCTTCTCTAGAACGTTTTCTCTATTTCAAATATAAGTTAAAGAGATGGGCTCTTTAACAATGGGTCTTGGTTTTAAGGGCAATAATACCAGGATCACTAAAAGTGAAGGCATTCCGAATAGGTAAAATAAAAAACAGCTGAATCTGGCTATCTTGGCTTGCTGAAATCCTTTGGAAGATTTTGTGGCTAACGATTACAAACTCATCTAAAATATTTAGTCTACGCTCCAGAGCCTGCTTTTAAGCCCAAAGTGTAATCAAGTTCACCGCCTACTGTGGAAGGATTAAGAGATAATGTCATTTCCATTGTTCCCTCTGTTGTTCTTGACTATGAAAAGCAACAAAATATGCACATTTATCCTGGAGTTTCATGATGAGTAAATGCTGCAGCTGGTGGACTTTACGAAGGAAAGGACACATTTACTTCGGAATCTGGGTATTGAGTACAAGGCTTTCTAGTCCAGAGGTTCTCAAACTTTGGTTCCTGGATCATATCATTACCACCACCTGCGAACTTCTTGGAAATGCAAATTCTCAAGCTTCATAGCTGATTTACTGAACTGGAAACTCTCGCAGTGAGGCCCAGAATTCTGTATATTATAAACTCTCTAGGCACTTCTGATGTATACTAAAGTTTGAGAACCACGTTCTTTGGCAGCACAACTAAACTACTCCAATCCAAGGAGAATCTACTTCTGAAAAGGAAACAGCAAACATACCTTCCTAATAACACATTTGAGAGCATTAAAGTTTTTCACTAGAACTAACCTAACTTCACATGTGGCATAAACTCCTTTGTTCTTCTACAGAGGAGATACAGCATTCTTTGTTACTAACATCTAATATAGAAGTAACTTTTCCTGGGACCATTAGACATCAAGTACCCTTCAACCTTCTTCTTGGGCTAAATAATGCCAGTTCCTTTTATCTTTACTTATAAAGACTTTTTTAAACTCTTCATCACCCTTGTCAAGCTCCAGAATAAAATATAATCTCATTTTACTGTTCAAATGAATTAAAACACATCTCCTATCATTGAACCCTAGATACTAATGCCACAAAACCCAAATAATAAGGTTTCTTATATATAATGTTTCTTACATTCTAACTGCTTTACAGTACAAAATGTACTTCTAAAAATAAAAAATCAAACTTTAGGTCTGTCCTTTCTAGATATCTTGATTCCTCCTCCTCACCCCATTCTTCCCCAAAAAAGTTTTAGTTCATCATAAGGTCACTAAGTATTTCACATATATTGCATTAAACATTCTGATCCTCATTTGCCTTATTAAACAAGAATTGACCAGATGGATATTCCTCTAACTCTCTCTCCTGAGCAGGTTTTAGTTAATTAAAAATGATTATTTTTACTACATATTTTATATATCAGCCAGATGTTACCTGTGGTCATTTCTGGAAAGGATCATTTGGTGGGGGTTATAAAATATATATTTCCCTTTGGGAGGCAAGACTCTTGAGCACAATCAGGAAAACACATGTAGAAATTGATTTCACCTCATACCTTTTTCCTAGTGTCAAATGGGCATAATGTTTCATTTCCTTTGAAAGTCTGATCATTCAAATTCCTTCTTCTTCTGTCTCTGCTCTCTGGCCTTGTTGATGTTGTGTCAAAATGACGATCAAATTGATGGAAGAAAAATTAATGGTGGTTTCCCTCTGTACTAGAAGTGTAAGTTGAATTTTCCAAAGAAACTGATTTGGTTTCTTTAATTGGGTTTAAGACATATGTGCACGACACAGCAAACTGTTCTGCTCAATCAGGACAGAAACTCTCTATAGTGTCACTGTGAGGATACACTTCAGGTAGATATTTGTAACAGTTCCTGCTTTTGCACAGGTCTCCTTAGAAGCTATATTTCACGCAAATTAATTTGCCAAAGTTTCCTATTAGCGCTGGAATAATCCAGGATGAGGCAAAGAAACTGCAATTATGAAATTGTTTTGCGACTACACTAGTCATTTTCTCTCCATTTGTAGACCAACCAGAATCCAAACAAGCCCCTCTTCTTTTTTTCTTAAACAACAACAAAGCAAATTCAACTTTCTTTTTTAAAAAAACATTCAGATTCTTGAGGTCACCCAAAATTCTGAAAGTCTAACAGATGAAATGAACCACTCTCACTTAAGCTAGATTTAGATGGTTGGTCTTCTCCAAACCACCATTTAGAAGATTCCAAGAGGCAAACGTGAGTCTTTTGAAAGTGTGAAGGTCACATGCTGACAAACGTAATATTAGGTATGGCAGGATGTATAAACAAGTAAGACAATTTCAATTCCAGAGCCCTGGCTTCGTCTCGTAAACTATTTCATGGCATCATGTGGATCTCGGTTCTGGGCTCAACCACGTGACCCTGCATATGCAATTTGCCCACTTTGAGTTTTTCTCATGCAAATAATGATGGGTAGAACTAGATATTCCCTAAAGTCTCTCTAAGTCCCTAAATTATATGATTGATTGCATAAAAATAAATTTAAGGCCTACTATGCTTTATTGAAAAATTGTGACAATTTGGGAAGGTTTGCTTTTATTAGAAGCTTTAAGCACAGAATACAGCAAGTCATTTTCTGATTGTATAAAGCATCTGTTCCCTATGTTCTGAAGTACACAAATCTGCTTGTAGTAAATCAGAGTCACCTCAGAAATGACCTCTTCCTCTTATGTTTTCATAGCAATCAACATTTACTAGGGTCTTCCTATTAAAGTCATCTGTGTTACATCTGATTTCAAGAGCCAGGTAAGGGCAGGCATTCCTGATGAAAAGCCCAGATAGTCCTTGGAATTAATTGTCCCCCAAAATATAAGATTACTTACCTTTAGATCAGGCCATGCTCATCAGCCTCTAATAGGTTTAAGGGACTCACCAGTCTTAATTTCCTATGTGAATCTATAATTGTCTACAGAGGTCAATTTCAGTGGATGCCTCATATAAATTAGAATTGAAGATAATGATGCCTGTTTACTTGATCAACTGAAATGACCAGCTAGGTTTAATAGGAGGAAAACAGAAACCCCTGTGAAATTGGAATAGCTTCAAAGGTGAAAGAATGTAATTATTTTTCTGCAAAGTTTCCTCTCCAAAGGTGACTGGCCATTGTGCTGGTGGGCACCTAGGCCAGCATGTTAGGAAGGAAGATACGGGATTCAGAGCCACTGACTGTATCCAAAGGCAGAAGTCAAGAGCCGGCCTTCTGCTCAGGCATTTGGGGAAAGCAGGGTTTCTTTTCCATTCTTATTTTAGTCATTTCATTTACAGTTAGAGAGGCACTTCGGGGGACTTGCCTAATTGACTCCCGAGAGGCAAATTCTAATTTAGATTGCTACAAAAGTGTTTTCTCTTTATGGCCATAAAACATTTTCTTGGATTTGTTGTAATTACCCTTAGGGTAATATAATTTTAGGTCTTTAAGAACCTTGATATCACTTGCCCCAACCTCTTTATTTTACAGATGAAGGAACTGAGGTCCACAAATGTGAAGTGACTGGACCAAGGTCACAAAGCTAGAAAGAGAGAGAGCCTGGGCTAGAATTCAGTGGATGAGAAGATGAAACCAAAACTGACTCCTAGTCGGGGGATTTTCTGCTTATAAGTAGCTGGAATCTTGTTCAGGGAGGAAAAGACTTTCTCTATGAAAATCACCATTTAAGGAAATTTGGGTTCTATAATGTGGTAGAGGTGCTAGCAAACAAAAAAGGGGGAGGCGGGCAGGCCCAGGGCATAGTGCTTAAGTTCACCTGCTCTGATTCAGCAGCCTGGGGTTTACGAGTTCAGATCCCAGGCACAGACCTACTACCACTCATCAAGCCACACTGTGGTGGGGCCCCACACAAAATAGAAGAAGATTGGCACAGATGTTAGCTCAGTAACAATCTTCCTTAAACAAAAAGAGGAAACCTGGCAACAGATGTTAGCCCAGGGCCAATCTCCCTCACAAAAAAAAATAAATAAGTAATTTCAAAAAGAGAGGAGGTGGGGGGTTGGGAAAGAGAGAGGGTAAGGGAACCAGTAGACCTCAAAGCACATTATTTTTCTCTGGAGCCGACAGGGAGGTCTGGTTACGTGTCTGTTATGTCCTGAGAGAGGGACAGTTATCCACGGGGATTGACTGCACTGCCTGCCTGGGCTTGATTCTTGACTCTGCTAATTTTGAGCTCTGTGACTTTTGGCAAGTTGCCTAAGCTTTCTGTGCCTCAGTTCCTCATCTGTAGAAAAGGAGGCTAATATCAGTACTTTCTGTTGTATGGGTCAAAAACCACACTTACTTACCTACTCTTACAGGAATTAAATAAGGATTAAGTAAATTCCTATCAGTAAAGAGTGTAGCACATGTTAAGTGCTCTATTAGTGCTTGCTCTTTTTCTCCTATTCACTCGATCAGAAAATCTTAAAAGTTTCAGAATATATACATCAGTTGTATTCATTAATAATGTACTGAGGTGTTTTATCTGAGATAAATACCCAAGGACTCTGAGATAGAGTCAGAAAGTCATTGATAAAACTTCATTATATGTTTAATGGATTAATTTTTCAATATGTATTGTTACAATTTAAAGTTTCCCTTTTTAAAATAAACAACTACAGGGATTTCTTAATTAAAAAATTCTATGATATCCATAGCTTTATATAACAACAGAAATTTCATTAGCAAAACGATTAATAAAGGAGCATATCTGTTGCAAAAATTAAAGACGGATTTTCACAGCAGAAATTAGTGCTGAGTCAGTGACTCTTGAAGTTTAGTCACAGTACAGCCAGCAGATCAGGATGCTATATTTTCTTTTGCTAGAGCACATTTCTTGGGCAGTTTAACATTTCTTTTTTCCATTAGAATTTAACATGGTCAAAGCTATCATTAACATTTTACTCAGAGTTTTTAAGAGAAAAGCTTCACAAAATTAATAGTTCAGATCTTCTAGGAACTAAGACCATTACAAACACGCCTGAAATGAGTACCATGTGTAGACAAGCTGGGTTTTTTTCTTTAATTCTTTGAATTAAATTCAATGGAAATTTCAAGGGAAAAAAGTCAGTTGCCTATTCCCTCATTTTTTAATTAAATAATTTTGGCAATTATGCAGAAAAATAATTTTTAAACTTCGTAAAAAACTTTTCTGGAATTCGTCGCTGATTTAAGACATTGGAAGATCATGATAAGCTGCATATCTTCCAGTCACGTGATGGTAAATCTGGGGAGAAAATAGTTTAGCTAATTAATAATTACTGTATTATTATATGCATCAATTAATAATTGTACTATACATAATTAATCATTTTAATTAACATTTCATTATAAAGCCCCACTATCATGTGCTTCAACAGAATCTGCATCCAACCTACTTCAGTTGGAGGTTTGCTTGGAAGAAGGCAGAGGTTTGGGTATGAAGGGGTAAATGAGATGAGTTTCACCTCTAGTTCTCATAGCCCAATGGGTGACTTTTCATTTCCTTCTCAAAAATACTTGTCAATTTGTTCCAATGGGTTATGACTCACCTGCCTCTCGATGTCCGAAAGGAGAGTGCTGGCACCTATTCGAAAGAGTTCTGGCTTCAGCCACTCATCTCCTAGCTCCTCCTTTATGAGAGAGAGCCAAGCAAGGGCATCCTTTGCACTGCGGATGCCTCCTGCTGGTTTGAAGCCTATCTAAAAGGGAAGATGGGAAAGAGAACAATGTTTATTGTTATTAGATTGCTTTAAAAAATGGTACTGCAATAATATAAGGTCTCGATTCTTTCTCTCTCCCTTTTTTAAAGTCTATTTCATTTCACCCAGCAAAGGAGCTTAGATCACTGACTCATGCCCATTCACACCACAAAATGACTTTTTCAAGATTAATGGGAAGAATGTTGCTGCTTCTGAAGAGACACTAATGAGAGTTAATAACCCTCATTAACATTTCACTTATTGGAAAGTCATAAACCTCAACCACCTAGAGTACAGTTGTGAACCTGGGATAAACAAGAGAGGTGTCAATAAACAGGAAAACAGATATCACAAAAGCTCATTCGTTCTACATTTCTACAAGTAAGCCTGTATAGTCACCTTTCAGCCTCCATCTTGAGGGGGAAACAGACAGATACGCATATATAAAAGAAGAAGAGAAGAGGTGAGGCCACGGGAACCAAACTGGCAGCAATCAACAAGGGGAGCTGACAGTTGTTTTAATCAACTAAACTGCAGGAACCTTTTTTCTAAGTTGTAAGTAGACAGAGTTATATAAAGCAGCCAGCCCAGTTAAGCACAGTAGAAAAAGACAGTGTAGGGGCTCTTCACACTTCAGTAGTCTTTGAAGGTGACCATAAAATAGCACATTTCAGCCAATATCTGATGTTTACAAATGATGTCCCTGGCTCCATCAGAAAAGGATAAACGTGTTCTATATACAGTAAAACCTGCTTATCTGGATTTACTTGTCTCAGGAACTTGTCTAGCCAGTAGAGGGGAGATTTTACGGATGGGAGCAATGAAAAAAACACCTCACAGCCCAAGTACTAAAGCTCACATCTCTGACGCTCAGAGCTGTTGGTTTGATCGGTGGCACGAGCAGGGGAGGACTGCTAACAGAATACTAGAGAAGGGAGACAATATATGAATGGCCCCATTATCAACCCAAGCTAGAAGTCTCATACTTCACTTTGACACTGCCATTTTCCTCACCACACCACACCCAATCAATCAACAGTCAAGATCTACCAAGTCTACCATCTTAACTTCCATAGCTTCCAGTAGGCATACTTTCCTCTCTACTCTCACTTCTACTGTTTTAATTTAGACCTTCATCAATGCTCACATGGAATATCAGTAAGTCTCCTGTTTTCCCCTGCCTCAAGCACACAATGTCACGCAGCTAAGCAGCAGCCTGAGATTCTAACCCTATCTGCCTATCACCCTGGAGCCCAAGTGAGTCTGTAAGAGTGACGAGAGGTGGAGGGAACGGGGGAGATAAGCAGGATGAGGTTATTTATTAAGAAGAGGTAAAAAAAAAAAAATCAATTAGCTAATATTAGCATCAATGTTAATCATAGGAACATTTCCGTCAATTAGGCAACGCCGCCAATAGATTTTTCTATATAGTTCAGTTATGTCAGCAAGTTTGGCAATGTTGCTAAAGAGAGGTTCCAGCATAAGTTCATCCTATATTTTTTTTAAGGGAGACAATATGGAAAACATAAATCTGCAATGAAATCAGTTATGAAGTATTAAACCTCTGTTGCTCAGGAGTGACACTAATCATGGTCTGAAAGGCGGCCCATCACATTTTAAAACACCCCTTAAATCAATGATGTAGAAACTTTACAGCCTAATCCCAGGCAACTTGTCAACAACCTGAAAGGAAGCATCTGATTTGCAGATACATCCACAGATCTTCACTATAGTGGTTACACGAATACGACTTGACCTGTACCTGTCTGCTTCCTAATAAAACTGGGATGAACTTTGTTGAAGGGGTCAATACAATTAAAAAGAAAGTATTGAAAGACAGCAAAGTGATCCTCCCTCTGTACTATGGTCTGGAACATGGAGCACTTATAACCTCTAACGAAATTGTTTGCTTGTCGTCTAAGGGCTCTCCTGGGAAGGGACTTGCTCCTTTTTCTATCCGTAGCATTTAACATATGTTAACATGGCGCATAGTTAATGACTTAATAAATGTTTGTTGATAACAAAACAGGACTGGGTCCCCAGTGGCGAGTTTTAACGCTGACTATGGAGCTTATGAAACATAGATTCCTGAGGTCTACCCCTGATCCAGAACGCCAGGGATGAGGGCCCAGGCATCTATAGGTATAAAAAGCTTCATATCTATTTGGATGTTCTTTGGCCAAGAATAAGAACCACTGGTCTAGTGAATGGTGGTGGTCTCACTTGGGGGGCCCAAAGATGGAGTTCTCATTTTTATAGCTTTTCTTAAAAAATTTTTTATTTGAATCACTGCAGAAAGTCTACCAAGTAAAGGTTACTCAAGTTGGGTCAACTTTAACATGTAGGTCACCGTGGATACTAATCCTATTTGTACTTTTTAAAGATATGAAGTTATCTTGAAGGAGAAAATTCTGGAAGGAGTTCATTTCCTCTCAAACCCAGTACATTTATAAACTGAAGCGACAGTCACATATAAAGTCATCACATCCAGTTGGCAAACGATTAAAGGGCTTTTTTGGGGTTCTATGCAGCAGCCATTGAGATTGGTTTTAAAAGATGCCTTCTGAGGAAGGGAAAGTCTCATTTAAGAAAAGAAATTACCTTTCTCTACAATGATGTAAAAAAAAAAAATCCTTTGAGATAGTTTGTAGCTAAACAAGCAACTTGAAGTAAAAAGGAAAATCCAAACTCATTTTAAAAAACACCTCACATGCATTTTTCCTTTTAACTTCGTATGTTTCAAAAAAAATATATATATATATGTATTATTTTTCGAAAAGCTGACAAAAGCTAGCATATACCCTCCTCAGCTTAACGGTCTTGCAAAGAGCACATCCAACTGCCATAAAACGCAAAAATGGATATTTAATTCAAGAGCTATATAACGTCTAGCTACCTTTTCCCTGCTGTTTCACAGCATTTCATTATTTTGTTTAATAAGTTCATCTCCTCGAGAATTTTCTCTTCACCTCATATTATTAAAAGTAATAAGTTTTTCTGGACCGGGGGTTTCCCAACAGAAAAACCAATTTATGTGTGTCCTTCAATAATGACAGGAAAAGATTATTTCCCATTATATTGCATACTTTCATATCACCACCACAGCTTATCATTCAATAAATGTTACTCTGCAATTCTTTCCATTCCTCAAGGAAGTTTAATTTCTGCATTAACCTGTTTTCGCTGGCCAACGCCTTACCAGAAAGTCTCTGTGTTGCAGCAGAATTAGTTCGTTAAAAGAACCCATTTAGGAATCCCTTGTCAGTGATAAAATTGTCTTCGGTTAATAAAGGGACATAAAGTGAGTTTACATCTTGATCACACATACCTGCTCCCACACTCACCCTCACTTCCTGTTAATGGCACATTTTTCTTGTGAATGTGTTCTTTTGTAAGGAAAGGTAAATTAAACATTTATCTTAATAAAGGTAACTCATTCACACCTTTTGCATGTTAAGACAGTTATCGGGGCTGTAACTATTATTATAAATAACACAATCTTTACTCCGAAGAAAGATTTGCTGGCAATAATATACCTTGTTTCCAGTTTTCCAGAAGAAATCTCTAATGGCCCGTAGCATTACTATAGCTACGGGGAAGGTGGCATTTACTGTTTCTTTTCCAGTAGAGGTCTTAATAAAATCTGATCCTAAAACAAAAGGAAGAAAAACTCCATGTTAATTAAAAAACTTATTTTTTACACTTGTGAGTCAGTGGCAGAAATGAGTCACGTAAATTTTTTTCCTGAGGAACACAACTTTATTGTTTCACTAATTATTTGAAAAACTAAAAACAAAATCTCTTTTTAAAATAATTCTCTCCATATGATTTGTCCCCTTTATTATAAGATGAATTAAATTAAGGACCAAATGGATTCTCACTGACCCCAGGGACTCTTGCCTCTATATTTCCATATCTCCAATTAAAATTGAGTTGGTTTATTTAATGAATAACTGAGAGGAATAAAAACCATTTTATTCCCTGTGTCTAATATCCTATATCACGATGCTTTAATACAAAACTGGAGGGCCTACTTGTTTTCCCCTCATTTTCTTATGCTTCAGAGAAAGTACACGGTACAGCCTTGACAACACAAGAAGAATCACCATTAGCTGATTTCTACTGCGTGTTCATTAATGAAGGCGCTATTAAGATTTTCACGAAAGACACCACGCTATTTCATAACTTGCAAATATTTTCAACAACTTCCTGTCTCTCAAATGTATCTTAAACCTAGTTTAACAGAATAGCACAAGGATACAAAGAAATTATAATAGTTAAGATTCACTGTGCACTAGGCACTCTTCCAGGGGCTTTACAAATGTTAACTCAGTCAATTCTCATAATAACCGCGCAAGTTAAGTATTAACATGATCCTCATCTTTAAAGAGGAAACTGAGGCACAGAAAAGTTAAGTAACTTGCTTGAGGCCACAGAGTTAGTAAGTAGGGGAGGCAGAATTCTAACCAAAGCAATGCAGCTTAAACAATACTCTACAGTGTCTCCAAGAAACTTACCTAGGATCACATAGTCAAGATAGCCAAACAAAGACTCCACTTTTCATGTGGTTACCTATCCCCAAAAATCCTCAAAGTGTGGACCCCAGACCAGCAGCATGGGCACCACCAGGCAGCCTGTTAAAAATGCAGACTCTGAGGCCCTACTCTAGACCAACTGAATTTGAATCTGAATATAAACCAGGTTCCTAGGTGATTCCTGTCCAAAGTCACAGCCCTAGCCCACTGAATCTTCGAACCACCCTTAAGGCTAATCTCAGAGATTCTCTCAAGGTCCATCAAAAAAGTGGGCAATAGAAGTGGTCAAAACTTTCTCCTCTAGTTTCAACTGGAAAAGATATTTCCATGACTATTCTCTGGGTCAAGATTCAAATCAATAGACCTTTAGTAAGCACACTGTGTGAAAGGCACAGTGGAAAATACATAAACAAATAATTCAAGTCCTTGCCCTCAAAACCATACAAATTCTAGGTGCAGGTGGAGATGAGCATAGATCCTGGGTTATCACTTGATGAGCTAGAAGTCAGGAGATCTGGTTTCCAGCTCTGGCTCTGATATTTACCTGGCAAATTCCATCTCCTAAACTTTCTCATTTGTACAATACATCTGAAAATTCTTAATTGCTTCACAGTGTTATACAGGAATCAAAAGAGACAATCTATGTGAAAGTACCTTGAAAACTCTCAAGTGTTATACAAATATAAACGGAGCAAGGACCTAGGTAGGGTTGCAATCTGTAAAAATACCATAGGAATTCTGATCCATCAGAACAGGTCATCAGAAGCCTTCTTTACTTTGGGTCTGTAGGTCCATTGGGAGAAATGGAGACTACCTGTCACACAAGCATTCACTCAACAAATATTTACTGAGAACTTACTATACACTAGACTCTGTTCTAGATGCTGGGAATAGACCACTAAACAAAACAAAGCGAGCAGATTTTCTAGAAGAGAAAGACAATAAACCAATAAATATATAATAAATGTCAGGGAGAGAGAAGTGCTATGAAGAGAAATAATGCAACGTAATGAGATAGAGAGGGGATGCAACGTAATGAGATAGAGAGTGGTGGAGCTGGGGAGAGGTAGCTATATTTAAACAGAGTCATCATAAAGGAACCTCTGATAAGTGAAATTCAGAGACTGAATGAAGAGAATCTGTGAAAAGCGCATCACAAGCAGGAAACAGAGAGTGCAAAAGCCCCGAGGTGGCCATGTGCTAAGTTGATGAATGAATGAATGAATTGAATGAATGGGACTACGAAGCCGATGCGTGGCCCCCACAACATCAGAAGAAAGACGATCAAACAGAAGAGCTTCAAGCCTTCAAATAGATGTAAGAAGGTGAGGGGAACATCCCAAAAGAATTCACAGTGAGACCAAGATGTGTTTTGTATTACATGACATTGTCTTTTGATTCATTAGAAGGCATTCGGGTACAACACTGGATATCATCTAAATTCTTTTAAGCATCTTGGAAGAGGAGATGATTAAGATAAAAGACAAAGACCACATCTGGAGGCCTAAACAAAAGGTATGGTCACTTAAAAATCATACCATCTAAAGTTAACCAAAAGAGCCAAACTCCCTTGGAAGAGTCCAGAGGCTGAGTAAGGGAGGAGACTCTCCTCCTAACGTATCTGGGAGGAGCAGCGCAGAGCACCTACCACAGTAGCCACAGTAGCCCGGGAGTAGTAACAGTGGCCTACAATTATCTGTCTGTCTAGCCCCCTTTCTTGACTATATTGTAAGCATGTTTCAGGCAGGTGCTCTATCTTGCTTACACACATCCCCAAAGCATGACACACATACGTGAGAAGCTCAAAGGAATTTTGGATGGGTGGATGGATTGCCACAGCTACAAAGGAAAAGCAAACTACAATATTTTCCACCTTTAACTGACTAATGGGGAAGGGAAGACAGTTTCAGGCTTCATTCCACGTCCAGTAACAAAACTGGGCAAGTGGCTCATAAGAAAATATTGTTCTATTTATTTTTAAATAAACTTTTAATTTTAGAATAGATTTAGCTCTACAGAAATATTGTGAAATAGTACAGTTTCCATATATATACCCCATACCCACTTTTCCTTTTACTAACAACTTCTATTAGTATGGCACATTGTTATAATTAATGAATTCATATTGATATGTTATTTTTAACCAAAATTCATACTTTATTTAGATTTCCTTAGTTTTACCCACAATCCAATCACATCCAGGATACAATATATTTATCATGTCTCCAAAGGCTCCTCTTAGCTGCGAGTGTTTCTTAGACTTTCTTCATTTTGATGACCTTAACAGTATTGAGGAGTACTGGTTAGGTATTTTGTAAAATTTCCCTCAGTTGGGACTTGTCTGATGCTTTTCACATGATTAAACAGGGGTTATAGGTTTTTAGGGAGGAAGACCATAGAGGTAAAATGCCATTTTCAGCACATCCTATCAAGGGTATATCCTATCAACACGACTTACCACTGTTGATGTTGACCTTGAGCACCTGGCAGAGGGAGTATCTGCCAGGTTTCTCCACTATGAAGTCACTCCCTTTTTCCTATTTTCCACTGTACTCTTTGCAAAGAAATCCTTATGTGTATCCCACACTTCAGGAATGGGTAGTCACAATCCATCTCTTTCGTGGGGGGGGGGGGGCAATAACTACATAAATTGTTTGGAGTTTTTTGCTTGGGAGATTTGTCTCTTCTCCATTTATTTACAATCATTTATTTATATCAGTACAGACTCAAAGATATTTATTTTATACTTGGGTTTATAAGCCAATATTACTTAATTTTGTTGCTTAAATGGTTCTAGCTTTGGCCATTGGGAACTCTTTCAATTCCTTCCTTATTCCTTTGACATACTCCAGGCCTAGAATAAGCCATTTCTCCAAAGAGCCCTCGTTCCTTTTAGTGGAGAACGGTATTAGAAATCAAGATCTTGGTGTTAGATGTACTCATTGCTACTGTAGGGGTCTTGCTTTTAGGCCCTCTCAGCTGACTGAGCAAGGAAATATATATGTATATACTAACCCATTATATACACATATCTATCAATAATTCCATGTGTAACTGTCTATATCTATATTAAACTAAACATGAGTTATAGTGATGTCTCCAACTCTGACCCATTACCATATAGATCATTCTAGCCTCACCCCATTGCTGATCTGTAAACTCTCACTCCAATGGTGAGAAACCTGGCACCTGCCATCTGCCATCTATTTATTTAATTGTTCACATCCAGTATCCACGTATAGTGCTATCAATATTGTTAACCATACCATCATTGGTATCATTTCTTTAACAGATATAGGTCTATTCAGACTACTTCCTCTAGTGTGTTTTGGTTGTTTATATCTTTCAAGGAAGTGACCCATTTCATCCATGTCATCAAATTGTGGGCAAATACTGTTGTTCATAGTATTTCTGTATTATCATTTTAATGTTCATTAGAACAGTAATAATCACCCTTCTTTCATTTCTGATATCAGTAATTTATGTCTCCTCTCTTTTATTCTTGGTTAGTCTGATAAAACTGAGATTTATCAATTTTACTGATTTTTTCAGAGAACTAGCTTTTAGGGTTTTTACATTTTCTCTATTGCTTTTGTTGCCAATTTCACTGATTTCTGCTCTAATTGTTCTTTTCTTCTGCTTGCCTTTATACTTAAATTGTTATTCTTTCTCTACTTTTCTAAGGTAGAAGCTGAGGTTATTGATTTTAGAGTATTCTTCTTTTCTAATATACACATCTAATGCTATAAATTTCTCTCTAAGCACTGCTTTGGCAGCATCCCACAAATTTTAATAAGTTGTATTTTAATTTTCATCTGGTTCAAAATGTTTTTAAGTAATTTCTCTTGAGAATTCTTTGAACCATGTGTTATTCAATTTCCAACTATTTGGGCATTTTCTGCTATCTTTCTATTACTGATTTTTCTATTTTAGCTCCAGTGTGGTCTGAGAACATACTGTGCATGACTTCTATTCTTTTAAATTTGTTAAGATGTGTTTTATGGGCTAGAATGTGTCCAATCTTGGTGAATTTTCCATGTGAACCTAGAATATGTATTCTGCTGTTGTTGGATGGAGTTTTCTATAACTGTCCATTTGATCATGTTGATTGATAATGCTATTCAGGTCAACTATATCCTTGCTTATATTTTGCCTGCTTGAGCTATCATTTACTGAAAGAGGGTTTTTGAAGTCTCCAGCTATTACAGCAGATTTGTCTATTTCTCTTCTCAGCTTTATCAGATTTTGCCTCACATATTTTGATGCTCTGTTGTTTGGTGCAAACATGTTTAGGATTTTACGTCTCTTTGGAGAAATGGGCCCTCTTTATTATTATGCAATTCCCTTCTTTATCCCTCATAATTTTCCATTTTCTGATGTCTGCTTTATCTGAAATTAATATAGCTACTTGTGCTTTACTTTGATTTGTGTTAGCATGGTATATCTTTCCCCATCCCCTTACTTAGAACCTGTTAAGTTTTCATCTTTAAAGTGGATTTCTTATATACAACATATAGCAGAGTCTTGTTTTTTGACAATCTGTTTTTCAGTGGGTATATTTAGACCAATAATATTTAAAATTACTATTGATTTATTTGGATTAATATCTACAATGCTACAGCTTTTCTATTTGTATTTTCTCTTTATTAACTTTTACACCTCTTTTTCTGCCTTCTCTGACTTTAATTGAACGTTTTCTGTGACTCCATTTTATCTCCTCTCAGAATATCAATTATACTTCTTTGGTACATTTCTTTTAGTAATTGCACTAGAGTTTTCCATTTACATTTTTAACCAATCTAAGTCCACCTTCAAATAACAGTACACCACTACACAGGTACTGCATGTATCTTTTAACAAAGTATTTCTATTTCCTCTCTGCTGTCCCTTATAATATTGCTGTCATCCATTCCACTTATCTATATGTATAATAACTCAACACATCATTACTATTATTACTTTAAACAGTTAACTTTTAGATCAATTGAGAAAGAAAACAAAATTTTTTTTGAGGAAGATTAGCCCTGAGCCAACTGCTGCCAATCCTACTCTTTTTTTCTGAGGAAGCATGGCCCTGAGCTAACATCCATGCCCATCTTCCTCTACTTTATATATGGGACCCCTACCACAGCATGGCTTGCAAAGCGGTGCCATGTCCACACCCGGGATCCGAACCTGCAAACCTGGGGCCACGGAAGCAGAACGTGTGTGCATACTTAACCGCCGCGTGACTGGGCCAGCACCAAGAAAGAAAAATTTTTATTCTTCATTTATTCCTTCTCTAACACTCTTCCTTTTTTCATGTAGATTAGAGTTTCTGACCTCTATCATTTTCCTACTCCCTGAAGAACATGTTTTAACATTTCTTACAGGGCAGGTCTGCTGGCAAGGAATTCCCTCAGTTTTTGAATGGCTGCACTCCTTCACTTTTAAAGGATAACCTCACTGGATATAAATTTCTAGATTGGTGAGGTTTTTTTTGTTAACATTTTAAGTATTTCACTCTATACACGTCTTGTTGACATGGTTTCTAATGAGAAGACCACTGTAATTACTTCCTTTTTCTTCTATAGATATTTCTTCCTCTGCTTCTTTTTCAATATTTTCTATTTGTCTTTGGTTTTTTTCAGTTTGAATATAATATATCTAGGTATAATTTCTTTGATATTTATCCTGCTAGGTGTTCTCTTAGCTTTCTGGATCTGTGGTTTGGTATCTCATTAATTTTGGAAAATTCTTGGCCATTATTACTTCAAATATGTTATCTGTTCCATTTTCTCTTTCTTCTTCTTCTGGTATTCCAGTTACACATATGTCACACGTTTTGAAATTTCCCCAGTTTTCAGATGTTATGTTCTATTATTTTTAGCCTTTTTTCTCTTTAGATTTCAGTTTAGGAGGTTTCTTTTCCCCTATCTTCATGGTCATTGATTCTTTCCATAATCTACCAATAAGCCCATCTAGCAATGCGCTGAATCCAGTCTACTGATAAGGTCATGATGCATTCTTCATTTCTGTTCCAGTGTTTTCAATTTCTAGCACTTTCTTTTGACTATTTCTTAGAATTCGCATCTCTGCTTACATCACCTATTACTCTTTCATGTTGTCTTCTTCTTCCATTAGAGTCATTAACATATTAGTCAGAGTTATTTTAAATTTCTCTTTCTGATAATTCCAATGTCTCTGTTATATCTGCATCTGGTTCTCATGTTTACTTTATCTCTACAGACTCTGTTTTTTCTTGGCTTTTAGCATCTCTTATAATTTTTTGTTGAAAGCCAAATATGACATATTGGGTAACAGGAACTGACACAAACAGGCCTTTAGTGTGACTGTGACTTGGAGTTGGTCTGTGTTTAATGTTTGCTGTAGCCATAGGTTCCAGTGGCTTCAAATCCAATAATATCCTTGTTTTTTTCTCCCCTGTTCATTTTGGGCTTACTAAATATTCCTCCTCACAGAGAGTCTATGTCTGTTAGCTCTGTTAGCTGTAATCCACTGGATTACATTACTGCATTATTAGATTAATGGTGAGGTGGTAATATAAGGGGGAGAGGAAGTATTTTATAATCTTATGATTAAATTTCAGTCTTTTAGTAGGCCTGTGTCCCTGGGCTGTAACCCTCACAAGAGTGTCTTAGCTTTTCTTTCCAACTTTGAAGAGGCAGGAAGACTAGAAGGAAAATGCTCTCCTGGATGGGATAAGACTCTAGTAAAGTCTTTTGCCCTCGAGAGTAGGCCTCTGTTAAAGAGAATGCTCTGGGTATATTTTGCAATGATTATCTTCCCCTTCCCCTGCTACAGCCAAGAGAGGTTCTTTCTTGGCTCTTCACTGTGAGAATGGAGTTCCTGGAGTTAAAACTCACAAAAGGGTTGGGACCACACTCAGCCTCCAACAATTTGTCAAAATTACCATTTAAGTGTTCCTACCAGTTTATGGCTCCAGCAGGTAAGCAGACCTTGGTTGTGACTCTCAGAATTTGCCTCTCTCTCCAGATTTCAAGGTGGCAATTTGTCCTGTGACCTAGGTTCTTTGAGGGGTCTGAGAAAAGTCACTAATTTTCAGTTTATTCAGCTTTTTCTTGTTCTAAGGACAGGAATGACAACTTCTAAGCTCTTCATATGTCAGAACTGAAACCAGAAGTCCTTAAATATTAAGGCTAGCCTTTATTATCTAGAAATCAGGTATGGATGGACACACAGATTATATATGGTAACTTAACATGTTTTAGATATATGCCAAGTAACTATTACAGTCAACAAGAGTTGGAAAGATTCAGAGAGATTCACTTTAGCTAGAATGATAAGGGAAGGGTTCAAGGAACAAGTACAATTTGGTATAGACCTTGAAGGAGGAATAAAATGTAAAGATGAGAAGGCAAATGGAAGAAGACCACCATTAGAAGAAACAGCAAAAGCACAGAAACTATAAGACATGCCCAAACAACAACAAATGGATCAATCTAAGGAATTTCCATGAGGGGCAGGGAGCATGAGGGTGGGAGATGGTGATATTGGGGGGTGGGGGTCGATGTGTGTTTTAAAACATGTGACTGTAAAAGTCTCCTAGGAAACATGGGGTCTGATCACCTGAAATCAGTGTTAAGATGTTAAATTTGGCCTCAGTGTTGGATTGGTTGACAAAGGACAACTGAGAGTCAGAGACCACACAAGAGATTAAAACAGCAGCTCAGGCCGGCAAGCACCACTGGCTATTTCTTTAAATCCAGGAATAAGACCTAGCCTTAATTACACAAAATACTTTAGAAAGTACATTAGTATTTTACTACTGTCAAAAGAACAATGGATTTTCCAGTGAGACTAAGCAGGCACACACTTTTGTTTTACTTCTTATTTTAATATTGCTTCCCTTGCCCCTCTGCTAAAACAAAATTACCTTAGAGAAATAAATACTAGATTTTGAATTACCAACACCACAGAGCACCACAGACTCTCCTCAGAGCTCATGTAAACCCAACATCAACCAAGCTCACCTCTGCTCAACTTGGGGGAAAAAAACCTTATGAGAAACTATCACACAATTAAAATAACCATCCATATAAATGTTCTTTCATCAGTGCCCACAATTTCAATGAAATGACCAAACTACGAGATGAAAGGCATGAAAATTCAAAAGTAACACATTAAATAGACTAGCATTTAACTGTGATTAATTGAAATTAAAATTAATAATAAACATAGTATTATATTAAATTGTATTTTTTTATTTTCCTAATTTGAAATCTCTAGCACAATACTTTTTTTGTGGTCTAAAGCAACTCAAAGCTTTTCTAAGGCCTATAATTACAAGTCTCCATGGTACAGTTTCATTAAAAACTTTCATTAAACAACAGCTGCCCTTGTATATGGTCTTCTAATCAATTTGGTCAAACAGAATGACTTCTAATCAGCTGTTGATAAAAATAGAAGATGAAATTTTAATTCTAATAGATTAACCACAAACTCAAGACAGTCTTCAAAATCCATCTAGCTCTATTCTCCAGTGGATTTAATGACTATTCAGCAACTCATTACTAAATAGAACAAGATGAACATTTTCCAGTTCATTAAAGAAATGTACTATGTATTTTTGCATTGTCCTCATGATTCGTTACAGGGAGTCTTAATTACAAGATAATGGATAATGGTTATTAAATGCAGACTGCAGTAATGAAGCTCTATTCATTTGCGAACCTCAGAGACTGCAAAGAGAAGAAAATAAAATTACTAGCTTCAAAAGATTAACGGATCAAATTATTATTCAATTTTGAAAATCTCATTCAGACTTCACAGAAACAAGAAGAGATTAAAAACTAGTATTAAGACCAAAGTAGTACATTTTAAAAAAAATAATATCTTAAGGCTATTACTGCATAATAAGCTTCACATGTGATTATTAGAAAAACATATAGCTAACAATGGGAAAACATACATTTTTATTTCATGAACTAATCTTATTTATGAGATAGGAAGTTACGAGTAGGATCATAAAGAGTCTTGGTGAATATGAAAGATACATGCTACCTTGCTACAGAAGAACAGCACAACGGAAGGTACTATTAACATTTTATACTTCACTAATGAAAAATAGGATTTAAAATCAACTGCTGCTTGAGCAAGCTTGTCATTAAGTGGAAGTCATGCCAACCCCATAATAAGAGCTTCTGGGCACATTATTCATTAGCATCATGTTTTCTATCACTCTCTCAGAAATTATCGATTAAAGTTAGCAAGAGAGTTTTGTATGGTAATTCTGACACTAATTTATACTTGCAATCTGCAATGAGAAATTTTTTTTAACAAATACACTGCACAAAAATATGAAGCCCCAAATTAAGACATTTTCTTTGATACCGTATTCTTTCACTCTACACAGCCTTGAAAATAATTTCGGGCAGGATATAAAGATCTACTGTTATGGCTGAAGAACTGGCCAGAGTAAAGATGGAAGCCGAAGGCCCCTGTGGAGGTATCGATATGGTGCTAATACTTAATCTGGAGACCATTATATCACAAATATATCCTTACATGATTCAGGGATAACAGCTAACGTTGTGAAAAGGGGGGAAAATGTTTTCTAAAAGAGAGAGAAAAAGCCTAAGAAGGAAATAAATAAAAACACCTGCTCTCTCAGTTCTTTCCTTCGATCTGAACAGTGAGCTCTGGAAGTACTCTTCCATTGGTCCAGTCCATGACACGAGAAAGGCAAATGAGCACCATAATTAAGCAGGAAGGCATGTTCGAGCAGAATGGCAATCAGAAAGCAATCACAATCTCAGAGTTAGAAAATATCTCACATACCCCAAGGGTAAGATTAGCTCATGATAACCACATTCCTTGCAGTTACGTTCCCCTCAATAAAAATAAAAATGTGGCCATTTAAAATAATGCAAAACAGTGTGATTCAAGCGGAATACAAGGTGGGGACTCTGACTATATAATCCTTAGTAATTGACAGTAATGTGCCTGGGAGAATATTCTAAACAATTATCCTAATCATACAAAGATATGTGGTAGAATTGCTTGACATAAACAAGAGTCCTTGACTTATGTCTAATATGCCAGAAGTTTCCTTTCACTTCTAAAACTTACCTTATTTGAAATGACTTTCAGAATTGTAATAATGCTAGAGATGCAAATGACATCTATTTTAGGGTGGGTTTAAATTGTTTAAACTTTCAAACAACTCTAAATTTTTTTCTTTTACAAATTTGGAAAAAGAAAAAGATTACTTAACTGAAATGTTTACAAGGCTATACTGTCAGCATTTTGGACCAATAGTCAAACTGAGAACAAGAGAATGTCTCCTAAACCAAGCTCTATACCTCCTCTAATGTTTTAATATTATATTAGGGCTCCTGGGGATGTTTGCAAATATCTACATAGAGTTAACAGTCCAGAAATGGGCTCCCAAAAAATCATGCTGCACTTCTTAGTTCTCACCTCTCCCCCTCCCTCTACCTCTTTTTTTGGTGAGGAAGATTGGCCCTGAGCTAACATCTGTTGCCATTCTTCTTCTTTTTGACTGAGGAAGACTGTCACTGAGCCAAAATCTGTGCCAATCCTCTTCCACTTTGTATGTGGGACGCCGCCACAGCACGGCTTGATGAGTGGTGTGTAGGTTTACACGAACCCTGGGCTGCCAAAGGGTAGCATGCGAACTTAACCACTATGCTGCTGGGCTGGCCCCTTCCCTCGCCCTCTTTTGAGTATCAAGGAGGTTATCAAGGAAGGAGAGTTAGGGGTAAGTGAGTCCTAGAAGACCTGTAATTAAAACAAAAGGTTCTGAAATTAGATAGTGGGGATGGTTGTACAACGTTGTAAATAGACTAAAAATCCCTGAATTGTACACTTTCCAGGGTGAATTTCATCTTACGGGAATTATATCTCAATTTAAATTGAAAAACAAAAGGGTGTATGTTCATGAGGGAGAAGGGGATAAAAAGGAAAACTACTAAAACTAACTCTAAGTAAAATTATCATTTACTTGAAAAATCAAGTATATATAATCACCTGAACCTTCACCTCCTTTCCTGAACTCACGTTTTAAGACTGCTGCTAGTCTTCTCTGGAAGGGGTCTCCCACTCGCTTCCAAGTGTGACATACACAATCAGGCCTCCTCTCTAAACATCATTAACGATTATAACATAACATTGAGCTGTCACTGGTTTAAAATAGAGTTATCTGTTGATACTGCTTCACTCCGTACATAAGGTTAACAAAATGAATGGCACTCATATTCAAGCATTAAACTACTAAAGCATTACTTTTGAAGAAAAATACTTCAACACATTTATCATTACAGTTCCTTAAAAAGATTTTTAAAGAGTGGTACCAACACTGAGAATTTCATGCTGGCCAAAGAGAGAGAATGTGGATTAAAGGGCCTTTCAGGACCAGCTCAACAATGTCAGCTGGGAGTCACGGACTCTACTCTGTGCACAGTCTAGGGCTGCACTGTCCAACATGGGAGTCACTCCCCAGTGTGACACCTGAGCACTTGACAAGTGGTCAGTCCAAACTCGGATGTGCTATATGTGTAAAATACACGCAGAATTTTGAAGACTTACTATAAAAAATAGACTGTAAATGATCTCACTAGTAATTTTCATATTGATTACCCATTGAAATGATATATTGTAGATTTATTGGGTTAAATAAAATATATTATTAAATTACTTTCACTTTTTTTTAGACTTTATTAATGCGGCTGTTAAAAAATTTAAAATTACATATCACTATTAGACAGGACTGGTCTAAAGGGCTTCAATGAGACACCAAAATCTGTCATCATCCTGTCTAGGCTACAGTTTGATGTCCTTTTAAGCTAATTTCCTTTAAATTTATTTTTTTAAAAAGGCTTAATTCTGCTGAGAGGTAGAGTAAGAAGATCCCTGGTGACAGCATTTAACTGTTCTCTCTTGTCCAAACAATATGGCTTGGCCTCAACATTTCAGGACTTCACTCAGCCAGACAAGAGCTCTGTAGAAAGCAGAGACTATCTGCTTGGAGAACACAAGAGCATGTCCCTAGAACGTCTTAGGGACAATCCTAATCACATAGAGTGGAGGAATTCTAGTAAATGCAATTTTTCCTGTCTTGAATATTTTCAGTGGTTTCAATTCGTCTTAGGGATTAGCACCCTAGGAAACTGTCCAGCTGGCTGGCCCCTTAATCCTGTTGGAACTGGCCTTGCTTTCAGTTTATAAGTACACAGGAATAACTGTAAAACCACACTTACCAACTCATGACTGTGTAGGACTTGTGCTCACAGTTCTGTGCTCAACGCAACTACTCTCCTTCCCAACCTTCAACCTCCACTCAGCTAATATTTCCTGAGCACCTGCTATGTGCTGGTGTTGTGCAAACAGTCGCGCACAAGACAAAGCTTTCTTAATGAGACTCTGCACTGTTAGAGGCGACATTGACTCAGTTATGTAAGTTGTTTTCTCTTGGTCTGGCTACCTAAAGAAAAAAAATCTTTGCCTCCATCACATTAGCCTTTGTTTTTCAGAGCTGGTGGCATTGCTGGGAAGAAAAAAATAAGATTCATGACATTAGGCCAGTTACCTATGGTCTAAAGAAAATGCCAGAAATACCCACAGGCATTATAATTGTATAGGTATAATAATTTGGATAAAATAGCAAAGTGTTTTAGACTCAATAAAAACATCAATCTGTAAATCAAGTTACCAATGCCAAATGCCTCAGAATCAAAATGCTTTCCTTTTTGGCCAGCCTCTACAGCCCACCTGACTGAGGTAGGGGGATTTGCTACATTAAGCAAATGTCCTCTATTGATATGGTAGTTTTAAGGTCATCTTATCTTAAAATGACACAACCATATCCAATGCGTTCTCTTCTCCTTCACATTTGCTGGGAGGGAGGAGGGAGACGGAACCTCAATACAAGGTAAAATGTGACTTGGTATCGCTATACTTTGGCAAAGAAGGGTAAAATGAAGAAGCGTTTTAACAAAATAACAAGCTAGATATGCTTTAAACAACTGAATTTCATTTTGATTGTGCTTTCCACTGTCACTAGCAAGTTTGGAATATATAGTATATATTAACATTAAAAGTCAGGTATGCTTGTGTGGAATCTATTAACTTGAGAGAAAATTACTCAAATTGAAGAAATAGCTGCTTAAAATGGATTTAGAAATACATTTTACTGAACAAAGCAAGCTAGAAAATTAGGCTACTTTATCAGGATTAGAAAGTGCTATGAATTTTAAACACAAAGCTTTTAAAAACAATGCAGAACATATTTGAGATTATCATGCCTCAATGTCATCATAAATCTTTTTTTTCAACAACTGATGATAAGTATGTAGAGTTACTTTTTACAGTGACCTGTCTTTCACAAAGACGTTGTGTTAATTTTCCTGTGGGGAGTTTTATCTGTAGGTGATTGTTTCATTGTACCTGGAGACCCACAGGCTTCCCATGAGCAGATCTATAGATGGGTGAACCTTGAAAAGGCTCTGAATGGAGAGTATTTACTGTGTGACGCTCCGGGGCAGGCCATCTGGGTCACTGCAGTTACCGCTTACCAACCACTTACAAAGACAATGCTGCCTCTCTCCTACTCTTCACAAACAACTTTCAGGTTACAATTCTGTCTCTACTTTTTAATTAGTCACACCTTCTTTTTTATCCTCATTCCTTTTCACTCAGCCACCACCAGAGACCCTGACTGCTCAACAAAAGAGGTATACGCTGGCAAAGGAGAAAGTGATGGAGCCCAGCGACTCTCATCCATGGGTAAGGATATAATCAGAAAAGGTCACCATAAACTTTGGCCAAGTCACGTGCATCACTGGGATATTGGAATCACTCGCAAATTCCTGAAAACACACGAGGCAAGGAGAAAGGAGGGGAAAAAGAAGTTTGTGAACTCAGCAGGAAGAATGGTGTTGACCTAGACTCTGCAGAAGTCATGAATTAATATAACATGCCTGCAAGCTGGATCCATTTTGCATATTAACTAGAACTCATCTAGGATCTCCCTGGATGGCACACGTTTTTTTTCAGGGCACTGCCTAGCCAATGAATATATATGCTCATATCCTGTATTTCACTCATAGCAGAAGGGCTATGGGTTCCTGTTCCGAAACTCTTAAATAGAAATTACATACAACCACGGTAATGATGTATATTTCATACAAATAGCTTACACTACATACTTAATACAGAGCCTTTATCTGTCTCTCACAGAACTTCCTATTACAAAACTAATAGGTTTGATTAAAGGCTATCTGTTTTTAGATTTACCCCCACCAGAAAACAGAATATAAATAGTTTCTTAACATGTATAAGTTAGGTCTTTACCTACCTTCCCTTTAAACCTACATTTCAAATTTTTGACACATATTTAATGTTTTTAATAGTACTTGTATAATTGCTTTGAGTTTGGCATTTATTTTCTCCCCCAAAGTATATGTTATATCGTAGATATAATTTCTCCCAGGTATTTCAAGGGAGTTATTAAATGTCAAAATCCAAAGTGAATACATAGATAACTTAAAAATGTAAAACCTTGGTGAAGAAAAAATTTCAGCTGTTAAGTTTATTACCAAAAATGGGAAATGGGATTCACAATGACAACCCATAAGGTAAAAAGGCATTTAGAAAACTCAGTTAGAGACGGTTAACGGTGTCAACCTATGCTGGAGATCCATTTACTTGTGCTTCTGTCACAAATATCACAAATTTAGCCTTGAGAAAGAAAAAAGTTTTTTGGGTTGACCTGGTCCAGTTTTTTACATTTAATACATGGAAACGAAAGAACACTAACATTTTTAAGTATGAGGAGCTAAAAAGTGTTGAAACATGGAATCAACAGATAAGATGGGTTTGATCATGGCATTTTTCATCTCAAAACCTTAAACTACTTAAAGAATAAATCCCTAAGATTCCTACTCTCCAGGATCTGAATTTAACCTAATATTCCATTGTTCCCTTTGCTACTCGCCCTAAGCATCTTGGACTCTAGCTAATGATGATGATGATGATGATATAACAACAACAATAAAAGCAATAGTAGCAGTAGTAGTAGACTAGGTCTCCTTGTCTGAGAACTCACTAGGTACTTGGCTCCAGCTAAACACTTTACAGTCATGTGTCATTTAACGATGGGGATACATTCTGAAAAACACATTGTTAGGCGATTTTGTCCTTGTACAAACATCATAGTGTACTTACACAACCTAGATGGTATAGCCTACTACATACGTAGGCTATAGGGTACTAATCTTATGGGACCACTGCCATACGTGCGGTCCGTCATTGACCGAAACACCCTAATGTAGTGCCTGACTGTATATACTGTTCATTCTCATTTAAACCTCACACCACCTTAAAAGACAGATACTCTTTTCATCTCCATTTACAATGAAGAAACAGGGGTAAGAGATACTCAGGAACTCATCTAAGACAACAGTTTCATGAATGGAATTTACCACAGCTTTTTCTAACTCCAGGTTTTTAACTACTACATACTTCTGCCTCCTAAACCAGACTAGTTACTGTTCTGCAGGAATATCCTCTATCTTAATGAACTTTGTATTCTCCATCCGTTCTCTCCCTGTCAAAATCCTGCCTGGCCCAGTTCAACTGTTTCTTTCAATACAAAGTGGCACTGACATTGCTTTCTTCCTATTTTGACTATGAATATGATGACTGGAGCTATGGCAGCCATTTTTCAACCATGAGGGAAATGCCAAGAGAATTACAGAGGTACCAATCCTGACATTAATGATGAACCAACACCAGTGACTGGCTACACCTCCAGACTTCTCCTTATTTATTTAAGCCACTGTTGTCCAGTTCTGTGCTATTTGCAGCCACACTCAGTGTTAACTGATGCAGACCCTGGACCATTTACTTTCACTCTGCTGACCTAGAAATCCAATGGTACACTACATCTGTTAATCTCCCATGGGCATCTCTCCCTGCAACCAGGGACACACAGTATCACCCCCAGACATGCTCTGCTCTGTCTGGCTGAGACCCCTAGGAAACCACCAGCTATGCGTATCCAGGCCCCTAACTCCCCACTCTATCTACACTGACAAATCAGACAGAAGGAGTCAGAGTCCAAATGAATAAAATGTAGAAAGCAAAGCAGCAGGTGAAAGGGGATTCCAGAAAGCTGTTAGGAATGATTAGGAAAAGCTAGAAGTGAAAAGTCACAGAACAGCAGAGATTTCTGTTGGAGAAGCAATCATCTGAGAGACGGCGGAATGAGGCATCCTACGCCCATCTGTCTGAAGGCACAGAGAAGAAGGAACTGTTTTCTCAAAGAATAGGAAATATAAGGAGCTCGAGCAATAGTAGAAAATGGAGGAAGAAACTAAGGCACAAGTCTTAAAAAGCTAATTGGAAAAGATACTGGCCTGAAGAAGGTGAGAAATTTCCATGCGTCTGCCCCTTACTTGTCATCCCAGCGAACTGCATGCTCTTTGATGGCTGTGGCCACCTTATTCATCATCATTATATCGATCACATACAGCTAGCACAGTGGTCTTAGTATAAACCTAATAAATACAAAATCTAAATGAACTCAGTGTTAGGCAAGCCTTAATAAAGTATGATGTCTATACTGAACATAACTGAATTCTTCAACGATTCCACAGCTGCCAACTTGTATAAATAAATCAGCTTTTATTTAATTAATTCTTTAATAAACAGTTATACAGCATTTACCGCGTGCTGGGCACTGTCTTAAGAGCTTTATCAATAACCTGACAGATCTTTAAAACAAAAGCAGCTAACTGACACGCAGGCTCCAGCTGAAGCTATCTTGCTGAGAAAGTTTGGGAGTCGCGTAGGGAGAAGATGTATTTTTAAGGCTAAAGTATCCAAGAAGGAATCTGGAGAAATCCTTGAAGGCAGCAGAGGCTTATGCTTCTGGGCTCTAGGGACCTCTCCTCGACCTATTCTGACCCACCTCAAGCCTCTGTGAATGACTGCTGTGTTCCAGGCGGTGGGCTCAGCAATGATTAATAAGCTTTCCTGACTGGAAACTGCTCCATTCTGAGAGAGGCAGATATATGTGCTGTGTGGTGTGCACAATGTGCTGGAGAGGAGAGGGGCAGTTAGGAGGGACAATCAGGGAGCAATGACAGATCTGGAGTCCACAGAGGGTGTGACGTGAGAAAGGGAATGGCTGAGGTTTCTGTCCTCAGCTGGTGGAGTCAGAGGAGCAGTGTACGAAGACAGAGCAATTTACTTCAAGCGCACTCTAAATTGGGGTTGCTCACTCACTCTTTGGTAAAGTTTGGTTCTTGTTTTCCTGATTTTAGTCCTCATTTCGGTTAAACTGAACAAAATTTCTTCTGCTCTGCTTTTTTAAGTTATTTATTTAGTAGCAGCATTAACACAAAATATCTTGATTGGCAGCACTGCTTTCAACCTAAACAGAAAACTTCCTCTTTTCTTGAAGAGTTTCTGATGTTGTTTGGACAAATGTCCTGACTTCTTTTCATGGGCAGGGGGTGGGGACGGGTGAGGAAGACATTTTAACCTACGTTTTCAACTCAGGGCATATTTTTTAATCAGATACTTCCACCAAGTTCACATCTAGTTATCTTCTCTATCAATTAGTTTTGCACAAGCAACGTTACAGAGTTACTGAGTGTGTTACTTCTTTCAAATGGATTTAAATTTTAACAGGCTTAAACTAAAATATGAGGATCAGACAGTGGAATTTCAGACATTCGCCATAGGAGCAGGGAGAGGGCGGTGTTTAAAGAGATTGCAAGGGAGATTTGATAAAATTGGACCACTTACACTGGAGGCTTATGCTCCTATAGTTATGTGTTCTTTATTATCTCGTCTGCTTAAAAATTTACACTCCCACAGAGCATAATCATCTATGTTTACAGGACCTGACGGAACCTAAGAAGTACTTACCTACTCTTATTCTCTGGTTCAATATTAATAATGATACATGAGAAAAACTTTGCCATACTTAAAAATAAGTTTGGTATGATGGGTTTAAACAAAAACACATTATTTTCCTTTTTGTAAACTTTCAAGGTCTTTTATAAGCAAATGGGTACTGTGAATGGCTTCAGGGGTATAACGTATACAATGTCTCTAAAGTTGTATGACCACGAGACCCCTTCATCAGAGAAGTCTTCACTGAAATAGTGTTTCACAGAACACAATTTAGAAATCATTGTTTTAGCTGAAAATTGTCCCCAAACACACACTCTTTCTTTTCTCATTTGGTTGGAGGCAAGCTGATCTTTAGAATAACCTTTTCAATTCTGACACTACTTTTCCGGTACTTGAAATCATCCAAGGGCATGTGTTCTTGGGTTCCTTAAGTTGAGCAGCTAATGAAAATGTGTTATGAAAGTAGACTGCATGAAAAGAAAAAAAAAAATCCTTTAAACTTCTAAACTGTCTTTCAGCAAATTTAATTTGAACTCTATAGCCTGAAACCAAATCCTCAGTTGTGGTTTCTTCTTTATCTAGCTATTCAGATTCCAATTCTTAAAATAAGTTCATAAATCTCATTAAATTATCAAAAGTTTCTAGCCCCCTGCACAAGAAACACACATATGTAGATGATCCTTATAAATCAATGGTTCCTAACCTTGATTTTAGAAGCTTTTAAAGTATCTCTATCTTAATTTATAGTAGGATTTCTTTACTTCTTAAAAAAAACTAATAAACATAATCCATGTTAATTTTTGAAAAAAAGAATGTAACAAAGAACCAAAGCCCCATGCCTTCATTTGTTCCCATTGTACACAGGATATATTTGCAAACACCCTCTTGTTTTTAAGGAGAGCATACAATTTAATAAGTTAAAGTGATTACTAACAAAAATTTAGGAAGATGGCCAGTCTCTTTTTTTCTTCTTACTTCAGAAATTACTGTTCCCCTTTTCTTCATTAGCCTCAATGATTTGTTTCAATGCATTAACAGAAATTGAGAATTGTTGCATTTAAAAGTAATCTTTTATTATGGATTCCAGAAAGCATGAGATTTCTAAATTCACAAACTAAAGGAAAGAAACAAGATTTGGTGGGGGAATAAGGTTGTTAGGGAGCAGTTAAGGCTTTTTTGGTTTGGTTTGGTTTAGTGTCTGGGGGAATTACGTGTGCTTTTTATTTCCTATCTGCGTCTATTTATATTCTGAATACTTAGTTTTAGATTCAGATTTAAATAATCTGCATATATTAAACTGCTAGTTGACTACACAGATAAACCAATTCCATTTTTCTACCTTTAATTATTAAATTGAGCAGTTTAATATGCAATTCTCCAATCTAGAAATGGATTGCACACCAAAAGTTTGTAAATTCATGGCTGGCTAGAAATCAAAATGTACTTCTCCAGATAAACAACATTTCACCTGGTAATAAGTGCCAGGTGAGGCCAGAAAACCATATTTTATCTTTATGGAACCTAAGTCCTATTAACTCCTCCTAAGCATTCTGCATAACAATGTTTTCTCAGGAAGCAGAGGAAAGTCAGACACATCTGACTGTCTACAACCCATTCCCTTGATCGACTGCCAGGTTGAGGAGGAGGTTGCTCTGAGCTTTAACTTACAATGGAGTTTGCATTTGGACACGGAATCTCAAGACGGTGAGGCAGAGAAGGGCTGGGTACCCAGGTTTTGTGGGGAGAGAGTAGTAAGGAATTATTGGAGCTTTGAGTTTCTCAGGCACAAATCACTAGGAATATTTTTACATGCATGAGCACAGGTCCCAGTCACTCGTGCCTCCTGGCACTCCTGCCCACAATCACAGACTCACCTGCTTTTCTTCCATGAGCCATAGTCTTCCCTCGCCACTGCCACTTAGTGGTTGTCTTTAGCTGCTGTGCAACTCACAATGGTAGAGAAAGATAATCTCACCGCTTCTCTCCTACCTAATACAAGCCCTTAGGTACACGAGCAAAATGAACAAAAATGTCCTTCCTAAACTCTAGCTTTGCTTTCCTCATTTAGAACTCATTTGCTATGGGTTGAACTGTGCTCTCCAAAATTCTTACATAGAAGTCCTAACCGCCAGCCCGCTGGAATGTGATTTTATTTGGAGTTAGGGTCACTGCAGATGTCATTAGTAACTAGAGTAAGGTGGGTCCTAATCCAGTATGACCAATGTCCTTATAAAAAGAACGCCATGTGACGAGACACACGCACAGGGAAAACACCACATGCACATCAAGGCAGAGATGGGGGTGATGCTTCTACAAGCCAAGGAACTCCAGCGAACTACCAGAAGCTAGAGGAGAAGCAAGGAACAGATTCCCCTCTTCCGCCCTTAGAAGGAACCACCCTGCTGATATCCTGATCTCAGGTTTCTAGCCTCCCAAACTATGAGACAATACATTTCTCCTGTTTAAACCCCTCAGTCTGTGGTACTGTTATGGCAGCCCTAGGAAACTGAGAAGAATCCATTAAAGAAAAAAAAAGACATCACATGCATAGGTGTTAAGAGGTGAGGTTTTTTTTAAAGACTCGCACCTGAGCTAACAACTGTTGCCAATCTTCTTTTTTCTGCTTTTTCTCCCCAAATCCCCCCAGTACATAGTTGCATATTTTAGTTGTGGGTCCATACTAATTGTGGCATGTGGGACGCTGCCTGAGCAAGGCCTGATGAGCAGCGCCATGTCTGTGCCCAGGATTCGAACCGGTGAAACCCTGGGCCACTGAAGCAGAGCGGGCGAACTTAACCACTCGGCCACGGAGCCAGCCCAAGAGGTGAGTTTTGAACAGTTCAAAGATTGAGGTTTGGTCACTTATATTTCAGAACAAACCCAAACTCACCTCTCCAGGGTATTTCATCACAGAGCTGGGCAAGGAAGGAGACTGATAACGAGATGAGAGGAAGGAGGGCATAGCTAAGAAACTAGCACTCGGCCTACCAGAGCAACACTGCAAGGGAAGAGAAGAGAAGAATGGGCCTGTGGCCCCATTCAAGACAACGTGGTACTTCAGGAGAGGATAAGGAAATAGTCACAGGCAGCAATCAGCTAAGGAAATAAGAGAAGGCAAGAAGGAGGAACCTCCCATAGGGTAGCTCTGAGGAGCAAGGGCATTCCCAAGTTCTCCGCCAATGTTCTTGCTAGTTTCTGCTCATGTATAAGGATCACATAAGGTTATGTATATTGGGTCTTACTTGGTATTTCTTTCTACATCTGTAATTTCTATAGTAAATCATCTAGAGCTTATAACCTTGCTGTTCTATAGTGCCTGGCAGCCATTATTCTAATTTTATTTGATTGGACTTATTTGGGGCACTAAGGAAAGGAATATTTTGTTTGAAAAGTCCACATTAGGATTTCCTTTCTAAGCTCCCGAAGTACCCACACTTTGAAGAAGTTTCTAGCTAATGCCTCCTCCCCCAATGTGTCAGCCATTTCTGACTCTGGGGAGCCGGAGGCAGAGAGCTCATCCTTAATATTCTCCCAACTCATTACCTTGTCCTCCTCAGAAAATTCTTCCTCTGGTTGCACTTTCCCTTCTTACGACTCTACTAACATTGTTACTACCACCTAATAGACATAAATCCAGGCATATCCTCGGAAAACGGTGGGGTCCAGTAATCCCACAGATGTCTAGAACTACTCAAACACTGCATCTAACACAACACCACACAAGACCCTAAGACTACGTCTGCACAAGCATCCGTCTCCCCCTCTCTGTTTCTGAGCATGAATCTCTTTCCAGTCTCAGCGTGAGTCACTCTTTTCTCTTAGGCAACTGTCTTGAATAAAAACGCTGAACTTTTCCAGTCTACCCCTGAAGGAACAACCAAAGAAAACAGTTAGTGGAAAGGAGTGGGTTTAATAGAAAAGGATATTCAATTATAAGGGAGTACCTGATCACCTCGTGGGAGTCTGGATGTTAAAAAGCAAGGCAGGAAGAAACCGAGGATCAGCTCTGCCGGGTGTGTGCTTACGGACAGAAGACGAAAACGAGAAATGCACTTCAAAAACAATTTCAGCAGAAAGATATATTTAATAACCACTCAATTTAGAAAATACCATCTATAATGAAAATGTCTCCAAGCAGTTTTAAGGATTTTTATTTTATATTTTTGAAAGCATTAGGAGAATGAATAGTGTAAAATGACCACGCAAGAAAGGCAGAAGAAAATGTGGTTTTTAATTGTCTAAGGCATCTACAATCCTAGTCAGAAGGCTCCACATCTGTGAATGCAACTATAGGTAACATTATCAACTCCGAGGTAATTTATATGCTTTTTCTTTTTATTAAAAAATAAACAGGAATATTTTAATTATTCACTAGAATGTTAATATCCAACCAGTGTGATAGTAGCTAATGTTCTACAAACAGCCTTGTGCTGGCGTTGTGTGACATGGATGATCTAAATTCTTTCCAATTTCATTGACTATTCAATGCCTCCTCTGTTGTCCCTGCCCAATTTAGCAGCTTTGTAGCATATGAAACTTACTTTCGATGCCCCAGTTGATGATGAATTTTTTACAAAAAGCATACTATTACACTCATTCTTGGGTCACTAGCAAAAGCAAATCATCACCCCGATAATTCAAGTAAAAGCATGAATGTCCTTTTCCTCCCAAATCACTAAAACAACTGTACTAGTTCTCCAGTTTGCTTCACATGCCTTGTCTTGCTAATGTTTTCTAAACAGAAAAATAGCCTCTTTTATCTTCATAGCCTTAATCAGATTTCCTTAAAAACATTAATTATGTTTTTGCTTGTTAGAAAACCAGAAAAGAAGAAGCAAAGTGGGGAGACTATGGTGCGTCCTGCAATAAGCCAACAACAGAAGGGACAGGTGGAGGCCTTATAAAGAGAAGCAGAGGCTTGGGTTCCTGGGTTGGGAAGCCTTGCTTCTCTTGAATTCCCTATCCTGACAAATGGCACCATGAGGAGTTGTTTTGTCCTCTCCCTCCCCTGCTCAGCACACAATCACACACCAAATACTATTCATTCTGCCCCCTTAATATCTCCTGCAGCTGTCCACTCCTCTCCCTCCCCACTGCATTGCCTCAGTTCAGCTCCTCGTCGTGGTCAGCTAGATTGTCACAACAGCTTCCTAATGGGTTCCATGTCTCCAGTCTAAACACACTGACGAAAGGTTATGTTCCTAAAATGAAAATTGGATCATTGCTCCACTCCTACAAAGTGGCTGGAGTGAGGGTGTCTTATTGATCTTTATCCCCAGTGCCTGGCACACAGCAGACTTCAGTTAAGTCCTAGTGAATGAATAAATGGATGGATGAATTACTCAGTCACTCATTTCTCAGGCTAAAAACTTTCAAAGACTAAAAACTTTCCGAACCCACAAACAGGAAACCCAAATTCTTCAGCATGGCATTAAGCCCCAAGCAACTTACCAGCTTCATCCTCCACCTCTCCTGCCATTTCTCCATTTACTCCCCACCCCAACCATACCAGCTTTGTCACCAGGACTGGCTCTTTCAAGCCTCTGTGTATAAAAGAGCACGTGTTCCTCTGCCTGAAATGCCCTTCCTCTATATCTACACCTGAGGGCCCCTATACAGATGCCACTTGTTTTGTGAACCCTTCCATGACTCCTCCAGAGGGGGTCAGCCCTGTTCCCGCAGCACTTGGCATCAGTGTCCCTATGGCCCCTGCATTCCCAACAGGGCAAATCATAAACCCTATTTTTCACTTCCTCACCAGACTGAGAGTTATTGTCAAGGATTAAAGGGAAAGGGCTATGTCTTACTTATTTTTCCCTCCCCCTTCTCTCTACTTATCCTTCTCCAATGCCCAGAATAGTGTCAATGTCCAAATACCGATAAATATTAGATATTCATTAAATACTTGCTGGATGAGCCTATCCAAGGGAAAGAAATGTCCCTAGGCATTAGGATGACAGAGAATCCTAGCCCTTCTCTTCTTGACTAGTCTCCTTTCTTATCCCTCAGTTCCTAAGTCTTCACTATAGTCCTCCCCACCCCTCAGTCCCTCATTTCCTTCCACTCCCCAGCACAGCTTGAAATTGGGGAAATCCCCATTCAAATCCTAAACCTAACATGTTGAAGATGGAAGGAGGAGAAACTCTCATACCACTATCAAGGTGGCGGAAGGATAAAAATTGTTCTCAGAAACCTAATTGGAAATATAAATTCGTGTTCTTTCAAAAAACACCAGTATGTGTGTTGGTTAGGAGTAAAGAACTACTGATGCAGAACTGAATTTCACTTATTCTGTATGCTAAACTTCAGTTAAGTCCTAGTGAATGAATAAATGGATGGATGAATTACTCAGTCATTCATTTCTCAGGCTAAAAACTTTCAAAGACTAAAAACTTTCCGAACCCACAAACAGAGACCAAAGAACCATCTGTTTCTACGGGAATTTAGGTTCAGAGTTCTGAACAAGCAATCTGTATGGTAACTAACTACTAGGACAATCAGTTCGTTAATTGCGGCCTGTCTCTGCTAAAAAACAAAAAACTTTTCCCCCTAGAATTTGGAATTCTCTCTACAAATAATTTCTCAACTACCCGTGTGAGAGGAAAGAACCCTTAACATCAGGGCACCTAGATTCCAGAACAGAGGTTCTCATTCCCACCTACACAGAAGCACCAAGGGAAATTTTAAAAACTACTAATTCTCTTGGCTCCATTCAAGACTAAGTAAAATCAGAACCTCTGGGGATAGGATCTTTTCAACAGTTTATTTAAGAAGTTCTTCAGGAAATTCTAGTGTGTAGCCTGGGTTGAAAACCTCGTTCTAAACTATGTTTTGACCTTAGCTATTTGTCATTAGGCAAATTCCTTGTGAGTCTGACCTTTCTGGATCTCAGTTTTCTCACCTGTAAAATGAAAGCCTTGAGGTTAAGGAAGCTTCTTTATACTTTATAATCCCTTCCAATTTTCAAAGCATTTACAACTTTTATGAGCTAACTTTTGACCGTTGAGTTGCTCTATTTCTCTTGGCTTATCAGACAACGTACAAATCAAGGAAAAACAGACATGAATCTGTAAAGATCTTTCAATGACTCAGACAAAAGGAGGTGCAGGCAAAATTCCACTTTGCAAAGTATGTTTCCCACATACTTAACTAGCTCCTGGGAGGACAAAAGTCACATACACCGGCACTGAATTTCATGGATTTTTTGGAGCCATTATGTTAAAATTTAAAAAAAGGAAAAGCTAAGCAAAAAGTTCCATACTATAATACTTCACTCCCTCAGACGTGTAGTTTCATCATTCTAACGATGACTTTTTTGCATATGCCTCCATTAAAGTCATGACTGCAGAATAAGCTGATGATTTCAAAAACGCCCCCTCACTCCTTAAGTCTTTTTACTGAATAGCTTGCTGAGAAATTTAACACACAGGGTCCCTAGTTTCTTTATTCTAGTGATGGCAATATAACCTTTGTCTTGGTTCAACCAATTTTTCCCTCAGTTAACACATCTTTCCAAGTTTAAAAAACATATTTTTTCATTTACTTGGCTTATAAAGTAAACCTAGAAACCCTCAAATGTTTTTTAAAAAGCAAATAAACAAATATTCACCCATGCAGAAGCAAAGAGAACACAGGAGAATCACTTGCTCCATTTTACAATATTATGGTACATTGTGTAGTCTTGTGTCAGTATTTATTATCAGTCATTTAGTTTACGATAGAGAATAACTTTTGATTACTGATGCTTGTAGTATTACTCACTCTGTCTTAGACTGTTTGAAGATCTGTATTTTTATTACAAAGTCCAATAAAAATAAAGTGAAAAACCCATAGGTCCCAAAACTGATTCCTGGCTTGTGCTGTATGTCACTCCTTTCCAATCTAAAAAATATTTCCTTCTACTGTTAGTCTCTGTCTCTTGCTCATAAGCAAATTTATCTCCTAATGCCTCATTCTTTATTTTAGCCATTAATCTCCCATTGAGAACCTTACCAAATGCTTTTTGCAGATAAAAATATTTAATATCTAGTAGATTTCCCCTATCCACAAAACCATCCAACATTGCTCAGAGGGAAAAATCAATCTTTTGTACCTGAATTTAAGTTTGCTGGTTTGACTCAAAGTATTTTTCTCTAACTTCTTCAGGTCTTTACAGGAGATAACAGAACCACAGTATAAGAACCCTGTTTATCTTTGTTATGAGTTGACTTGCGCCCCCCCTCCCCCAAAAGATATGTCAAAGTTCCAACCCCCAGTACCTCAGAAAGTGACTTACTTGGAAATAAGGTTATTGTAGACATAATTAGTTAAATAAAGATAAGGTCTTGCTAAGTAAGGTGGGCCACTGAATGACTAGTGTCCTTGTAAGAAGAGGAGAAGAGACACAGAAAGACCCAGGAGGAGATGGACGGATGGGAGTGATGACGGAAGCAGAGACTGGAGTGATGCATCTACAAGGCAAGGAATATCAAGTATTGCCAGCACATAGGAGAAGCTGGAAGAGGCAAGGAAATATTCTCCGCAGATTTCATTGGGAGCATGACCCTGCAGATACCTTGCTTTTGAACTTCTACCCTGCAGAATCATAAGCATAAAATTCTGTTGTTTTAAGCCACCAAGTTTAAGGTACTTTGTTACAGAAGCCTTAGGAAAACAGGACATTCCTCTTTTTCCGTAATTTCCATATTTTGGGGCCCTGTCTATAATTGCAATCTACACTGAAATTTCACACACACACACGTGAAAACAAACAGAAAGCATCTCTAATGGTCACTGAGTATCACACATGTAACAGTAGCTCTATCAGGTTGTCAGCCAGCCCATGAACATCTTCTACTTCCTGATGTAGCCCATCCAATTTCTGCACAATCTGGACTGTAACAAAACTCTGCCTTATACCAGGCCAAAATCGATCTTTCTATAACTTCTAAAAGTTGGTCCCAATCCTCCTACCTGGGGGTAACAGAGAACAATCATCCTTTTTCATATTTGTGTGTGTGTGTTCAAGTATTTGAATACAATATCATAAGACAATGATTGTTCTCTTCCTAAATAAGACTTCCACTTTCCTTTCAATCACTCTCCATGCGAAGGTTTCAATTTTCCTCCTCTTACGCTGGGATACCCTTCTACGCCTGCTCCAATACCATTTCCATTCCCCCACACCCTTTTATCTCACATTCTTGGCTCCTTCAGTCTCAGACTACCCTCGGCTTTGACATTTCTCCTCCTCCTTCATTAGGTGGACAAGAGGAAGGTCATGACCCTGCTAATGTTCCAAGTGCATCATTATGGGACCATCAGCAGAGCAGGTAAATATAAAAAAACAGTGGAAGCTGCCTGAGGCGAAGGTGCTCTTGGCATCCTTCCTTTTCATTTCAGCAAGGATTTACTGTGGGCTTCTCATGGGTGGGTCCCTGGGCTTGCTTTCGCTTTTCTCTTTCATGCTTATTTCATGTCCACCACCCCCTATAGTTTTTCTCCAAACACAGTGCCTCTCTATTGTCTTACTTTTCTTGTCCTCAGTAGAAAAGTACAGGGCAACATAAAAATCTCATTCAGTAACTCTAGAAATACATCTGTGCCTCCGAAGGTTAAACACAGCTTATATATATCATCGTAAATTACATACAAATCAATCGCAGGGTGGAGAGCGGGACTGTGCAATAACTAAAGCATGGGATTTGGAGCCAAGAGTCCTTCAGAATTCTGCCACTTTCTCAATGTGTGGCCTTGGTCTAGTCACTTAACTTCTGAACCTCAGGTTTTCATCTACTAAAAGAAGATAAGGTACCACCTCCCCTATTTCCCTCTTAGGACACTTGAAAAAAATTTGTAAACTACTAACTTCACATGATTTATTAACCTTTATTCATTTAATCATTCAACAAATACATGTATCAAGTATCTATCTGGTACAATATACTGAAAGACCTATTCAAGGATTCCAATTTCCCAGCACTTAAGAGTTTGCTAATAGGCGGCACAGATATGAACGAATAAATAACAAAAGCTAATGTGCTAGGGACTAAAGACAAATGAATAACAGAACCTCAGAGACATGAGGCAGTATCTACAGGTCTAACCTCTACATCATGTACCAGAAGTTCACTAAGAAAAGAAAAAGAAATCCTTCAATGTTTCTTTCAATAGGAAAATACAAATTTATTAAAAAATTGAATTTTATACATTTTGTTTACAGATGTATCTACTGATGTCCCTGAACTTATCAACAAGCATTTCATAGCTACTTACTACGTAGCTAGCCAGGGTGCCCATGAATTTTGCTAGGGAAACTTGGTCTAGAGAAGGCACAGTTAGGTGATTTTGGAAGAAGTTGGGCTACAGTTTTAAAAATTTCATAGAGTAAAATTGTACACAGACTAGCATACACCACATAAAAAACTAAGCTTACAAGATTTTCTTTCTTTTATTTTGGGTAAGGAAGATTGGCCCTGAGCCAACATCTGTTGCCAATCTTCCTCTTTTTGTTTGAGGAAGATTGTCCCTGAGCTAACACCTGTGCCAGGCTTCCTCGATTTTGTATGTGGGATGCTGTCTCAGCACAGCTTGATGAGCAGTGGGTAGGTCTGCACCCAGGATCCAAACCCATGAACCCTGGATCACCGAAACAGAGCGCACAAACTTAACCACTATGTCACTGGGCCGGCCAAAATTTTCTTTTCATTTTTTTTTTCCCAGAAGCTCAGCCATGGAGAGGCAAAGAAAATGCTTTGTGTTGAAATGTATGTCACAGACTTAACCTTTTCTTTAAAACGATATGCATATACCAAAATGCACCATCAGTAGTTCCTGCCCTGCTGGGAGGCCAGAAAAGAGGAGAACTTCCCTCTTCTGCAGAGCTCTTTATTTTGCACCCAACAAAGAATGGTGAGGGCATGGGTGGGTGGGGATAAACTTTCTGAAATTTTTGCTTGGGTGCCTGAATTTAAATTTAGTCCCTGAACGAGAGGGCAAGTTAACTCATTTTTACCCTGTAAGTGGCTTAATTTTTAGGGCTAGTTAAAAAGAATTGTAAATAAATTTACACTTTAAATCCTTTAACACAATCTAATACACATCTATATTCATATGCTTTCCCCAGTATGAACTTTCAATTGCAGCATACCTTTTCATAAATTAAATGCTTTTCCTATAAAAGGCAAGATCTTATTTAAAAAAAAAAAAGGCAGGCTGGAACACCACAGGGGTCTGGACTTGCCATCTGGATCCACATTTCTTGAGTATATGAAGATTTGCAGCCCAAGATAAAGGACTTGTGGTGTGACTTGTGACAATCTTTAGAAAAAGAAATCTACACTGTCATTTACTCTACAGTTTGATTCATATTAAATTTCTAAAGATGTTTTAAAAAAAATCTTAGATGTTAATTGGCTATTAAGGGCAGCATTTTTTTTTTAGGGTTTTTGTTTCCTTCAGTTATAGCAAGTTCCCCACACTTTTCCCCCTTTATTTTGTTTTTTTCAATGGCTTCCCTTATATTTTCTTTTCTTTCTCTGCTTCAACTCATTGTTTTGTATGACTTTGATCTTATTGGGTTGAATTTCAAATATTCCCTCCCCTGGTTCCTACTTTTTCTTTTGTGATTTCCTATACGTTAAAAAATTCCAGCCAAGTTCAAAACTCATTTTGCATTCCTTCAAGGTCTGCGTTTCTCAAACCCCATATTTTTGTGTTAGTACTCTTTCCACAGATCTTCATCAGCAATTCAAACCTGATGACATTATGATTGCATCTTTAGTGCTTTTCTATTCCAACCTTATTTATCATGCCCGCATTATTTCCAAAGATAAGGTCTAGAATAACTGCAGAGCGGAGCTTGTTAGCTGTTGCGTGCGTGCTAAAAGTCCACCGCTACTGAAAGATAAAGCCACTTTTCTACATCCTGGCATTATTCTTAACGTGTGCGTTTGCTAGGCTGAAATCCCTGAGCAGGAGATTGACCTGCTTTAGGCTTTTCTTTTCTATAAGCATGTTTCTCTTTCTATCTCACTTCCTATCACCTTGTTCTTAGATTGTTTGATGAAAAAAATATGGCTCTCATTTCTCTTCTCTGATTATATTCCCTCCAAATGGTTGACTCCTACCTCATCGCTTCCTTTATTTGTATTTCTCTCACCACATTTCCACTAACGTAAATGGAACATCCATTTTCTTTGACCAAAAAGCCATGGCAAAAAGTTTTCCTTAGTTCTTCCTTGCCTGTAGAACTACCTCAGAATCCTCACAATACCACTGCTTAGATCACCTAAACAATGCCTGGGATACATAAACTCCTTGTCAAATGTATAAATTATCGATCTGTTTGTTCAATCAAAATAAAAGCTGGTGTCAAAATAACATGTCCAAACTCTATTAGGTTGTGGCACATCTAGAAAGATAAATCTAGATTTTCAAATTTCACTCTTTCTTTCTTATTCATTCATTCCATTCATTCATGTATCTCAAAATATTTTCTTACGCTCTCCCAGATGCCAGGCACGGAGAATACAGGAGAATACAGATAAGTAAGATATAGTCCTTGGCCTCAGGGAGGTTCATAATTCATGATGATACTGTGTGACAAACGCTACTGGTATTTACAACCGTCCTAGGAGCACAAGAGTATGAACAATTAATTAATTCTGCCTCTCGAGGATCACAGAGACATTTGACACAGTATGGCAATTTTATTTAAATCTTTAAAAAGATTTAAGGGCAAAGGGGAGCAAAGAAGGCTTAAACAGACAGAGGAAATGATATAACAAAGGCAGAAGTAACTGGAATGTTCCCAAATATCAATAATAACCATTTAGAATCGAAGCAAAAATATCCTTTTAATTGACGTTCTTATTTTGCCATAAGAGCACCTCCCTCATAGAGCTGTTGTGAAGATTAAACGTAAATATACACAAAGCCCTTAAAATAGCCCCTGGCATGTAGTAAATGCTCAAGAAATGTTAGCCATTATTATTGCTGTATTATAGATTATATCACATATATTTCATCTATTCAAAATATTTCCTTTTTTAATTTTTTCTGGTCCCTGGTTTGGTTCTGGATCAGTGTTGCAGCTGAATAAGCAATCTCCACTTAAATGACATTTTATTTGGATACACATCAAAGAGCTGTGGTGGCTGCTATAGCTTCTGGAGTAAAAGAATTAGGAGAGATGACAAATAAACGTAGCTGAGAAGTCTACCATACACAGAATTAACTGGACCACATCTAATTGTGATTCTCAACTAATCGGATTCTTTTTACACCTTTTTTAAGACAGAGTCAAAAGGTGGCAAAAGAAATTCATATCTAAGACTTATTAAACAATTCTACTAATATACAGGCATACATCAGATATATTGCAAATCCAGTTACAGACCACCGCAATAAAGCAAATATTGCAATGAAGACACACAAAGTTTTTGGTTTACCAGTGCATATAAAAATTATATTTACACTATACTGTAGTCTATTCAGTGTGCAATAGCATTATGTCTAAAAAGACAATGTATATACCTTAATTAAAAAATACTTTATTGTTAAAAAAAGTTAACCATCATCTGAGCCTTCAGCGAGTCATAATCTTTCTGCTGGTGGAGGGTTTTGCCTCCATGTTGATGGCTGCTGACTGATCAGGGTGGCGGCTGCTGAAGGCTGGGGTGGCTGTGGCAATTTGTTAAAATAAGACAACAATGAAGTTTGCTGCATCGATTGACTCTTCCTTTCACAAACAATTTCTCTGTAGCATGCGATGCTGCTTGATAGTATTTCTACCCACAGTAGAATTGCTTTCAAAATTGCAGTTAATCCTCTCAAACCTTGCCACTGCTTTATCAACTAAGTTTATGGAATATTCTAAATCCTTTGTTGTCATTTCAACAATATTCACAGCATCTTCACCCGCAGTAGATTCCATCTCAAGAAACTACTTTCTTTGCTCATCCATAAAAAGCAACTCTTCATCCCTTAAAGTTTTATCATGAGAGCGCAGCAAGTCAGGCACATCTTCAGGCTCCACCACTAATTCTAGTTCTCTTGCTATTTCCACCACACCTGCAGTTACTTCCTCCACTGAAGTCTTGAACCCCTGGAAGTCACTCATCTTATGGAGATGACTTTTCCCTTAAACCTCATGAACCAACCTCTGCTAGCTTCCAACTTTTCTTCTGCAGCTTCCTCACCTCTCTCAGGCTTCACAGAATTGAAGAGAGTTAGGGCCTCACTCTAGATTAGCCTTTAGCTTAAGGGAATGTTGTGGCTGGTTTGATCTTATATCCAGACCACTAAAAGTTTCTCCACATCAGCAATAAGGCTGTTTCACTTTAACACGCATCTGTTCACTGGAGTACCACTTTTAATTTCCTTCAAGAACTTTTCCTTTGCAGTCACAACTTAGTTAAATGTTTGGCACCAAGAGGCCTAGCTTTCAGCCGATCTCAGCTTTCAACATGCCTTCCTCACTCAGCTTAATCATCGCTAGCTTTTGCTTTAAAGCAAGAAATGTGCAACTCTTCCTTTCTCTCGAACACTTAGAAGCCATCGTAGGGTTATTAATTGGCCTAATTTCAATATTGCTGTGTCTCAGGGAATAGAAAGGCCCAAGAAGAGGGAAAGAGACAAGGGAACGGCTGGCCAGTGAAGAGGTCAGAACACACACACTTATCCATTAAGTTTGCCATCTTATATGGGCGTGGTTCGTGGAGCCCCAAAACGATTACATTAGTAACAAAGATCACGGATCACAAATCACCATAAAAAATATAAGAATAATGAAAAAGTTTGAAATATTGCAAGAATTACCAAACTGTGACACAGAGACACAAAAAGAGCTGTTGGAAAAATGGTTCTCACAGACGTGCTCGATGCAGAGTTGCCACAAACTTTCCATTTGTAAAACATGCAATATCTGCAAAGTGCAATAAAGCAAAAAGCACCATAAATTGAGGTATGCCTGAAGTAAGCTTTGGGATCAGTATAAAATGAAATTCAGCTTAATATCTTATGTCTCCTACAGGTGCACCAAATAGTTTTGAAAAGTGATGTTCTGAATAATGCCTTGTAATAGTCTAGAAAATAAAAGATTCAACTGTATTTCCTCTCTTATTGAGGTAGGATGGGGTAGGAAGGTATACAGATATTTTCTAATAACTTAAAAGTCCTTAGTTTATAGTTATAATGCAGTCATATACATTACTTCATTTGAATTAATAATCAGATTACTTTATTTGCTGAAGGTCACAAAATGTGCAAGATGGAACAAGAGTCCAGGTCTTCTAACTCCTATGACCATGGCTCCTTCCCCTAAGACATTTTGAAAGATTCCTAAACAAGATTAAACCAAAAGTAGGCTACTAATCATTTAGTTGACCAAAAATGCAAATGCCCTGGTTAACTAAGTTTTTACTTACAATGATGTATAACACCAGACCAACAGAGTTCTATATCTCTACCTTACTCTCTCTCCAGAGCATTTCTTTTGCAATAATCTAAATGGCTATCAAAATTACAAGATAAATTATTATGAATGCAAATGAGAAACTCCCTTCCTTTTGAGATTTTGATGATAAATGGGAAAAGAAAAGCAATGAAGAATTCCATATATGACAAGATAAATGTTAGAACGACTTGCTTCCTGCTATAAATAACAATAGAAGTGAACATAATATATAAGGCAACTAACTATTTTCAAGCACTGGAAAACTGACAGCTCAAGACACACCCTGAGGTAATACAGATATATAAATCAGCAGATAAAGGCTTTAAATCAGCTATTATAAATATGTTCAAGGACTTAAAGGAAAATATCATCTGAATGAGTGAAAAAATGGGAAATCTCAGCAGAAAAATAAAAATTATAAAAAAGAGTCAAATGGAAATCAGAAACTAAAAATGTACAATAGCATAAATGTCACTGGATGGGCTTAAAAGCAAATTTGGGACAGACAATGAGGGTCAATGAACTTGAAAAAGATCCACTTAAATTAGCCAATCAGAACAGAGAAGGGAAAAAAAGATTTAAATTAAAATAAACAGGACCTCAGCAACCTATGGGACAATATCTAATACTCATGTACTTGGGGTCCTAGAAGGAAAAGAGAGATGGAATAGGGCAGAAAATATATTTTAAAAAATAATTTTTAAAAAGTTCTAAATTGATTGGAAAACATCCACATACAGATCCCAAAAGTTCAGCTAACCACAAGCAGGAAAATTCAAAGAAAATCATACTTAGGCATATCATGGTCAAATTAGTGAAAAATAAAGATAAAGAGAAAATACTGATTGACTACCACCAGACTAAGATGAGACATTACTTACAGGAAAACAAGAAGAAATGAAATTCCAAGGAACGGAATGACATGATTAAAGTGCTGAAATAAAAATAAAACTGTCAACCCAGAACTCAGACCTATATATTCAGCAAACTATCCTTGAAACATGGGGGTGAAATAAAGACATTTTCACATGAACAAAACCTGAAGGAATTAATTGCCAGCAGACTGATAGGAAGGAAAAAAGATGGAAATGATATGTATGTGGGAAAATATAAAAAGACTAGCTTCACGTAGTTTTTTCTTTTAATTTCCTTAAAACATAAATGACCATTAAAAACTGCATTATCGTAAGGAGGAGTTTATAACACAGGTAGAGGAACATGATGCTAAAATAATTCAAAGGATTGTTGAGGGTGTAAATGCAACTGTTGTAAGGTTCTTACATTTGTAACATATGAAGTGTAAAGTGGAACAGTATTAATTCTAGGTAGCCTAGATAAGTTAAGGATGCATATCATAATTGCTAGAGCAACCACTAAAAAAATACAAAGAGGAAGTAGATAAAAAGCCAATAGAAAAAATAAAATGAAAGGCTATGAAATATTTGATGAACCCAAAAGGTAGCAAGAAAACAGGAACAAACTATAGGTCAGAACAAACATGAAACAAACTGCAAACAAGATGACAGACTTAAATCCTATGATATTGATAATTAAGTTAAATGTAAATGGACAAAGCATTCCAATTAAAAACCAGAGATTATCACAATGGATAAAAAAAAAAAGACTGCCTACAAGAGAGAAACTTTAAATATATAACCATGGATGGGTTGAAAATAAAAGAATGGAAAAAAGATATATCATGCAAACAGTTAAGCACAAGAAAGCTGGTGTGGCTAGGTTAGTGTCAGACAAAGGGGACATTCAGCCAAAGACTAGCACCAGAGATAAAGAAGGACATGTCATAACAACATGTGTTAATTAACAGGTAAATATAACAATCCTAAAGGCATATATACCTAATAACAGGGCTCCAAAATACATCTAGAATAATATATACTCACATCTGACAGAACTACAGGGATAAGTAGACAAATCCACAATCATATTTGGAGATTTTAATACCCCTCTAAGTAGTAAACAGAACAAGTAGACCAAAACAAAACAAAACCAGATCTGAAAAATGCTATCAACCAACTTGACCTAACTGACATTTACAGAACACTACCACTAATATCTGCAAATACCCAACATTCTTTTCAACTGCACTTGAAGCATATACCTAAATATATCATAAAATGGGCTACAAAAGAAGTCATTAATTTCAAAAGACAAAAGATTCTTACAATGGATATTCTCTGAGAGTGACAGGTTTTTAAATTTTAAGTCAAAAACAATAAGATATCCAGAAAGGCACAAAATATTTGGAAATTAAACATTTCAATCTAAAAACACTCAAATGACATTCTAAATAATATAAGAAATTCAAGGGAAATTACAAAAATATATATATATATATATATATATATATATATTTATACATACATATGTTTTTGCTAAGGACGGACCCAGGGTGCCAAAGCAGAGCATGCCAAACTTAACCACTAGGCCATGGGGCCAGCTTCAGAAAATATTTTTAACTGAATGATAATGAAAAAACAACAAAGCAAAAAAATTGGCTCTTTGAAAAGATTAATAAAATTTGCAGACCCCTAGACTCTTTTTCTACCAAAAAAGAGCTAGACTCTTTTTCTACCAAAAAAAAGAATAACAACAACAATAGGAAAGAAAACAAAAATGACCAATATCAGGAATAAAAAAGAGATAAAACTACAGACCCTATAGACAGCAGACTAATAAAAGAATATTAGAAACAACTTTATACCAATAAATTTAGCAACCCAGTATATTTGTATAATGGAATATTTCTAAGCAAAATCCATGTACACAGAACAACATGAATAGATCTCACGGCTATTATGCTTGGGGCGGGACAAGCACAAAATCGTACATAAGATAGAATTACACGATATTCTAAAACTGGCAAAGCTAATCTATGGTGATAAAACTCAGATCAGTGGTTGCATCTGGGGCAGAGGGTGAGACAAGTGGAACTCACTGCAAAGGGGTGCAGATGATATTTCTGGGATGATGGAGCACACGAACTGTCAAAATTCATCCATCACATGGTACACTTAACACCTGGACTTTACTGAATGCAAATTTACCTCAATGAAGTTGATTTTTAAGAAAAAAGCAATAAAACAATACCATAGAAATAAGAAGCAATGTGAATTTAGTGTGAAACTTTTAAGAATTTTAAAAGTTCTTCAAAAATTACTTCACTTCTATTATACACTTTTTTTAAATTATCTTTTATTTATTTATTTTTTGAGGAAGATTAGCCCTGAGCTAACTGCTGCTAATCCTCCTCTTTTTGCTGAGGAAGTCTGGCCCTGAGCTAACATCCGTGCCCATCTTCCTCTGCTTTATATGTGGGACGCCTGCCACAGCATGGCCTGCCAAGCAGTGCCATGTCTGCACCTGGATCCAAACCGGCATACCGTGGGCCGCCAAAGCGGAACGTGTGCACTTAACCACTGCACCACCGGGCCGGCCCCTCTATTATATACCTTCTTAATGGAATAAGAAACATAAACTATGAGCCAGGAAGTGCACTAGATGCTTTCATTTAATGATATCTCACAAAAATTATATTTTTAATTCATAAGATCTAGCATGGTGCCTTGGGAGACAGCTGTGTTACAACTGAAAAAGCAATAAACCTGGGGCCAGAAGACCTGGGTACAAATGATGACTATATTTGATCTACTAGCTTTGTGACCTTAGACAAGTCACTGTTTAAGTGTCTTCATCAACCACAGGGCCGATGTGAAGACTAGGGAATATTATTTTAAAGTATCTGGTAAAGCACACCACAAATGCAAGTTACATTACTCAGCGTAAGTGCTCAATAGACACTGATTAAATGAAGAAACAAAAGAGAGAAACAACAACATGGACAGGGACACAAGCAGACAGGAAGAGACGGGGGAAAGCATGCTTCTAGTCCCATTCTTTTCTATGTTTGGGTGGGGTGGAGGGAGGAACAGAGACTTCCAAGCATGAAGACCTGATACCATGTTCCTATCATGAGCAGGAGGTGCTATGATTAGGATACGGTTGGTTGACCTCCCAAAATGAATATACTTTCCTTGTGACCTGGATCACAGCATTCTGGGCTAACAATGTCTTGTCCTAGCAAGAGGCGTGAAAAGGGAGGCTACTTGTCTACCTGAGACTTGAAGGGGCTTTACCCAAGTTCCTGAGTTACAATGAGTCTTCTGTTACTGTGACCTTTGAAATGGCAACCGATGACCCACTCTTTAGAGTTTTCCAATCCTCCTAATCCTTAGGTTTTCAGCGATTTTCTCTAAATGAGACAACCAGAGCAGAGATCTTCTGGATACAGTAGCAGTGATGAAAGCAATAGCATCATTAATGCCTAGTGGGCTGATTTTCAGTAGAATTCCAGGGACTGATGCTAGATTTGACAGAGTATTCAGAAAATACACAGAGTATAAAAATCTAAAGGGTGACTACAATAGAGTGCCAGATTTAACCTAAGAAGTCATACATCCTCAACCAAATATGGAGCCCCTAGTAGGGCACCCAGAAATTCAATCCTCAATCACAGTCTAGTGTGATAAGCTATCTGAAAGAGGCTTTAACAGAATGCTACAGGGGCGCACAGAGGAGATAACGAACCAAGTGGTGAGAGAGGAGGCAGCGTAAGGGAAACAGTCTTGAAAAGAGTGACACTTGTGTTGAATCCAAAGATGTTACGGAGTTATTTGGGCAAAGGCATTCAAGGCAAAGGGCAGAGCATGTACAGAAACTCAGGAGGGTTGGATGGTGCCATCTGCAGAGGGCTACACGTAATTTCACATAGCGGGAGCATATGGTGCGAAGGGAAAATGAGGAGATGGCAGAGGCACAGGCAGGGTCTTGGGGAGGACCTTTGTAAAATCACGCTGAAGGAATTTACATTTTACCTTGAAGATGAAGGGAAGCCACTGAAGGATTTTAAGCAAGCGATACCACAATCAAATTAGCATTTTAAGAGAGCATTCTGGCAACAGCGTGGAGAACAGATTGGAAGGGGACGAGAGTAGAGACAGACAGTAGGGACTAGTTAGGAGACTGCTGACGTGATCCATGTGGGCAATGACAGTGGCCGGAGACAGCAGCACCCACAGTGGCGAGAAGATCTATCAGATGTGGGGAAGAGGTAGAATTCTCAAGACTCATTCACTGACTCATGCGAAGGTGAGAAAAAGGTGGGATCAAGCATGACACCCAGATTCAAGCTTGGACGTACGAATAGACAGACAGCTGTTCATGGAGATAAAGAATAAGTCAACCTACCTTTCAAAGTATAACAAACAATGATACTGCACTACATTTAAAAAGAAAAAAACACAAACAAAAGCACAGGCTGCCTTGGACAGTATGGATATACATCTCTGAGAAAAATCAAATGCTTAAATTCACAGAGAAGAATAAGTCAGAGTTAAAGAAATTCCTGTCTAACATATGTTGATGAATGAATAATCAAAGAATAACACAGAAGGCAATTCACTAACAAGAGAGCCATCTACTGCTTTACAAGGATACTGCAGCAATGAAATGCCACAAAAAAAAAATGTGGAAGAAAGCCGAGAGTTTTTGACCACTTCATATTGTACACATATTCACAAAATATCTGACCCCTCCTACAAAAAATTCCAAGTGGTTAGCAGTTTTAGCTAAGAGCCAAATGCTTTCACTTACTTATTTCTCCTAAAAACATCAATTCACTATATACCATCATTTGAATATTAAAAAACTGCTTACCTGCCATCATTGCTATCATACTGGCTTTATAGACATTAGTAAGAGATCCAAGTTCTCCTGTTGCTAAGATGGTTTTGAGATGAGCCTCCCCACAGGCCTTGCGAAACTGACGGATCTCATCATACAGGGCTGGGGAAGGAAATAATTGAGGCAGTTACAAAAGCAGGCAAGTGATAACATAACTTGGCAGCCATTTAGAACGGGTAGAACCCATCTCAGATTTAGGAAACATGAAACATTTGTCACTTTCTAAAAATCACCCCCAATTTAATATCGCCTAGAGCATTCTGTTGCAGTTCACATCCTGTTACAAGGAATGCTTAGTTTGCTACCATGAAACTCGTTCTAAGCCTTGGCCCGAGGTCCAGAGTCATAGAGCTTTTTAAAATATCATTATAATGACATGCAAATTACAAATAATTTCTACCTCTTCCACACGATGGTTACTTATAAGAAAAAAGAAATTGATCTACCATACATACAGGGGTGGACGACTTCGCAAACTAAAAAAAAAACAGAATCCTCAGGTCCTTATTAATTCTTCTATTCACACATAATAGGTTCTCTTGTTGGAATACAAAGCAGGACTTTCCTGAGAGCTCTGCTAATGACAATAAAGACATAACAGCTTGCTCCACTATCTGCCGGGGTATGTGTCTATATAGCTGACTAAAAAGTGTTGAGCCTGTCCGGGTAGGGTTGGATGTATGTGGACACAGTCAGCTGCAGAGGGATTCAGAGAAGCAGCCTTGAACCTATTAACACCTGACCCTAGTACCACATCTACCCTTCTGGGGCTCCAAATAGCACCCTGAAAGCAGATTGATTTAAAAAAAAAAAAAAGTATATATACCAAAAAAAAAAACTTACACATAACAAAACAAAATAAATAAATAAAATGAAGGGAAAACATTTCATATTCAAAGTAGAATTTTAGTAAACAAAATCAGTGTAATGAGTATTAAAGTTGTGAAAAATTATTTAACACAGTCTTTTGTCAATGACCCCAGTGGATTTTGGCTCTTACCCTGCAGTGAGTTGGCCACACTCCTTTCTTGAACTTGGGCTATTGCTACAATATGAGGACTAAGATCAGGGCTTTTTCTTTCCTGTGTATGTGTGTGTGCTTCATAGGAAGTAGTTGTAGGAAAGAAACATTCATAATAAGGATTAGAGTTAGAGTAACCATTTTTTAATGCTAAGAGGAGAGTTCTATAATTCATAGGTTTATGAAAATACATATAAAAGACTAAAAATTGGTCTCATGTCAGCAAACTTAGTCAAAACCATGGAAGTTATAACAAAATGAACAAAATTTGCCTTCCTAGCCCTAGAAAACCTGAGTTTAAAATGAAGCTCAAAAGTGAAAACTGAATACAAATGAAGGCAAATATTTGATTACAAGACACCTGGTAAAGTTTAGAGTTTGTCACTATGGAGAGATGGTACCCTCAGAAGGCTTTTCAAGAAAGGATTGAATATGTTCACACGTCCCTAATAATCGGTAGTTTTCAGATGATCTGAGATGCCATACCCTGCCCATCCTACCTCAAATGTGAGAAAACATCTTACCCATACACCCACTATGACAACACGTGTGAGAATAGGACAAACAGGAGAACACTACATGGCAATAACAATTTATATTCTTTTAACCCAGAGAATGAATCTTGGATGGAATGACATTTCTTGAGTTACTCAATCTAAAAAGAGAAAGTTGTTCTCTTAAGTGACAAGGAAATCTCTTGATCTAAAAATTCACGAATGCTAATTCACAGTTAACTTCTGATTTAATTAATGATTTTTCTTCCACAGTACAGTGTTGCCATCAAGAGCCAGACAAACGTGGATTTAAAACCCAATTTTATCACTTCCTGTGTGACCTTAGGCAAGTTATTTCTCTCAGCCTCAGTTCCACCCTTAAAGTGTCAATAACAATATTTACTTTATAGGGTTATTACAAGAATTAAAAGGGAGGATGTATACAAAGCACTTTGCACATTGCCTGGCATATTGTAAGTACTCAAAAAGTTGAAACATTACTAAGTTCAGAATTCTAGTAAAATGAGTTTCCATTAAGGGTTGTGTGATAAAAGTCAAATTTTATTTCATATCCTGTCCCAACTCCTTGTACTGCACTGAAATTTTCTATATGGATTGGTGCTTACAATGAGTGAGCATCAAATAAGGCTTGAAAATATTTTATTACAGCATTTGTTAAAGTGCGTCTTGGCCTGTATAACAAAGTTCTTAAAACATCAGTCCTGATCATATTTATGAACAAAACTACTGCCTTTTTTCTAAACAGTATTACCTTTTGCTATCCAGTGAGTTTCTTCACCTACATTTAAAATTAACCAAAAAAACCAGATGTATTTTCTGACTCAATTATCAGCCACCTGGAAGTTATGCTCTTTAATTCAGGATCCAAACAGAGTGGCCCAAAAATGGTCACTTAGAGCTTAACTGAATTTGACAAACTTGAAACCAGTGCCTTCTTGTTAACTGCTAACTTGTCAAATCATTTTACTGACCTATTTCACCACATAACAGGGTCAAGTTTTTCTGAGCAAATATATTAATCCTTAAAGTTCAAAATTGGGAAAGTTGTCATTTCTTTCTGTCACCATTTGGCCCAGAGTATACCAGAACAATTAAATAAAAAAGAATACCAAATCTGGCCTTTTAAAACATGGCCTGGGCTCCATCAAGTGAATACTTCACCTGGGCCTTTGAATCTTGCTGAGTGATGCAAAGATGAAGGAATAGAGATTTTCACTAGCATTGCAGCATCAGCAATGGCAGATCCAAGAGTCCAGTGGCCCAGCAGCCACCAGGCACCAGCATGGTAGCTGTGCTGGCCAGTGGGAGCGGCACCAGCAGTGGTCCTGTAACCAAACTCTTCCTATGGAACAATCAGGCTGTGTTCTCTGCTTCCCAGTCTTTCATGGTCCTGCTTGTTTTCCAAACCTGTTTCTCCAGGCTTCCTGATTCAGTGAGCTACTCTATATCCTACTAATAAATCCCTTTTCAGTTTAACTGAATCCAAACAGGTTTCTTTAGTTTTCAACTCATACCTCTAATATAACAAGTATTTACTGAGGCAGTCTTATGCATAATGAACAATAATAGTGTGGGTGCCCTGAATGCCTGGGTTCATATCCCAGCTCTAACCCTGACTGGTTGTTTGATTGGGGCAAGTTACTTAACTCTTAATCTTTGTCTCAGTTTCCTCATCTATAATGACATCTCACAGAGTCATTTCAAGCATTACATAGGTGAATACATATAAAGTGCTAAGACAGTATCTGGCACATAGTTAATGCTCAAGGAACGTCAGCTACTCGTTTTCCTGTTGCTAGCAGTGGTGGTGGTACAATTACTATTACTGCTAACTACTTATTAGGTTCAGAGAACAGAGGGACTGAGAAAGCAGGGGACACCACGCTCTACATTTCTTAAAGAACATAAGATACAACCTTTTGTGGGCACTAGAAGAGCAGTCCGGAGGAAAAAAGTTTACTATTTCACAAACAATTTTTTTTCTTAACTCAGAGCCCATGCTCCTTTGGGTAACACAGACTCCTGGGCTAAGCCAGCTCTGGCTACTTGCTAGTTATGAAAACTTGGAGGAATTACTCAATTTTTCTGAGCCCAATTACTTAGGGAGCCTCAGTTTGTTCACATATTTTTGTAAAGACTAAATAATACATGTGACTAGAACAGCAACAGGCATTTATAGGTGTTTAATCATTCAGTACTAGTTTTCCGTTATTTTTCCTCACCTACTTCCAGAAATGCAAAAACAACTTTAAAAAGCAAAACAAAGCAAGCACTGTCTTAATACTTGTGAAGGCATAATTAGAATTTACAGATCTTACATATAAGAAAAATAGACCGCTTCACTCCAACACAAGCCACAGAAGCCACAAAGAAGCATTATCAGTGTCTAGGTAGTTTTGAGCACCTTTATTCCAATGCTAGACATCTTGGAAACTAGAGAGATGACACATGCACATCCAAGCGATTTGATGGCTGAAACATAACCCAGTCAATCTCAAATCATGATGTCCTTTAACATACTCAACTGTCACTTTACTTCCTATATAAATGAGCAAAACAATGGGAAAACCAATGGGTAGATTTTCCCCGACATTAGCAGGAAAGGATAGCAGCAGGATGTAGATTTATATAATCGCCACTGGACTATACGTGTGGAGGAAATTACAGGTGATGTAAAAAGATCAAGAGATCTCTTGTTTGAAATAATTCTTTATGAGGAATAATAACTCAAAAGAATGAAAAATCCTGTAAGTTTTCAAAGTGTCTTCCTTCAAAGATGCTCAAAGTGTTTCCTACACATCATTTGAACATCCCTTGTGAGGCAGCTGGCAGTCACCTCCACATTTCAGATGTGAAAAGTGAAATGTGGAGAGATTAATGACTTGCCTAAAATTTCATCACTAGTCAGAGGGAGAATAGGGACCAGAATGCATGTCTTCAGAAGTTGAATACTATTTTACTTCCTCAGACTCTTCTGCCTTTATCCCAGCACACACGCACACCTGCAGGTACACACACGCTGTAGTTAAAATGCATTCTCAAGGAAGCAAAGTGAAGAACTTTGAGTAATAGAGTACTGAAAGCCCAGAACCTACAGGGATGTCAACTCCCATCTAGTTCAAATTACTAACTCTACAGAGGAGCATTATAATCTGATTTCATTCTTCTAGGAAAAAAAAAGTTGAGTCAAAGGAAAAATTCCAGGGCCCGGCTCCGTGGCCAAGTGGTTAAGTTCACGCGTTCCACTGCGGCGGCCCAGGGTTCAGATCCTGGGCACAAACATGGCACTGCTCGTCAGGCCATGTTGAGGCGGCGTCCCACATCCCACAACTAGAAGGACATACAACTAAGATATACAACTGTGTACGGGGGGGCGGTTTGGGGAGATAAAGCAGAAAAAAAAAAAAGGAAAAATTCCATGGTAATTCGGAAACAAAATAATTTTCTATGATTTAATATACTAAAAATAATCTATCAATTGCTCTATTAGGCTTCTGGATGGGATGAGAACAGGCCACTGTGTTGTCATGAAGTTCGCATGTCTGAATCAGGAATTCTCAGCACTGGCTTGCCCATTAATTAGCTGTGTTACTGAGGAAAGTTACTGAACCTCTACAAGCCTCACTTTTTCCCTCAAGATTGGATAAAAGATCTTTGCTTTTACAGTTCAAACTCCTCTCAAGTTCTAGGAATAAACGTAAAAGTAATTCTTCAAATGATTATGAAGATGATTATTTTTCCCTTAGATCCACCGTTAATAATAAGCAGATTTAAAAATAAAGATAAACTTGAGTTACTCTAAAAGCGTAAGCTGTTATAACTGAGACCAAATAGCCTCTTGTTATTCAGAAAGACAATTTTGAACTCTGCTTTGGGGGAGCTCTCAGCCAGAGGGGGGTACAAGGGTGCACTCAGTCGTACATTGCCGTGGAGGTGCAAGGAAGCTGGGGACTGGCATGTCACTGGGGCCTAGGGAAACTGTTGGCTCACACGCTGCCAGATCAAGGCCAGAAATCAAGTGACACCCATACTGGCTGGGAATTCTAGAGGACTTTGGGAGCACAACCAGCCTGAGAATGCGGTACTGGGCCAGGCAGACAGTCCACATGGTCAAGAGACTGTTACATAGGAGGAAACTGATCAAACAGGTAAATATACTGAGGATAATGGGAGCAAGATTTCTCACTAACAAGAAAGAGGGATATAAATATAGCAAGCGAGAGGGTGAGAATAAACCATGTGATGTTGGCTTGTAACGGAAGTTATTAGTGTGGTTCTAATATAGATAGATAAGTAGATATACATGTATATGTTTTTCTACGTTTGCATTGTGTACAGTGAACATTCATCTATGTCCTAGATCTGTCCGCTGAGAAGGCCTAGAAATAATAACATCCCTACAGCAATGAGTACACCCAGCACCCACATCGTCCTTTCTAAATAACAGTCTTTGATAAAAGGAAGCAAAACTTTTTGGAAAAATAGTGGATTCCAGGGCTGGGGCAGAGAAAGTCAAAGATAAGCCTGAAATATCTTTTAGAAGAATGCAAGGAAGTTCTCAAAGAATAATGGAAACATGTCAAAAGGACAGAGTAAACAACAAGTGTTGGAGAAGATGTAAAGAAAAGGGAACCCTCATACACTGCCGGTGGGAGTGTAAACTGGTGCAGCCACTATGGAAAACAATATGGAGATTACTCAAAAAATTAAGAATAGAACTAGCAATGATCCAGCTATTCCACTTCTGGGTATTTATACAAAGAACATGAAAATACTAAATCAAAAAGACATTTGCACCCCTGTATTCATTACAGCATTATTCACAATAGCCAGGACTTGGAAAAAACCCAGGTGCCCATCAATGGATGAATGGATAAAGAAGATGTGGTATACATAAACAATGGAATACTACTCAGCCATTAAAAAGATGAAATCTTGCCATTTGCAACAACATGGATGGACAGTGAGGGTATAATGCTAAGTAAAGAAGTCAGACAGAGAAAATCAAATACAGCATGATTTCACTTATAAGTGGAAGATAATAAAACAACAAACAAACAAAGATACAGAGATTAGATTGGTGATTACCAGAGGAGAAGAGGGGAGGGAGGAGAGCAAAAGGGGTGATGGGGAAAATGTATATAATGATGGATGGTAATTAGTCTTTAGGTGGTGAACATGATGTAGTCTACACAGAAATTGAAATATAATGATGTATACCTGTAATTTATGTAATGTTATAAACCAATGTTACCTCAACAAAAATAAATAAATATGGGTTGGTCCTGTGGCCAAGTGGTTAAGTTCACCTGCTCTACTTCAGCAGCCCCGGGTTTTGCCAGTTTGGATCCTGGGCACAGACATGGCACCACTCATCAGGCCATGCTGAGTCGGCGTCCCACAAAGCACAAACAGAGGCACTCACAACTACAATATACAACTATGTCCTGGGGGGCTTTGAGGAGAAAAAGAAGCAGCAAAAAAAAGAAGATTGGCAACAGATGCTAGCTCAGGTGCCAATCTATAAAATAAATAAATAAATAGACAACCAAAAAAAGAGAAAGATAAAAATGATAGAGGAAGCAGTCTGATGCAGCTCCCACTTGGCAAATCTAGGGCAACTTGAGTAACAAAATAAATCATGAATAGTAATGGGTTATAACCAATTGAGTAAAATAAGAATCCATGAGTTCTTACAAACAGAAAGGAAGAAAGGGAGGGAAGGGAAGTTAATGCCAACTAAGAAGTATAAAAGAAATGATGGAATTAGAAAATCATGGGGCCGGCCCTGTGGCACACCGGTTAAGTTCGCACATACCGCTTCTCAGCAGCCCAGGGTTCACCGGTTCAGACCCGGGTATAGACACGGCATTGCTTGGCAAAAGCCATGCTGTGGCAGGCATCCCACGAATAAAGTAGAGGAAGATGGGCATGGATGTTAGCTCAGGGCCAGTCTTCCTCAGCAAAAAGAGGAGGATTGGCAGTAGTTAGCTCAGGGCTAATCTTCCTCAAAAAAAAAAAAAAGAAAAAAGGAAATCACCATTTGGCAACTATCAGTAACAACTGAAGAATTATCAATGAATGTTAAAACTACTAAATAAAAGCTAGATGAGGAACAGGATAGTAACATAGTCTCAAAATATCTCCATTCATAATCTACATTATTTATTAAAATAAAAAATATTTAGTAACTTTACAATAGAGAAACTTGGCAGAAACCGTCTTAGCCAAGTAAAAAAGTAACATCATCAATAATGGGACACATCAACATCTTAAGACTTCTGAAATAATGCACTGAGAAGAATAGAGCAAAATTTCTATGGTATTTCTGCCAAAAATATATAACTTGAATTGAATCATGAGAAAACATCAAACAAACCCAAACTAAATATAAATAAATATATTTAACAAAATAATAGGTGTCTATTCTGCAAACCCAAGGAAAGATTGAGGACTGTCCCAGATTGAAGAAAACTAAAGAGACGTACAATTGGTTCCAGACCCAATAAAGAACATTATTGAGACAATCTGCAAAATTTGAACAAAATCTGTGGATTTAACAGAAGTATGATATCAATGTTAATTTCCTAATTTTGATGGAGTGCTGTGGCATGTACAAGAGTATCCTTGTTTTTAGAAAATACACTCTGAAGTATTTACGAGCAATAGATCAACAGGTCTGCAACTTAATTTAAATAATTCAGAAAATTATACATATATATATGCATACACACACACAAATACAGAGAATAGAAAAGAGAGAGAATGAGAATGATAAGGCAAAAAGATAAATGGGGTAGAATTTTATAACTGGAGAATCTGAGTGAAGAGTAAACAGTTCTGTGTACTATTTTTGCAACTTTTCCGTAAGTTTAAAACTATTCAAAAATAAAAGTTAAAGAGACACGTTTGATATGTTGCTGTAATTTATTTAGCATCTAGGTATTTTCCTTTTGGGAGGGCTTTGACGTTATGAACCATTCTATGGTGTTTAAAAAAAAAAGAAACGTGATTATAAATGGTATATATTATTTTATAACCTGCTTTTTTCCACTCAATATATTACAGACATCTTTCCATATTAATAAATATTGGTCTGCAGCACTTTTTTTTAGCTTGTTAGAAAAACCTTTTTCTTTTGAGGTAACACTGGTTTACAACATTATATAAATTTCAAGCGTACATCACTGTATTTCAACTTCTGTATACATTGCATTATGTTTACCACCAAAAATCTAGTTGCCATCTGTCACTATACACATGTGCAGCACAGTTTTTAATGGCTGCACAATGTTCCATTGCATGGTCATAAATAATTTATTCAATCATTTTTCTATTATTGGATACTTAAGTTCAGAGTTTTTGCTATACTGCAGTAAACGTCCTTATGGTTAAATCTTTGCATATACCATGACCTTATTCTCTAGAGCCTTTTAATTTTCTGCTCACACACTCACATGTAACACATGTTCGCTGTTAAAAATTACAGAAACTGAAAATTCCCCATTTAAAAAAAGAAAGAAAGAATAATTCTTGCACATACTTGAAAAATAATAATTTGGAAGGCTATTATAAAAGATGACTGACAAATAAAAATGGAATTCAAACTCCACAACTGCAAGTTAGTCAGAATAATGCAAAATTTAACAAGACACATACACCAGAGAAGTGGGTGGCATGGTGATGTCACGTTAAAAACCTGATAACAAATGTTTTGACTTATAATGAGGTTTTCAGAAGTAGCGAAAGTGGGTGTACCAGAAACCCAGGATATATTACATGGTAGATGCTTAATCAATATAGTGGCACAAGCAGCAGAGGAGTTGTCTCCTGTCTGTTCCCCCTCATCCCTCCTGCCACTGCCACAGTGATGAGGAGAAATGGAGGTCATGACCTGACCTTCTGCTCATCATTCCCAACCGAAAAACAAGTGAGGCTGTGCCGGTGGAGTGTTCCCTGACAGGAATCAGAGAACACAGCCACACTGGGAAAGGCCTGTGTGCATGAGAATGTAGATCCAAGGAGGGGAGGGGGTTGTACTGCATCTGTTTCAAACCAGCGGCCAAAACAGGCTGACAACTGGCTGTTCCTTCTGCCTCCCCATGTCAGCAGGAACTTGTATTTATAGCATTTTACTTCTATTTAAAATGATTTTATTTCTCTCCAGCTTCTACCTAAAAGGAAAGTATATTCTTAATCTTAAAAGTATATTCCTTTTTTTTATTGTTTTTCCCCAAAAACAAAAGCCCCAAAGCCCCCCAGTACACAGTTGTATATTTTAGTCGTGAGCCCTTCTAGTTGTGGCATGTGGGACGCCGCCTCAGCGTGGCTTGATGAGCAGCACCAGGATCTGAACCAGTGAAACCCTGGGCCACCGAAGCAGAGCACGCAAACCCAACCACTTGGCCATGGGGCTGGTCCCTCGAAAGTATATTCTTAATTGCTATCTGTTAAGTTTTCTGGAAAAACACTGCTATAGACATAGAAAACTACATTAGTAAAGCTTTCATGCTTAGAAATTATGATTTAAGAGAGAATCCAAAGTGTTTAAAGACTATGTTTCCTATCTAAAAGTCATAAAGTAGGTTTCCTTTTATATTTCATGCTATTCAAAGGCACTTAAAAAATAATTGTTAACGAACATATCTAAGCAATTATTTTTTGAGTACCGGAAAGATATTCAACACTGCACAAGAATGGCCTGAAAATAACTCTCAAGATAATTATATGTACAATAAAACACTTAATATAAAATCACACAGAACCTTTTAAACTAAAAAAGTCACAAAATGTTCAAGAACAATTTTCACCCACCCAAGGCAACTAATTAATCCTGTAAGACTAAAACAGAGATGAGCTAAAACACCAGGTAGTAAAATGACTTACAGGAGATAAAACACATACATTTTGTCAATAGTATTTGAAGTTTTGAAGAATCATAGCATAAAAACAAAAACCATAAAAGCATACAGCTGCCATAAGTATCTCCAGAATTTTTCTGTTATAAACAACCCCCAAAACTGAGAAAGCACAGTTTATGGATTATGTGATTCCTTCCCCAAAAAGTGTCTATATATTTAGAGATTGCTCTTCTCATAAGATATTATGATGAACAGCTCTACAAAACAAAGAAAAATACCAATTTCTTTTAAGACTCTTTCCACCATCCTTGTGTAAAAATAAGCAAATAAGAAAAATAAATTGTTGCTCAGATTCAAGATTTTCAGGATCCACTTGCATAAAAGATGCTGATAGACACTGTGGTTTTGGCCCAAATATTACATTCTCTCACCCTAAAATTCCTGCTAGCCATGAGGCATGTATTGCATAAAGGAAGTTTAGGAGAGCAACTCAAGGCTGAAGAAATGAAGGAGGTGAGAGGTACATGAGACTCTGGATACAGGAGACAGTACTTCCAATTGCTACAATGAACACACTATCCTGGAAAAATATCACTTCTAGAAGAAGCCACCTTTGGAGTCATGTCTGCTGGTGATCCAGTGTAGAATGGGTTTCCAAAAACTAGTAAAGCCAGCTCTAGGTCCTGAGCTCAAGGAACTGGAAGATTCCTGAACGAGGCAGAATCTGATAACATTTTGATGTCACTGGTAATATATCAGGTAAATATATGCAGCAGAGAGAGGTCATAAAAAGTAGAAAATGAACACCCCTGTATATTTACAGAGCATGGAACGCATTCAATTTCCAAAACCTGCTCAGTAAGATTTACAAGATGATGAGCCCATTCTAGTGAATGCTTTCTGCAAAGAACTGTTTAAGGAATGCAACTTAGATGTCAACTTCAATTATCATCATTAAAAAATACTGTATTACAAGTACTTAATCATGGGAATAACACTCACAGACAATGAAAACACCAAATATAAAATCACAGGCCATAACAGCTCTAAAGGAGTGCAGAAATCTTTAAGTCTTAGCCCCTCATGGGTAGCTTACTTAAATGGAGGCAGAGAGAAGTGAAATTTGCCCAAGGTCTAGATGTAAATTAACAAAATTACAAAGACTAAAACCCAAGTCTTTAGAGCTCCACTTCATTTCCTCAATGCACGTGCTATATGGTTACTTCTCTTGACAACGTACTATCATCACCAGGAGGAGGTAGGAAAAGAGAAGAAATGGCAGTTGGCATGTAGGGATTCATCTGGACCAAGCAATAGGATGATCAGTTTACATGCATTATCTAATTTAATCCCTACTACAACTCCATGAAGTAGATGCCATTATTCCTACTTTACAGAGAAGGAACAGAAGGCACAAAAGTTAAGTAACTTGTCCAAGAGCAAGTGAAATTGCTGTGAAAATCACTTATGTTACTTATTAATGGTAGCACCAGGATTCCAACCAAGGTCTGTCTAATGCAAAGACTCTGCTCTCAACTATTCCTGGTCTCCCGGGGCTATCCTCCCTTGTTAGTCCTCAGTGTATTCATTCTGAGTAAGTTCTGGGTCTGACTGACTCCAATGATGATTGGCCTATCTGGCTGGCTGGCTGGGTAGGTGCCTGCACCTCTCTCTCAGTCCAGCACAGCACCGCCCCTCAAGCTGCTATCTTCATCCCAAGCACAGCCTTCCCAGGGAGAGGAGAAGTGACCTTTTCCCAGAGCACAGAGATAGATGTACTTTGCAGCTAAACTCACCAGGGTAAGTTTATTCCTTAAGCCGCCTGTTGCAGCTAACTGCAGATATAGGCTAAATAAATAGAAACACATGGGAAACAGAATTTGTACTAACTAATTGATACGTAAATTCAACAATGCTTCAATTGTCCCGCACCTAAACAAGTACTAGAAGTATGTTTAAAAAAAAATGGTGCTCCAAGTTGGTGCTTCTCTACAGCTCTAGGTGATGGTGGGGGGTGAGGGTGATATCAACACCACCCGGGACAATTTTCACAGTGTATGAGCCTATCTTTCCCTCATACCCAACCCCCAATTCTGAGATTACACTTACTCAAGGCAATGTGCTAGATTCTGTGAGGAGAGGAGGTGGGGCAAGTAATTTGAAAATGTTTTTCAGGTAATTCTGAGAACCAGCAACACATTTCACACCGTATCCAGTTAAAATTACTGTCCTGATGGGGCCGGCCCGATGGCCCAGAGGTTAAGTTTGCACATTCCGCTTCTCGGTGGCCCGGGGTTCACTGGTTCAGATCCCGGGTGCAGACATGGCATGGCTTCACAAGCCATGCTGTGGTAGGCATCCCACATATAAAGTAGAGGAAGATGGGCACGGATGTTAGCTCAGGGCCAGTCTTCCTCAGCAAAAAGAGGAGGATTGGCAGTAGTTAGCTCAGGGCTAATCTTCCTCAAAAAAACAAAAAATTACTGTCCTGAAGTTAGATGATGTACATTTCTATGCCAAGATTGAAAGGAGTGAGGGAAGTACCGGCAGGGAAGGACAGGGTGCCATAACCACCTAAACAGGATCTGACAGTAAAAAGCTTAACAGCAAAGGACCAGGCAAAACAACAACCAAAATGTTTAAATAAATGAAAAGATATGTGAAGCCAAAAAGCACAGCAATCTGGACTGTTAGCTATGGGGCAAGTCATTTTAGAGATTTCAGTAGCTCCTGAGAGCATCACCTTATTCCACGATAATACAAGCACTGACACAACAGTCCTGAATGATCTAGAAAAAATTAAATACTATATAATAGAAAGTGTTAATAAAGTCAAGGAAATGTAAATATTTTTTAATGGATTTCTTGCTAAAATGGCAAGATTCTCTGATTTGGTCAAGATTTGCTGATTCTGAATGTCTACTTATATGAAAATGATTGATGAAAATCAACATGGTTTAGTTGGGAAAGGGAACACTTGTTCTGGAGTCAGGCAGAGGCAGATGCCTGCGTTCAGGAGGTCTGGTAGCCTTCAGTATAGGGAACAGAGCTGAAATCAGCGAGACAAGGTTTCCAAGGGAAAGTGGGCAGAGCTTGAGGAGAAGTTTGAGAGTTTCTTGGGAGAGAACCTGAAGACCACTAACACTTCAGGGATGACAGAGGAGCTTGCAAACAAGATGCAGGAGTCACCAGAAATATGGAGGAAAAGCTGAAGAATGTAGGGTCACCAAGGCCATAACAAGAGAGTGTTTCCAGAAGGAGGAAATGGTCCACTGTGTCAAATGCTGCTGAACAGTAAAGTTAAATAAACAACTAAACAGCATCCTCTGGTCATGGTGAAATGAGTGGCCATTAATATCTTGGTTAGAATGGATTCAAGTGAAACAAGTACAGAGAACTCTTAAGAACAGGAAAAAAGGCTTAACTGGGGATGAGGGGGAATGCTGGCATGTGAGCTTTTTTAAATGGATAAGAAAAGCTTAAGTTTGTTTAGATGCTGATGGGAACTAGCTGCTAGAGAGGCAGGCTGAAGATACAAGAGAAAAAAATGGCCAATAAGTGGAGCAACGCCTCTGAAAATGTGGGAGAAGACAAGAGCACAGCATAGCCGAGGGACTCGACTTAGGACAAGGAGAAAAGGAAGCAGCAAAGGAAAGCAGATCTGATGCAAGAACCTGGAGGGAGTTCCTGTCTAATGGTTTCTATTTTCTCTGCAAAGTAGCAGGTAGGTTGTCTGCTGAGAGAGAAGGAGTCTCAAGTGGGTGGAAGAGTTATAAGTTCGAGGAGAGTCAAGATTTTAAATCATCCCCAAGGAGAACCCAAGAAGAAGAATACAAGCCCTCTCCAGTCTCCTCTTTGGGTTCACACTCTAACCTGTGAGCCTTGTGACCAGGAGAAATGGTGAGGATGCACTCTGAATGGCCAGGTTAAAAAATGGGGTTCTGTGTGCTTTAACCAGTGTTACACACCTCAGTGCACAGAGCAGAGGGACCTGGATTTGAATGGGTAACAGCCTAACAGACATTTCCATCAGCAAATACCAAGAAATCAATTTTAGACTCTTATTTTAGTCAACAGCTAATATTAAAATATGACACTGATAAATACAATACGTAATCAGATTGAGAGCTAAAATTAAGACAACCTACTGCAGCGGAAAATGTCCTATGTCATTAAAGTTTCTATTTAGAATTAAATTTCTAGTATTAAATGGCCCTTTTCAGTTTGTTTTGGGTAGAGAAGTTATTAACACCATAAAAAAGAGTTAATAGAAAAGTATGGTCTAGGACAAAGATGTGTTATTATATTTTGCATGAATGCCTGTTTTGGGGAAATTATCAGTTCTTAAAGACAACCATTAGGGATTGCCAATTACATCAAAACTCATCTCCTATTATATGGTATTTTCCAATTAGTAGTATATTAGTAGTATTCTAAAGACAAGAGTACAAGTTATAAAATAAAATATAGTTCTACAACTGCTTAATAAAAGACATCAAGGGCATATAGTTTTTTATCCAACTAAATCACATAGAGTTCATTTCTAGATTTGTTTTAAATATTATGCCTACTCATTTTTTTCTCTTACTCTAGCTGTAAATCTTAACTTAAATCTGTGACTAGAAGCAGACAAGCAGAATTAATATATAGGGACAAGGAATATCTATTTAAAATAAACCTTTTAAGAATGATTGCAATTGGCCAAAACACATATAGACCATAAGGAACAAAAATTAAAAGCACAAAAAGATATTTGTGGACTGTCAACAATTTAAACCTAGGAAGGATTAAAAATGTTGATGAGCACTGATGAGTGTAAGGCAATGAGAATGGCCTTACGTTTTTTCTAGATCAATCAGAACTGCTGCGTCAGTGATTGTATTATCACATTATACATGAGGTGATGCTCTCAGGAGCTACTGAAATCTCAGATGACTTGCCCCACAGCTTACGTCCAGACTGCTGTGCTTTTTTATTTTGCATATCTTTTTATTTAAACATTTTTGTCATTGCTGTTTTGCCTGGCCCTTTGCTGTTTAGCTTTTTACTGTCAGATCCTGTTTAGCTCGTTATGGCACACTGTTCTTCCCTGCCTGTATTCTTCCCTCATTCCTTTCCATCTAGGCATAGAAATGTATACCATCTAACTCATTAATAATAGATGAGAATGGAGCTAATACTCCAAGCTAAAAGACTACACTTTCCAGCTTCACTTGCAGCCAAGTATGGCCATGTAACTCAGTTTGGGCTAATGAGATGTAAGCAAAATCCTTGTGTGAGATTTTGGGATAGGACGAGCCCTTCTGTCCTGCTGTCTACAATATTAGTGTAAAGGCTGGAGCTTCAGAAGCCATCTTAGACGATGGAGTGCCCTTGATGGAGTGCCGGCTCTGGAAGAGGAAGATAAAAGTAGCCTGGAAGAACTTTGTGGGGCTGCACAACACCCCCTGAACACAGCTACTTCCAGACTTTATATAAGAGAGTTAATCCTTCAGTAATTAAACCACTGACTGAATCTTTGCTACTCTATCACTGAAAGCAATTCTTTTTTTTGCTTTGTTTTTTAATTTTTTATTTTTTTAATTGCAGTAACATTGGATTATAACATTTTATAGCTTTCAGATGTACATCGTAATATATTTCAAATTCCGCATAGATTACACCATGTTCACCACCCAAAAACTAATTATAGTCCATCCCCTCACATGTGAGCTCAATCACCACTTTTGCCCTACCCGCCTTTCCCTATAGTAACCACCAATCCAATCTCCAGTGCTATGTGTTTGTCGTTGTTTTTATCTTCTACTTATGAGCGAGATCATACAGTATTTGACTTTCTCCCTCGACTAATTTCACTCAGCATAATACCCTCAAGGACCATCCAAGTTGTCACAAATGGCCAGATTTCATTTCTTATGGCTGAGTAGTATTCCATTGTGTACAAATACCACATCTCTATCCATTCATCCCTTGATGAAAGCAATTCTTAATGGATAAACAAATGAAATCAGGATTTAAAGACAACAGGGTTGATTGAATGATGGATAGAAAGAGTCACAGCAAGAGATATTGGCAAGTCCAACAAGTAGGTTAAGGAAAAATACATTAAATATAATCCTATTTTTTATTTAAACTTTTAAAAAGGCTGGGAGTTGTAGTTGTGTTTATATGAAGAGAGAAAAGTCTGGAAAGTTGTGCATTCACTGTTATTAGGAGTTATTTCTAGGGAGTGAGATTACGTGGAACATCCACATCCTTTATTACTAATTGGAATCTTTGTTTTTAACAGTGAGCAGATATAACCTCCATAATTAGAATAAAATATGCCTTTTATTTGATATTCACACATCTAAAGAGACAATTTAATAGTCTGGCTTTATCTTATAGTTTTGTTAGAAATTTTTAAACTACCTACAATGATTTTTTTTAAATAGAGAGTTCTACTTATTTTAGCTATCAATGATCTCTCATACACAAAATATATTTAAGACAGACATAAAATCTATTTCTTTAATATCCAATTATAAAAACAACACCTTGTTACCAGAATGGGCAATGCCTTATTGTAATCAGTGTGATAGTAAATCATAAATCTCAAAGGCAAATATGAAATAATATTCACAGGAGCTATGTACAAGAATAATAGGAGTGAAAACAGACTTAGCAGACTGATTAATAATCCCACATCCTCAAAAACCACAAAGATGAATATTGAAAAGGGAAATTTCCTCCATCATATGTATTGAGGATTGATTTATGTATTGACTAAAAAAACAGTATAAAATAGAATAAAAGTTAATAACCTACTGCATGGAAATAACCATTCACCTGAGCACTCAAATGGATCTAAAAAGTTCATGCAGGTAGGCAACTTCCTAGATTTACGAGGGGCACTAAGATAAACAATCTTCACCATGTTTTCTTCTAGACTCACCCATTGATCTAGTGACTTGTAATCTAGAGCAGTGACTTCCAAAACATTCTGCCTCTTACCAGATCCTCCTTTGATTCACCAGGGAAGAACTGTGTCTCCCTTATAAGTAAGGACATGCACCTACCTTCCCACTGGCCTGTCAGCACCAAGGACCTGTTAATTACTACATCGATTTCGGAAGCTCCGTCTTCCACAGCCAATCTGATCTCTTCTAATCTTGTTTTTAAATGAGTCTGTCCAGCTGGAAAGCCAGTGGCCACTAGTAGAAAGAGTGAAAAAAGGAAGGAAGACAAATTTCAATTGGTCAATATCTCAACAAACAATTTCAGACCAAAAAGTCACCATTTAGACCAAAGCATTAATTACTTAAGAATTTCATGCATATCCTGCAAAGTGAAGTCTGAAGAGACAAAATGTTATCTCGTATATTCTTGGCATTAGGATAGATATTAGTATTACATCCTCTGGAAGACCTGAAATTAAGTTGCTGCAGAGATGCTCATGAGGGTACTTTAAGTAAATAGCAATTAAGAAAATATATTATTATCACACCGATAGTCATAAAATAGTCGCTGTAGCCCTGTCTTGATGCACACGAATTAATTGTGGGTCCTACTCTTGATCAAGTTGGCCATCAGTGTATTCTCGATTTACCATACACATTTTTTAGCTGTTGTACTCAAATTGTAATACAGGTTTCTCCCACTGTGCATCTTAAAACAACCAGCCAAGCAGATGGGAATAAAGGGAAGAGAATGCAGGAAGAAAAGCACCTAATTAGTTCACAAAATTGGGGCAGGGGCAGAGTTGAGAAGAGCAGGGCCAAACATAAATAAAAAGAAATCGAAAATACAACTACACTTTTTAAAAAGTATTAACATTTTTACGTGTGCATCGATTCCATTCCCGTGTCTAAAGATAACTTTTGTGTTTCCTTGATGTTATTAAATTCCTTGGGTCCACTACCTTAGAGGAAAGCGCATTTCCCTGTTGTATAAGGAAAAAGCTGAATAACTGAGGCTGATTAAAAATTGAGGTCGATAAAGGTGTAGCTGTCAAATACTTTGGGAATGTTCACAAACAGGTTGTACATAAATACTGTATAATATGTTTCTTTTGATGTATCCCTAATAAAATAAATTAATGATCTTTATAGATTCCTTTTTTAAAGCACCAAGATATTCCTCTAACATCTTTTAAAAGTAGAATCTAATTTGAATCTAATTTTATATCTATCTATCCAACCATACACACACACACACAGACACATAGCTACACAGAAGCTTTTAAGACTTTCTTTCCCTCATGCCAAGGCCTACTGAGTCTACATTAAGTCAATAACTCTTGAACATAGCCTTTCTTCTTTAACTTCCAGGCTTTTAGGGGGGCTCTCATCATCTCCCACATGGACCATGATAAGTCTCCCTAACTCCATTTCACTCCTCTCTAATTTGTCCACTACCATCCCCTCACGTACTATGTGACAGAGCTGATCATAAAATGCCTTTGCTTAAAGCCTTTCAGCATCTTCCCCATGACCAGAACAAAGCCCAGATGCCCAGCTGGGCATGGTTTCCCTATGTGGCCCTGATCTACCTCTCCAGCTTCAATTCCCAGAGCTCCCCCTTTGTCCTACTTTAGATCCAACAACTGCAAACCACTTTCAGTTCCCTGCACACGCTTCTGTGCCTTCACACATGCTAGGTCCTCTGTCTAAAACGCCATTCCCTATCTTACCAACACTGTAAACTCCTCTTTATCATTTAAGACCCAGTTCACTTCTCTCCTCTATGAAACATTCTCCTACTCTCTGAGTGTCACCAACCCCTGCAGAATAAATCGCTCCCTGCTCAGAGTTACCACTGTACCTTCTGCACATCTTTATTATCACACCTTACATACATATAATACTACAGATCCCGCATTATGATTTTTTAACTTGCCCATAGCTCCTAAACAACTAAGTTTCCTTAAGGACAAGGATACAGTGCTGTATTCTTGGAAATTAATATAATGCCTGCTACTTAGAAGACTATTAATAATCATTAAAAGAATGAATAAATACAAGCAATTAAATACATAAAACTAATTAAAATCATAGTATAAAACTATATATAATACCCCAAGGTGTCTGAGTTGAAGAATTGGAAACACTGAAAAATAACAATAAATGCCACAACAAATTTTACCTGATGCCACCGGAATATTACAGCCTGCAGCCTTCAGTGCTCTTACTGCATCACACACCCGGGCGGGATAAACACAAACGGCAGCTGTAGTAATGTCTATGAAGAAAGAAATCACAACAGCCTACTTTATGTGAAGTTCAATTCGCACAATATGTTTTAATTATTATTTACACTACAACATTGGCAGAAATCAAAATGAGAGAAAAAATAATTCCCCTAAAATGCTGCAACAAATTGAAAGATTTTTACTTTGCATATTCCCTTCCAGTTCTTGACAACATGGATCATTTCTCATCGTTACAGTCAGAATAAAACTGTGACACGCTGTTCTTTGCAGTTAACATAATACCACTTTTTAAAAATTCCTAAATAGTAAACCTGGTGGCCTTGACTCAATGAAAATATTTTATTTCATGTAGATAACAAAATCCAGATTTGTACAGCATTCAAACAGACAGCAGATGAAGCAAAATGTAAGTGAAGTTTACAGGGTAGTGTAGCAAAATGACAATTAACTAATCCTATTCTCTCTTTTACAAGAAATAATAAAATCTGAATCTGGAGCCCTCATTTGAGGAATAATCTCTTAAGTTTAAAAAAATAAAAACTAAAAATCAAATAGATACTATCAAACAAAGCAATAACATAAGACTCCTACTGCAAAATTGTTTTTTCAGCCTGCTCCCCCAAAGCTGTTACTTTTAAGTATCACAAATAGGTGGTGTTTTTACTATCAACTCCAAAGAAACACAATAAAAATTTTTCAAAAACTGCAGAATTTTTAGGTCTATAAATTATCTACAATTTATTTGGGCTAAAATACTGCATTGGGCCAACACAACATATCTAGCTGCACTCATTAGAAACAGGCACTCAGGAACCATGAAGCATCTCTTCATGGAAAGATCTGGCTCCTAAAACCAGTGAGTAACAAGGCAAGTCGCCTTGGAAATACCATTTAGCCTTCCACGTCTCAGTTTCCTCATTTAAAAATAAAGGGATCGACTCTTAAAGATGTCCTCCATTTCTAAAATGTTAAGGTTCTAAACTTACAGCAACTTTAGAAAGTCCTTTCTTTCATGTATACTAAGCGAGTAGAACTTTTTTCAAAAGATCTAACCTAAGATACAAGTATGCAATACTTCCCATTTGCATTTTATTCTCAAAAGTATTTCATTTACTCACAGAAAATACTTTATGTATGAGATGTGATTATTAAGTAATGAGACTGGCTTTTTCACATGTGGCTAGGGAATCAGAATCAGTATTTGAGAGTCGCTAGATAAAAAATTTCCAAAACTGAAGAACTAGAAAGAAAAAGCAAGAAACTCTCTACCAGCAACTTTAATCCACGATGGAAAGACATGGCCTAATAATGAGACTCAGATTCTCTTTCTGCTGTTCTTCACAGAAGAATCTCAATCATTTGTCTACGTACACAATTCTATCGTGGATTTTATTGCTGCTATTAATTCAGCAGCTGAATCTTGTCTTAAGTCTTCTTAGATTTAGTAATTAATACCGTAAGAAGGTAAACACCAGATAGATTATACACAACAACATTACCTTTATCATGCATATTTAAAGCTTTTAAGAGGTCTTCCCGGATGGGATACTTGGCTTTATAACAGAGCCTCTGAACGTTGGAAGATGTGTCATCACCTGAAAGTGTAGTAAGGTCTATAAAGGTCACAGCTTTCAGGAGCCAAGCAGCCTGGTTCAAAGAAAAGTAAAAGCAAAGTTAAAAAAACATTACTCTCCAACCCAGTTAGTAGAAAAATCATTCAACAAACGTGTGCTAAAATCTAACATATATACTGATCTGAGGCATATTATTTTGATTATGATAGAAACATTGCTCAAGAGTGACCAAGATGAACATTACAAAGAATAAAACAAAAGGGGGGAGAGTAGTCTTAAAAAATTTTTTTCTCATAGATATCTCAAATTAAAACTTTTAATAGATCAAGTCTCCCCATGTCTGACTTCATCTCCTCCACAAGGAGCCCGATGGCTACCCTGATAGGAGAGAACTCAGAAGAGGGTTGCTATCTTACCTTCTATCTCCAGCCATGGGATCTGGGATAAGACATTATAAAAAGAGTCTCTAACTTCTTTCTTTGTTCCCATTGAATCCAATTCCATTTTTAAAACAATATTCATATTTCACAACTCATTCTGATGAATTTTCTTTTATCTTTTCAATCAGAATATTTCCAAGGATGAGTAAAATGTGAAACGTCACCCTAAAGGATCTAATCAAAATATTTTGCCTCACTTGTGAAATGAACTCTGAATTCCTTTTAGTCCTGCAAGGCATAGCACGTTTTTGGTTAGCATACACTGAAGAATATGCTGACCACAAGTATGCTAAAAACATCGTTTGAAAAATAATTTATGAAAATTAATAGTAAGGTAAACATGATGGTCAAAGAAGGTCAACTCTTATACCTAAGGGCCTCACCAGCGGACACACCAGGTTTACATGTCACGGTTTTAAAATTAAAAAAGAAGACAATCCAAGAAGGTATGTCTAAGAAACTGAATAAATGTGTTGAGAAAATCCACCATTTAATTCACTCATGAATAAAGATGGCTCAAATTCATTTGCGGCTTTGCCACTCAAGAGTGATAAGATTTTTAACTTGTTTGGATAAATGTGTTATCTTTCTCCCACCCATCACCATCATATATGAATTATTAAAATAAGTCATGGATAGCTGCAATCTTTTAAGTTTAGATGCATCTTGAGCGAAATTCAATATTGTGGCCTTGAGGGAAGAGACCAGGCACTGGAAAATACAGGAACAGAATGCTCAAGAAGAACCCTTACTTGCCACTCCTTTTTCACGGTTCTGCGAGCCTGGACTTGCTGTGCTCGCCTCAGAACTGCTGGGTGATTCACTTGTACTTTGGAGATCCAGCTAAGGTCTAAAGGTGAAAGAAGACACTTTTTAGATTTTTTTAAATAAATTCACCTATTTTTTAATGTGGTCCTTGAAAGGATATATTCATCATTTGGCATCAAAGCTCTTTCAGAGCTTACATTTTCTTTTTCGTACAACTACAAACAAATAAGCTTGTTGACGGAAGCCTAATCAAGAAAAGGCACACTTCAAGCAAAATCAAGTACCTTTGGAACTAGAAGAGCTTGTATTGATTCATTTCACAGATATATCTAACAATAGGGGAAGAAAGTATTGTGTTACCCACACCACGTGCCTCACTTCTGACAGCAACACTTATTTGTGAGTGCCCAGTCCAGAAGAACAAATGATTCATAAATACTTAAGTGAATTAATGTTGGGGCTTAAAGGAATCCTTGATCACTACCCCCTTACTGACAAGATTAATATCTACTAGATGCTACACAGACGCTGATATGATACAGTCCATTCTTTCCTCAAAGGAGAGTTTTTCAAAATGCATTACAAATTCCAACAGTGACATAACAAAAGTTAGAAAAAGAGAAAGAAAAAACAAGCCATCTAAAATTCTGGGAGACACCTCTGTTGCTTCTATTTTGAAATGCTCTCTCTTCTACCTCGATCTCACCGTCCATTCTCTTCCGGTTGACAATAATTTCTACTTTAAGACCCAGCCTAAATGTTAGCATTTATGAAAACAATGCCAACTCCCCAGACAGAGCTGACATTTGGATATACCTCTACTAAAGAACTTGTATTTAGTTCATCAAGGAGTCATGGTAAAATTGTCCCTTGTACTATTTTGTGAGTAGTCATGATCTTATTCATCTTTGAGTGTCTAACACCAAACATTGTGTCTGGTGCACATGTATTTCAATTTCATCCAGTGACACTCTATAACATAGATGGTCTCACAGTAAATTGAACACACACCCATTTACCTTCTATAACTAACCTCATTTCTCTATCCCTTTAGCAACCTCATGTTTTTGAAGAATCACCTTCTTAAAAGAGCCTTCAAAGACTACCGTGGAAAAGGCTATGCATTAGGAAATATGTCACAATTACACAATTATTTATAATCTGATGGGGAAAACTGATGATTGCATACTGTATTATGTAACACCACAAATAGTAACGATAATAAAGAATTTGCGTCCACCACAAAGAAAGATAAGACCACCAAGAAAACCGGTTTCTATAAAAGACATTCTCTCTCTCTCATTTCCATTTGATTCTTTTTATCAATATTAATGGTGTAGAAATTCCAAGTTAGCATTTGAGTGATTAATAATGATATTCTTATTTAAATATCACTGACGAAGTAGCGGGAGTTTGTGTGCTTTTTTTTCCCTAATTAAATTATCTTGTTAGCCGAAATCATTTAACAAAACAGATTTTTAACATTTCAGTCCATCTGCTCGTCAAAGGCATTGTATGTTTTCCTGCTTGTCTGCCAAGCCAACGTCACAGAGAAAACGGGAGTGTAAGGTCAGGCAAATGAATTCTGCCTCTTCTTCCCCACCCAAAGACTGATTTGGTTCTTGGTAGAGCCCAAGGGAAGGAGATCAGACAGACATGCCAGGCTCCCAGCTTATCTAAGACCTCTAAGAACCTCTCTCTACAAAAAGGTAGGGAAGGCTTTTTCTTTTCTTTTTTTTTAACTCCTAATAATGGTGATTAGTTCATGGTAAAGATTGTTTCGGGTAGAGAGTAAAAATGAGTGAAGCAAGGAGTTGTGTGAAAGACAACGCTCACCACCAGGCACTGTTGACAGTAGCCAAAAGAGGGAAGCCTAGGCCAGTGGGACAAAGCTTTCAGGGGCTGTCTTTTATCAGTCATATGACACTTCCTGGAAACTCTTCCCCTCCTCTCCTCTCCTCCACACCCACTACCTCCACCACTGGAAGTACCACTGCTGGAGAGAGGTCTTAAGCAATCCCAGTCTTCACGATCTGGCTCCTTCCTCCTTCTCAGGCCCCATCTTCTCCCCCTCTGCCCCTCCAACCCTCTGGCACAGCCTTCTAAACTACTAGGAGTTCACTGACACGTTACAGTTCCTTGTTCCTTGTGCCCAGAACGCCCTTCCTTATCTTGCCTGTATAGTGAACTCCTACTCAAACTTTAAGACCCAGTTCAAATGTCACCTTCTCTGTGAGCCTTCTCTGAACCACACACAACAATCTACAGTTAGCGCAGTCCCTTTTATTCTGAATGGTAACGATTTGTCTACATGTTTGTATTCGTAACAGATTTTTGAAACTCCAGGCAAAGTACCTGATACCTAAGTGGCATTCAATAAATAAACTGAATGGTTCCCAAACACTAGAAATTATCTAATTTTAGGCAATATCTTTCCCAAGTGCTTCTTTTTAAAAAAAATTTTTAGTGTTTTATTTTTCCAGCTTTCTGAGGTATAACTGTTAAAAACTGAATATGTTTAGGGTGTACCACTTGATGTTTTGATGTACATATACACTGTGAAGAAATCACCACAATCAAGCTAATTGACGTATCTCTCACTTAATGCATTTGCCATTTTCTTTTTTCTTTGGGAGGGGGGTTGCTGAGAATATTTAAGATCTACTCAATTAACGAATTTCAACTATACAAATACAGTATTCTTGATATAGCCACATTGCTACTCAATAGATCTCTAGACCTTATTCATCTTGTATAACAAAACTTTGTACCTCAATTGCTTCTGATAAAAGGACTTTTGGATCTCCACAAGAGAAGTTGGGACTGGAGCATGAATGGAATATCTTGACGACATTCACTTTAAAAACTAATTTTCAGTACAATTCCCCATCAAAGGTTAGAACCTGCAAGTCCTGCTCTCATGCTTCTCAGACACCACTTGCCAGAGGTCCCTGCAAACCATCTACTGAAGAATGTAATAGGATTACTTCCCTCACAATATCAGCCTCCACTGCTAAAAATATCATCATTAGTGGTCATAAAATTATCCAGCCCCGTATTTAATCCAGCTACAGAATTTGGCTCTGTGACCTCCCATGGTAATGAATTATATAAGTGACTATCTCATTTTATTAGCACTTAATTTGGTATTCTTTAATTTCATCAAATAACCCTTGTTCTCCTATTACGGGGTCTAGGGAAAAGAAAGGACTGACTGGCCTTTGTTATGTCCTTCATAATTTTTAATATTTCATTCGAGTACCCTTTAGTGTCTCCTTTCCAGGAGAAGTGATTCTAATGCACACAATCTCATCAGGACCATAGAATCTTCTGTTATGGGGCCAGGAGGGGTTTCAAGTACATGTGCCTTTGGGGAGAAAAGACATGAAACCATAATTGGAAGGTGATAATACTCTTTTCTTAAAACTCTCCCATGAGAAAAATCCCACTGTTTCTCTTAGTATGTCATTTTGGTGGCTTTCAGGCCCTTCTGTCAGTTATAAATTTGTTCTCAAATACTCTTTTCACAATTTTTTATTATTATTATTTTTCCTGTTTAAGTCTCAGTGGAAACAGAGATCATTTTCCCTGCAAATCTACTTTGTAGCCTTTCCATCACTTGCATTTGTGCTTCTATGGGTATTCTTGTATCTCTTCCCAATTCCTAACACGTAAAACTAAATGATAATGCTACGAAAGGAGGTTTATTTTGACTTTACCTTTGTTGTTCCTAATGGATAAAAATAAATTGCGATACTTTACTAGAGACATTTTTTCCTAAAAACTTGGGAAAAGTTAGAAAGATTAAATTTCCTATGTTTTCTTTTTTCATTCTTTCTGGGTTTTTATATTTAATTGTACCACCCAAATTCATTCCCTAGTGTTGTCTCCAGTTGTTTCCTGATATACAATTGTGTTTTGTTTTTTGGGGGTTTTTTTGTTGTTGTTGAGGAAGATTGGCCCTTAGCTAACATCTATTGCCAATCTTCCTTTCTTTTTCTTTTTCTCCCCAAAGCCCCAGTACATAGTTGTATATCCTAGTTGCAAGTCATTCTAGTCCCTCTATGTGGGATGCCTGCCACAGCATGGCTTGATGAGCAGTGCGTAGGTCCACACCCAGGATCCGAACTGGTGAAGGCCAGGCCGCCAAGGTGGAGTGTACAAACCTAACCACTCGGCCATGGGGCCAGCCCCAGATATGCACTTGTATAGTATAGTTTTAATCCCAGATTCTATTACTGAGTAGCTCTTCTTATTGTAGTCACCTAATTATCGTCTATTATTGTGTTGTTTATTTTCAATTCTAATTTGCAACTTCCCAGGAATCAGTCACACCTTCTCATATATGCAAGTGCCCAGCATAGAAATAGCTGCTCAATAAGCCCCTTGTATCACAGTAGATTTATTTTTTCCCTCAGACGCTGAAACTAGTGAAATAGCAACTTAATCATGCCTAGTCTTTCAACCTTAGCCTTGAAAGGGTTAGCTTGGATAGAAAAAAGGCTCACAAGATAGTCAATTTATATAAATGAGCAGACTTAGCCCTGGTTAATCCAGACACTGAAAGGAGAACCTAGTTACTTATTCTGGCATCTAAAACACTGTCTGGTACAGTTCTCAGGTTGGCTATTTCAGTTCTACCTGTTCCCAGGATGCCTAGAATCACGCAGTTATCAGCCCCAATCCAGCAGCAGTTGGTGACTGCAGTTATGAAGATAGGTACCCCCATTCCTTAGTGGAATGAAGCAGCCACGTGCAAATCCTCATATCTCTATTAGACAGCACTGGCCTAGACTTTATCCTACAGGTGATCAGGAGCAACTGAAGATTTCCAAAGTGGGCTGTAACAGAATTAAAGAATATTTTTAAAAAACAATTAGCATACCAAATATGTCTCATAGAAGTGCTTACACAAGTATGTAAATACAAATATAAAAAGGTATTTACGGTAATATTGTTGAAAATGATGCCATAATTGGTTTAATGAAATACAACAAATCTATAATAAAGAATATGATTCAGTCATTAAAAAGAATGAGGTTGATCCGTAAGTACTGTCATAGAAAACTGATTACGACCCATTACCCAGTGAAAATAAGTAACCTATACGGCACTGATATTTCAAAACAAAAATACAAAACATATATCTGTTGGTATGTGTGCAAAACTAATAATAGAATATGTACCAAATTGATAGAAGTGTTTCTCTTCAGAGGAGATTTCTACTTTCTCATGTTACATATTTCCATAATACTTAAAATTTTTACAAAAAGCATGCATTACCTTATTGAGCAGTAAAACCAAAATATATTTAACTCTTTTGAATTAAGAGGCATTGCCAGGCAGGAGTGTGTAGGACAGAAGGAAAGAGAGGGAGACTAGACTAGGTAAACCAGTAAGACAACTGTTGCTGTGGTCCAGGCACCAGCATTGTATGCCTCCGTGGGACATTTCACTACACTAAACCTTTCATGACCAATCCTCGGCCACCAAGCTCTTCCACAAAGCCAGCCTGATAAAGCTGCCTGATGCCAGGCAGAAATGATAACGACAGAACGCCACTGTTACTGCACCCATAGAAAAGATCACCAAAACATTAGCAGCCTGGGCCACCAGACAGAATCTGATTATTATATCCCTCCCACGTGTTACCAACATCCCACCCGGGTGAGATGGGCCCACACTTTAGAGAGCCTGCTCTGGCCCACCCACAGCTATGCCCTTCCCCATAGGTAAGGAATCTGTGGGGATAAGGCAACAGACCACTTTCCCCAAGACCACAATCCCCCTCTAGTCCACGTTCAAGGTGCACAGGAGCCCAGAATTCCTAGATCCAATGGCACTAGGCCTGCTTAGAGTTTACAGAGATTGCCACCCCAAACTAATAGCTGAAACTTAAAATATGAGAGAGATAAGGTAAGGAAAACCTCCTGGAAAGTTGGATAAATGCAATTCTGACTATGAATTACATGTATGCATTCCTTCAACTAATATAAAAAAGGTACCCATGATGGTGCCAGCACTGCTGTAGGCTCTGCAGATTCATCAGTGCATGAAAAAACAAAATCCTTCCTCTCACAGAGCTTTCTCTAATGAGACAGATAAACATATAAGTATATATTGAATATATTAGATGATATATATGCGCTACAATGAAACGTTATATAGGATAAGAAGATGGAGAATGCAGGGATGGGCATGGTCAGGGGAAGTCTCTGGTAAGTGCCCCATATGAAATAAGGAGGTAAGCAATGAGGCCACGTCTATGGAAATTGTTCTGGGTGGACAGAAAAGCAAATGCCAAGGCCCTAAGACAACAGTGAACTTGTCACATCTGAGGCAAAGCAGGGACATGGGTGTAACTGGAGGGGGGTCAACAACGGTGGCAAGGAGTGGCAGAGATATAGTCAAGGAGGTAGACAAGGGCCAGATCGTATAGCAAAATGTTTTCCAAACTGAGGGTCATGACCCACGGACATGTCAGGAAATTAACTTTGTCCATTGCAAATAGCATCTATAAAAAGAAGAAAGAGGGGTCGGCTCCGTGACCGAGTGGTTAAGTTCACATGCTCCGCTTTGGCAGCCCAGGGTTTCACCAGTTCGGATCCTGGGTGTGGACCTAGCACCGCTCATCAGGCTATGCTGAGGCAGCGTCGTGCATGCCACAGCTAGAAGGACCTACAACTAGAATATACAACTATGTACTGGAAGGCTTTGGGGAAAAGGAAAAATAATTTTTTTTTTTTTTTAAAAAAGCCTTTAAAAAAAAGAAGAAAGAGCAAAATCAAAAATATCCGGGTACATTGCATGTAATACAGGTAAGGGTTGCTGATGGAAGTTTTCTTTCAGTTACTGGTAGGCATGTACTGTGTGGCAATATAAAACAAACTGCCTATTGTGAGGCATGGCCAATAAGGTTTGAACGTCCCTGAAGTGAGACTTTTTCAGCATGGAAAGGAGTAAGATAGGAAAATGATCGGATTTACATTTTAAAAGAATCCTTCTGGCTGCTGTGGGGAAGCCAATTAGGAGCCTCAAACAAGAGCAGGTGGTAGCTTGAACCAGAACTTTAGCAGCGGTGTGCAGAGAGTGGTCAAAATCGCATCAGTCCACTGACTCTAGCATTTCTATTCCGTCTTTAAAATTTGCCTTCAAACAAATAAGAGCTACTCATCCTCTGGTGCTATTATTACCATCTGGAGAGCAAACAGTCCAGGAAAAGTTGATAATCCAGAAGCAACTCCCAGGTTCACAAAGCACAAAATTCAAGTTTCTTCTGCTCACTACCCAGAAATACTCTCAGATAAGTCTCTGTATGGAAGAGTTCACAGATTAGAACACATGTCAGAGCTAATCTTGCTGACTTCTCTCCCATCCACTCCAGGCTCTAAGTGACTACTGGAGTAAAATTCAACTACTCTTCCCAATACAGTCCATTTAGTGAGCTTTTGGTCCTCCCTAGGGTGACCACATCGTGCTGGTCTGCCCATGACATGCCCAGTTTACACCCATCCCATCTGGTTTAGCATTTGCCTTTTACATTCATTTTGTTAACAAACAAAATAAACCAGGATGGGTTTGGCCGACTCCAGCTTCTACCATGGTCTCCAGTAGTAATAGTGTGCAAAGCAAGTGCAAGAGATCTCACTTGAACATGTGGTTCACTCAGTAAGGAGTCCAAAACGTGACTCTTTGCCCCACCCTCCCAGATCTAACAATACTAACACTCCCAGCATGCAGGGTATTCACTGAGGATCCTCAGAATATTTGTGGCTAGCAACAGCTAGCTCCATCCAGTACTGGGTGGAGGCAGAAGTACCCAACGCTGTTCTGTATCTGCAGCCATCTGAATACACCAGCTGGTTGTGCCCTGACCTGAGCCCAAGACTGCAAGAGACACAGACACACCATGCCCCAGTGATCTGGGTATGAGACATGTGAAAGCCTGTAGGAAAGGTGAACATGGCATATGTATAGGCAATCTCCAGCTTCTTTGAGGAGAGTATACTGAAGGCAATGCTTTTGTCATTTTTATATTCTGTAAATCGAAACCTATTTATTCAGGGTTAGGCTTCTTTGATTTGCAAAAAAAAAAATCTATTAGCAACAATGAGCTCAAAAAAACTATGTTTAATGAAAAATTCTGAATGTCCATTTTTTAGAAAAGTTGGTGATCTGTAATTTGCACAAAATGCTTTTGAACATTTATCACGTCCCAACATATCTCTACAGAGATACCAGTGACTCAAGACCCAACAGAAATATACTTGGACCTGGTTGTGAGAGAGACATAATTTATAATTTCATCCAAATAAGCTTCCCTATTCTAACAATCAAAGTACAAGCTACAGCTGACAAATTTTAAATATTTTATATATACACAGAATAAGTGAACTACCTGATCTTTGAGAGAAAGCCGATGCTTAATTAAAAATAAATCCTTCTTCCTAGCAGTGCACACCATCTCTCTGCTGGTCATCATCTGTTGAATATTAGAAACATTTGACTCTTTGAAGAGTAAGAACCATTTTGTCAATCAATCTAAGCTGATACACACTGGTCTTGAACTATTTCATAAAAAGGACCTTTAAATGTAGGATTTATTTTTCTTCAAAATCGGTTGAAAAATTTTTTTAAGAAAAACCTATTAAGTAAATAAAACACCAAAAGCCTCCAGCTTTTGAAACACAGTGAACTACAACTATTGATGACAACTGTTTGTAAATACTGCAAGCAGGAAGACACTGAAATTTAACCCTCTATGAAAGAAAGGATTTGAACAAATTAAATGAGATTTCAACTAGCCTACAAGGCTTATCTTTAAAAATTCTAAAATTGCATTAAATTCTAAAGTTGGAATATCTTAACTTATCTGTTTTGATGATTACCTATTGGTATATAACAAAACACCACAAACTGTCATGGCTAAAAACAGCAACCCTGTTACTATTGCTCCCGATTCTGTGGGTTGACTGGGGCTCAGCTGAGCAATTCTGCTGCGGCTCTCACTTGAGATCTCTTGCGTGGCTGCAGTCAGATGATGACTGGGGCTGGAACATACACGATAGCTTCACGCACATGTCCGGTGCCTTAAAGGGAGCAACTAAAAGACCCGGCTCTGCTGGGACACTAGGTGTCCTTCTCTCTCTCCACATAGTCCTAGAATCTCCCCTTCTTCCAGTGCCTACTCCAACAAGGTAGCTGAAGCTCTTACAAGGCAGCTCAGGGCTCCGCAAATCATCAAAGCAGCTATGAGAGCAACACTCTGTCACATTCTATTGGTTAAAGTGAGTCACAGAGCCAGCCTCAATCAATGTAGTAGGGGACTACACAAAAGACATGAATCCTGGAGACCTGGTCCATCTTTGGAGACTAGCTACCACAAGCGCCTATTTTAAAATGCATACATTTATATTCTGTACTGGAAAGAAATTAAGGGTTCTGCACCCAATTCCAGGGTGGGGGAGGAGTTTCCCACACCACCAAGCAATGCTCTGGACACCAGCTGGGTGTCCCACAATTCAGCTCAATTGTGATACTACCTACCCAGAGATATCATCAGATTCCCCAGATTAAGGGCTCAGTCCTACAAGACTGCCCCTCCCCCCCGACTTCAGATGCCAGTCACAAGTCTAGGTTGTCACCTGTGCTTCCGACCTCCTGGCTATAAACTGGAAGTTCCAATAACCCCTTTCTTGGGTCCAATTAATTTGCTAGAGCAGTTCATAGGACTCAGAGAAACATTTTACTTACTAGATTACCAGTTTATTAAAAAAGGATGTTAACCAGGAATAGCCTGAAGAGATGCATGGGGAAAGGGCATGGAGCTCCCACGTCTTCACCAAGTGCACCACTCTCCCTAAATCTCCCTGTATTCACCAACCTGCAAACTCCCCAAACCCTGTTCTTTTGGGTTTCTATGGAGGCTTCATTACAGAGGCGCAACTGATTAAATCATTGGTGATTGAACTCAACCTCCAGCCCCTCTCCCATCCCAAGTTGGGGGTAGGATGGAGGGATGGGACTGAAAATTCCAACCCTCTAATCACATGGTTAGTTCTGCGGCAATCAGCTCCCATATTTAGGTGAGGTCCAAAAGTTGCCTCATTAACACAACAAGATAGCTTCATTGTGCTCATCACTTAGGAAATTTGAAGGGTTTTAGGAGCTCTGTGCTAGGAAGTGTGGATGAAAACCAAATATATATTTCTTATTATAAATCACAATATCACAGAAATGAAATTGAGAAGGCTTACGATTTTACAGTATATAAATTTAGCAAAACATTCAAAAGAATCACAGAGACATCTTATTTGACAAGTTTTGTCTTATAAAACTATATATTATGGGGCTGGCCCTGTGGCCGAGTGGTTAAGTTCACGCGCTCCGCTGCAGGCGGCCCAGTGTTTCTTTGGTTCGAATCCTGGGCGCGGACATGGCACTGCTCATCAAACCACGCTGAGGCAGCGTCCCACATGCCACAACTAGAAGGACCCATAACGGAGAATATACAACTATGTACGGGGGGACTTTGGGGAGAAAAAGGAAAAAAATAAAAAAATCTTTAAAAAAAATAAATAAAAAAAAAATAAATAAAACTATATATTATTTTGCCTCAGGATGGAGGCAAAAATACATTAGTTGTGAAACCATATGAGCTAAACTATTTACACATTTCAAATTTAAAAAGATGAGAATTGAGAAAATCCTCCATTTATAGAATTTGTTGTAAGATTACCAAGTACCTCAGCATCTGTATAGAGAATATATTTTCTCAATTAAAAATATTATGAGGGGGGCGGCCCAAGGGTGTAGTGGTTAAACTTTGGCAGCCCAGGGTTTGCAAGTTCGGATCCCAGGCATGGACCTACACACCGCTCATCAAGCCATGCCGTGGCGATGTCCCACATATAAAATAGAGGAAGATTGGCACAAATGGTAGCTCAAGGACAATCTTCCTCCAGCAAAAAGAGGAGGATTGGCAACAGATGTTACCTCAGGGCCAATCTTCCTCAAAAAAAAAAAGATAGGAATGCACACTTCCCCTCCTACTCCTACACCCATCAGTAGTGGTAACTCCCGTATTAGTACTCCCGAAGATAAATTCCCTTTCCCAAACTTCAGGGTCCTGTTGACCTGCTAACTTGCAACTGAATACCTCTTTGAAACTTTGATGAGTATGTATCCTGGGTGAGTTTACCGTATGTTCTTTGTTCTTAAAAGCTATAAAAGTGTACTGAAACCATGCTTTGCCGGAACACTTTCTTCCTTTGTAGAAAATGCCTTTCTGGGTTATAATCCTCAGCTTGGCTCAAGTAAAATTCACCTTATCTCTCTCATCTATAGAATGGTTATTATTTATTTTGCATTGACAATATCTGTATCTATCTATATATCTACCTCTGATTCCGCTTCTCTAGAGAACCCAGACTAATAAAGATATAACTTCCAAATTAAAGGAAATAGAAAAGACAGAGAAATAAGTTAAATGACATCATCAGACAAATCCCAAAGTTGGGGCAATCTACTGGTCAGATAACCCAACATCATCAAACTCATGGCAGTAAAAGAAAGGGATGCCGTTCTAGATTAAGAGAGACATACAACAGTTGAATATAATGCACGGCCCTTATTTGGATCCTGGCTTAATAAACCAGCTATAAAATACATTTTGGGGACACGTGGAGAAATTTAAATAAGGACTTGGTATTAGATGATATCAAGGAATTATTTCTAATTTGGTTTGAGACAATATAAGGGTATTGTAAGAAAATATCTTTATTCCTTACAGAAGCAAACATTTATGAGTGAAATGTCATCATGTAATTTTAATTTAAAATATTTCAGAAAAAAATTGCCAAAGCAAATAGTAAATTATTAACAACTGTGAAGTCTAGGTGATTGGGATATATGAGTTTTTATATTAGTCCTTTCACTTTTCCGAATGTTTGAAATCTTTAGTAATAAAAAGAAACTATATATAAAAGCAAGCTAAAATAAATAACATAATGAATAGGGGAAACCATGGTAGTCAGCCTCCAAAATTGCCCTGAGTGATTCTCATCCCCTGGTATTCATCTCCTTCCACAATGAATAAGACTGACCTATGTGACCAATACCATATTGTGGAAATATCAGTGTGTGACTTCCAACATTTGTTAATAAAAGACACTGTACCTTCTGCCTTATCACCTTGGATCCCTCTCTCTGGAAGAAGCCAGTGCCATGTCATAAGGACACTCAAGCAGCCCTAGGGCAATGTCCATGTAGCGAAGAGCTGAGACTCCAGTTGCCAGCACTAAACTGCCAACCATGTGAGGGAGCCACATGGGGAGTGGATCTCAGCTCCAGTCAAGGCTTCGGGTGACTGACTGCAGCCTGGGCTGAGAATTCGACTGTAACCTCATGAGAGACCCCAAGCCAGAACCACATAGCTAAACCACTCTAAAATTTCTGACCCACAGAGACTGTGGGAGATAACAAATGTTTATTGTTGTTTTAGGTCGCTAGGCTTTGGAGCGATTTACTTCATAGCAATACATAACATACAAAAACCAATATGGAGACTGGGGCTGGCCCCGTGGCCGAGTGGTTAAGTTCGCGCGCTCCGCTGCAGGCGGCCCAGTGTTTCATTGGTTCGAATCCTGGGCGCGGACATGGCACTGCTCTTCAGACCACGCTGAGGCAGCGTCCCACATGCCACAACTAGAAGAACCCACAACGAAGAATACACAACTATGTACCGGGGGGCTTTGGGGAGAAAAAGGAAAAAATAAAATCTTAAAAAAAAAAAAAAAAATCTCCAAATGGTGCAATAAACAGCAGGCCGATACATTTTAAAAAAAAAAAAAAAAAAAAAAAAAACCAATATGAAGAGCTTCCAACAGCAAACTGCTTCACAAGTATAAGATGGCAGGCTAGGAGTTATTTTATTTTTTCTTTCCAAACTTTAAAAATGTATATACTTAACACTCCACTAATACAAATGTATAAATCAAATTACACTAAGACTCATTTGTACAGCTGTGGAAAAACTAAACTATACATTTAATACTGGCATACTTTACAGTATATATTTTGCCTTGCTTTGGTCTGCATGTTTGGGGCCTCCCAAAATTTGTATGTTGAAACCTAATCCCCAGTGTGATGGTATCTAGAGGTGAGGCCTTTAGGAGGCCCCAGAGAGATCCCTCATCCCTTTGGCATGTGAGGTTCCAGCAAAAAGGTGGCAGTCAATGCAGAAGTGGACCCTCTCCAGACACTGAAGCTGCCAGTGCCCTAATCTTGAACTTCCCAGCCTCCAGAACTGTGAGAAATACATTTCTGTTGTTTATAAGCTCTACAGTCTATGGTATTTCTGTTACAGTTGCCTGAACAAACTAAGACATACCCCAATTAAATTTCTTTTAAAAAATTAAAGTGAAACTCTGTAAGTTAAAAGATCATAGCAATAGATGCCCATGTTTTTAAATTCAGTTCAATTTATTTACAAAGCTTACATATTTTGAGGTTTTCAAAATATCTTTAACTTGTTGTCCATCAATTGTTTTTCTAAACTCTCCTCCAGAGAGTTCTGTTAGCATTGAAAATATCATTTGCCGTAATAAAACTGGTGTCGACCAATGACTGACCTCTCTGGGGAATGGACAGTAGCTTTTCTCTTCTACTCTTTTTTGTTATTGTTTAAATATGTTTAAATCTATGAAAAAAACAATACATTTTACTCTGTTGGCATTTTTCTCCAACTGTTAGGGGAAGCATTATCAAAAGGCTTTTCAGAAACTAAGTATTTCTACCAGGTTCCCAGTATGAGACATTTTATTAACTATTTCAAAGAACTCTTAACCTGCCAGGTTGGGACTATATAGTTTTCTTCAGCAATCCATATATCAAAGCTGTTTGAGAAATGTACTCTTGGTTTGAATCAAGAAGTCAAAGAAAGGGGCAGTTGAAATATCCAATAGTTTCCCACCCATTTCGTTTTTAATATACTAGAGTTCCAAGTGAGTTTATCGTAAAACTTTAACAGCACGTTGGTAACACATCCAAACCCACAAGGCCATCTACTCAGGCCTTGTACTGGACTGCCAAGGATGCAGATGCACAGGAGCATGCGGGGCACCAGCTCTGGGTGTGTAGTACTGCCCTGGAAAAAAGGAATTTTAGGTTCTGGTTCTGTGATATGGATCATCACTGGATTTGGAGAAAACCATGGACAACTGTTTATGGAGCACTGACTGGTGGGCACTCAGCTGTCTTACAAGGTTTTATCACAGTACAGCTGGTTTGATGACATAGGTGGTCTCTGATTAACTTAACCACAGGGTGAGAAAGCCATCAGCGACAAGGAGGAAAGAACCAGACAACTAGGTGTGACAGTCACCATTCAATCGATCTCAGCAGTGGTGCTAAACAAAGGACATGACAGTGTAGAAGAAGGCAGGAGATTGAGTTCCAGCTCCAACTCAGTCACTATGAAAAGACTAGGCTGGCCAGAGAAGGTTTCAACAAGCCTACTCACCATGATAAATTAATAAAAATTAACAAGTCAAGGAGAGACAAGACATTTCAAATACTGGGTATAGTATGAATGAAGACCAATTTGAGAATGGTTACGGCATGTTCCCAGAACAATAACAATGGCAAAAAGTTGTGTTTGAGAGTAAAGATATGGTTGCATAGGTAAGGTAGTATCAGGTCATGGAGAATCTCGAAATTTAGACAGAAGACTCTAGACCTGAAATACTGGAAGGACTACCATTAATTTATTTGGTCATTTGGTGGATAAGATGGAACGGAAAGAGGGGAAAACTACAGTCAAGTTTCTGCTAATTTTGTACAACAAACATTCACTTCTTTGAAAATAAAAATAGCTCCAAACGGGTAGGCTCTTTTGCTTTTTTGTTTTTGTTTTTGTTTTGTTTGTTTGTTTTTGTTTTTTTTTGTTTTGGAGGAAGATTAGCCCTCAGCTAACTACTGCCAGTCCTGCTCTTTTTGCTGAGGAAGCCTGGCTCTGAGCTAACATCCGTGCCCATCTTCCTCTAGTTTATACGTGGGACGCCTACCACAGCATGGCTGCCAAGCAGTGATATCAAATTACAATGTCAAACGGAAATGTAAATAAAATGTGGGTATTATGAAGGGATATTTAGAACAAGGATAACTTAGATCATTTATATGCATTCTCTAGGGTGGGCTGAGCGCACTTAAAGAAAAAAGATCACAAAGGAAAAAAATAACCAGGAATCTGAATTCAAATTTAAACAAATCCTACAACAAGTCCTAAAACAAATTTAAAACAAATTTAACAAGTCCTATCACCCTAGGTGCCAAAATAAGTTAGAAAACTTGCAACCTAGGGTTGTGAAAATAAGAGTAGAAATAAGGACCCTTATGCTTTCCTCTGCCTTTTCTTTTTCTTTTTCTGCCTTTTTAATGAGAAAACACAGTAAATGAGGTGCACAACGCTATGGAAGTTTAAGAGAAAGAGAGTGTGCCTGATGGGGGAAGTGAAAAAAAAACCAAATGCCATGTTGGAAGAGCTATGCCACCAGCTGTGAGGAAGAGGTAGAGATTGGGGACAGGGGTAGCCGGGAAAGCGAAGATCAGCATTGCAAGCAAGATCCTGAGGTGGAAAGACTCAAATTTAGTTCAGGAAGAACCAAGTTTAGGGTTTTTTTCCCCTGAAGAATCAAGTACATATCAGAGAGAAGCAGAAACAAAGCCTGAAAGACAGGCCAGGAAGCTGTGAAAGGCGAAGACTGGTAGATGGGGACTATTCAATCTAATTCAATAGACAAATGGAAGACGCCGAGAGTTTTAGACCCAGGAAGTGCAAGTATAGTCTGCCTTAGTGTCCTAGAAGGCAAGTGCAAAACTTCTCCAAACCATTCATTTGCCATCTAAATTCCCAGATATAAGCAACAGCTAATCTAAATTTCATTTCAGTATCTATGCACTTAAAACGACTCTCATTGGTGATATTGGAATTACGAAAAAAAAAACCAAACCTCAAAAGATAGCTGGAAGGCAAAGTCAACAAAGAACTTGAAGACAAATTAAGAAAATTTATGACGAATGTAAGCATTCCACTCTTCGTAAAGTCAACCTTCTCATACTCAACGTGATTAAGTTTAAATCCTGACTCAAGCAAAAATTTCTTTTAGAATCTTACTGCCCTTATTCACATATCTGAAAAAGACATGGTATTAGTTAACGTAATTAAACAGCAACAGAAGTTCTCCCTTCATTCTACAAAGTGCCTTTGATATTATATTCCCGGTGCTATTTTTTTGATTATGTGGACCATTTTAACAAACTGACACCTTCCTTGCTCCACTTCCCCAAATAGGACTGACACATCTACTCAAATAAATGTATAAGCCCTAGCCTAGAATACTATTCCCTCCATTCTCCCCCGGCTAGACCCCTCTCATCCATCCTTCAGGTATCAGTTTAAACCTTCTTTATGAAGCTTTCCCTGATGCCCAATAGACAGTAGGTGTCCCTGCTAATGTGCTCCCTCAACACCCTGTACTACTTCTGCTGTCAAGATAATCATAGAAAAAAATAGAAGGAATAAGTCAAAGTCAATATGCAGTGCTCCTACCAGCTTCCCTCCCCTACTCTACTCTGAGTCAGGCTTATGTTCCCCCAGGCAAAAGAGTGGAGGATTCATCTCTGCAGAAAGCAACCAGGCCAAGAAAAAAGACCCACAGTTACTGATTAACTGGGAGTCTTTCAATGAAATGGCCCATCGAAATGATCTTATGCTTGATAAGCCCCATCCATGCCCAGAAATCTTCTAAAGAGCTTTTTACTGCTAAAAAGTTTGGAGGAAGTCCACAAGACAACCCCAACTTCTGACAGCAATAACAAGTTTGGGAGGGTATTCCCATGACCACGGTCAGTTTCAATAATTTACTAGGACTTACAAAACTCACTGAAAGCTAGAGCTGTTATACTCACAGTTATGGTTTATCACAGCAAAAGGATACAGAATAAAATCAGCCAAGGGAAGAGACATATGAGGCAAAGTCCAGGAGAATTCCAAACACAGAGCTTCCAGTTGTCCTCTGTCAGTGGAGCAATGGACACTGTTAACTATTCCTGGTAGGGATGTGATACAATATGCACAGAGTACCGCCAACCAAGGAAGCTCCCTAAGGCTTGATGTCCAGAGTTTTTTCTGGGGCTTGGTCACAAAGACATGGCTAACCCCCAAGTGGCTGACCTCAGTCTCCAGCCCCACTAGACTTCCAGCTGGTACCCATGATCCAAAGCATTCACCATGAACCACACTGTTTTAACTATCTAGTGAGGCCCAAAGCCCCCAGGTAAACAAAGACACTCTTACCAGGCAGGAGATTCGAAGGGCTTAGAGACTACCTCCCAGGAGCCGAGGGCAAGAGCTGGACCTCTCTCTGGGCAAGGCTAAATTCTATACTATACAAGCATATACCATGTTTTCTAAACTAATACGTACAGAGTCATAATAAAAATATGGAAAATTTATCTAACTAAAATTACATTACTACAATGAGAAGACGGAAGAGGGGATGTAGGAGAGGAAGGAGGGAGAGAAAGTACGAGAGCTAAATCTTTTATCTTCCATAGGAGAAAGTCAAGGAATAAAATTTAAAACTAAAAAATTAAGAAGAACAGTAAATGAATGTTATTTTAAAATATGGAGAGCACTACAAGAAGAAAAGGTTGCTTCTGAGGAGTGGGAATTATGGATGTAGCAGAGTGGGACAGGAATTTGCTGTATTAACTATTGTAGACATGTCTTTTTAAAGCATATATATACACATATTGTCAATAAAAATTAAAATACCATTTAAGAGAGGACTGAGCATTTTACAACTAATCAGGACGAATACCAGCAGGCCTTAAGCTGTACAATAAAAGGGCATGGGGGGTACTACTTACATTTCTTTGTTTTCTCAAAGGGATCTTCTCAAAAGATCAGCTGGCCAAAAAACTCAGTTAGGAGTCAGAGTTTGAACCTAACCTAGGATTGAACCTAAAAAGCCAACTTCACAGCAGTGTTTATAAACTTTTTGACACTTGTGAACTACTTTATTGTTCTAACAATTCTCCCAAGAGATTTGATGCCAGACATACACCCAACCTTAAGGGTCACTGATTATCTCCCAATAATTCTCTAAGTTCTATCCTGCTATTTCACTTCCTTCTATTTCAGAAGTGCCATTAGGAAGTTTATCATTATACTCCTAAAAGATGCAATGTCTCCTTTCTCATAGACCACTAGGACTTACATTATGACTGAAATCTCACTGATCCCAGAAATTTTGCTTTGTAAGGATAGGAGAAAATATCTGAGAGAGAAGAGACAAAAAGTCCTTCACAGTTTCTTTTACACTCTACTTGGCCTGTCCTTCACCTTTATGAAATGGACTCGTTCTACCAGTCTAAATCAAGTATTGGTTCTCCAGCCTCTGTCTATGCCTGTTACTGTGCCAGGTAAAGCAAGTTAGGGATCTACATGGGTTTATACATACTTAGCTCTGGAAACACATAAATACACACACACACACACACACACACACACACACACACTCTTACATACCAAAAAACGTTGTGGATTAATCCTTAAACTGACAATATGCTTCGAACACTGTCATCTAAAAATCAGTCCTCTTTCATGCTTTTCAAATTAACAGCTTAAATAAATTTGCTAATAGACAAAATGTCCCATATCACAAGACATTTCACTGCCAAGTAAAACCACGGTTTTACTACTATACACTCTCATAACAATACTCCATAAGACTTACTAAACCATATTTGGATTTCCAAATACACGTCTTTCAATTTAATGTACTCTGGGAAAACTTCTGATGGGAGTTTCTCCAAGCCCCTAAATGTGCCTGGTGTTCAGAAAGAATCATTAGACCTTAGAGAAATTCATCAAGGAGCTGGAAAACTTTGGCCCCCTGTTGGGTAAAGATCCAACGCTCAGTCCTTTGAGGAGATTTGATCAATTATTTTAAGAGCTGAGAGCTTCAGAGAAAATCTATTTAACTCTTCCCTCTCTATGAAAGACTTGGTGATGGAATTGCATAAATTAAAGTTTGCAAATGTCCCCAAATACCCTGTTATTTATTGAATTCATACCATACGTCAATAGAAAATATTATTCATAAAGCTGCTAGCTGTGCTGGATGTTGTGCTAGTCACACAAGTTAGAGTGTGCAAGGATACTTACATGCTTAAACACACGTGCACACAATTAATCCTGTCACAATATCAGAAACGCAATTTAAATGCTACAGAACAGAGCTAAAAATCATAATAAAAACTATTTCATTTAAATTTAAATAAGTACGTTAAGCTCCAGAAAAAAAAGAATAAATATGTGAATGAAACCTAAAGGTTATATAAAATCTGTACTTATTTTTCCTGAAACCAATTACCCCATTACCATGGTCAATGTCCTCGGCTCTCACCACACACCGTCCCACTTAAATCTCATTTCAGGAAAACTCTATTATTGGTCATTTGTACTTTACTCATGAATTTAAGGTAATATATTACCCCTCCCAGGAACATTTACTTTTAAATTTTACCTTTAAAGTAAGATACAGTAAATTATGAATGACATTTTATGAAGGATATTGTGTTAAGAACTTATTTCCTAAAGTTTGTGAGTTCATATTATTCCTGATACTTAATCTTTTAGGCAAGTATTTTTTAAATGACCTACTGAGAATCACAATTTTTAATTAAAATTTTTATATTTGAATATTAAAACCAATGTCTACTTTTACCCCAAAATACTGCCATTCTCAAGTAATAGCGTACGAGTACCTGTCTAGGATTTTTTATCTAAAATAGACATAGGGTGGCAACTAAGATTTATCAAATGAGAACTTACTCTATAATCTGGGTATTGATCAATTTTCAAAGACGCTGATCACACGAAAAAAAAAAGAAAGAAAAGGACACGACCTGGGATGGATAAGTTTACATCTGGGGGAAAAAATACCCCAGTGATAACTACCTTTTATCTATTTCCATATGAAGGAAAGCAAATCACTACGAAAGTATTGAGTACATGTCTAGTTTCAACTCCCACTGCATCCCAGTACACACTGGGGCTCCAACTGCGCAGGCCTTCTCCCTCACGACCTCAGCTATAGTCCACTCAGCAAATACCTTTGTTCACAATCAGTTATTCTTTCGCTTTAAGGTCAGAACTTTCCAACAGTCTTATTATATCTTGGGTAAAAGGAAAGGTAAATAACTCTCACTGCGGCTCACTACATTCCAGGCACCATGCCACTTGCTCTATATGTAATACCTCATTTAATCCTCACGATTACTCTGTGATGTAGTTTTTATTCACTACATTTCTAGGTGTGAAAACTCAAAAAGCATAAGTAGAAGAATCAAGGTTTGAATCCCAGGCAGTCTGACTTCAAAGTTCAATTTCCTTTCAAAAAAGCTTTACTTAATTAAATAGGTAACCATCTCAACACATATATTTATTAACAGAAAGTTTTAATCTGGGTAGTCTAGAACTACATAACCAAATTCTCAAACTGGGACAAGAGATCATCCTTTGAAACCAAAGCGAACTAGTTTTGAAAGAAAGATGAAAATAAGAAACATTTATTGTGCAGCTACTTTATGCATTACACATGCCTTCCATCACCTTCATACGACCCTTTGATTTCCAGAAAATATCAAATGCTTTGCAGGTCCCTACTTTCCACAGGCTCCCCAGAAATGCCTTTATCTGTGTTTAAATATATATTTAAACAAACACAGAAGGAGCTTGGAATGTAGGTGTACCCCTTAAACAGCAGGGTCTAACATGTTCTAAAATACCCTGACTGCAAGCAGACAGGGTTTGAGTTGATATTGTCTCCTAAAACAAACAAACAAACCCCCGCTACATTACGGAGCACAATGGTTGCCAACACTGTCTGGGAATATCTGTTCAAGACTGAATTAGAGTGGAAATCACCACCTGCTGGGTGTTGATTCCAAACACCGCTTCCCACAGCACCTGATCTCCTGCGATTTCTCCTCAGGAAGAAGTTCTTTTGTGCCATGGGTTTTGACAAGGTGGCTGGTTTTCCCAGTGCTTTCAGATGCTCTGTGACAAGTCATCAAAAACTTTAAAGCACCACCACCCCTTCTTCTAAAAAGAAGTCATTAGATGTGCCAACTCAGAGGTTCTTCTGAGTTAGCTCGACAACAACTCCGCGGCCTCATTCTTCTGGAAGCATTCCCCCTTGTGGTGCACCACAGGAACACAGGCTTCCCACAGTCTGCCGCACCGGGCCAGGTGAACCTGAAGCAGCTGTGGAAGTCACGTGACTGAGTCAGCTTTCTAAAGGAGCTGGGTCTGGTCCAATTTTCAGAGAGAAGGCAACTCCTGTCTTCAGGGTAGGATTTAACAGCTACAGATCGAGAAGGGTGAGGACTTATTTAAGATCAACTATACAAGACAGAGTGGACAGAAGTCAAAAGGGGAAGATTTCAAGAATAGCAAGAAGGCTCTCCGCAAAAATATTCCCTATGGTTAAATATTTCAAATTGCACAATTAAAGTGCCATTCCTTGGTACTTATGAAAGTTACTGTTCCCAGGATAAAGGAGCTCTTTACACCATCAATCTCTCACATTAACATGTAGGAAGTGAATTTTCTGTTCTTCTCCCAGACAGCATTTAAACAAGAGGAAAGGCACCCTCAAAGGGGTGGGGAAAGTGTGCAGCAAGAGGCTGGTGCATCCAGAGGCAAAATTCCCCATCTCATAAAGCGTACCCCTGACATCAGCTGACTCCCAATCACTCAGGGCTTAATGATCCAAACAGGTTGATCTAGGCCCCTGGTCTTTTCCTGTTCTTATCGCTTGCCCATGGCATATATACCATATATTCCAAAATGCAAATATATACAGTTTAAAATAATAATTTTTATTTTATTTTATTTATTTTTTGAGGAAGATTAGCCCTGAGCTAGCTACTGCCAATCCTCCTCTTTTTGCTGAGGAAGACTGGACCTGAGCTAACATCCGTACCCATCTTCCTCTACTTTCTATGTGAGATGCCTGCCACAGCATGGCTTGACAATTGGTGTGTAGGTCCACACCCAAGATCCGAACCAGCAAACCCCAGGCCACTGAAGCAGAACATGTGAACTTAACCACTGCTCCACTGGCCCAGCCTATAATTTTTATTTTAAAATCCCTATAAGAGGAATAATGAACAAGAAATTTAAAAATCATTAATACAAATAAGACTTGGAGATTATCTACAGATTTCCTATCTACCTTCATTTTGGGTTTCCAATTAAGACAGGTAATTAGCAGTTGGTCCTATATGGAATGTGAGGTTATATGAATAATAAAAATGTAAGTTTGTAAAGAGGCAGTGTAGTTTTCAGATTAAGCACAGTCTCTCGAGTCGCACAGACCAGGGCTGAGCCCCAAGTCAACACCCCCTTGCTAGCTGTATGACCACAGGCAAGATGCCTCATCTCTCAAAATTCAGCCCCCCCACCTGTAAAATCAGGATAAAAACAGTTTTGACTACATAACGTTGTCAGGAGGAGTGAAGTACAAGCTAATGCATGTACTGTGCACAATACCTTGCATACTGTAGAGATTCAATAAATATTAACTTTTATTACAATATTCGCATTACCATCTTCATGAAGAGAAGAGTATCTCCCTTAAAAATTTTTTAAGTAAATCAATCTTAATTTTGTTAGCATGGTAACAATCAAGTAGTTTGTAACAATATAATGCTTTTATAGAGAAATATATCAAAGTAGGAGGGATAAAATGGCATGATGTCACTTTGGATTTACTTTAGAAGACTACAGTTAAAAGGAGGGCTAGCAAAGCAAGGGACATATTTGATAACTGCTGAAGCTGGGGACCAGGAACATCGTAGTAATCTCTCAACTTCTGTGAGTGTTTCAAAACCTCCATAATTAAAAGGTTAAAAAGAATCAACTGGCCTAACAATATATATTTATTAAGAACCCTCCAGGAGCCCACTACAGTGCCATGAGATAACAGTCAACCATTGTTCAAAAAACAAAAGCCAAGGAGGCATTAAATCTGACCTTTCTGGCATATTGACAAGAACCAAAAAATAAGAAAGAAAAGGGGATTTTGAGATTTTACAGCATCACAGATGCATTTGTGCACATGACTCATCACAAGGGCCCCAGCAGTCTTTCTCAACCAGGGTTCCTCATCTGAACCAGAGAGCAAAAGAAGACTTGAACAACTATTTTCTCATTCCTCCCAATGGAGAACTAGTCTGCTTCCAGACACATGAGAGAGAAACTCACTCATTGTATATAATGGATGCTTAGGGCCTTAAGGCTGAATTCCCTCTCTCGCAGAGCCCCAAATGTGGGGAAGGCAGCGCTACAAGCTCCACTCAGAACCCTCTGGCTCTTAGTTGACTCACAATTCTAGCAACCTCGATTCTCTTGTTTCTAGCCTCGTGCATATTCGAAACAGCACATCAGAAGGTGGGGATCTCAATAGCAGAAGAGTGACATCCTAATCACAGAAGAGGAATCAAAAACTGTATTCAAAACACACTCAGTGAACCAGCAAAGCAGAGCGGCCCACTTCATTAGAGGAAAGTGGCTCTAAAAGCCTCAGGAGTCCATTTATATCTTTTATTACTAAAAGTTAATATTTATTGAGTACTTATGATACTGAGTGCTTACAGGGAGTCATATGTCTGTAACAACGATCCTCCAAGTCACCAAAAACAATTAAACTCTACCCTACTGACTCAACCTCAGACAGGAACTAAGAGTTCTACTTCTCCGGGGGAAGAGACTGGGCAATTTTAACTTCCTTCTCTGTATTTAAGAGTTTTTAAAAATTTCTATGATGGCCACGCATTACTTTTATAATTAGGCAAAAATATTTTCTTAAAGGTACTTAATTTTAAGAACATTTCATCCCAAACGGCGTAAGTTTAAACCTTTTTTTCAGACTTAAGACAGTAAAACCTTCACACTGATTCATTCTCCAGTTTGCAGATAGGTACGCCTCTCACGCAGCAGTGATCGTCCTTCGTGTTAAGGAACATGTAATCAAAATGATAAGAAGAAAACTTACAGAGAATAAAAACCAAAATAATGAAGTGTTTAAAGGCATCTGCTAAACTGAGGAAGAAGAGAAGGTTTCATGAGAGTGGAGGGCTTTCAGCTTGACCTCCGAGGGCGGTGGGGGCAGTTGGGGATGATGTAGCAGGAACGGGCTGAATGACCCAGAAGCCTCAAAGAGAGAGAGCAAAACATCTGGGCCTGGCACGCCAAGCAGTAAAAAGCCACTGTAAGTTCCTGGAAAAGGCAGTAATGCTTCTTTATTCCTTCATTTAACAAACTAATAAAAACAACCACATACATCATGAAAAGTACTGCTGTAAGTGATATGAGGGATACAGAGACCTAACAAACACAGATCCTGCCCTCAAGCAGCTTATTAATAAAGCATCACGACGGCACACAAACACAAGACTGGCAGCGGTAGGTCCCATAAGAGAAGGCAAAGAACCTCAGGAGGTGAGTGGTGAACAGTCTGGCAGAGGAGACGACGTAAGCTTTCCCAGAGTGGGTGAAACAATGAAAGTCATACTTTCAGGCCAGAGGCCAGAGGTAGAGAAATCAGCTACATATGAGGACACTATTGTGATTTAGGCATGTGACAGAAGGAGCCAAGGGTAGGAACAGAAGAAAAGAGGAGGAGGTGAATCCACAAGATATTTTTTACAGAAGAAACAGTAAGACCATAATACTCTGCCATAGAAAGAATGAATACAAAATAAAGGCTCTGCTTACATAAAGATTTATGAAGTCAAGATGTACATTCATAAAATATCTAGAGAGAGAGAAAATATATAATAATGTGTTTGATCATGTTCAGTCATCTCAGAAAGGGGGGAAATGTACATTGACCACTGGAACTTAGAGCCTTGAAAGTCAGAGGACTGTGATGGCCAAAGAAGGAAGGAGAAGGTATGAATCCCAAGCACAGGGACCATCACAGACCAACAATTCCACAGAATGGTAATGATAAGTAATGATCAGAAGACAAAGCAGTTCAGAACTAAAAGGATTCTCAGAGATCACACGTCTGTTTTTTGTTTTATTTTTCAAATAGACTTCACTTTTTAGAGAAGTTTTAGGTTCCTAAAAAAATTGAGAGGAAGGTACAGAGATTTCCCATATAAACCCTGCCCCCTCACACGCATAGCCTCCCCCATTATCAGCATCCCCCACCAGAGGGGTACATTTGTTACAACAGATGAACCTACACTGTCATGCATCTGTTTCACAGATATGGAAAGTACAAGCCAGTGCAGTGAAGTCCCCTACCCAAGGTCACATGGCCAGATGCTATCAGGGCTAGGACCAGAATGCCTGGGTCCCAATCCTGTATCGTTCCCAGATAAACCACAATGCATTGAGTGAAGCATACATGGCCAAGTACAGATTCCCTGACACTCACTCCATAGGATGCCTAATTTCAATTTGATCTGTAAAAGTACTCTTGTCAAGCACCAAAACACTTAACTTTCTTTAGGATGTAGAGAGAACTCTGCTTTTCTCTGAGACATCTTCAGTCTCAGCCTACTAGACCAATACCTACTGTCTGGACTCTACATGCTAATTACCATGTCCCACAGCTTCCCTATATTATGTAGTAACTAATGTAAAACTTCAACCAGTGAGACAGAGTATTCCTCTGCAGACTGAAATTGTAACTATTTTCTTCGTAGAGCGAGATCCATGGAGGTGTTTTCACTGATAAAAACCCATATTCCATCTTTGCCTAGCTCAAGAGATTTCCCACAGTATTTTTAAATGATTATCCAAAGGTTAACAATAAATACCACGTTGGCTGGCTCATCACTGGAAACAGCGCAACTCCATATCCTAATGAGGAGCAAAGTTTGCTTTCCTTGAGAAGAGTAAAGCGTTGTGCTTTCCCAGTGATGTTCTAAAGTTCAATGAAGGCAAGTTTCTCAGGGGCAGGGCCACCCAACTTCTACTGCTCTTGTCTCTTTCACAAAGACATGGAGAGTGCTGAGGACACAGCAGGTACTCTGCATCTATGTGTTGAATGGAAGAGTGTGGGAGTATAACAACAACTGCCGCCTGAAGAACCAAAATCTTAAAAAAAAGGAAAATAAATTCCGCTTATAAACATAGAGGACTAAAATAAGTTTCTTATTTCTTCTCTGGAAAATTATTAGAAGCATTTAAGTTTCACCCTTCATACTGAAGGAAAAAAATAATTTCTCTCAAAACACCACCACAGACAGAGCTTGAGCTATTTCACCAGATTGTCACAACCCACCTTCCTCTCTGAGTCCACAATACAAACTTAATTAATACTCTCCAAGGAAACATGAATATGTTCTTTCCTCCACCAGAAAATTAACAAAATTACACTTTCTGGGAGACAATCTCACATCTTCAGGGTTTGGGAGAGCTTTAGGATTTGTCTCCTCCAGTCTCTGAGAGCATGGAAAAGACAAGCTCATGTCAATTCCGAAAAAAAAAACCATCATTAAGAGCCCTGTTTGAGTATATCTTTCCATTGGCAGTATTTGAATAAAAAACGCTCTTTTTCAGACACAATGCACTCTTCAGATATATGCATCTACATAACTGCTTTACCCTCCTGATTTTTCTGATATGTCTTTATACCCATTTTAACACATTTCTTCACTTATTTCAACCAGAAAATAAGTTTAATTTCTCCCCAAATTTGCTTCCAGAAATTTGCTAACCAAATATAAAAAATATGATATATAAAGATATTAATATAAAGGTAAAAGTGACACAGAAATGATTTGTCAAAAAATACTGGATAGTAATCGAACATTCTCTGAACCTCTAATTAATCTGGGTCACTCTACAGCTTCCTGCAGGGTTCTAATCTGCAGTGTTCATAAGAATACTCCGGGGAGGTGTGAAAATGCAGATTCCCGGGCTCCTCCCCTAATATGGCTAGTGCTACTGTGGGGCTCAGGAATCTGCATTTTTAATAAGTATCTCAAGCGATTCTGATTCAGGGCCACAACCCAGCTCCTAGAAAGCTAATTAATGGCAAGGGGAGTAATGCAATGTTGGCATAAATCAGCATAGGGACAGCCTGAGTTTCACTTCCAGGCCTGCCTCTAACCAGCCATGTGACCAAGGTTTAACTTCCCTAGGCCTCCGTTTGTTCGTCTGTACAGAACAGTGTTGGACAGATAGCTATGGTGCCTTCCTGCTATGAAACTGTGACACGTCCAAAAAAAAAAAAGGTAGCTATATAAATGTGGACGCTACAATTTTCCCAGAAAACAGTCTTTAAAATATTCTTAAGTAATGTTTATCCAAGGATCTCTACATCAGGAGACAAGAAATCTCTATACCTTAAATATGTCAGATACCTAGTTCAACGTCAAATGTTAGACATTTGAATGAAATCACACACTTGTACACACACATATATGCCTACTTTGTGGCGTAAGGCAGGAGTGTGTCCACTAGGTGTTCAGTTGAAAAGCTCACCTGAATCTGGATTATAAGAGCAGTTAATTTGCATAAAAATTTTTACCAGATATCAAAGACCACAATCTTGACATCATTAACCACATTCCAAAAGAAGCAAGGTACCAGTTAAGCGGCATCTTTTTAGGAAGTAATTATGAGAAGCTACTCTTCTCTCAGACGCTGCTTTAGGGGAGGAAGGGCTGACTGTACAAAGACAGTCAGAAGTTGCGGCTGGAGTGTCTCAGCATTTAAAAATCTGTAGAGTTTGCTGGAGCTGAGATGAAACATTTATCCTTCTCTTGCAACCACTTTGGTTTCTAGGGAACTGCCTGTTCCGGCGGAGGCAGGCTAGGAGAGCTACATCCAGAGACACACAGACAACACACACCAAAGTTAACTGGAAAATTTCAAAGTGCCTTTTTATGCCTTTAACTCAAAGATGAACACATTTCAAGGTGACCCAATCCTCAAGTGACAGGCAGTGTTTTAAAAGGGCCAGAGCTCTCCACTTAAACAATTTCTAGTGACATGTTTAAATCGCATCCTCAAGGGCTCTATCTGCTGTCTCATTTACTGGTCTTTCTTTCCTGGCAGAGGCGTCCCATTTTAAACGAGCACTTGAAGTTCGTCTTCCTTCCTAACAATTAAAATCCACAGGGCTTAGACGCTTAAAAAAAATTTTTTTTTTTTAACTTAGCAGGTACCATAGAGGACTTTTAATTATTTAATTAAACAACAAACCCAAATTACTACTTTACAGTTTTTCCTATTCATCATAACAGTATCAGAATAATAAAAGACAGCCTCATCACTCATGCTTCTCAGCAAACTGTAAAAGACTTCTAGGATAAAATCAAAGTTCACGTTCATAAAAGGATGCCCAATTTAAAATCTAAAAACGTACGTAATCATTATATTGACTCTGTGTATGTATTTCACACCCAGAATACAAAGGATTTTTCTTCTTTCTTCACTAAAATATTACTCCTAGTCATTATAGTAGAATGAGAAGATTACACTACAAATCTGAAAATTGGGTTCCTATAGCTAATGAAATACACCAGGCTGGTTTTACTCAGTTCCTTTGCAGAAACTACTCCCTAGCAAAAATAGCCTTTCCCGAAAAAGCTCCCCTGGACTGTCTGTGGAACCCTCCGTATCTCTCCAATCTGACCACTCCTCCATCCTCACTCTGATCTCACTGTCATCATTTACAGGCCTTCTCCCTTAGCTGACTGCGAGCTCCACGAGAGCAGAGACCAGGCTATGTTCACTCTGGTCTCCCAGCCGTTACCATGAGCAACAAGTAACAAGCGCCAGGAACACTGGGCACGCGACATCAGTTTCTTTAAATATATATATAGGGGGCCCGGCTGCATCGCTGAGTAGTTAAGTTCGTGCGCTCCGCTTCAGCGGCCCAGGATTTCGCCTGTTCAGATCCTGGGTGCAGACATGCCACTGCTCATCAAGCCATGCTGAGGCAGCGCCCCACATGCCACAACTAAAAGGACCCACAACTAAAAATACACAACTATGTACTGGGGAGCTTTGTGGAAAAAAAGGAAAAATAAAATCTTTAAAAAAATATATGTATATAGGTATAAATTTATAACATATAAAAATAAATTTAAAAAATTTATTCTGCTCCCCTTCCCCTTCCCTTGCTTAACAATTGTCCTAAATGGGAAGGGAAGTGGGAGGTTGAGCAAGGTAAATATTTGAGTCAGGTCAGGAGGGGGAGCCGGTGTAGCCCAGAGCGGCGTCTGGGAGCCCAAACAAGTGAGAGGGGCAGTCATGCACAGGGGGAGCCCAATTACAACATGGACTGTATCTGCATGAAGGGGCAGCCAGACATGAGAAGTCAAGACAAGCAGGGGAAGGAAGCTATCTACATGAAGGGGGGCCTGGCACAGATGCCACCGACCCCCTGGGGTATCAATGCAGGCAGCAGCCTGATGCAGGGTGTTGGAGCCCAAGTAGGACAAGGAAGGTGTCCAGCTTAGGGTGTCAGAGCCTGAGAAAGTCGAGAAGAATGTCTCCTGGGAGCGTGGTATGTACAGCTTAGCATGTGGAATGTTTCAAATATGGAAAGGGAAAAAACTGGAATAAATCCTGTAGTGTTGGACTGGAACTAGAAGTAACAGTGTGAACTTGTGGTTTTCCCTATACAGAGAGATGGAGATAGATGATAACCAGATTAATACAAAAGTAAGCATGTGTGGTACATACATTCTCCAGATCTGCCAAGTGAAGAGCTTGGGAACAGAAACACCCCAGTTACCATGAACATACCTACTGCCCAGATCTTGGCTTCTAAACACCATTATCTACTGAAAGGAATGCTCCCTGGAGAAATAGCTGACTCCAATACAGTGGCAGGGAAAGTATAAAATAAGCCTCGATACCTTGTTAAGCCAGAAAACACAAAAGTACTTAAAAAATGCGGCAAATCAAAATGAGAGAAGTCAGGCGGAAGGGGCTCCCATTAGCAAAATCTGAAACAATTTGAATATTAAGTAATAATAGTAATAATTATAACCCATTGGGAAAATAGGAAACCTCAAATACATACTAATATAAATAAACATAAATAAATTGGAAGTTTGCAGAGGAACAGGATACTTAAATAGTTTCAAAGCACCACCCTACAAAACACATAGTAATTACAAAGGTTAAAAAGTAACTTTACAGTGGTGAAAGCTGGCAGATACCACCTTAATCGAGTGATCAAAATGAACATCATTGATAATGAGACAAATCAAAATCATGCTACCTAATAGGATGCAATGAGAAGAACACAGCATCATTTCTGTGGTATTCCAGCCAAAGATGCGTAACCCAAATCCAACATCAAAAAAAACACTGCAAACACAAACCAAGGAAGAACATTCTACAAAATAACTGGCCTGTGTCCTGCAAAAGTGTGAAGGTCCCGGAAGTCAATGAAAGAATGAGCAATTATTCCACACTGAAGAAGCCTAAAGCGATTTGACAAACAAAGGCAACATGTGATTCTGAACTGCATCTTTTTGAAATAAAGGACATTATTTGGGGTCAGCCTGGTGATACTGTGGTTAAGTTTGTGCACTCTGCTTCAGCAGCCCGGGGTTTGCAGGTTCGACTCCCAGGCACTGATGCAGCACCACCCGTCAAGCCATGCTAGCACTGCTCCTCAAGCCATGCTGTGGCAGCATCCCACATAAAACAGAGGAAGATGGGCACAGATGTTAGCTCAGCGACACTCTTCCTCAAGCAAAAAGAGGAAAGCCGGCAACAGATGTTAATTCAGGGCAAATCTTCCTCACAAAAAATGACATTATTTGGACAACTGGCTAAACTTGAATGAAGTTCCTGGACTAGCTGGTAACAACGTATCAACTTAAACATTCTCATTTTGATGGCTGCAGTGCTGAGGCTGTTGAGGAAAATATCCTTGCACATAGGAAATGTTCAAATATCCAGGAGTGGTGATGCATCCATCATGTCAGTCAACAATTTTCCTCAAATGGTTCAGAGGAAAGTTCTTTCTACTGCACTTACAACTTTCCTAAAAGCTTGAGATAGTTTTAAAGTTTAAAAAGAGCAAAGTATAGCAAAAAAATTTTGTTATTCTGGTTTATGATCAATACTGATTGGGAGGATAATCCATCATTACCAATATTATAATTACATAAAAATAACTACTTTCATCTGGATTTGAATCTTACTGACGGTGAGACATTAAACAAGTTACTATGCCCTCAGAGCCTTAGTTTTCTCACCTCTGAAATGAGAATAATAATATCTACCACAAAGGATTACTGGAAGAATTAAGAGAGATAACATTTGTAAAAGTACCCCATTAAGCATAAAAAAATATACATATGTTAAGTATTAAGGAGAAAAAATATTGGATTCAGATATAAAATCCACACTATCTTAAAATATTGCACAAATCAATTTTACTGTCAAAATAAAATCTCAAGTTAACTTCACTTGGGAAATTCCCTGAAGAAATCTCAAAATTTTTTAAATCTATTCTTTCCTAATCTAAGCTACAGTCAAATTTTCACATGCTGGGCTGGTGCAGTGGCATAGTGGTTGGGTTCACAGGTTCACATCCTGGGCGCAGACGTACACACCACTCATCAAGCCATGCTGTGGCAGCATCCCACATACAAAACAGAGGAAGACTGGCAACAGATGTTAGCTCAGGGCCAATCCTCTCCACAAAAAAAAAAAAATTTCAGGGGGCCAGCCTGGTGGCACAGCAGTTAAGTTCACACATTCCGCTTCTTGGCGGCCCAGGGTCCACCAGTTCGGATCCTGGGTGCGGACATGGCACCACTTGGCACGCCATGCTGTGGTAGGTGTCCCACATATAAAGTAGAGGAAGATGGGCACAGATGTTAGCTCAGCGCCAGCCTTCCTCAGCAAAAAGAGGAGGACAGGCAGTAGTTAGCTCACAGCTAATCTTCCTAAAAAAAAAAAAAAAAAATTCACATGCCACTTAGTAAAGAATATGCTACCTTATGTTTTCTTTTTAAGCAGAGATTGACTTTTCTACCACAAAGACAAACTTTAATGCTTTTCTGTCTCACTAAAAAAAATAAATAAATAATAGAGATTCTTGAAAAGTGATTTAGATTATTTCTCACCTAAAATCTATACTCTTTAAACTATTGCATTGTTTATAACTAAAGAGATTCTAGTCCTCAGGAAACTATAAAAGAGAGGGTCCAGATTTAGAAATCCAAAAAACAAAAATAAAAGAAGACCAAAAAAAAGCCATCTCAAATCAACAAAACAAAATTATAAGAATTTTTCAGTATTTCTTTTCTTTCTTTCTTTCTTTTTACCTAAAGATCACACCAAGAGATGGGATTGGTTTCTAAACCCAGGAAGCCAATGTAAACCCAAAGACAGGAGTATAAGAGCTGGGATTTTACAAAAAGGCAAAAAACGGGCGGGGGGGGCGGGGGGCGGTGCTGGTTTCCTCTGATCTCTTGGCCATCACTCCCAGCTCCTGACCCCGCGACGCTCCGACTGAGGTACATGGGCACATCTACACGTAGGATTCCCAGAGGAAGGCTGGTTTTAACATTTCTTCTTCAGTAACATCTAAACCTACTCTCATAATCCACCAAAGTTTGGATATTTCCATTCTCCCTCAGGATAAGCTACATCTTCTCAGAAACCAATTGCAATGGTTAAAACGTGGTTATGGTAATTAAAAAAACCTTTCACATAGACATAGGCAAATCATTCCTAAAAGAGTCACAGTAAAATGATTCACCAGCTATCCACTTGTCTTTTCTTGCATAACAGACTGAGTGCCCTAGTTAGCACCAACAGACACAGCATAGTGGTTAAGCATGCGGCATCAGCACCAAACCACCTAGGTTTGAATTCTGGCTCTGCCACTTCAGCTCTGCCTAACGGGCATTTGGCAAGCTACTTACAACTCTCTGTACCTCAGTTTGCTCATCTGTAAAATGAGGATCATAACATCATCTTCTTCACAAGGCTGCTGTGAAGGCTACATGAGATGATTAAAAAAAGCATTTACAAGCCGGCCCTATGGTGTAGTGGTTAAGTTCGTGGAGTCCACTTTGGTGGCCCAGGGTTCACAGATTGATCCCTGGCACAGACCTATGCACTGCTCATCAAGCCATGCTGTGGCAGTGTCCCACATACAAAATAGAGGAAGACTGGTTAGCTCAGGGACAATCTTCCTCAGGCAAAAAGAGGAAGATTGACAATGGATTTTAGCTCAGGGCAAATCTTCCTCACCCAAAAAAAAACGCATTTAGCATAGTGGCTGGAATATCACTAGAGCTCTATGTTCACCATTACCATCATACCTAGCATCTAGGCACAGTGTCTAGCACATAACAGGTGAGAAATAATTACTGTGCAAGCATCTTGTACTTTGCCTAACTTTAAGATTAAATTCCTGAAACTTAAAAAAAAAAAAGATAACTTTGCAGTGGAAAATCACCGTCATCAAAATCAGCAGCATTCTCTACCAAAGTTAGGCCTTAGGACTGGCAGAAATGAGCTCCCTACTTCCCTGATTCTTATCGAGATTCTCAAAGGGAAAATAAAAATTATAATGCAAGATGGTCAGAACACTCAGTTATCATGACCCACTTAAGGGGCAGCTTGGGTACATCTAATTTCTTAACTAGACAAAAATAAATGGAAAATAACTGCATATCACATTTGCAATTATTTTAATTGTAGCTTTGGCATGATGCCCAGTTTCTGAACCAGACCTGGCTCTCTGAAAGCAAGGACTACCCTTGTCCGTCTCATATCCCAGAGCCCAGGGTAATACTACCCAGTATAACAACGGTATTCAGCAACTACTTGTTGAATGAATAAGTGCTCTTCATAAAAAACAAAATCGCATGAAGTTTCTTCATTGAACAACTAGCTAAAGCTGATCTCTTTTATCCATGTTTAAAACAAACAAACTCCTCAGTAATCATGGTCCCTGATGATTCCGACTGTGGACATATGCCTAAAACAATCTCTTGTTAACACAACACGGAACCCTACAGAACTGTCCCCAAACCTCCCCAATTAAAAATCAGTAGTCAAGTACTTTTTTCTGTTGTTTTTCAGATATCTTTGATATTTTCCTTTTTGTACACAAGTGTCTACAGATATACAGACATAGAGAAGGGAGATCCTTAGAAGTTACTTTATACAATACCCCACGTTACAGGTGCCTCCAAAGAAAATCACATTTGAAAGGAAGCCACACTGTCAACATCCTTTATAAGCCTCTTGAGATATCTTTAAAGACAGCAGTAATGAAACTGAATTTTAAGGATACTCAGAAAAGAGGAAGATAGATGTCCCAGTTGCCCAAGCAAGGAGTAGGTCTAAATCCATTCCTTCATTCAACAGACACGATTGAGGGTCTGCTATGTGTCACTCTACTCTAGGCGCCTGAGACACATCGTGAACAAAAGAAAGATCTTCAATCTAGGGAACATTCCTTTATTACTAAAGTCCACATTCCAGAGACAGAACTAGAGTTTAAAAACATAAACTTGCTCAAAGGCAGTGACTAAAAGGGAACCAATTTGGGAGGGGGTTGGAGCAATCAACTGTCTTTATAAACACATCCTCTTACCATTCAGCAAAAGTTCTGGAACACCTCTTGAAGTCTAGACTTTAATTAAAACAATCACGTTTAAAGAAAAAACGTACCTATACGTGTTACGTATAATTTACGGCTAGTATTCTCAAAATTAGCCCCCCAAACAGAATTCTATATAATACTATTATTTCCTAACACATAAAATCATACACCATTTACCATAAATTATGTAGTACGGACACCTGACAAGTGTTCCGCCAGCACGACCACTTTGGGGATACATCTGCGTTAAAAACTATCTATAGAAATCCACCATTCAATCGCACAGGGTCTGTTAAGAGTGGGTAAGGAAGGTTTTTATCTGGTTTGATTTATTTGGGGTCTTTTGGGTTGGTTTTTGTTCTTTGCAACCAGGGAGCTAGAAGAGGAACGCGTGCGTTAGAAGACGAGAGTGGGATCCTCTCCGCTTCCCTTGGCTTTAAGCCGAGGGCCCGGGGGCGCGCGGGCGGCGGGGTCACGCGCCGAGGAGGGAGCCTCCGGCCTCCGCTTAGGGCGGCGGCGGCCCGGCGGCCCTGGCCGCGCGGCGAGCACCCCGGGGCCCCAGGCCAGGCCAGCGGCGGTGGCCGGCGCGCGGCGATGGGCAGGGGCGCGGCCCGCGGTCCTTACCGAGCTCGGTGCCCAGGTTGTGCGCCGCCATGGCGCGGTCCCCGGCGCCCGCCCTTCCTCCTTCCTGGCCGCCGCGGCCCCGGCGTGCTCGCCCCGCCCCGGCCCGCTGGGGGCGGAGCCAGGCCCGCGGCCCTGCGAGGATGCTCTCGGTGCTCCCGGCGAGGCGCGGACGTCGAGCACCAGCTGCAAAACCCGTCTTACAATCCTTGAGTTGCCGGCTGCGCCGAATAGAAACTTTTAGAAACTTTGAACTGTAAGATTGCGTCACCAGAGGGGAGGGGACCCCTCTCCATGACTGGGTGCAGAGCACTGCAGCCCCACCCCCAAAATGGCAGCAGGGATCCCTCAGCCTTGGAAAGGAGGTCAAGGAGCAAACCAGGCCCCCGAGCGCACTGTTACTTCTAATCTGGACTTCGTGACCAGAAGGAGCGCCAGGACCTGAGACACGAAGGGACCTAGGAGAGAGAAGACCTGGTTTCTTAGCCCAGCTCTGACAGTAATTCAGTGTAACACTGGCACAACTGCCTTTCTCAGCTTCATTTTCCTCATCTGGAAGAAACGGCCTCAGCAATATTGTGGAGCTCTAAAACCCTGATTCTGTGATACCAAGATTTTTTTCAGCCTGACTTTTCTGTAACTAGGAGGTTAAAATCGTCTGGAGTCACTCAACATAGGCTACCAGTCAACTAACTTATCTGTACCCACAATGAGACCCCACCACTCTGCTGAAAGAAAGAAAACTCTCCAGTTAACTTGTCTCCAGTGAGCCAGTTACTGTGCTAGGCGCTGTCAGATGTATGAGAGCATGTGAGTCTCAGAACAGTCCCTCCAGGTATACCTTACATCTCCGTTGCTACGCCTACAGACACCAAAGTTGGGAGAGGAATCCGGGTATAGTAGAAATTGTGTAGGCTCCCAATGCGTTGAACTCTTCCTTAATCTACCAGCAATTCCACTTAATAACCAGGTGGTTCTAGGAATGTTACTTATTGTCTACTTATCTGTAAAGTGGGCTGATCAAAATATATTTGCCTCACGAAGTTGTGTTATGTGTGTAGAGCCCCTAGGACATGTCATGGCAGACAGAAGGTGCTCAACAAATGGAAGCTCTTATTGTCAGGTTCACACAGCAATTTTGAGGCTAAACAGGAAAAGTAATGCTAGTCTCATTCCTCTACACTGAGCCACCTCTTAGCCTCATCAACACGTAGCTATTGCTGAATATTTTGGATGTGTCTAGATCCTATTCATACATAGACAGTCGACCCTCGCTATCTGCAAGGGCATTGGTTCCCAGACCACCCCCCCTACCAACACCATCAAAATCTGTGGATGCTCAAGTCCCTTACACTATAAAATGGTGTGATATTCACATATAACCCACCCACATCCTCCTGTATACTTGAAGTCATCTCTAGGTTACTTATAATAGCCAATACAATTTAAATGCTATGTAAATAGTTATACTGTATCGTTTAGAGAATAATGACAAGAAAAAAGTCCGTACATGTTCTGTACAGAGGCAACCATCGTAGGCCTTTCAATCAGCAGTTGGTTGAATCCATGGATGCAGAACCCAATTAGTGGATGAGAGCCAACGGTACAATAGCCTTTTACCTTTATTTTTATTTTACTCCAAAAAAGAAAAGCAAGCCCTGGAAGCCTGGAGCTGACCTGGCACTCACAGCTTAGCTGTCATGCGCCCTGGTAAAACATAAACAATTTCACAGAACACCAACATCAGCTAAGGCCACTGTGACCAGGAGGAATAAACAAAAACGAAACCACTGGTAATCATGTGTGAACACAGAAAAAACATGAATGCTGTCCAAACCAAAAAAATGACCAAACAGCCCTCTATAAGATAGCAGTTAATATAAGTTAATATAAGTGACTTCACTTCTTTCCCCATCAGTTTTAACCTCACTCCATTCTTCTTGTGTTTTAGATGAGAATTGAGATGCCCTGTCATAGAATTATCACCACTTCCTGCCAGCATCTAATCCAGAGCCATGGCTGGCTTCCTTGAACCTTCCCCAAAGCACTGACCATAAGCCCAGCTTCTATGTCATTTGTAACACCCCCTTTCTGAGACACCTCACAGTTTCCCATGCACAGCATTCTCCCTTGTTGCAGCAAGTCAATAAAACCAAATTTATCCAACTACAAGTGTGTTCCTGGTGGTCTTCAGCTGGAGAGTGCTGACATTCTTAAAAGGTACAAAGACAATAAATGGACTTCTATTTTTAGGGGCAGATACAACTCAAAGCCAGATTCCAAGCCATTCCTTATACATTCACGTATAGTGTAAGTTTATTACAAAAAGAAAAAAGCTGTGAGATCCTAACTCAGCTAAAAAATATGGTTTAATATAAGTTGCCCAAAATCAGGGCAGCCTTCTACGGCAAACATTTTAGCAATATATCTGACAAGAATTTCTCAAGGACTTTTTCTAAAACTGACCTATTGCGCAGTACTAATCTGGAATTAATTTCCACAGTTTGAAAGTATGTTAAATTGGCAGCATTCAAGGAGATAGTGAGGATGGAGTGCAAAAAACAAGTTTCTTTAACGGGAAAAAGTTGCCAAGTTTCACTTTGTGAAGGTCCCTTTTAAATTTATCGCCTTCTGAAATTTCTAAAGTATCCCTAAGGCAAGGCTTCTCAAAGAAAGATCTATAGACTAGCACCACTATATTGGAATCTCCCAAGAGCTTTTTTCTAAAGCAGATTCTAGGTTCACCACAGCCCTACTGAATCCGACTCTCTAGGATCCTGGAATCTGTATTTTTAACAAGTTCCCTCAAATGATGTTTATGCAAGCTAAATGTAAAGAATTATCAGCCTAAAGGCAGAGGAGAGTAAATATCCTTGCCGATCTGGAGCCACAGCCCACACAGATTCTTACAGGACTGAAACTGTCTTTAAAGTATACAGTATTGTATTTTTTTAGTCAATGCAAATTTTTCATGCTATTCCTTTTTATGAATACATTTTTTAATATAAGTTTTAAAGTGCCAGATAAATTACTAGTCTTCCCAGCCCCAATCCTTCTGTCAATTACATTTAAAGCTCTAGGAGTATGTCATATTTATCTTGAAGCCTCCTGAAGTTCCCAGCCCTGGGAGATAGTAGTAGTTCCAAAAGGCACAGACCACTTGTATTTGGTTCATCCTATGCCTAGGGTCTAGCTGAGGACTCAGCATACAGCAGGCTGTGAATAATTGTTAGCTGAATGATTGTACATTACTGTCCGTATTTTCTTACAGTGCCCATTGTTTTATCCAGTCCAATTTCATTTGACTGTAGTCTCTAATTCTGTATTTCTAAGAGCAATCATTCACAGGTTCCTTAGGCAAATATCCACTTAGACTATGGACTACCAACCAGTATTTCTAAGTAAGATGGGGGAAAGTATAGAAGCAGGGAGGACTAGAGTATGAATATTAGAATCGAAATATTTCAGAAGTGGAAGGAGACACAGAATATCTAATTCCTACTTCATGGAGAAATAAGAAAAATAAGAATTATATTGAGTCTTTTATGAAGTTAAATCTATTCAATTTAAAGAACAGTCTTTCATTCTGAGACTGTGTCGTTCACTACCAACTTAGATTTAAAAACGTTCTTTCTTTTATGAACATTGTGGTGGTAGATAATTTTTTTTAACAGCCTCACCGGGCAAGATTAGAAGCAGACCATTTGATCTTGCCCACTCTCCTTTTTTTTCTTCCATCTATTGGTCCACGAAATTCCAGAGTCAGGGAATCACTGTAAGAAGAAATATACACTAGCTAATATTCAGTGTTTCCTGACTTAAGCCCTTTACATCAATTATTTGATATTTCAAAAAAATTTATGTGTTAGATGATATTTCCAAAAAATAATCTGTGTAAAAACTGTCATCTCCCTTTACAGATAAAGAAACTAAGGCTCAGAGAGCTTAGACTGTAAGTGCTAGAGGATGGTTTAAGACCCAGGCAATATAACCTATAGACCACACATTGAAACTAGTCCTACTATCTTAGAAACCAAACTCATTAGACAAGCCTTTTAACCTCTCTGAAATCGTTTCCCGTATTTAAAATGGGGATATTACCTACCTCATTGGGTTATTACCTACCTCACTGAGTTATTGGAAATATTAAAAAGTAACAATATTTAAAAACCAAGCAGAAAATCTAACATAAGGCACTTAATAAATACTATTTCCATACTTAAACTAAAATCAGTTATTTTCCACTTGACCAAGTTCCATTCTCTCATTAATTATATAAAGTGATTCAACCTATAAAGTATTATTACTGTTCATTAGCTATCATTTAGATGCACACTTCGGCCATGATGCCACAGGTAAATTTGTTAGATGCCTCATTTGTTTCTTCAGGAATTCTATTGATTTTTAAAGTCACACTGGTCTAGGTGACACTATGTCATACTGGCAATTGTGCATTCTTATAGATAAGCAAGCTAAGCCTCCCAAGAAGGTTCTTGCTCCCGTAATCGTTTTTTCTCAGGAATCCTCCTAGGATAAGAGACCAACATGTACAGTAACTTATATGGTCACCCAATAGGCATCATTTTTTGTTGCAAAATATTAATCCTCCAGGTGTAAAATATAAGGTACCTACAAAGGGAAAAATTTCCCCCTAGTCTGTTCTCAATTCCCCATTTTGTTGTTGCTCCCTACTGAAAAATTACATCCATTTCCCACCCCCCCCATTTTAGTATCAAAGAAGAAAAGGCTGCTAAATTAATAATTCCATTGAATTTAAACTACTAAAAGTGTAACTCATAAATTATTATAAATTAAGGTACATCTTTACTGTACTATTTTGTAGCCATTAAAAAGGACAGGTTGAACTTTACCTACTGAGAGGAGAAATTCACAAGAGAATTGACTGACCACACTCAACCCTGGTTTCTTAGAAGAAACCTCTGGAAGATGCTAAAACTGGGAAGTCCTGATTCATAAGGTAAATTATTAAAAATTAGGTGGGAATTTAGCCTACCATGACCTACTGGCCATTAGGACATTGAGAGGAGGCTGCACAGAAAGAATGGAAGAGGAAGCAGAGTGGATGGAGATGAGGGGACTGTATCACACAAGCTGGACTCCTCCTTCGTAATGGGGCCTCAAGTCAGCCGAGGCTGTACATGGGTTCACTGGAGAGGCAAGGGCTTTGGCTAGGTTTCTGCCATGTCTGACTCTTCAGCGGAGAGGATGGTTAGCTGCATGGGAGATAACTGGAAAATATCTTCCTGGACTGAAAATATTTGGTGCTAATTTAAGGACTTGTTTCAACAATATTCAGTACGTAACGACAGAGCAGCCACCTTTCCTGGAAAAGGAATTGGTGAAGATGAAAAACAGACAAGATAATTTCACATAGTGATGATAACTATAAATAAAACAGGGCAAAATAATAAGTGATAAGGGATACAGAAGGACTTGAGACCTGAATTACAAGGAATGCTTAGGCATGTAAATATTAGGTAAGAGTGGACCAAGTAGCAGAAACAGCAAGCCAAGTGAAAAGACCTTGAGAGAGAAATGAAGCCACTGTGGCTAGAGAGGAATGCAAATGCAAGCAAGGGGAGAACAAGGTCACAGAAGGCAGGGGTCACATCACAGTTAAAAATCTGGTATAAGGGGAAGTCACCACGGATTTAGACAATGCAGTCACTGGGGCTCTTCAAGTCCGAAAGGGATTAGTTTTCCCACTGTGTAGGGGATGGCCGGAGAGGGCAGGGTGTGGGAGCAGGAGCAAGAGAGAGCAGTTAGGAAGGCACTGCAACAGTCTAAGTGACAAATAAAGATTGCCTAGCCTAGCGAGGCCACACGGAGATGAGGCGAGGTACAGATGCAGAAGAGCCCAGAGGACCTGCACATAGGCTAGAAATGGGGATAAGAGAAAGGACAAGGACTTCTTTTAGTCTGAACAAGTCAGCATTAGGCAGTGCCAGTTACTGGAATGGCTAACAAGTTGAGGGGGAAACAGATCTGGTTGAAAAATTAAGATTTGTTTTAGATAGATGAGTCTAAGATGCTTACTAAGGTGGAACACTCAACTATGCCATAAACTCTGGTGCTCAGGGAGGCAGGCTGGATCTACAAATTTGAAAGATATTAGAAAATAGTGAACTCTGTAATAATGGAATTTTTTTTCCTTTGGAGAGAGCAGAGCTAGCTAGAAAGTACAACCCAGACCTAAGGTCAAGCAGAAAAGGAGGAATTGACAACTACAGGAGCAGTCAGAAAGGTATAAAGAAAACCAGAAGTGTGGTTTCATAAAAGTGAAAAAAATAGTTCAAAAACAAGGAAGCAGAGCCAGCCTGGTGGCACAGCAGTTAAGTGCACACGTTCTGCTTCGGTGGCCCGGCGTTTGCTGGTTCAGATCCCGAGCGCGGACATGGCACCACTTGGCACGCCATGCTGTGGTAGGCATCCCACGTATAAAAAAAAGGAAGATGGGCATGGATGTTAGCTCAGGGCCAGTCTTCCTCAGCAAAAAAGAGGAGGATTGGCAGCAGTTAGCTCAGGGCTGATCTTCCTCCAAAAACAAAAAGGAAGCAGACAATTACTGAAGGCTACTAAAGGTTTAGTAAGAGGACAGAAAAGTAACCACTGGGTTAGAAGGATGCAGGACATTCGAGACTTGGACGAATGCAATTTTAGTTGATGTATACTTGAACTTTTTGCTGAAGTAAATTCCACTGTAGGATTCTACCATTATAACATGTGGTAAGCAGACCAATGGTGCCCAAAAGAATGTCCATGTCCTAATCCCCAAACTGTGAATGTTGCCTTATATGTCGAAAGGAACTTTGCAGATGTCATTAAATTAAGGATCTTGAATTGGGGACATTATTCAGGTGAGTCCACTGTAATCACAAATGTCCTTTTAAGTGAAAGAGGGTGGCAGGAGACTCAGAGAGGTGAAGATGTTACGCTGCTGGCTTGGAAGACAGAGGAAGTGACTAGGAGCCAAGGAATGCCAGTGGCCTCTGGAAGCTAGAAAAAGCAAAAGATTTTCTCCAAGTCTGCAGAAGGAATGCAGCTCTGCCAACACCTTGATTTTAGCTCAGTGAGACTCAGTTCTGACTTCCTTAACTGTAAAATAAATTTGTGTTGTTTTAAGCCACAATTTGTGGTAACTTGTTACAGCAACAACAGAAAATACACAAAGAATACCAAGCCCTGGTTGTCCCCACAGTCTGCCAGGTGGTCTGTATACTCAGTATATACACGGCTACAAAGAAAAACAAGGTTACACTTAAGGGTAAACTTTACCCCTATGAGTTAAACTAGTAAAACCCTTGGAAACATGACCTGTGTTATTAAAACAAATGTAGCTAACAATCATAAGCAACTCTATTAATAATCTGGCCAAAGTTAAAACCTAAAATGACTTAACCAGGTAACCAGTATCTAAAAACATGTGGCAAGCCTAAGGACCTGACAGTTCATACAATACTGTCAACCAGACATCTGAGCAACATGAACATCCTAGTCACACAAGAAGTGTAAGGCATGGTTTGACAGATCTTCAGGGCCTGACACTCTTCTACTTCTAAACTTAACTCCAAACAACTTTGAGATTCCAAGATACACGCCACCCAGTGACGGTGTAAACATGTGTCTGTATAGGGTCTTTAAACTTTTATGAAACCTAAGTAGAGGAAATTCCCTTGGAGCATAAATTTCATAAATACCAAGCAATTTCATGATTCTAATCTGGCGCATATAAAGCTCAACTTTATTTAGGGTAAGTCAGACTCTGATTAGAGTCTGAAGAACCCATGGTACATTGACAGTACTGCTGCTGCAAAGCATAAGACCAGGCATGTAGCAAGTTGACACAGAAACACTACCACTCTATGAGTCCCGTGTGGATCATCAGTTGGCTGCCCCTGTGACACAACTCTCTTGACCCTCCAAGGCAGCCATAGCCCACAGTGCTTTCTTCTGGTTACCACAAATCCTCCAACACTTATCTTATTCTCTGGTTGGTTATTTCTTTTAAGGAAAGTTATCAAGGGTCATTCACAAGATGGACAAGGAGAGAGAAAGCAATCTGGCAAAGCAATTTGTTATTCATTGTTCTAAAGTATTTCCAAATTACTAGTTTAATATCCCCTCCATATTTTAAAAAATAAATACATTACAAGTCTAAACTCAGTTGATCCAGTTTATTAGGTTGTTAAAAAGGCTTTCTGAACACCAGCTGAACTTAAAGGATAAAGTAAAATAAACATTGCAGGTCTACAATGATCCCGTTTTTATAAAATCGTTTCTATCTATCTGTACATACACACACAGAGGTATACTAACATACATTAATTTTCACTCAATTTTAAAAGACTTTTGGGGGTGGTGGAATTTTGAGTGCTATTTCTGCTGTCTTTCTGCTAATTCTGAATTGCTTTATTTTTGCCTTATAACTAGCGTGTGTCATTTAAGTAAGTCACTATTCTGAAACTTTTTTTAAAAGGCAGGTCAAGCATTTCTATCCAATCTAGGAGGAAGGGAGGTAAATGCAACCCCAGCAAAGGACATGAAAATTTCAAAAATTCAGTACAAGGAATTAAATTTCAAAATTAGGAAACAATATGTTTACTACAGATTCTTTAATGAGGTTGTCTTTTGATACAGTTATGATATAGCGAAACTTTCTGGCAATTTCCATTTATAAAACTCAAATCTATCAATTTTTCCCAAGAAACAAACATTGCTTTGTTTTAGAGGCATTTTATTTAGACAACTAAAAACAATTAGATGTTCAGAAGCAGTGTACAATGAAAGAGAAATCAAACCAGTTACTTTATCATGTATTTCCCCTTCTTTACAACTAAAGCAAAAAAAAAGGCTTTTTGCTTTAAGGGAAAAGTCAGAAAAATAGGCCAATATATTTTTCTTCTCCATAATAACATAAACAGCTACAAGAAATCTAATTGTAATAAAGAGAAATTGGATGTTGGCTTGCACATATTCATTAAAAAGACAAGAGGCCATCGTACTTCAAGAGCATATCTCCACCTGCCTTCATCCGATCCTCTTGCGTTTTCACTTAACAGGTAACACCAAGTTAGTTAGTTCCAGCACTGGAGCTAGTTCATATTCCTCATTATTTACTGCTCATGTTTGCCTTAAGCACAGAGTAACTCTGGAAGGCCGATGCTTTTCTCTGCTTGCTTGTTTCAGTCCGTACATTGTATACTATCTGTGCCACATGCCTGATGCTCAGGCCTTAACTTCAGGAGTTGAACTATAGATGGAATCTGAATTCTCTGAAGCAATTTCTTCTACAATTAAGAATCAAAAAGATCACATTAGTCAACTTAATAAAGGGAAGAAACAAACCTATATTTCTGTGTAATAAAGGAATAAAAAAGTTTTTTAAAAGTGTGCTGGGGAGGGGAAGCAGAAGAGAACAAGTACACGTGCATTAATGATTAGACTACCACTGAAAACACAGTGAAGAAAGAGTTCATGTGTTTTACCCACTGAACTCCGTAACACCGTAACTCAACCTCCAAGGGATCCCTCTTCTCGGCTAAAGATTCAATGACTCTGACTATCTAATAAACACTGAATTAAGGTCTTCTCTTTGAAAGATCTGATCCCTTCTTTATTTATTAGAACTTCAAACAATATGGTATCATCAGGGCATATTACAATTGGTAATTCCAGATTTGGGAAAGAACACTTGGTATGTGGTAAGTGCTTAATAAATGTTAAACAGCAATTAACATTGTAACAATTTATTTTAGTATCTGCCTCCTAAGTTAGACTCTAAGTTCTGTAAAAGTGACCCCACATCAGTCATGTCCCTACTACATCTCCACGCCTTCTACTATGCAGTATTTACATATGTTTTATAAATATATGCGTATTTAAACTTTCCATTATTTAACTCTGTTCATACGTAATAAATTTCCTTTGTCAACGAGTAAAACTCACATAACGCTTCCATTTTAAATCCCCCGGGACTCTACAAAAGTAATCGCATTAGTATTTACCTAACTCCTCTTCCGCTGTCTCTGGAAAACTGATCTTCGGCTTTGCCAGCTCACCACTGTCTTCTTCTGTGAAAAGAGGAGCAACGATGATTACATAAATTACAATGGTACCAGTTATTTCTAGTATTTGAGAACAAGAAGAGTACACCAAGACTATTCCAAGCAATGAGCTACAAACGCAATAGGAACAACTCCTTCTTCAATAATTGTGATTCTAAAATAGCCTATCTTTCTTTAAAAATAACTTTTAGGTTCATGCTACAACTACTTTGGGGTCAATAACTAAGTATTTTTATTAAAAATGTCTACCTTATTGGTAAGGATCATGAGTGATACTATTCAGAGATTAAATACATTTATTTATAAATTCTTTACATTGCACTCTAGCAAATTTTGAATTAAGCCCACTCCATTCACCAAATGATCTAATGTAAAAATTCAGATTGTACAGAATAGAGTGTACAACAAAAAATTTAAACAAACAAAAGAACTCAGTGACTAATTCATAATCATGGGCTTCTCTTTGCTTAAACTAGATTATATAATTTACAATATATAGGAGACAGAAACACTGAAATAGATTTAATAATGAAAAATGACATAAAATCATGAAGCTTAATTTGATAACCTTGAATAAAAATTCTTACCAGGAAGCACACATTTCCAAAGGCCATATGTTTTTCCTACCACAGTTTGCCATAGTCTCAATGTTCCGTCTTCAGAACCACTGGCATAGAGTTCTCCATCAGGACTAAATCTCACACAGTGAATAGGACCAAAGTGTCCTTTGTAGGATTCTGAAATACAAGAAAAGGGTTATTAGATAATTAATACTTAAATATTATGTTAAGTATTGATATGCTAAAGAAAATACTGTTTATATTATTGGGAAGATGAAAAATTCCTAAGGGCAAACACAAAGAACTACACCTAATTAAAAATAAAGTGAGTCTCATCACAAACTGGTACCTCATGTCTCCCATTTCTCCAGAAGATTACCCCTTTCCAAGTGTAGCATACAGTATGGTTTCAGATTATCTCTTAAAAAAAACAATGAGGTTTCATTTCCCAATAAGGATGAAGGAAGGGAGGAAATGAAACCCCTGCTAAATTGTACAGAAAGCAGATGTGAAGTCTATCAGTTCAATCCCAATTTCCATATCCTAAACTCACTGCCTATTTAGCAGGGAACTAATTCTTATAATGACTATAGAAAGCCAGCAGATGGAGCTCTTTTACACACTCTGCCTCTTAATTTCCTACCAGACTAGAGTCTGCTAGTCATTCTATCACAGAACATTAAGATATAGGATCAACACTAGTGCTTAGATATTTTAATCTATGGAATTTAATGAGAAAATGTACAGATTATTAGCGGTGTTGCTGTTTAGGTCAGATCCTTATTTATGAACTTTTCTCATTTTCTAATGCCTCATCACCTTATCAATTTTCAAAGCTCTCTACCAGAAGAATGTTCTGTCTCCAAGTCTATTCAACTCAAGGACCCTCATGCACCATCTTCCCTCATCTCTGTTCAACCAGAGAATATCACAAAAGTATCATCAAGAGAGTAGAAAGGAAATGAGGTTTTGGGACGAGAATGGCTGGGTCCAAGGTCCGGTACTCTCTTTGACCGCAGATATCAGGCAAATAATTTACTTATTTTTCAAACAGAATAAAACATGTGGCCAAAACATTCTAAAACTTTGAAAACAGACATTAAATAAGAACAATAGAAACGAATCTCTTATTTTAAAAGTCACTTATATTCAAGCAATAAGTTTGAACCATAAGCAATTAAAATAGATTCTATACAGCAATTCACCAAGATTCCAGTTATCCAACCCAAATCCATGAGTTTTCCCCCCAAAAAAACAGAAAAAACTGTCCTTTGCTCTTTGTTTAATTCTAACAAGCTTTAGTTCATTGGGTGGCAGATCAGGACAGCTAAAACAAAGTGGCAGCTTATAGACAAAAGAATTATAAAAATGAAATACACCAGCTCAAAAAGCAAAAACTATTTGGGAAGGCTAAAAGTAGATACTGAGAACCATAACTACGAACTACCTATTCCACCAGATAAATATAAAGTTAGGATGTGCATTAACTTCAAATTAATCCAACAGTCCTTTCCCTTTTCTTTATTAAGAAGTATTATCATGAAAATGAAAGCAAAAATTGGACTCTAACAAAGAATGAAAGTAAAATAAAAAAAAACAAAAACACCCTCCAGTTCAGATCCCTAAGGTAACCCTATAATAAGCCACAACCGTTCCCCACCCCATGGGCACTCTCCTCTACACAGCCTTACTGATTCTTATGTTGGTAAAAACAAGGGGAGCCAGGTAGATGGGGCTACAGACCCACACTACACTTCAAAAAGAACAAATCTCCTCGCATCTATTTAACACGACTTCGGCAGAAGACTGCCTTGCCACCTCTCCAATAAATACACTCCACTACTGTATAGAATGTAAGAATATAACAAACTCAATTTAAAAAGAAAGGATAAAACTGAGTTCGGCATACTTTGTTTATAGTTCTATAGATATTTCTACCCAAAGTGGACAAAAATTCTTCATTTTTTCACTTGGAAAAATTTTCTAACTGAGGTGCTAATTACTGAAACCTAACATTTCATAAAGGTAACTACATCATTTTAAGGGAGGAAAGAAAGAGGACAACTCACCTAATTCTTCTCCACTATTATAATCATACTTATAAAGTTTAAAATCTTCACCACCCGCTACAAGAAATTCTTTCTCAGGATGAAGAGATGCAGAATTGATGGTTGCAGGAGCTTCAAAGGATTTAATTGGGTCCAAACTGGAAAAAAATTTATTAATAAATATTTATACATTTTGAATACTGCGTAAATAATATAAGGAAATAACTAGTTACATTTAAACTGTTCCTAAATTCTGAAACCCAAGAAACAGTTAAATATCCATTTAGTTGAACATAAATAGTGATGCTAAAAAAAAAAAAACCTAAATAATAATAGCAAAAAGAGTTCTAAAGGATACCATGCCCAAGTGGAATTCATCCGAGGAATACAAAGACATTTCAATGGAGGGATGCTCACATTCTGTGCAGTGGATGCCTTCTTGGAAATAAGTCTGCTGGCTAATTAAAACAGTATGGCTAAAATATTAGGATTTTGCTTTGAAAAAAATTTAATTCTGTACTGTTTGATTTTTCCATGACAAGCACATATTATCTTTGTAAACAGAAAAAGATTTTACAATAGGTGATATAAAAAATTATTTGTACATTATTCTCAGTTGCTGAGAATTTATAAGCTTCAGCAACAGGATAACCTTCAATGCCATTAAATATAAAACTGCTAAAAGTGGCTCAGTTTGCACTACAAGGCAGTAAAAGAATAAATTTGAGACTATAACTATATAATAAAATTCAATGCAATACAACAGCTTCACCTGAATATCAGTGAGTTTGGACATGAGTTTTTTCCCAGTCCAAACATAAAAATCCTGATAAGCCTTCAACACAAAACATCAGACCATTCCAGCTCCTAACTGTTGTCATCATATTCCCATCATCACACACTACCAAAGCATGAAGAGTAAAGTTAGGTTTGACTGTTGCAGAATCACTGAATAGCAAGTTTCTGGCTCAAATGTTAGAATTATTCAATAGGCCAGCAAACTTCTGCCACCAAAATGGGATTTGAGGCAACGGTGTACAGAAAGGCTGCATGTTCCCCAAATCCAGGAGTGACCAATTAGCAGAGCTGTAAATTTAATGGCTCTGGGCAATAGTATTCTATTATTATCAATTCGCTGTGTGTATGGAGTCCTTTACATTCTTAACTGCACTTCCCCATTTTTACCACCTTCTCTTTCCTTTTGCCCTTCAGTGAAGTTTAGCTCTGCGAGTGGCCCTTTAGCCAAAGGGTTAAAGTACAGGACTGCTGGTCAGAGTATAATACAGTATAATCTTTATGGAAATCAATCCAGTGACATGTATACTGAGAACTTTAAGCACATTTCTTCTACCCTTTGACCTAAACAACTCTACTTATAGGATTCTACTGTAAGGAGAACACTCACAGATGTACCATAAAACTCACCAAAGTGTTAAAATAGGAAAACTGACTCATAATTTAGTACAAACTATAAAGCAATACACCTAGTAAAAACGTTTTCAAAGACTTTTTAATGCTAAGAATATTTTAAAATAAAAAATCAAAATTACACTCATTAGGGCCCTAGCAACTAAAGGAAAAAACACACACAAATATAACACAGAAAAAAGGACTAGCAGGAAACAGCTACCATTCACATTCTGCCATCCATAGTTGTAGGACTATGCATAAATTATATTTTCTAAATTTTCAACAAGAGCTATTATACTTACAGTCAAAAAATTAAGTCTGTTTTAAAAAAAATCATTAGGTCTACACATACTTGGGAATAGGAAAAAAAATCACTAGTACTGTCTCTAAAATCTTAAAGTGAAAATTAACAGGAGAATCAAAATCACAGTGGTTTCATATAGTAAAGAACACTAATTACAGCACCAGTCCAGCAATCCTTTTAAGAAAAATGTAATTTAAAAGTTCTTAAATTTTACCAATAAATGTTCTAAATATCTGGAAAGTAATTCCAATAATTCTTCTGATTAAAGTATGCCAAATTCTTAAAAAACACAATAATGAGTATGGAAACATTTCCCTCCCTAAAATACAGCATAGGCCAAATCTGCCTTTAAAAGAGTTAAATACCTTTTGCACATGCCTTCCAATTTTTAAGTACCCTAAATTGTCCTTTATTACCAAAAGAAAAAGTGAAGGCATTTCTTGGACATACCTTACTGCACTATGAAAAGCAATAGATCGTCCATAAGTTATTACCAAGATCTCTCCTTCAGGAATATATTCCATGCTGCTAACAGACATATTAAAATTTAGAGATTTCACTTCTGTCATGGTAGCGTGATCCCAAAGGCTGCAAAAAAAAAAAAGAGGAAAATATGGTATTTACTCATTTAAGAAAAAAGCTGAAATCCTAATTACATCCGCAGATTGACCAATGAAAAGAATAATCACAACTGTAGTAAAACAACCTCCACTCCAACTCATAAATTACAGATGATACAGAGTTTTGGGTTGTTGCACAACGTCACATTATTTGGTAGCTTGTTAGTGAGGTAACCTTAGTACTTAAATGCACTTGCCAAACAATTTAGCAAAACTATGCTATTAAGACAGTTAAATCCTAATCTAACTAATTTCAATATTGCTCTAAATAATGGTTCTCACACTCTATTCTTGTGAATTTGATGATAGCTATTTATCTTTCCACAGAAAAATACATCAGGTGTCAGCTCACAAAATTATGTACAGAATTTCAGGGGTTTCATGCACCCCCTATTGCCAGCCTGTCCACTGACCCAGGTTAAGAGCATCTGCTTATAAAGGTGTCAGTAGTTTTAATTAAGTGTTTTATGAATTCTGCTCTATGTTGATAACAGTAAACGGATAGGAAAACTTGATTGAAAAATGTGACCCATGTGCAGCTCAATGTTCAGAGACAATTTTTCCTACATAATAGTTATAAAAAATATTTAAAATATAAGCTCTAAGGTCAAATATTTTTCAAACTTTAAATTATTAAAGAGGGCCAGCCCGGTGGCGCAGTGGTTAAGCGCGCACGTTCCACTTCGGCGGCCCGGGGTTCACAGTTTCGTATCCCGGGGGCAGACGCGGCACCACTTGCCAAGCTACAGGGTGGTAGGCGTCCCACATGTAAAGTGGAGGAAGATGGGCACGGATGTTACCTCAGGGCCAGTCTTCCTCAGCAAAAAGAGGAGGATTGGTGGCTGATGTTAGCTCAGGGCTAATCTTCCTCAAAAAAAATTAATTAATTAAATTATTAAGGAAAAAATGACTTACCGGACAGTTTTATCATCAGCTGAAAGAATCTGTTTATCCTCACTGCACCATAGAGCCTTTTTAATACCAGAGGTATGACCACTGATTTCCTTAGGTTCTTAAGATGAAACAATTTAAAATACATTCATTAACATTTGATTTTTAACTGATCAAAACTGGAACAATTAAATTTGTAAAAGAAGAAAAAGGAAAGAAAATAAAAAATACACTTTAAATTAGACAGCAAATTTTCAAAGCCAGTCACAATTCAAACTTGCTGTTTACACAGAATACATTTAGTTTTTCTATACTGGAACAAAAATTTATCTGCAGGACAAGGAACCAAATAACTATGACAGTATATGTAGCTGGGAGTGAACAGACCACTCCCTCCAGGCTACTTTTCTGTTTTCAAAACAATGCTTTCAAAAGCACTATTGTATTGCAATGAAATAGAAGAATAACTGAGGTGGCATAATTTAAGAAGAATGCAGATGCAGGAACAGACAGCCTGAGCTAATTCTAGTATTATCACTAAGGCTGGGACCCTCATCCAAGCGACTGTTGGTAGGAACTAACAGAAAAAAAGAAGGAAGTAGGGGCTGGAAGGAGAAAAGGGAAATAAGAAGCAATGCAGTAATTCCCAAGGCTATTTCCACACCGAGAAGCAAGGCATCAGAAAAGTAGGAAGCTGTCTGTGTTGGAGACTTTCCCTTCAAAAGATTTTTAAAAAACCAAACACGCTCATTGTTATCTCCGGACAAAAGCAGATGCTAGAGGCAGTGCCATTCAACACTACTTTGACTTTGAGCAACTTGCTTAACCCTTTGAAGACTACATTTCTTCATCTGTAAAATTAACAATCGTCACTAAATCTCATAGCTAGAGTATGAGAATACACATCTGAAGTTTCTAATCTGGTGTCTGACACAGCAAAAGCTCAGTGACTTGCTGTTATTTCTATTGCCAGTACAGCAAAAGACTCACTTTGAAAAAGCAGCTTTGAGAAAGGAAAAAGAAGACAGAAAACGTCCACCTAAGCCCTGAAATGCCTTGCTGAGTCAGACAGGTACACTGACCAAATGAAGTCAGACAACTTCACTAGGTTTTGGCATAAAATTATCAAAGAGAATGAGGAGAAAAACTCCCAAGTGCCAGGGGAGAATAATCTATCAATGCAGTTTGTTCCCTCACCTTAGAAATGTTTTTAGAAAAGGTTCTCGAGAATAATTGCTTCATTTCCAATGTAGCTTTGCCTTTCTTACAAACTTCTAAAGTTTACTGATTTATGAACAATAAATGCTTATGATACAAAATTTAAGATACCAACTAATATATAATAAATAACACAAAATTCTGCTTATCGTATTTTGGTAGCTTTTAAAATATATATTATGTGGCTAGAAAAGCATTAAAATATTACAAAATAGAGGTGAATATCTGGACTAGGGAAGAAAAGGTGTCTCTAACACCTCCTGTGCAACAAGAGAAGTCATAAAGCAAGTGATAGATCCCACCACCAAAATTTTTAAAATCTGTATACCATAAACCTTAGTAGGAAAATGTAAAAGCAAACGACAAATCAGAATACAATAAAGACCCTTAAAAACCAGTAAGAAAAAGATGAAAATCACAAGAGATAAATGGGCAAAAGGCACGAAAGGCAATTAGTTCACAAAAGAAATACATTAAAATGGAATTCAACATCATTTTAATCTCATGGATAATTTTTTTAAATTCACATTCATTTTTCTTCTATTAAACTGGCAAAGATAAAGTTAGTTATCAGTGTTCGCTACAACAGGTTAACTATAGACATATTTTTATACTTTGCTGGAAGGCACTTTGGTAAATCTATCAATGCCTTCCAAGTGTACCTCCTTCTTGTCCCAACAATTCTATTTTGATGTAGTTATCCTACAGAAACAATTGTGGAAATATCTGCAACTATAAGGATATTAAGTATAACACTGCTTATAATATTTAACATTTGTAAATAATCCAAACAGGCCACAATAGGAGACTGGTTAATTCAACTTGTCCATAGGATGGAGAACCATACGGTCATTAAAAACAGTGGATAGAATATTTGAAGACACGAAAAAATTGCTAATTACAGATTTTAAAAATTCTTCTGAATAGCTAATACAGTCACACTGTTCAAAATCTAAACAATATATGTACACACTGAGAATTCTCACCCTTCTCACCTTCTACAGATAGCCACTCTTTCTTACCAAAAGGTAGTAATACTGTTTATGCACGTTTTTAAACTTAATATCATGATGAAAATTTATCAGGATATATTTTTAAATTGTAAGAAGGCATAATGTAGTAAATAAATTGATACTAAAAAAAGATAGCTGCATTGGGAAAAAAGACTAGAAGAATATGAACCAAAAACTAAAGATACTAACAGTGATTAATACTGGATGATGGATTACATTTTATTTCTTTGTGACTATCTTTATTTTCCAAATTTGAGTACTGAACATGAATTCTTTTAATCAGGAAAATTATCTAAATTAAAAGGAAATAAAACCACAAGCACATATACATTATGCTTACCTGCTTCGGGTTTGTTCAAATCATATATGCGTAACAGTTTATCCTGTCCTCCAGTTAGCAAGTAATTACTATCCTGAAAACATAAATAAGTAAAACGTCACTAGACTGACCATTTTAATAGTTATATCTTTTTGAAACTTCTTCAACACCAAATAAAATCCAAATAAGGCTCACAGACGTCACAGAGATGCAATGCGTACCAATCACTTCTGAGAAGATACTGCAGAGCATTTATCCCCATATTTGCCACAGCCCTTTAAGCTCCCCAGTTCAAACGTGTTACAGTACCTCCCACATGAATTCTGAGTGCACTCTGAGCCTGCTCCCCTCCCTCCTGGGCAGCACTTCTTTAATGACCTCAAATTTACCCTCTCTCTTCTGAAAGTAGTTGGGAAACATTTGAGCTTTTTAGATGTTTGTTGCTATTGTTGGAGGACTGATATAAGAGTTCCAGGGTATCTTAAAAGCCTCATACGATTAACTAAGAAAAAATAAATTTGCATAGCCTAATCTACAATCAAATTATACATACGCGAATATACACCAAACAATCCCCCCAAAAACCAAATACAAATCAAATAGACAAATCAATGAAACATAAGACCATTATCATATCCTATCATAACAGCGATTTAATACTCCCTAAAATAAATTCCATTTTCTTATACCTGCGTAAAATCCACGGTCTTGACAATGTGTTTATGCGCCAGAGTCATCAATTCATCTCCCGAGACAGCATCCCACACTTTGCTAAAAGTAAAAAGTAAAATTAAAAGACAAATATAATGGTAATTTTGATGATTAATTACTAAATAGATCAGATATGTGAAATGTTACATAAATGCTTTAGAAATCTCCATTATCTCTAATATCTCTCACTGTTCAAGTTCATTTGATAAAATATTTAAATGAGTCTAAAGGAAAAGAAATTTCTCTGTAAAAGTCATATAACCAATCTAATTTTGATGGTGTAAAAGATTTACAAATTTAAGTAAACGAGATTCATGAACCAACCCATCCTTATTTTCACTTTAGCCTATAGCCGTAACATCCTTTTAGCAAGACTGCGAAACATTTTAACCAACGTTTAGTTTCAACTTTCCCTTTTTTCTCTATTCTCTGCTCATATACACGCAAAACAAAAAATGAAAAAAATGATATATCCTGAAAAAAGTTCCAGGAGAATGAAAGGCACTGATATAGGTTATTTAAAATTTTAAACCAAGACAGTAGAGAAGAAAAAATTCTCCCTCATTTCTTCCTCAAAGTTGACTCAAATTCTCAAATCCTAGTCCAATTAACTTCCCCCAAACTATCAGCCTTTGATTATATAATGAAACACTGAGGATTTTTTAATCTCTCAACTGTATGTTTCTCTGACCTATCCCAATCCAAAATATATGTGTGGTTGTGTGTTATACACAAATATATGTGTGTATATGTTGGGGGGGGGGGTAACAGTTAAATAATACTTTACAAAAACACTCTAACAGATTCCCCAAATAAAAAGACTTAAAGAAGAAGAAGATAAAAAAATTCATTTTATATCAGAAGAGGTCACTGAAAAATAAACAAGAAAACTTTGCATACAGGAAAAAGAACTATTAAGAGTGAACAAGCTCCATAAAGATTTCCATTTTAATGTAAATGACATTTATTTTTAGGAATAAAGTGAACAATTAACAGCAGAGAGAGAAAAAATAAAAGCAAGGGGTATGTTTTCTTCCTTTAATCAATAAACATACAGTAATAGATCAAGTATAATACATCATTCCAGACTTAGTGCTAGGGCACAAAAGGGAAAAAATGAGACCAAAGAAAACTCTCGCCATAGTAGAGCTTTAGCTGTGGAAAGAAAACATGCATTAAATAACACATTTAATAAATATAATTAAAAGACAAACACATATGATTATAGAAACACAGAAAAAACATGCCACTAATTACGCCAGAAAGTCCAGAAAATCTAAGCAGGGGAGCCAGTTGTCTTAAAAAGAGCAAGTAGAAACAGACCAGGGCGGAAGAAAGAGAAATGCTACTGTAGAGAAGCATTAACAGCATGTACAATGGCAAAGAAACATGAATGACCATGTAACAGGAATAAGCGCTGATAATACAATATAAATCTTGCATACTATATATCTGAGTCATATGACTGGCTGAATAAGTATGTTCTGAGGAAATAATGTCAACTATGAATACTACTGCTACTAAACTCAAGTATTCATCTCTTCGCACAAGAAACCTGCTCCCATCTCTCTCCCATTTCCAATTCAACTCTCAGACCCAAACCTACTTTCTCAACTCATTTGGTATTATTTCTCTGAATCTAGTCACACCTGATTAAAAACCATTCCTCAAGCAAGCCATGTATTTTCTTCCAGGTTCCCAAGTCTTTGTTCATACTGTTCTCTTAAGTCTGTCATATTCTTTTGCATTCTCAGCTATCAAAGTTCTCCTCACCCTTAGAGCTCATTTCAAATGCTATCTTTTCATTAAACCTTCTATTCATCTCACCTCCATTAACCATTCCTTTCTGTTCTTTCACAGAACTCAGCTTACAGTGATTACTGTTTAATTTTGCTTTGCTTTTACTTTTGTTTACATGTTTACTTTTAATCACAGCGAAATCAGTAATGAGAGTCCACAAAGATTAGGCTTCCAGACTGCTGAGATGACGGGCGTGTCAAAAGTAAAGAAAATATCAAATACACCTGAAATTTCTATCCTAGTTAGTCACCTCATGCCAAGTCTCAAAGGAACTCTGGGCAATGTCCTTTGAAATACTAATTTCAAGTATATTCATTAACCTTCCCAAAACTCCTTAAAATCTTAAGATTCTACTTAGACCATGACCATTGACTGAGGAGGAAAGAATTGACGTGACCGAAGTAGTATCACCCAGCGGGCCAATGTATCCATAGTCTTCTTCCTCCCATTTAGAACACTACTAAAACTGAGGACGACACTGTGACAGAGCGTGTCCCAATTACTTGTACGATATTTGGCATATTTCCTTTATTCACAGTAACAGTCCTAAAAAGAATCTGAAATAACCCAAAGGTTTTCTAATGTATTTTTCAATCTCTAGGCAAGAAACCAGTATTAACCAGCCGGCTGCAGGCCTCAGATCAAGACAGTGAAGCATCACTAATGATATCCTTTCATCAGTTAATCCTGCAGCATTTATTTTCTGCACAATTCATGACGGACTTGTCGTCTTCCTAAACTACCAATACCTCTTATACCCCCAGTTTCCTGCACATAATAATCGATGCTATCTCTTCCCTACATTTCAAATTCTGAGAATGGACTTAACATGAGTCTCAAAAGAGAGGCTGCTTAACTTACTTCTTTAAAGCCGGAACAAAACTATTAAGTTATTTCAGGGGGAAAAAACTGCCTAACTACTTTAACATGCTGACCAAGTCATCAAAAAGGAGACATATTACCTTTGATTTATTGAGAAGCTTATTCAGAGAAAAAGTAATCTTTCTACCAGTTTTTAGAAGAAGGAAAAAGTGATCATACACTTGGGTTATCTACAGATTCCTGGGCCAACCCTGGATCTACCTAAGCACTCTCTGGAACAGAGCACAGGAATCTTCTCTACTTTGGGCACTCTCCCCAGCTGACTTTGATGGGAGGAAAGTGGAGGTGCTGAGAAGAGGATCATGGGAAGTAATGCTAACATCAGCTTTATGAATTAAAAGATGTAAAGAGAGGTCAGCCGCGGTGGCCTAGTGGTTAAGTTCAGCATGCTCCACTTTCATGGCCCAGGTTCGGTCCCTGGGCAAGGACCTACAATGCTCCATTAGTGGCCATGCTGTGCTGGTGGCCCACATACTAAAAGAGAGGAAGATTGGCACAGATGTTAGCTCAGGGAAAATCTTCCTCAGGAAAAAAAAAGATATAAAGAGGATGATGTTTCAGGGGCAGTGTACTCATTGCCTGACCCAACTGCCTGAATTCCCTCAAAACAACATTCTAAGCTGACCCACAGACCAGCTCTGCTGAATATATTTTCTCCACAAGAAAAAGAAATAAAATTCACCTCTAGATAAACATGACATTAATGAACTTCCTGAGAAACATAATGAGGAAAAAAAAAGAACTTGCTAAAAATGATTTATACCAACTATGATTAATCAGCTAAGTTAGGGGAGCTATTCTTTAGCTGGATCAAGTTCCATAACGGCAAACCCCATACAAGTCATTAAAAGAGGAGAATATACACAACAAATGCACATCCTCCCACACCTCACAGACAGGCACAGAACAGATGAGGGATTAAGTCTCAGCTACCATTTATTGAGCACCTACTATGTACCACACACTATGCTAGAATCCAGGGATGTAAGTGGAGAAAGATCTCTCTGATCCTCCCAATAACCATGTTGGCCTTACTCTCATTCCATGGATATGAATACTGAGGTTTAAGAAGCATCTGATGATCAAACTGGAAATACACAGCATGGATGGCACAAGAACTCAGGCCTGCCTGACGTGAATGCTTACATCTTTCCCACTAGATCATGGCACCTAAAAACCACAACCGAGGGGGGGGGAAGGTATTTCTTCTTGATATTTAAATCTCAAACTTCCTTGCATGAAACCAAAAAGTTTCATGGCTTTGGCCATAGAAGTTTACAATGACATATATGATTGGTCTGGTGGGGGTGGCAGCTATCATTGTTACCTTACACATGTAACACAGAGCTATTAGATTTTAGGCAATGTGTAAATATTAGAAACATATAACTCATTTAACATTCACAACCAACATGTGAAGTAAGCACTATTACTATTCTCATTTTTATAGATGATGAAATTGACAAAAAGAGGGGTTAAATAAAGTTGCCAAGGTCACAGAGCTATTGAATGATGGAGCTGGGATTCAAGTACAGAATCTGGCTCCAGCGTTCATTCTTTTAAAACACGTGTAATCACACACTGAGACTTGAAATGTTAAGAAAGCACTAAAACAACACTGAATACTTATCCACAGACATGTCCTCAAATGTGTGATTTTGGTTACTAATGCTCTGTAAGTGAGCTAAACAAAGACAAGTGTTCATCTGGCAGCAAGATAAAATCCTGACTACTCTTTTTAAGACTCTGTTCAGTATTTAAACTGCCATATTTTTTCATGCCTTTTTTCTTTCCATTTCAGAGTAATTATCACCTGAACAGTAAGTTCTGTCTAATGCCCTTTATTTCTTCTCCCGAGGACTGGCATTACAATTTGGTCAAATGTACAAACCGAGAGTCTTCACGGATTTTAGACAAGGGCATCCTTCCTAAGCTTTTGCACAGGTCTCAAAGATCACAGCAGGACCATCATGCAGGAGGTGACAAAGCATTTGGCTCAAGTAATTAACACTGTTAGAGCCAGATAACACAGAATTGAAGGTAACAAAAATGAATCTTTCCAGAAGTGCAATTCAAATGCTTGTCTCTGTTAATGCTAATATCTAAAATCTTGTTACATTTATAACTTAATTATATTCAATTTAAAATACCACTTTATTAGCTATTAACTCACCACCACCAGACTGGGACGCAATTTCAATAACGACATTTTAAAAAGCTGCTTACCAAATAGATAAAATCTTGAGTTAATTCCAATTTTCCACCTCTGTCATAAAATCAACGGCATTCATTCCCAATGACAACGTTCCTACTAGACTGAGCAAAAAACAAACTTTGGAGGAGTTGAAGGGGGAAAAAAGCTAAACTCACGGCCATCAGACACTCAGACACAAATGTTCCAGAAACAAAATCAAGATCTGTAATTCATTCATCCTTTATCCTTCTACTTTAGGAAATTTCCTCAAGTTATTTATTCAACAATGTAAGTTACTGAATAAGCCAGGGATACAAAAAATATAAGACATGGCCTCCAACCTCAAGAAGCAATGACACATAAATCAATACGGGCTATAAAAGTGTCAGAAGTTTTCACACTGGGAATGGTGTGAGCACAAAAGAGGGAATGGACACCTTGACCTTCCAGCACTCCTTAAGTCTTCCTTATCTAACAATCACTTTTACTTCCTATTCTCACGTCTCAAAATTAACAATCAAAGGAGTCTCTGTCACATTATAAACATACATCTTGACATCTAAAGCAACATTTGACCTGAAGCTGTTGACATTCAGGCATTATCCTTAGTTTATCAGTATTACACACAGTCACAAGACACAGCACAATGCCTTACCGTGGTTATGCCAAAGACATAATAGCAAGCTATTCATCGAAGGCACAGAAAAAAGCACAGACTGACATTTATAACTTTTCATTCTGATCTCTCCCCTCTCAAATTTAATCCCATGTAAGCACTACATCTCCTTCTCCTTATTTTAAAATTTTTTTAGTTTATTTTTTAAGTTTATATACAGTAAAATTCACTCTAGTATAAAAAGTCTATGAGTTTCAACAAATGGATAGAATCATGTATCTACCTCCACAATCAATCTCTTTTTATTTTTCATAATAAACTTGGGATGTTTAATTTGCTTAAAACCAAAGGAGCAAGACGTTTACAACTGCTTAGTGTGACATTCTGTTTAAAAAAAACAAAATTAACAAGACCACTTTTACTCTCCAGACTCTTAAGTCTAACAAAGTCTATTATATGTATAACAGCTCTTGACAGTGCCTTCATTAGTTTAAACAATTAAGTGTCTGCTAAGTCACAAACACAATTAGGAAGTGGAGATACCAAGATTATATAAAATATGATACACGCCCAGAAGCAGAAAGTGCTTCACTGCAAGTCACTCTAATAACAAATGCAAAAGCCAAAAATCAGAACAGGTGAGACAGATAAGAAGTTTAGTGTAGCCAGACTGTAGGGCATACAGTGTACAGTGCCAGATGATGCTGACGAACTAAGATGAGGCCAAGTTTTAAAGAGCCAACAACTGAAATTTAACCTTTAGGCCAGTGGTTCTATAGCTGCACATGAGAATCACCTCGAAGAACTTTAAAGAAGAAAAAAAGGTGACGTTAGGGACTCCGTCCCGAGACGCATTACATCAGAATTTCTCGGACACATGCATCTGATTATTTTCAAAGCTCCCCAGGTTATTCTAATGTACACCCAAGGTCAAGAACCACTGAAACAGCAGAGGGAAGACAGGAAGATCATTAGATAGAGAAGTAACGTGAGGAAATTTATTTTTTGGAAGACAACTGGCAACACTATGGAAGGAGAACAGATGGGAAAGGGACTAGCGGCAGGGACCTGAACTAAGACAGTAGCAGAGGCATTAGAAACACTGTACTCAGGAAACATTCTGCTGGTAGGAGTGACAAAGACGATGATAACCTGGACATAAGGGAAAAATCAAGACTGATTCCTATTTCAAGCTTAAAAAAACAGAAAACGAAGAGTAACTGAGTTGTGGACTTTTAAATACATCTAAAGCCAGTTAACAAAAACAGATTGACACTGGGCTAAAAATCTGGGGCCATCAGCACTAGGAAGTTACAGGAGTGTGTGATACAACTCAAGGAGCACATGCGGGGCAGTATTTGACCACCCACATTCACTATCTGGAGTGCTTGTTAATAATGCAGATTCCTGGGTCTCAAACCAGACAGAACAGAGTAAGTCACTTAAGTCTGAAAATTTTAAGGACCTGTGAAGAGAAAGAAGCAGACAGAACCATGTAGAATTCTGGTGAGATCAACATCATATACTCTATATCGTAGGCAATGAATCAGGATTTCATGAATAACTGAGGTTGAAGTTTTGATTATTTCAGAACACAATCTACAAAGACCTCCAAAGTTAGCGATCTTGGCTGTGAACTTCACTTACGCTGTGAAATCGGCAGCTGCCGTAGCTGCTTTGGTGGCATCCTTATTCAATGTCGCACCCCATACAGCACCCTTATGACCCAAAAATGTTCCAATCCAGTCTCCTGTATCTCCCTGGCGTAGCATGGGTTTACCGTCTAAAAAATATTTTAAAAGACATGTGATTTAGAAACTCAGATTACTTAAAGCCTAAGATTCAAACATAAAATGATCATGTTGAATAACAAAGCAAAAACTGCTTCTGTTGTCTAACCACTCTCACTCACTGGGGTCACGGAGGAACGCCCAGAAATAAATTAACTGAAGAACTGAGCCAAACATTCTCTCTGGGAAGCATTTGCAATTCGGTGGGAAGAATACCGATAAACGTCAAAACAATACAGATTTGAGTCTTCTTTTGGACAAACTTCTTAACCTAAATCTCTGTTTCCATTTTAAATTGGGGCTAATACCATAAAGGAGTATCCAAGGAGATAACAGGAGTGACAAATCTTTGTAAAATAAGGTATTACTTAACCTGGCCTAGTTTCTCCATTCCCCGAATCCTTGAAAGATATTTAGAGTCTGCTGGCCGGGGCGTCTAGACAGGCGTACAGTCCAGCTTCTCCAGAAATAGCAATAAAAGTAAAGTGAGAGGCCTCGGTTGGGGGTAATACTTAGCCTCGTTAGACACTCACAAGAGCCTCTCTCGGCTCCAGCGGCGGAACCCCTATCACTACCGCCTTCGCCATCAGACCACGGGCGGCTCTAATCCCAAAGGCTGAGATCCCCACAACCCCTTGGGTCCCGCCCCACTCCCACTTGGCCCCGTCCTGGCCGGCAGGGATCTGGATCAGCGGCCCTGCTCACCTTTGCAAGCGCTGATTAAGAAATACCCATAAGGCGTGATGCCACTGAAGGCCAGATCGACCACAGGCCGCGTGTGGCCCGAGCAGGTGAGCGGAGTCTGCCTCATCGCCATGGCGGCGACCAACCGAGCGATCCGGCTGGGGAGCCGAGGGTCGTCTCGTCTTTTCTCTCCTCCGCTGCAGAGCCCCTGGCTCCTCAAGGCCCCCGCCCTGAAACTGGGCCGGGAAAAGGGAAAAGGAGGCCAATCAGGTGGCACCAAGATCAGGAAAGGGACAGGGATGGGTCTGGGAGTCTGCGACCGGCGACCGACAGCCGCCGAGGGAGGGGGAGGGAGGGAGGGAGGAAAGTAGGGGAGGGGGAGAACCGGAGAACCAGAGAACCGGGGGCCACGATCCGCACCGACCACACCGGTAGCGGCAGGAAGTGACGAAACCAATGACGCTGGGCGTCCGCCGGAAGTGACGAACAGCTCCCGTTGGAGGCGGGCTTGCGGGGTAGAAGACACTTAATGAAGGAGAGCGTACGACAGCAGCGCGCAGGCGCGAGGTCCCCGCACGTTGGGCGCGCGTGACGCTGTCCCTGCGCCGGGAGCGCGCGGCGTTGGGAGGCGCTCCGCCTTCGGAAGAGGGGTTGCTGGTGTCGCCCTCCGCTCTGCGGGACAGGCGTTGCTGCTCCCGGACGGAGGTCGCAGGGTGTCAAAGCTGTTTCTGCTTCGCGCAAACGGTGGATCTGGCGGCCTCTGTGGAGTACGCGCCGAGCAGTCCGACCGGTTGGACGGTGCTCTTTGTTACAATATGTAGACAGAAAAACCAGACTCGTTCCCAGCAGCTAGCCCAGACCAGAAACATCGTCCAAGAAATTTTTTTTCAATTTTTGTTAACATCTATATACGCAGCTCTTCAATCTACAGATTGAAGATTCAATCTACAGATTGTCTACTGTAAGGCCCTTAAGACAAGCAATTTCCCCAGCCACGCCTGCTGCAATGTAATACTCCTGTGTTGCTAGTGTTTTACGCATGGGTGTCATGTGACTTTAAATACGGTTAAACTCAGATTGCTTTTTCTTTTGACGACTTCGGAGGACTCGAACAATGGTCCCCAAAATTTTTGTTGAAATACTCACATCAGTAAAACTTTAGCGTGCGCTCCCAATGTATGGATAATTTTTAAATTACCGACAAGTGCATTATAATACATAGACGAAAATAGAAATGCCAGAAGAATCTAAAAACTGAATATAAATAGAAGCTGTGGTACCGCTTCGGGTATCGCTGCTCTGTGTAACAACCAGAACTGTTGACTGACTGCTCATAGAAAAGCTTTCCTAAGCGGAAAAGTTCCTACGTCTGGGCAAGTTGTTTCTTTCCTTTGATATTAGAATGTAAGCCAAAAACAGAAGAGGTTTTTGTCACTTCTTCACTACTTTATCCCCAAGGCCATAATGTCTTGGCAAATACCAATAAATATTTAATCAGCATGTTCTGTCTGTGAATGTTTCCTTCTCCATCATCTTTTGGTGATAAACCTGTATTGTCATTCAAAATTTAAGTCTAATGACTTCAGCGGGGATTTGAAGTGCTTTCCCTTTCTATTTCCTTAACATTTTGTTCATTCATTTATAGTGCAGCGCTCACTATGCATGTCTTGCATTATCTTTTGTTCTACTCCCTCTCTGGGCCAGCCTCACCGTGTGGTACAACACACAAACACACACACATGCCACACACCACTCACCCACTTAAAGTATGGCAATGGCTGTGGCTTTGGCATCTTTATACTCCAGTACTAGAAGAGTGAACGGCATTTAGTGAATGCTCAACAAATGATTGTTTACTGGTTAAATAAATAACTGTATTACCTATGGAGATAAATACATAAAAGACACAATTAGTAAAGTTTTAACATATGTATATTTGTTGCTCATTGTGTGTAGGTAAGTATATAACTTATAACTACCTTGTCTCTAAAGATTATATACTTCCTGCTCATTTGGATGCTGAGCTCTAAGAGTATTATGTATCACTATCAGTTGTGTGGGCTTCAAAGACAGTTTAATATTAGAAGATAGATTAATGCGATTAATCTAGTTAACCACATGAAAAGACTAATGAGAAAAAATGATATCAATGTATGTGTAAAAAATTTTAGATAGAGTTCAGGATTCAGTCATTCATGATAAAAACTCTTAAATACTAGAAATAGATGGGACCTCCTTAACCTGATAGAATATCTGAAAGAAACATCACACCTAATGATGAAACACTGAAAGAATTTCCTATTAGGTCAGGTATGAGATAGGAATGATTACTACCATCCCTCCAGTACAGCATCGTGCTAGATGTTTAGATAACCCCAAAAGGCATAAATGTTGCAAAGAAAGTTACAAATCTGTGATTATTTAAAGATTATTTATGGAGATCATATATAAAGAAAAACATTTCTAAGGTCTAATATAAATTACTGCAATTAATAAGAGTTTAGCAAAGTTGCTGGATTTTTTAAAAAGTGTAGTGAAAGCAATTGCATTTCTATACACTAGCAACAAACAGAAAATGTGATTTTTAAATGTGCCATATAAAATAGCATCAAAAGATAAAAAATACTTGAGAATAAATCTGACAGGTTCTGTTTCCCAGGAGGAAAAAGCTAACACACTGAAATGTAGAAATTGAGGAGAATTTAATGAATGGATCATTTACTAAGATAAGGTCAGGATTAAAAGCAGCCAACAGGGAATGGTGAAGAAATCCAGGGAGAAAATGGAAAGCTAACCATCGATCTGAATGGACAACTGAAAGGGAGCAGTTGTCTGAACATGAATTCACAGAACTATGGGTTCAGGAAAAAGCTACTGGACAAGAGCTGCAAGACTCAAGAGAGGAGCAGAGCTGTGGCCAACCATCATCAGCCCAGCAGTGGGCAAGAAGTGAGAGAATGAATATCTACTCAGATCTCCTGCCCATGCTTCCCATTGGCCAAACAGATTCAGAGGCCGGAAGGCAAGGGAGCCCTTTGACGGAGGCCGTAGATGTCAGCCTTCTAGAATGTGCACCATAGTGTAGAAGGAAGGAGAGAGAATCTAGGGAAGTAAATTGAGAATATTCAACATAATTTTCAAGACCTCTGTGGAGAATGATAAATTTTGCTGAAAAGCATTAAAGATTACAAAAGTAATAGAGAGATGGATGTATTGTGTTTATGGGTTGGAAGATTCAATATTGGAAAAATGTCAGTGCTCCCCTGTTGTGAGCTGAATTGTGTCCTCCCCAAATTCATATGTTCAAATCCTAACTACCAGTATCTCAGAATGTGACTGTATTTGGAGACAGGGCTTTTAAAGGGGTAATGAAGGTAAAATGAGATCATGTGGATGGGTCATAATCCAATATAACTGGTGACTTTGTTAGAAGAGGACACAGACAACACAGACCAAGGGATGACCACATGAGGACACAATGAATAGGCAGCCAACTACAAGCCAAGGAGAGAGGCATTGGAAGAAACCAAACCTGCAACACCTTGATCTTGGACTTCGAGCCTCCTGAACTGTGAAAAAATAAATGCCTGCTGTTTAAGCCACCCAATCTGTGGTATTTTGTTATGGCAGCACTAACAAACTGATAAATGCCCAAACTGACATGCAAATTCAATACAATTCCAAACAAAGGCCCCAATTGTTTAAAATAAAACTTTACAGGTTAATGTTAATAGTTATATAGACTATCAAAACACCAACAAAAGTAGACACAGTCCAAAAGAGGAAAAACAAGGGGAGAAGACTTCTCTAACTAGATGTCATGAATGTTTTGAAGTTATGATAAACCTTGTGGCAATGGCACAGGGATAAAAATAGAAAAAAGGAACAAAATAACAGTCCATATATATAGAAATCTAATTCATGACAAAGCTGCACTGTGGATCAGTGGGAAAAAGATACTTTCAACAAAGCTCCCGAGGGAGTTTGGGGGTGGATATTTCCCTGATTAAGTCCAGATGTGGACACAGCTGACCAATACCTTGACTTCAGCCTTGTAAAATACTAAGCAGAAGTCCCAGTCAAAGCATACTAGACTCCTGATACACAGAAACTGTGGGATAACAAATGTGTGATGTTTTAAGCTGTTAATATTTTTATTGAGGAATAATTAACATATAACATTATATTAATTTCAGGTATACACCATAATGGCTCAATATTTGTATATATTGCAAAATTATCACCACAATAAGTCTGGTTAATGTTCGTCATCATTTATAGTTACACAATTTTTTTTCTTGTGATGAGAACTTTTAAGATTTATTTTCTTAGCAATTTTCAAATATGCAATGCAGTATTATTAACTATAGTCACCAAGCTTTACATTACATCCCCATGACTTATTTATCTTATAAGTGGAATTTTGTACCTCTGGACCCTCCTCACTCATTTTGCCCACCCACCCTCCCTTCGATCTCTGGCAACCACCAATCTGTTCTCTGTATCAATCAGCTTGGTTTGTTTGTGTGTATGTGTTTTTATTTTATTGAGTTCATAATAGTTTACATCAATGTGAGATTTCACTTGTACTTTATTTCTTGTCTGTCATCACATAAGTGCTCTCCTTCACTCCCTGTGTCAACCCCCCACCCCGCTTCCCCTGGTAACCACTGAACTGTTTTCTTTGTCCACATGTTTGTTTATATTCCACATATGAGTGAAATCATCTGGTGTTTGTCTTTCTCAGTCTGACCTATTTCGTTTAGCATAATTCTCTCCAGGTCCTTCCATGTTATTGCAAATGGGATGAATTTGTCTTTTTTATGGCTGAGTAGTATTCCATGGTATGTATATATATATATATGCCACATCTTCTTTATCCAACCATCAGTGAATGGGCACTTAGATTGTTTCCATGTCTTTGGTATTGTGAATAGTGCTGCAACGAACATAGAGGTGCATATATTACTTTGGATTGTTGATTTCAAATTATTTGAGTAGATACCCAGTACTGGGATAGAAATAGAACTACCCTGGGTCATATGGTAGTTCTATTTTTAGCTTTTTGAGGAATCTCCATACTGGTTTCCATAGTGGCTGCACCAGTTTGCATTCCCACCAGCAGTGTATGAGAGTTCCCTTTTCTCCACACCCTTTCCAATATTTCTTATTTTTAGTCTTAGTTTTTATAGTCACTTTAACAGGCGTAAAGTGGTATCTTAGTGTAGTTTTGATTTGCATTTCCCTGATGATTAGTGATGTTGAACATCTTTTCCTGTGTTTATTGACCATCTGTATATCTTCTTTAGAAAAATATCTGCTCATATCCTCTGCCAATTTTTTGATTGGATTTTTTTTTTTTTTTGCATTGTTCAGTTGTGTGAGTCCCTTAAACGTTACGGAGATTAACCCCTTGTCAAATATATGATTTGCAAATATTTTCTCCCAATTGGTGGATTGTCTCTTTGTTTTGATGCTCATTTCTTTTGCCTTGCAGAAGCTCTTTAGTCTGATGAACTCCCACTTGTTTATTTTTTCTTTTTTTTCCCTTATCTGTGAAGACACGGTATTCAAAAAGATCCTTTTTAGTTCGATGTCAAAGAGTGTACTACCTATATTATCTTCCAGGAGTTTTATAGTTTCAGGACATATCTTCAAGTCTTTGATCCAGTTTGAGTTTATTTTTGTGTATGGCTTGAGATAATGGTCTACTTCATTCTTTTGCATGTGGCTGTCCAGTTTTCCCAACACCATTTATTGAAGAGACTATCTTTTCTCCATTGTATGCTCTTGGGACCTTTGTTGAAGATTAGCTGTCTGTAGATGTGCAGTTTTATTTCTGGGCTTTCAGTTCTGTTCCATTGATCTGTGTGCTTGTTTTTGTACCAGTACCATGCCTTTTTTTTTTTTTTATCACTATTGCTTTGTAGCACATTTTAAAGTCAGGGACTGTGATACCTGTAGCTTTGTTCTTTTTTCTCAGGATTGCCTTAACAATTTGGGGTCTTTGGTTGCCCCATATAAATTTTAGGATTCTTTGCTCTATTTCTATGAAGAATGTCATTGGGATTCTGATTGGGATTGCATTGAATCAGTAGATTGCTTTGGGTAGTACGGATATTTTAACTATGTTTATTCTGCCAATCCATGAGCGAGGAATCTCTTTCCATCTCTTTATATCATTATCAATTTCTTTCAGTAATGTCTTATAGTTTTCATTGTATAAGTCCTTCGCCTCCTTGGTTAAATTTATTCCTAGGTACTTTATTCTTTTAGTTGTGAATGCAAATGGAATTGTATTCTTGAGTTCTCTTTCTGTAAGTTTGTTACTGGAGTATAGAAAAGCAACTGATTTTTGTAAGTTGATACCCTGCAACTTCACTGTAGTTTTTAATTACTTCTATTAGTTTTCCCTTGGATTCTTTGGGGTTTTCTATATATAAGATCATGTTGTCTGCAAACAACGAGAGTTTCACTTCTTCACTCCCTATTTGGATTCCTTTTATTCCTTTCTCTTGCCTATTTGCTCTGGCCAAAACCTCCAGTACTATGTTAATAAGAGTAGTGATAGTGGGCGTCCTTGTCTTCTTCCTGTTCTCAGGGGTATGGCGTTCAGTTTTGGCCCATTGAGTATGATTTTGGCTGTGGATTTGTCATATATGGCCTTTATTATGTTGAGGTAATTTCCTTCTATCCCCATTTTGTTAAGAGTTTTATCATAAATGGCTGTTAGATCTTGTCAAATGCTTTCTCTGCATCTAATGAGATGATCATGTGGTTTTTATTCCTCAATTTGTTGACGTGGTGTATCACGTTGATTGATTTGCAGATTTTAAACCATCCTTGTGTCCCTGGTATAAATCTCACTTGATCATGATGTATGATCTTTTTGATGTATTGCTGAATTTGGGTTGCCAAAATTTTGTTGAAGATTTTTGCACCTATGTTCATCAACAATATTGGCCTATAGTTTTCCTTTTCTGTGCTGTCCTTGTCAGGCTTTGGTATCAGAGTGATGTTGGCATTATAGAATGTGTTAGGAAGTATGCCATCCTCCCTAATTTTTTGGAATAGCTTGAGAAGGATAGGTATTAAATCCTCTCTGAAGTTTGGTAGAATTCCCCAGGGAAGCCATCTGGTCCTGGGGTTTTATTCTTTGGGATATTTTTTTTTTACTGTTTCAATCTCTTTCCTTGTGATTGGTCTTTTCAGATTGTCTGTTTCTTCTTGATTCAGCTTTGGGAGGTTGTAAGAGTCTAAGAATTTATCCATTTCCTCTAGATTATCTGTTTTGTTGGCATACAGTTTTTCATAATATTCTCTTATGATCCATTGTATTTCTGTGGCGTCTGTTATTTCTCCTCTTTCATTTCTGATTTTATTTATCTGAGCTTTCTCTCTTTTTTTCTTTGTAAGCCTGGCTAAAGGTTTGTCAAATTTTCTTCTCTTCTCAAAGAACCAGCTCTTTGTTTCATTGATCCTTTCTACTGCCTTTTTTGTTTCAATAGAATTAATTTCTGCTCTGATTTTTATTATTTTTCTCCTTCTGCTGACTTTGGGCTTTGTTTGTTTTTCTTTTTCTAATTCAGTTAGGTGTAATTTGAGATTGCTTATTTGGAATTTTTCTTGTTTATTAAGGTGTGCCTGTATTGTGATGAATTTCCCTCTTAATATGGCTTTTGCTGCATCCCATATGAGTTGGTATAGTATGTTATCATTTTCACTTGTCTCCGGATATTTTTTGATTTCTCCTTTAATTTCTTCAATGATCCATTGCTTGTTCAATAGCATGTTGTTTAGTCTCCACATCTTTGTCCGTTTCTCAGCTTTCTTCTTGTAATTAATTTCTAGCTTTATAGCATTATGATCAGAAAAGATGCTTGTTATTATTTCAATTTTATTAAATTTATTGAGGCTTGCTTTGTTTCCCAAAATATGGTCTATCCTTGAGAATGTTCTGTGTGCACTTGAGAAGAATGTGTATTCTGCCATTTTTGGATGGAGTGTTCTATATATGTCTATTAAGTCCAACTGGTTTAGCTTTTCATTTAATTTCACTGTTTCCTTGTTGATTTTCTGCCTGGATGATCTATCCATTGATGTGAGTGGAGTGCTGAGGTTCTCTACTATTATTGTATTATTATTAATATTTTCTTTTAGGTTTGTTAATAGTTGCTTTATGAACTTTGGTGTTCCTGTGTTGGGTGCATAGATATTCAGAAGGATTATTTCTTCTTGATGGAGTGTCCCTTCGATCATTATATACTGCCCCTCTTTGTCTCTCCTTACCTGTCTTATCTTGAAGTCTGCTTTGCCTGACATAAGTATTGTGACACCTGGTTTCTTTCGTTTGCTATTAGCATGGAGTATCATCTTCCACCCTTTCACTCTGAGCCTGTGTTTGTCATTGCAGCTGAGATGTGTTTCCTGGAGGCAGCATATTGTTCGATCTTGTTCCTTAATCCATCTCGCCACTGTGTCTTTTTACTGGAGAATTCAGTCCATGTACGTTTAGGGTGATTATTGATGTATGAGGGCTTAATGCTGTCATTTTATCACTCATTTTCTGGTTTCCCTGCATTTCCTTTGTTTCTCGTCCTGTGTGTTTTAGTCTACCCATTGAATCATGTAGTTTTTTTATCATGTGTTTCTTTGTTTTCTCATTATTTATTCTTTGTTTCTCTCTTCTGGTTTTTTGTTTAGTGGTTACCCTGAGGTTTGTATTCAGAATCTCATGTATAAGATAGTGCATTTCCTGATGGCCTCTTATTTCCTTAGTCTAAACCAATTCAGTCCCGTTCCTCCTCCCCTCCTAAGTTGTTTTTCTCATATCTTATTGCATCTTGTGAGGTGAGTTTGTAGTTAAAATCACAGGATTATCTTTGTTTTTGGTGTTTTCCTTCCCTCTAGCTTAATGCTGTAGTTGAATGTTTGCTATCTTATTCTGGTTCTACCTATTTATCTCCTTACTCTGTGTACCCTTTCTCCCTTTTTCTTTTCTTTTTTTTTTTAGGTGAGTGCCTTCTTGAGGATTTCTTGTAGGGATAGTCTTGTAGCTACAAAGTCCCTTAGCTTTTGCTTGCCTGGGAAAGTTTTAATTTCTCCCTCATATCTGAAGGATATTTTTGCTGGACAGAGTATTCTTCCTGAAGATTTTTGTCTTCTAAAGATTTGACTATGTTGTTCCATTCTCTCCTAGCTTGTAAGGTTTCTGCAGAGAAATCTGCTGAAAGCCTGATAGGGATTCCTTTTAAGGTTATTTTCTTCTGCCTTGCTGCCCTTAGTATTCTTTCTTTGTCATTCACTTTTTCCAGTTTTACTACTATATACCTTGCAGTAGGTCTTTTTACATTGACAAATCTATGAGATCTGGAAGACTCTTCCACACAGATTTCCCTCTCTTTCCCTAGGTTTGGCAAGTTCTCTGGTATTATTTCTTTGAACACACTTTCTGCTCAATTCTCTTTCTCTTCTCCTTCTTGAATACCTATAATTCTTATGTTGCATTTCCTCATTGAGTCAGATATTTCTCAGAGACTTTATTCATTTCTTCTTAGTCTCAGTTTTCTCTCCTCCTCTATCTGGAGCATCTCAACATGTCTATCTTTAATTATGCTGATATGCTCCTCTGTGATGTCCACTCGAGTGTTCGGGGAATCTATATTTTGTTTTATCTCTTCCATTGTGTCTTTCATCTCTCATATTTCTGATTGATTCTTCTTTATAGTTTCGATCTCTTTTGTGAAGTAGCTCCTGAACTCATTTAATTGTTTCTCTACATTCTCTTTGATCTCATTGAGTTTTTTGATGATAGCTATTTTGAATTCATTTCAATTTAGATTACATATTTCTATGTCCTCAGAACTGAATTCTGAGTGCTTGTCATTTTCTCTCTGGTCTGGAGATTTGGTATAGTGTCTGATGTTGCTAGAGGTAGGTTGGGTCTTCCACATTCTGCTATTATTTGGTTGCAGTTACCGCCTATTGCCACTGGGTGGGGGTCGAGAGCCACGTTTTCTGAGCCCTCTGCCTTAAGCAGATATCCCAGGCCATGGAGCGGCACAGGGCGGGTGGGGGAAGGGGCACTTTCTCCTGCATGTGCTCTGGGCTTTCTTGATCAGCTCTCGCTATCTGGTCTCCTGGGATGTTGGCTTGATGAGGTCACCCCCATGAAAGCTTTCTTCCCATTAGAGGGCTTCCCTCTAGGTTGCAATGGCCCTAGGGAGTCCTTGGTGATCCTGCAAACAAGTGACCCCCTCCTCTGTTCCTTCCCTCACGGAACCTCTTGTGGTTGCAATCCCAGTCTTTTGGGGAAGGAGAGAAGTTCTCTCTTATCCCATTCCAGCTCCTCTGAGGGGGGCTCCAGCCTCTCTGCCTTCTGTCATGTGGCTGCATGTCTCTCCAACGTTTTTGTGTTGTTAGGATGTCATCTGTTGGATTATGGATGCCCCTTTGTGTTGTATGTTGGAGAGGAGAGAGTCCCGGACTAGTTCACTCTGCCATGATGCTGACATCACTCCAGCTGGTTTGCTTGTTTGTTTAAATTTAGATTCCACGTATAAGTGAGATCATACAGTATTTGTCTTTCTCTCTCCGATTTATTTCATTTAACATAATGCCCTCAAGTTCTATCCATGTTGTTGCAAATGGCAAGATTTCATTCCTTTTTATGGCTGAATAATATTTCATTGTACACATACACATTTTCTTTACCCAGTCATCCATCGATGGACACTTAGGTTGTTTGCATATATTGGCTATTGTAAATAATGCTACAACGAACATGGGAGTGCAGATATCTCTTTGAGATACTGATTTCATTTCCTTTGGATATAAACTCAGAAGTGGGATTTGCTGGATCATATGGTAGCTCTATTTTTAATTTTTTAGGAACCTCTATACTGGTTTCCATAGTGGCTGTACCAATTTACATTCCCACCAACAGTGCACAAAGGTTCCCTTATCTCCACATCCTCACCAGCATTTACCTTTTTGATGATAGCCGTTGTAATAGGTGTGAGGTGATACCTGACTGTGGTTTATATTTGCATTTCCTTGATGATTAGTGATGTTGAGCACCTTTTCATGTACCTGTTGGCTGTTTTTCTTTGGAAGAATGTCTATTCAGTTCCTCTGCCCATCTTTAAATTGGGTTGTTTGATTTTTTTTTGCTATTGATTTGTATGAGTTCTTTATACATTTTGGATATTGACCCCTTATCAGATACATGGTTTGCAAATATTTTCTCCCATTCCATAGGTTGTCTTTCCATTTTATTATTTCCATCTATTTGTTTTGCTGTGCAGAAGCTTTTTAGTTTGATTTAGACTCATTAATTTTTGCTTTTGTTGCTTGTACTTTTGGTGTCATATCCAGAAAATTATTGCCAAGACCAAAGTCAAGGAGCTTTGTCCCTGCTTTCTTCTAGAAGTTTTATGGCTTTAGTTCTTACGTTTAAGTCTTTAAACCATCTCAACTTAATTTTTGTTAGTGGTATAAAATAGGGGTCTAATTTCATTTGTCTGCATGTGGTTATTCAGTTTTCCCATCATTTATTGAAGAGGTTATCCTTTCCCTATTTACTATTCTAGGTTCCTTTGTCAAATATTAGTTGACTGTATATGTGAGGGTTTATTTCTGGCTCTTGATTCTATTCCACTGGTCTATGTGTCTATTTTTATGCTAGTACCATACTGTTTTGATTACTATAGCTTTCTAGAATAGTTTGAAATCAGGAAGTGTGATGCCTCTGGATTTGTTCTTCTTTATCAGGATTATTTTCACTATTTGGGTTTTTTTGTGATTATGTACAAATTTTAGGATTGTTTTTTCTAATTCTATGAAAAATTCCATTGGAATTTTGGTAGAGACTACACTGAATCTATAGATGGCTCTGAGTAGTATGGACATTTTAACAATATTTATTCTTCCAGTCTATGAACATGGAATATCTTTCCACTGGTTTCTCTCTTCTTCAATTTCTTTCATCAAAGTCTTATAGTTTTTAGTGTGTAGATGTTTCACCTCCTAAGTTAAATTTATCCCTAAGTATTTTATTATTTTTGATGCAATTGTAAATGAGATTGTTTTCTTTATTTCTCTTTCAGGTATTTCATTGTTAGTCTATACAAATGCAACTGATTTCCGTATATTTTTATAGAGGGATTGGTGTTAATTCTTCTTTAAATGTTTGGTGTAATTCACCAGTGAAGCCATTTGGCACTGGGCCTTTGGTTGAGAGGTTTTTTGTTTTGGGGGGTTTTTCTGATTTGGAAAGAATTCTTTATTTGATGAAAGGAGTTGGGAGATTTTTGATTACTGATTTAGTCTCCCCACTTGTACAGTCATGTGTCACTTAATTTTGGGATATGTTCTGAAAAATGTGCCACTAGGTAATTTCATGATGTTCTATGTGTGAACATCATAGAGTGTACTGAAGGGGAATAAAATTTGCCATTCCAAAATATGTCTCTTCAACACAAGGATTATTTTAGGCTGACTATTTGTAAGAAACAAACGACTCAGAAAGATTTTCTTGTTGTCTCCCCCTTAACTGCCTAAAAGAACTCGGATGAAAAAACCTGTCTCAGGAAACAAGCTATCACATTAGCATGACATGAACTAGGTGGTAGACAGGGAGAAACCCAGAAAAGCCTGTTTGTTGGACTCCCCTCTGTGTTCTTCTGTTTCTTTGTAGCCAAACACTTGCTTTCCAAACGTTTGCTCCTTTTCACCTACCTATGAATTGCCTTCCTTCCTTTGAAGTCCCTGACCCTCCCTTCCTCCAACATCTTCTTTTGTCCTTAGCTAAGGATGATATTTAAGGTTAGGGTTCAGCCCTTTTGGTGAGATACTTGGTTTTCTCCCATGTACACCTGTTATTAAACTTTTGTTTGATTTTCTCTTCTTAATCTGTGCCATGTCAATTTAATTCTTGGACCAGCCAAAAGAACCCATAAGAGTAGGGGAAAATTTCTTCTTCCCCTACAGTACTTACATAAAACTAGATGGTATAGCTTATTACACACCTAAGCTATAATGGTACTAATCTTATGGGACTGCTGTTATATATTGGTCGTTGACCAATATATCTTTATGTGGTGGCTGACTGTAATTGATCTGTTGCAATTTTCTTTTTCTTCATGATTCAGTCGTGGTAGATTGTATATTTTAGGAATTTACCCATTTCTTCTGGGTTTCCAATTTTTTGTTATATAAATGTTCATAGCAGTCTCTTACGATCCTTTTTATTTCTGTAGTGTCAGTTATAACGTCTCCTCTTCCATTTCTGATTTTCTTTGAGTTTTCTCTTTTTTTTTTAGTCTATTTAATGTTTGTTGATTTTATCTTTTCCAAAAAACAGTTCTTAGGTTTGTTGATCTTTTCAATTATTTTTCTGGTCATTGTTTTATTTTTGCTCTGATCTTTGTTATTTCCTTCCTTCTGTGAACTTTGGGCTTTATTTGCACATTTTTTTTGTTCCTTGAGGTATAAAAATTAGGTTGTTTATGTGAGGTCTTTCTTTTCTTAATGTAGGATTTATCACTACAAACTTCCCTCTTAGAACTGCTTTTGCTGCATCCCATAAGTTTGGTATGTTATGTTTCCATTTTCTTTTGTTTCAAGATTTTTTAAATTTCTTCTTTGATCTATTGGTTATTCAGGAGTATGTTTTTTTAATTTCCACTGATTTGCAAATTTTCCTCCTGTTATTGATTTCCAGTTTCATACCGTTCTGGTCAGAAAAGATACTTGGTATGATTTTAATCTTCTTAAATTTGCTAAGACTTGTTTTGTGACCTATCATATGATCTATCCTGGAGAATGTTTCATGTTTACTTTGGTGCTATTGGATAGAATGTTCCGTATACATGTATTAGGTCCATTTGGTCTATAGTATGGTTCAAGTCCAATGATTCCCTGTTGATTCTCTGTCTGGATGATCCATCCTTTGTTGAAAGTAGGATATTGAAGTCTCCTACTATTATTATTTTGTTTTCTATTTCCTTCTACAGATCTGTTAGTATCTGCTTAATATATTTAGGTGTTCCAATTTGGGTGCATATGTATTCACACTTTTGTATCCTCTAGATGAATTGACCCCCTTATCATTATATAATGACCTTCTTTGTCTTTTGTTATCATTTTTGGCCTAAATTCTATTTTGCCTGATATGAGTATAGCTACCTCTGCTTCATTGGTTTCCCCTTGCAGAGAACATATTTTTTGTCCCTTCACTTTAAGCATATGTGTAGGTAAAGATTTACTAATGCCATCTTATTAATTGTTTGGGGCTGTTTTATAATTCCCTTGTTCCTTTCTTCCTCTCGCTGCCTTCCTTTGTCAATTGATGATTTTCTCTGGTGGTTGCTTTGATTCCCTTCTCTGTATCTTTTGTGAATCTACTGTAGCTTTTTGCTTTATTGTTACCATGAGGCTTACATACAACATCTTATAGATATAACCATCTATTTTAAGCTGATAATTTAACTTTGATCACACACAAAAATTCCCCCTTTTTACTATCACCCCACATTTTATGTATTCAATGTCACAATTTACCTCTACTTTATGCTGTGTATCTATTAACAAATTATTGTAGCTATAGTTATTTTTAAAATTCTTGTCCTTTAACCTTTATACCAGGGTTAAGTGGTAAACACTCCATCATGTTACAGTACTAACATAGCTTTACCTGTGTGTTGTATATTTTCATATGTTTTCTTGTTACTAATCAGTATCTTTCATTTGAGCTTGAAAAATTCCTTTAAGCCCTTTTAATAAGGCAAGTCTCATGACAATAAATTCTCTCACCTTTTGTTTGTCTAGAAAAGTCTTTATCTCTCCTTCATTTCTGAGGGACAACTTTGCTGGGTAAAGCATTCTTGGTTGGTACTTTTTTTCTTTCAGCACTTTTAATATTTCATCCCATTCTCTCCTGGCCTGTAAGTTTTCTTCTGAGAAATCCACTGATAGCTTTATGGGGGTTCCCTTATAAGTTACAATCTTTTTTTTCTCTTGCTGCTTTTAAGATTCTCTCTTTGTCTCTGGTTTTGACAGCTTTCTTATGACGTGTCTTAGTGAGAATCTCTTTCAGTTGATTTTGTTTGGTGACCTATGAGTTCCATGAACTTACATATCCAAATATTTCCTCATATTTGGAAAGTTCTCATCCATTATTTCTTTAAATGTGCTTTCTACACTTTCTCCCACTCTTCTACTTCTGGAATTCCATTTATTCACACATTGGTTCTTTTGCTAGTAACCCATAGATCACATAGTTTTCCTTCACTCTTTTCATTCTTTTTTTCTTTTTGCTACTCTGATTAGATAATTTCAATTGATCTGTTTTTTAGCTGACTTATTCTTTCTTCTCCTTGGTCAAGTCTGTAGTTGAAGCTTTCTATTGAATTCTTCACGTATTTATTCTTCAGCTCTAAAATTTCTGTTTGATTCTTTTAATGTTTTCTGTCTCTTTGTTAACTTCTCATTTTGTTCTTGTATTCTTTTCCTGATATCATTAAATTGTTTATCTGTGCTCTCTTGTTGCTCTCTGAGCATCTTTAGAATAATTATTTTGAATTTTCGTCAGGCAATACTAGATCTTAATTTCTTTGGGACCAGTTACTGGAGGTTTACTGTATTTCTTTGATAAAGTCATGTTTTTCTGAACCCTGTAGCCTTTCATAAGTGTCTGTGTATTTGAAGAAGCAGTCACCTCTCTAGACTTTATGGACGGACTTCAGTAAAGACTTTACTTCACCTGTGGGTGGGTGCACACTGGAGCATGATGCAATCCCACGTCTAGTGGTGCAGGGTGTTAAGTGCAGGGGTTTGTGGCAGCTCAGGTCTGGGAGGGGGGTCATGATGTCTCTTTGGGTCAAGCCATTGGGGTCCAAATCATCAATAACTGTGTGGTCCTTGGTGGGTGCTGTGTGTGGGGGGGGGCAGGGGGAGTCTACAGTGTCTACAAAGCTGTTGGAGTCCTCAGTGGTGGCTCTAGGTCCAGCAGCTAGGGACCAGGGCAGGCAGCAGTTGTGATCTTAGCCAGTGGGGTGCACACATTCAGCTACATAGGCCCTTTTCAGGGTCCTATGTAGTGGCAGGGGCTGGTCGCAGATACTCACCTAACGTTGGGGGCCAGGGCATGCAGCAAGAGCCGGGGCCAACTGCAGGTACACAGGTAGCTGCAGTGCCCTGGCTGTTGGTGTGCACTGCTGTGGCTACTTCATCTTGCCACACGTGTATAGCCGTGGTGGCCAATAATGGGGTTTGGGCTGGGGTGTGCAAGTACACACTGGAGGGGCTAGCTGCAGGTCATCACAGTAGTGCTGGCCAGTGACAGAAGACAGGGCCTGACCTAGGCCCACAGGTAGCTATGGGGACCCTGGCTGTCATGCATGCTCTCCCATGGCTACAGTCTTCCCCTGGGTGTGAGCTTATAGTGGAGGCCAGAAACAGACATTAGGCTGGCAACATGCAAGTACACAGCTAGAGGAGCTAGCCTCCAGCATGCACAAAATGGTGGTGGTCAGCTGCAGGGGTTTATGCTGGTGTCTTGCATTCATGCAGCTGCAGAGGCCTGGGTTGGCTGCAGGGGAGTTCCTGGGCTCCAATGGGAGCAGGGGAAGGGGCATGGGGCAGGGTACTCAGGCAGCTGGTGTCAGAAAACACAAATACTTGTGGGGCAAAAGCTGATGAAATCTGCAGGGGGTCCACAACAGCTTTGTTGGCTGTTGTTTCCTTCGTCAGTAGCCGAAGGTGCTAGGTTTGTCTATAGAGCAGGTCACTGTGCACCATCACTGCTCCTGCTGCGTGGCTGCTGTTGGTGGTCCCTACTTTTCCTCCTTCTCCCTACTTATTTCTATGCATCTCAGCTTTGCCAGTCTGGGTGGAGTGAAATTGAAGCAGGACCTTTTTGTGGTGCCCTAAAAGGCTGGGGAAGCTGGTTGCTCACCTTCCTTTTTCTTTCCTCACTAGGGGAGCTCTTTCTAGCTGGGCAGTTCCCTCTTGGTGCTGAGCAATGCTGGCTTGGGGGATACGACGATGCAGGCAAAACGAAATTGTCTTCCTTCTCTTTTAGGGTAGTTATTCTTGGGTTTTTTGTTCCACGGTGTTGTTTAGGTTTCCTAAGTGGACTACAGAGCTTTCCCATAGCTGTTCTTGTTCATGATAGCTTTCTATCTTGATCTTTTATGAGAGGATGGAGGCTGGGATCTCCTATGCTACCATCTTGGTGATGTTCCCTCCAATAATACTTAAAATAGCTGTTATAACTATGCTTAATGACAAAAAAGAAAGTATGTGCCTATTGAAAGCACCGAGACAAAATCTCAGCAGAGCAATAATAAGAATAAAGTATCAGGAAACCAAATCAAAATTATAAAACTGAAAAATACAATAACTGAATTAAAAAATCACTGGGTGTGTTTATTCAAGTTCTCTGAGAATCAGACACCAAGAAGGAATTCGAAACACAAGAGATAGATATATTGCAGAAAATGCCTATGAATGATGAACGAGAAAGGGAGCAGGAGCAGGCAGGGAGTGTCTTCAAGCTGTAAGGCTGGTCTGACACTTGTGAAAGGAGAGAGGAAAATAAAGAGGGTTGGATAGAAAGATACAGACTGCAATGCAAATCTGAAAAAGTCTTGTCCAGGCAAGTACCTTGCATATCTTGCTTCCTCTCACATTTTATTGGTGAGAATTCAGACACATGGCCACGCATGTAGCCACAAGGTGGTCTGGAAAATATAGTCCAGCTGGGCATCCATGTGCTCAGGAAGACAAGGAGAAAAAGTTTGAGTGTGCCAAAAAGAGGCTCAGATACAGTTCTCTATTTTCATTTGCTTTCTTCCCTTTGAGTTACATCTTTCCTACTGCACTCTGTGTGTTTTTTCTGTTTTGTTGACTCTGTTTTAAGTCAATTCTCTTTCTTACTACTTCAAATGTTATTTTTATATATCATTAATGTTTTGATTGTTTTACTTCAGTTTCTTTCCTTGACTGCCAGCTGCCTTTACATCTCTATTTGTTTTCACTTTTTTTTTTTTTTTTTGGTCTTTTGTTATAGAGACTTCATCTTTTTACTTTTTTAGAAAGTGTAGGAAAATGTTTGCCTAAACATTTCTTCTTTTTTTTTCCCCCAGTAATGCTTTGGCTTTTGCATTTGGTTCTTTTCTTTTATTTAAGAACAGTACATTTTTCAATGTGGAGATCCCATATCACTTGTCTTTAAATGATGGCAGTTCTATGAATTTAGTCTTTAGTTATTTGTGCAAGAACAGTTTGTTTTCTTTCTGATTCTCCTCCCTCTTTTGTTGGACAGCATTTTGGTTGCATAAGTAGAACTTTAGAAGAATGAATATGAGCTTACGATCTGGGAATGAAATCAGCTGCTTGTTGGGCGAGAAATCTCAGATTACACATCCAGTAAAGAGAAGGGAGAAATTTAATATAGATACTTTTGGTACTGCTTCTACTGTAGTGTTTTGGACAAAAAGATTAGCTGTCATCATTTTGAGGGTGGAGATAGAAATAGTTTGATGGGATAAAATGAGATTCCCTTCCCCCACCATCACCTACACTTTTCTGAGAGGAAATACTACATTGTCAGAAAGGATTCATTTGGAGTTGGCACCATTTTCCCTAAATGATTCACACACAGTGATTCCAGACTACCGTGATGGTTCTAGTAATATGGATAAGCTTGGGAAAAAGCCCGAAGATCCATATCCAAGAATTCCAGGGTTCTTTTTTCCCAAAAGAGTAGAGTAGAGTCAAAGTCACATCAATATGAAGATTATACTTTCCTCATATAATGCTAAATCATGTCTTGGGAAGAAAATTAACTTAATATGAAGGATGGTCACACAGATAAAATGTGTTAACTACTAAATGGATAAAAGGAGAACTCTAAGGAATCAGAGAAATAGCAGTTTCAGGAAGCAGGTACCACCCTTAGGCCTGAGGAAACAAAGGGAACAAAGAGAAAAACTTAGAAACTTTGAGAAGGCTGTCTGGGGGGCGGGAACCCAGATCTCTGAGGAGCAGACGCGAGCTAGTTGGTGTTGGTATCTGTGGGGGGTGGTGATGAGGCTGGTTCTGCAAGTGTTGAAAAACTGCAAGTTGGATTCAGCTGCTGCTATGGAAAGAAATGACTGCTACAGGGGTGAAAAAGTGTGGCCAGACTGATTTGTAGTAGAACCACGAGCAGATAGGAAGTCACCAAGAAGCAACAGGAAAGAGCAAATTACTTCTTCCTCTCCAGTGTTGCAGTGTCCTCTCATGCCCCCTGTTGGCAGAGCCTAGCATTAATGACCTGGAGAAGCAAAAGTGTAGCTTCCGGAGACCTGTTCCCACCACCACAAAGGAGAGAATGATGGGGTGGGTGGAGCTGAGAAATAATATCTAGCCCAAGGATTTACAATGGGGCAGATGGAAAACATATCTAAGTGTGTTTGTATCATCACTGATGGATCTAAAGGAAAACAGTAGCTGTTTCTTAATTAACATACTCCCTCCCTTCCACACACATGCTAAATCGGCTGTATTTCCTGCTGACACCACCATTTACCAAAGTGCCATTGGAGAGTAATCTTTGCTTCTTTTGTTTTTCATACTCGGTGTTCGATTATCAGTTGTGTCAATTGTGTCAATTCCACCACTTACAAACCTTCTCTTGCATACTGTCACTAACCTAGTTTAGGCATACATCATTTTTTACATGACATAACACAACAGACTTCTAAGTGGTATTTCTGTCTCTAGTTTCATCTCTCTTTAGTCTAGTAATTCTCACCCCGAGCTGTATAATAATGCCATCTGGGAAACTTTTTAAAATATCTCATTCCCAAAGGATCTTGATTTAATTGGTTTGGACTGGAGTCTGGGGATCAGCATTTTTAAAGCTCCTTAGGTAGTTTAAAGTTCAGTTAGCTTTGAGAACCATTATTTTAGTCTGTCCTCCATATTAGTATCAAATTATTTTATCTTTTTTTTTTTTTGAGGAAGATTAGCCCTGAGCTAACATCTGCCACCAATCCTCCTCTTTTCTGCTGAGGAAGACTGGCCCTGAGCTGACATCCATGCCCATCTGCCTCTACTTTATATGTGGAACACCTGCCACAGCATGGCTTGCCAAGTGGTGCGTAGGTCCACACCTGGGATCTCAACCAACAAACCCTGGGCCACCGAAGCAGAATGTGTGAATTTAACTGCTGTGCCACTGGCCAGGCCCCACTTTTATCATTATTTTGTGATGTAGAAATGCAATGATGTCAGTCCATTACCCTAAATTCCTCAATGGTTATCCGTATCAGGAGACGATGTATGTAACTGGCACGCCCATTGTTCTTCTAGGTCTGGTCTCCACATACCTCTCTTACTCCCATTAATTCTTCTCCCTGACATTCTCACTGCAGTGTCAACGTCTACCTTTATTTTCCAACAATACTGAGCCACTTGCAATTTCCTGAACATAAGATATTCTCTCATTTACCCACGTAGTCGCGTGTTTTATTCCTTCCAGGAAAGAAACCTCACTCACACCACAGCAAATTGTAATCACATGGTTAAAAACACATAATGCAACATCAATGTTTTAAAGCAATCTTCAAAACAGATTACTTTCTGTGATTTCAATTGTATGAAAAGTTGTGAATGCAGAGAAAAAAATAGTTGAAAGAAATTTATTAAAATGTTAACTGTGGTTGTCTCTAGGTGGCAGGGTTATAGGTTTTATTTTCTTCCGTATACTTTTCTGTAGTTTAGAAATGTTCTATAACGGAATATATTACACTTTTAAAGAGGAAAAAATAAAAGTTATTGTCAAAGTTATTTATATATTTAAAAAACAGCAGATGTATTTCTACATCTTAATCGCCTCAATTCCTGAATTAAAGTAGAAGTGTTTGAGGCTGGCCCGTGGCCGAGTGGCTAAGTTCACCCGCTCTGCTTCAGTGGCCCGGGGTTTCATCAGTTCGGATCCTGGGCGCGGACACAGCACCGCTCACTAGGCCATGCTGAGGCGGCGTCCCACACAGCACAACCAGAGGCACTCACAACTGGAATATACAACTATGTACTGGGGGGATTTGGGGGAGAAGAAGAAGTGGCGGGGGGGGGGTGGAGAAGACTGGCAACAGTTGTTAGCTCAGGTGCCAATCTTTAAGAAATAAATAAAGTGGAAAAATTTCATTATTAAAATAGGATAGTGAGAAACACTAACATTTGCTTAAGAGTTTTTACCCCTAGTCCTACATACATAAACAAAAATGTACTTTTCTTTAGCCACTAGATGGCAACCTCTTCACATGTATTGCCCCATACATAACCTGCGGAAACACCTTTGTAGGGATTGCACATGGTTTATGTAAATATTTTTCTTTTTCAACTAAGAAATTATAATATATTGTTTATATTTAGAAGATATTTCAATGCACACTAAGAACATTGTTGGGTTTAGTTGTCTCAAATGTAAATCAATTTCCTTATAGGCGTCCGGCATTTATTGGTGTTATCCCGGCCAGTTCTGTTCTAATTAAGCCCCACCTCACTACTTAAAAGGCAGCAGAGGTTGCTTTCCCCCTTGGCTTTTCTTTTGCTTTTATGCTTGATTTAGACCTTTTAGGCTTGTAGATGATACTCACAGGAATTGCTTAGTCTAGCTGGTGTTATTCAAGGTTCAGGAGACTGTCACCCTCCTATGTTATTACCAACTCGGGAATGGCTGAGACCTAAGAATTGGGTCAGATTGAATGAAACTTCCCCGAATCACAGAGTGGTAGAAGGGATATTCCCGTGGGGAACATCCTGATGGCACCTATCTGTGTCAGAATGATTTTCAATCTTACCTGAAACAATGTATTCAGGGAGATTAATGCCTATTCCTAAGATTTTCGAGGACAATAGATCCTCAGGCAAGATTTAAAAAATTAACTATTGCCCTTTTTTCACCACTGTTTGCACATAGCTTATTACAGGCATCAAAGAAATCTCAAATTCTCTCCAGTTGTTTTCTCTTTCTCTATTTCTTTCTTTCCAAAGTCTGATTGCTTGTCGAAAATGATTCCTCGCTGTGTTTCACTTTAGGTGGATGGTGGCTTATCCTCCTGGCACTGCACTTTCAATTTACAATAAACAGTACTCAGGGAGTGAGTCGAATCTGGAGACTCAGAGCTGTATTTCTGCCAAATCAACTGGGTCTTTTTCTTTCAAACACGTGAGGTGCATTTCTAATGTCTAAATTTAAGGGCTGAACATTATATTCAAGGGGAATTGCTACATATTAGAGGAGACTGTATAAGCACGTCATAATTTTCCATAATTTTCTCTGATTAAAAAATAGGGGTTCTTTATAAAATTTTGAAAGACTCTAAAAGCTCAAAGCAGAAAAATTAAAATCAATCATAATTTCCCCACCAAGGGATCATATCCTATAAGTGGCTATAAAACCAATTATAAGGGTCTGTATTTAGAGAAGTAAATTTAATATCTCTACATGCTCATCATTTTCCCTAGGGAAATTTTATTATTTGGGGTTCTATTGTTATTGTGAATGATTTTAAAGACAGTAGCAAAAAATTTAGCATTTTGGTCTTAAACTAGATGTCAACCTATATTTAAAAACAAACCACTTTGAGTATTTTTCTTAGTTTATGCTAACACTGAGGGCTACAAATGAACTCTGAGGCATGAACTGTAGCTGTTTGACTGAATCGATCTTTCTTAGGATAACAGAAATTCTGAATGCTGTGCTTGCTGTTTCACAATTTTCTGTGGGGCCTCAGCAAGTTAATTATCTTCTTTGTGTGGTTAATCCTCTTAGAGAGCAGCCCTCCTCACTTCTGCAGGCTACGCCATTCTGTGAGAGTGAATGTTGCTCTTTATCCTCTGCATATAGAAACAGAAAAAAAATAAGAGGACAGGGAGCCTACGTTTGGCATCAATCTAGGAAATATGGGTGCAATGTCTAGAGAATTAAAAATGTGTGCTTCAGTCCTTCAGTACATTTCAGAGCATAATTTGACTTGTAAAATAAGAAGATTAGAAGTCAACATTCAAAATGAATATTGGTTTTGTTTCAATTATTTTCCTCATCCATTCAAACAAGCAAACTAAAAAAAACACCATCTGTTCCTATTAGTTACTATTTGGTGTGAGCATAAAGTGAATTTCAAAATAAATGGAACTATAGATTTCTTTTCAAGATATTTCATAGTAATTCATTCAAAGAACATTTGTGGAGCACTGAGATAGATGAATAAGACACAGCTTTCACTTAGAGTCTAGTGAAGGAGTCAGACAAATATAGAATTACAATGTATTATTTATAAAATAATACAAAAAATTATTTATTTCATGCCACTGTGTTCCACGCAATGTCTTAAAGATTGGGGATAGAACAGTGAACAAAACATGCAAACATTCTGCTGTCATGCAGCTTACAGTTAGTTGGGGCAGGCAGAGGAGATAAATAACCAAATAACATAGATGGTGTGGCATATGGTGATGAGCGCTATGGAGAAAAATAACGGGATATAGGGAGAGTCATTGATAAAGTCACATTTTAGCAAAGTCCCGAAAGAACTAAAGAGGTAAGCCATGTGGATATTTGTGGCTATTGCAATAATCCTCAGGAGAGATGATGGAAACCTGTACCAGAGTGGCAGCAGTGGAGGTAATAAACTTGGTCAGATTCTAGATATGTTTTGAAGGAAAAGCTGGCAAAATATGCTGATGGATTGGATGGAGGCTGTGAGAGGGTCAAGTTTTTTTTTTTTTAATGAAAATGTGTTGACATTTATTAAATGCCTATATCGTGTTGTATAAATTACAGCTTCTATTCTGCTTTGACTACTGTTTGTTCCAGCCACTTCCCTGAGGTTGATTTTTACTTCTCTGAAACCTACTTTCTTATAATTTTACATGTTTCTTTGTCATCTGTTTTGTCACTTATTTGTCCTGCTAAATCTTCATCCTACGTCAAAACTTCACAACTCCAAAGGAATACAATTGAGAACATGAGGATCTAGCTTTTGCCAGAAAAGACAACATAATTTAAAATCCTGACTCACCAAATTATCTCTGGAAAACAAATAAGCCAATTCTCTTCTCATTTTACACTCAGCATTAAATAATAAACATGGAAGGCCCTTCTTTTCATGCTTATTTCTACGGTTTTCACAGACAAGAACATGCCCCAGTTCACGCTTCTTTAATCTTATCACACTAACCAATCACAAGTGAAAATGCATTCCATCCTTCCCCAATGAGAGACAACACAGTGCTACAATGAATCCTCTGAGAAGCAAGCCATTTTGTGCTTCTTTCCCTGTGAAATGAATGCTTAGCTCAGAGGAAAATTTCATTACTATTTGGTTGATCCATAGATGGGGATGGCAGCATGTACAAGAACCTGTATTAGTTTCTTTGGGCTGCCATAACATAGTACCACAAACTGGGCAGCTTAAAACAACAACAATTTATTCTCTTACAGTTCCGGAGGCTAGAAGTCGAAAATCAGGTGTTGATAGGGCCATGCTCTCTCTGAAATTTTTAGGGAAGAATCTGTTTCATGCCTGTATCTTAGCTTCTGGTGTTGCCAGCAATCCGTGGTCTTCCTTGGCTGTAAATTCACCCCTCCAATCTCTACCTCTGTTTACATGTGGTCTTCTCTCTGTGTGTCTTGTGTTTTAGACTACCAGTGTATTATAAAAGGGTATAACTCAGAAACAACCAGATGGAAGAGATGTTTATGGCAAGGTATGTGGGAAGGGATGAGAAATTTCCATGCCCTCTCTGGGCATGCCACTCTCCCAGCACCTCCACATGTTCACCAACCTGGAAGCTCCAGAGTCAAGATTTTTGGTCCAAGCAGTAATATTTCTAGTTAATGAGAAACTTAGTTGATAATTTTATACTAGACATAGCCCATGTAATTCCTTTAACACCAAGGTCATAGATCTCTACCAAAAATGATTTATTTCCTTTCCAAGCCCTAATATATGCCATACTCCATCTAATTGGTGAGGACTCCTGTAATCTTCAATCAGAAAAAGAACAAGAAATCCTTGTTCTGTAATAACTGTCAGGCTTTAACACTGTTTCTACCAAGGATCCTACCAGACCTTTTGAGTCAGTTTTCAAGGCACCAGGTCATTCACCAGGTCCTGATACAAATTTGGGAATGTGCCAAGTGGAAGACTATGTCCATCTACTACATTTAATAAAAGTAATTCAAAACTTTGGTTGCATCATTCAAACAGTGTAACATCCTTGCTGTTTTCTAATGAACCAGAAAGAGGTTTCCATTGTCTATACTAAGAGGCAGTGCTTGCCTGGGGAATATTATTTAGAAGACCCTTCCATGTAAGCAAACCTTGTCTAAAGCATCTAGCTAGACTGAGGCCTCACTGACTCTGTTTCAGTCATGGATCCAGCAGCTGCTTAAGGCTTTCCTTCCTCATGCAGTGATTGGTTTGGAAATCCCTTTGGGCTTAAACCTGCTGGTGGGGCTCTCTGTGAGCAGAGGAAGCTGGGGATGGCAGAGGCAAAGGAAGTGAGGCAGGGACTGACATCTTATTCATAGTTGTTCTGAATGTCACCTTTTTAAATATGCAGAAGTCATCACCAACTTTAACAGTTCTTTAAATGAGGGGCATTGGGACAAATTACTTCTACTGCCACTGGCATACCTGGGCCCTAGGAGGTGTAATGATTCATTTAAGAAACATTTCCTAAATACTTACATCGGTACTCACTATCCTGGGGCTAAGGATTCAGTAGTGAACAAGGGCATCACTTGTGCTTGCACTCTGTCAAGAGAGACAAACAATAAACAAGCACATACATTAATTAAATAAGTTCCTAAAATAATGAGGATTGTGAAAGAAACAAACGAGGAGAAGTAATAGAGTTACTTTGGTAGAGGGTGGGTAGGATGGGGAGGCTTCTTTAGAATGAGTCAACAGAGAAGTGACATTTGACGTGAGACCTGAGGATGAGAAGGAACCTGTCATCTTAATAAACATTCATTTAAAGTCCAATGTGGGGGCAGGCGCACTCCGCTTCAGTGGCCTGGGTTAATGGGTTCGGATCCCAGGCACAGACCTATACTATTCATCAGCTATGCTGTGGTGGTGACTCACATATAAAGGGGAGGAAGATTGGCACAGATGTTAGCTCAGGGCTAATCTTCCTCAAGGAAAAACAGAGGAAGATTGGCAACAGATGTCAGCTCAGGGACAATCTTCTTCAGCAAACAAATATATAAATAAATAAAGTCCAGTGTGTATAAACCCAGTACTAGGGATTGAGAAAAGTATACTGAGAGAAAAATATGAAGATAAAGAAGACATAGTCCTTGCCCTCTGGAACCTAATATCTAATGAGGAAAACAGACGTATGTGTTAATAACCGTAATTCACAGTAGAAGTGTTATAAGAGAGGTGTAAACAAAATGCCACGGTAGTACAGAAAGAGAAGGATAGTTCTCATTAAAGTATTTGGGAAGATTTGGGAGATGGGCTTCACAGATGAGGTGACAGCTGAGCTTGACAATAATAATAATGGCTCATAGTCATCAAATCCTGTCTATGTGTCAGCACAATGCTAATGGGTTTTACAGGAATTCTCTCATTTAATCCTGCTAACCCCCAAAGGCAGACACTATTAATCATCTTTGTTTCACAATAAATAGATTTACTGGGATTTGAACTCAGTTCATCTAAGTGTAGAGCTCATTCTTATATAGATACTATGCACCTAAATAAGATAATCCATTGGCTAACTATGTTTTTCTCTTTTCAATTTATTCTTTTGGCATTGTGTGTCATCTAAACAACTCTAACCACAAATTTATATCATTCCCAAAATATATGCACATAAAAAACCATTTAAAATGAGGAGGGAAATGTTATAGCTCCCCAAACTTAAGAATGCACAAATTATCAGGATAAGGTACATCACATGTATCTTGGTATACTGTTTTCTAAACAGAATTTAATTTTATTTATTTTACCTGAAATTGATGTTGTAAAGTAAATGTGTAAGTGTAGAAAAAAAGGGAAGGTGAATCATTTTTTAAATTCTTTTCCAAGACCGTCAAGCTATGAGCAGCAAGTCTGTAAACCCAAAAAGCCATCAAAAGATCTGTAACCTGGGTAGGGTGCTAGTGGAGAGAAATGGGACTCTTACTGGAAACCTAATGTGCCAACTTTAGACTCAGGCAAATACTTTCTTGGGAAAACAGGATGATAGTTTATCTAATTTGTATTTGGAAGGAAATAACAAAATAACACTGGCACACAGTATCTCTTTCTTTTCCTTTGTCTTTTATGAAGCAGTAATATTTTCGTGACCCTGGAAATGTAAGAATGTGAGATGTTGATTTATTTGTTATTTTCTGCCTGTGATGGATGATCGTAAAAGTTACATTCTGCTATATTTTAGGTTGCGTTTGCTGAGTTAAAGATAAGACCATATCAAATTTTGAAAATGACACATTGAGTGTTAATTTTCAGGGTTTCTGGTTTAAGTTTACTTAGATGCTGACTGTAATTTTTTTCCAATCTTCTAAAATTAATGTTCTAGCAGAAATAAATTGAGGGGCACAGTTCATATTCTAGGAGATTGATGCCCACTTCTAAAAATTGACTGTCTCAGCAGAAAAGACACAAACTGAGTAAGACTGGCTATTTGACCATCTCACGTTCGTAACACTTGTTCTTTGAAGACATGTCAGGTAGTTTTGGTTTGTTTGTTTTGCTTTCTTCCCTCTTCAAAAGCTGGGGAGAAAAGGTGACACACTGACGGGGTACAGATTTAACTTTCAATTCACATTTAACCTACATACTGCTGTGGGATCTAATTTGATATGGTAATGCATGAAATTATATACATAATATGCATTACTACATTGTGTATATAAGCATTGTATAATACATATATATTATTCATAGTACATTATTATAAAATATGATATTATAATGTGTGGTGATTTGATATTATAACATATGAAAGCAATTTCCTACTATCTTTAAACATTTGGGGAGAGAGAGACAAAAAGTTGCAAGGATTAGAATTGAAGAGGTATATGGGTTGGCATTTGGATTATGTGGCTGATCCAGAATTAACCTACAGATAGTGAATTGGTACTTTAGGCACTGTAGCTGATTGTGATTTTTAAAGACAATTGCAATGGTATCTTCTAGCCACATGCTCTTCAAGACCTTTGCCACGACCCAAAAGGGAGGGTCTAAGTCTCTTCCCTTTGAACCTGGGCAGGCCACTGTGACTGCTTCAAGTAAAGTAAGGTCATAAAAATGTCATCCGTATCCACTCGTTTTCTTGGGATGTTCACTAGTGAAATAATGACTATGCTATGAAGAAGCCCATGAAAGCCATGGAAAAACTCCTGTAAAGAGGAACTGAGGCCCCTGGCCACAGCCAGAGCTGAGCTCCCTGCTCACAGCCAGCACCAACTTACCAGGCACACGAGTGAGCCATATTGAAATTGGATCCTCTGGCCCCCAGTCAAGCCAGCCCTACTGACACTACATGAAACAGAGATGAGCCACCTAGCTGAGTCCTGCCCAAATTGCAGATTTGTAAGCAAAATAATTGATCGTTATTTTAAGCCACTACGTTTTTGGCATGGTTTGTTATAATGCAATAGATAACTGATGTAGTGACCTGAAAGTTATGTTAGAACATGATTTTGGAAAAGAGCTCTGCTTTTAGGCCTTGAAGGTGGTAGCCAGTGACTGTCAAGGAATTAAGTATTTCCTATGCAGATGATATTATTGGAATCTCAATATTTTGACAGTATTAAAGTGTTAAAGAATTTGCAGCCATATTTTAAAACGTCCACATCCATGGAGAAGACAATGAAAGCTACATAAAAAGAGAAATCACCTAAAGTGATGAGAGGAATATGTGAGAAAAGAGGACCTAGAAAAAGTCCCAAGGAACCGTGCTATTTGAGGGCTGGGTAGAGGAGAAGGAGGCAGCAAAATCCGCAGAAAAGAAGCTGTCTGGGAAATAGCAGAATGAGCAGAGTTTGATAACAAAAAGCCAAGGGAAGAAAGTATTTTAAGGATGAAGCATCAGTCTGAGTTGATTATGTTTTATTTTTCTTAGAAGTGAGAGTTAAAAATAAAGATGTTGTAAAGAGAGGCCAGCCCCATGGCGTAGTAGTTAAGTTGAGCACGTTCTGCTTCGGCGGCCTGGGTTCACAGGATGGGATCCCGGGTGCAGACCTACACCACTTGTCAGCCATGTAGTGGTAGTGACTCACATATAAGGTGAAGGAAGATTGGCACAAATGTTAGCTCGGGGCTAATCTTCCTCAAGCAAAAGAAAGGGGGAGGATTGGCAACAGATGTTAGCTCAGGGCAAATCTTACTCAGCAAAAAAAATATATGTTGTAAAGAAAATGTTATATGACACTAGAATGAAGATAAAATCAAATTAATTTTACATACGGGGATATAAAAAAGTAGCGTATATACCTGCCTTTTAAAAGTTTACAAGTATAGTTGAGAAATAAACAATATATACAATGGTACAGCAGTAAGACAGAGGAGAATAATATAATTAGAGTTGGGGATATATGATAGTTCAAATACACAAGAATTATTTTAGTAGGCTAGTTGGAGGTGCAATCTGAGATGTAGTAATTAGAATGGCAGAGAGCAGGATAAGGACAGAAGGATGGATATGTACATGAAATGCATATAGAGAAATAGCCATTGGAGCCAAGGGAGCTAATACATCACCAAGGATCAATATAATAGCACAAGGAATGAAGATTTCCAGGGAAGTGAACTGTGGGAGATCACCTAATGGAAGATCTTTGAAGACAGGGTAGTCTGCTGATAGCTGAGTAGCTAAAGGATTGAAAAAAAAAAAAGACCTCTGGAAAGAATTGAAACCTGAAATTTACAGAGGTAAGCCACAATATCCAAAAGCAGTCTACATTAGTGAGAGGTGCATTATTTCTAAAAACTGCTATTTTAAGCATTTCAATATCAAGTATGTTTATTAATAATTCTATTGCTAATGAACCATCAAATTTGAGCAGTACCAGACGAAATATTTGGGGTTTTGTCATAGCAAAGTTTTATATGATCCAGATTTTCCATATAATCATTCAACCTTTCATTTTAATTGTGCATATGTAAGTTTTTACAAACTTTCTAGCTTGTACTAATCCTAACTTTCCATTCATTTTACTGTGAAAAAAATCAGAGAATACTAATTTTTCCAAGTCTAGCATTTTCCCATGTATTCCATTCCTTTTCTAGACGTCAAAACTAATCTTATTGTCCTTAAGTTTAGCTCAGGACTGGAGTGTGATCCCATGACTTGTCTGGCCAAGGAAACTCCAAATTTATTGGCTACCTTTCAAAAGATCAACAGATGTTCCTGCTAATAATATTCATTAGTCTCCTGAGTCAAAAGGCATCCAATAGAGACAGAATTAACAACATGTTAGATTTCTAACCACAGCCTAATTGCAAAAGAGAAAGTAAACAACTCCTAAGAATGTGAAGAAATGCAAGTCCTTTGAGTAAAGGCTTATCCATGCAATATTTTCTTTAAAGTTATATTCTAACATCTAAAGAGATACACTACTATATCTCTAGCAATCAAAGCAACTATTCTCAATTTACAATGGCCTGTAGAATACTCACATCAATAAACCTGAATACCATAATTGCTTGAACGATTCAGATGCTGTCCTAATTATTACATTGATTAAGCCAGTTTGTTTTGATTGATTCTAAGCCATACCTTTTTAGAGAGCATGGATTTTCTTTTGAAACAATGATGTAAGAGAAACCTTAAATTATCTGCTGCCTATAATCAAAAAGACCTTCCTTGTTCACTAAATTTATCATAATACACTATAATGGATGGTAAGTCAGATAGTTTTTATGTATTTATCCATTATAGTTATGAAATACATATATTATCAGGATTTATTTTTTAATAGTAGAAGGAGTAATGTTGCTCAAAAGTTTTAAAAAATAGCAGAAGAAAGCCGAAGAACAGTGTAAATGGATCCACATCTTTCTAAGTAGCTGGAAAATAAAAGATATGAATTATCTAGAGTTTTGCATAGCCTCTAAGGTCACTCTTATCTGTGACTCTAAGTCAATGATTCATAATTCTGGGATATTCATTCAAGGTTAATATATCCACCCACTAGAATTTCTTATACTGATTCTACCTTTCTATTTAAGATAATCTTTTAAAATATAAATGCAGAACAGCCTCATTTAAAGATATAACCTACTAGACATAATTTTATAATTTATGAGTTAAACTTAATAATTTAATATTGTGTTAATGATTCAAGATTTTAGAAAATTTTGTGATCACTATTTTGAACATCAATTCTAATTGTGCAAAACAGCATATGAATATTTATCATCTCTCTTTAAATAACTATTTTGTTAATCTAGGTGCTCTGAGAAGCAGATGCCAAGACAGTGTTAAATGGGGAAAGATTTTATGGCTGGTGTGAAGCAGCTGTGCTAAAGAAAATGGAGAGAGAGCCAGAGAAGTCTAGGAGACAGGTCAGACCCTGATGCAAGTCTTATCTCAAGTGAAGGAGAGAGAAAAAAGAAAAGATTAGGAAGAAGGAAGTTTGGGTGGGAGCCTTGTAAGACTGCAATATAGTCAACGGAAGGTTCAGCAAGCTACTGCTGAGTCCTTGAGCCAAAGTTGGCTGATAAAGGATTCCTTTGTCTGCTTAGGTTGATCTGCCTTAGTATTTCCACAAGAAGCCACTTGTGACGTGCATGCCCTCAGCTCAAACACTCAAGTGAGTTTAAAGTCCAAGAACTTGGAAAGTTAATTACTTTCCCTGTAGCAGGAAGTTTATTGGGCACATTCTCATGGCTGCCACAACCGCCAAATCAGCATCTGCAAACCTGTCCTCTCTCCTGATGTCTGCTCCCAAACTGTGGAATGCCTACTGGAAAGCTCAATCTGAAAGACCTGCTGCCACTTCAAATTCAGTGATTCAGTGCTTTCCAAAATGAAGACATTCCTTCTTTCCTAACTCATACCGTCCCTCTCCCAGGTACCAAGGGCAATTTTTACCTCTTCTCTCCTTTGCCTTCCAGATCCAAATAACTAATGAATCCTGTTGATCCAATCTCTATCCCATTTTTTTCTTTTGTCCCTTCTGCAGACTCCCAATGTTACTGCTCTAGTGTAGACTGGCATTAGCTTTATGCTGCATTATCTGCACTGGGGCCTCTGTAAGGGTCCCCCACCTCCCAGCTCTTCTCTCTAATCCACGTAAAGAGCGGCTGCCAGGTTAATCTTTTTTGAAGGGAAGCCTTGACCGTATTATTTCCGCTCTTAAAAAAACCCTTCAATGGCTCCCAGTGTCTTACAAAGTGAACTTCTATATCCACAGCCTGTCCTCCCAGGGCCTCCATGATTTGGCTCCACTCCAGCTTTACAATTTTACCCCCTAAAATTCCTTTTATACACACTGATTGTAGTCTTCCCGAGTTACAGCAGGACCACAGTTGTACTCTGAACTTTCCTACCATCATTACATTTCCTCATAAACTGGCTTTTCTTCCCTCAGTCAGTCTTGTCCGTGTTGCTTCCAGACCATCCATCACAGCCCAGCTCAAATGTTCCCTCCTCTGTGAATCTGTCCTCAAATCCCTTAACTGGACGTACTCTATTTGTTGACATTTGCTGGAATATAAAATATACCTCCAGTTTATCTTGAAATTTGTTATGGGGGATGGGGTGGATGCACTTTATCAAATGTGCATTGAAATTGTTTTTATGAGGGAAAATATATTATTTGGGTCGTGAATACTGTGAGGAATGCATAAATTCTGGGTATGTAGCACTCTCAACCTTTAACTCTGAAAAATAGAAATTACAGATTTCAAAAGAAATGTTTTGGTGTCACGGAATACTGGCATATAGCTGGCGGTTATATAGCAAATTTACTGGTAATTGGAGATCACATAATACTGTAAAGCAAATGTCACTACAGTATTTCAGTGAGAACTTTAACTAAATACCAAGCCACAATATGAAGTAAATGTGGCTGAATTATTGTATACATTGTCCAAGTACATTTAGGAAAAAAATTTTTTTAAAAGAACCAGAACAAAATATAAACCACAATATCAGACCTGAACTACTTTCAATAGCATGTTCATACATGAAGTATTTGTTGAATATTAGTACCTAGCAAAAAATAGTAAAAAATAAATAAATAAATAAATACATACATTAGCTTGTACATAATATTATGGTAATACCTTTGTAGCATGTAGTGGTGGGTCTATTAGCAAAAAATATAAATATGAAATGTTTGGGGAATAACTGAAAGACAGTATGGGTTCAGTTTTTGAATTTGCGGTCTGTTGTTTTTAAATTTTCGCTAGGAAAGACACTAATGAGATGCAAATGCAAAAACTAATTTTGTTTCCCTCCTCTGAATCCCCACAGCACACTCCTCTCTATCACTTGCTGCAGGTACCCATTCCAACCTGCCATTATACGTCCACTGCACCCCGTTGGATTGCAGGATTCTTGAGGGTGGGCTGTATGTTGATTCAGCTTTGCATCTTCACAGTTATTTGTGCGTGGATGAATGAAAGAAATGAGATCGACTGAATAGGTAATCAGAAGAAACAGAAGGAAAAGCAGAGGTTTATCAGACAGACAAGGGAGAAAAGGGCATTGTAGGCTGAGAGAAGAGCATGAGGGAAAGGCATCGAAGTGTGAGCAGTGTGTTCTGTTTACGGAGGAACTGTGAGAAAAAAGTTGAACTAGTAGAAGCCAAGTCACGAACACTTCACGGGTCATGATGAAGAGTTTGGACTTTATTCCCTAGGTGATGGGAAATCATTCAAGGAAATGAAAAGATAAGACTCGAATTTTGAAAAGATCATTCCGGCCGAGTAGAGGTTGGCTGGGAGTGTGGGGGAGAGAGAGACGTGACAGTGGGGACAGGGAGACCAGTTAGGAAGAGGCTGTTACAGTGTTTCAGACAAGACACAGTTAGGGTTGGTCCTAAAGGCAGGGCAAAGGGACTGAAGCAAGGAGAGGTATCTGATAAATTTCTGGAAGCTTTAAGCAACAGGACTTGGTGATTGACTGTACACAGACAGTGAAAGAGAGGGAGTCTAGGATGAGTCTTAGATATTTGAGTGGTGGTGCCATCCATGACAGCAGTGCTTTGTGAAAGATAGTGAATTCTGTTTTGGGGACTTGAGAGGTGGGGAAATAATGGGGCTTATAAGCAAATAGAAGAAATCTGATAGAAGAAATAGCTGGAGAATCAAGAGAGAGTTGTTTATAATACTGTACTTTGCTGTGCTTGATCTTTCCATAGCTGGAGCTATCATTCCTCCCTGCCAGTCATTTGTTCAGGCTCTCAGAATCTCTTAATAGTCATAGTATATGTAGAAGAGCATGTCCAGAATCCTCTAGGTTTTTCTCCATATATAAAGGCTCCTTGACCCGGTGTACGTTCTGTGCGTTTTATTGATCCTACGAAGCCCATCCCTGTCCCCTGCACCCCAAGTATAAAATTTAGAAAGAGACTTAGAAGGCCACTAGGTCATTCTAACAGAAGATTATTTTTTCAACCTAATGAGAACATCTTGGACATTCCAGAACCTTCAAAGAGTAACATGTTTCTTATATTTCTTTTGTATCAAATTGTGAACTAGACTTTTGGGTGAGCATCGGTATAAAACTTTACAAAATTGAATTTGCAAATTCCTAAGTACTAGTCAGAATCTCTAATCGTAATATTTGCATAAGCAAAAGATGCCATGCCTCTTACAAAAACAATGAATCTCTTCCTCTCTAAGGGAGTATATTCTCTTTCAAAACAAAAAGAGAGTTAGTTCTAAGGGCAGGACTAGGGGTTTGGCCAGCAAAGGTAGTAGATATTTAAAAGTAAATAGATAATAATAACAGAAAACATTCTTGTTTAACTGAGTATCAAAGCTTCTCCATTTAAAAGCAAATGTGGCTGCTAAAAAATGAGGAAATATTACGTATGATAAACTCACAACTAACATAACACAGCTAACTGTCTTGAAAACTTTACTTATCCTAAAAAGGGTAAATTTATCTCCATGGGGGTCACCAGTAAAATTTTTACAGAAGTAAAAATTTTGGAACCCCTCACCCCATCCTGCCACTCACCCGCACAAACTTGAAAAAGTAGCCTTGTTTATCGTTTAAGCGTGTTTCTACTGAAAAGAACTCTTTTCCTTGCAAGGTACCTTTCTGTAATGCTTAAATGTCAACAGTGTCCCATGTGAAATCAGCATGTAGTATGCTGAATCTTTCTTCATTGTTAAAGAGTAAATTTTAAATGCACTCGTTTCAATCATACTACTTGGGATCCTGAAACAGTCAAGATCGCTTACAAATTTCAAAAACCAGTGGTCTAAAATGGTCAACAAACATGTATGTGAGAATCATTTATTTTTACCGGTGATATGAAACCACCTCTGGGCTGTTCAAAGAAATCTCGAATAGCACCAACTTGATGCATAACTTCTCTTAAAGCAGAAAGTGAGATGCTTTAAACTATAGGAGAATTTCTAAATTTCAGACAACACGCATTTACCTTGGAATGTATCCCAAAACCTTAGAACTGATACTCAAGTTATCTATGACCCATGGGCCAGAATTGAAGCATTTGAATTTTCAGTACGGAGATCATCTTATACTATAGATGACAAATACACAGCTACCAAATTTTGTTATTCAATCAGGAGGCAATTTGTTGTAATCTTTCCCGTAAGCTCAGGATCCTTGGACTTTAGTAAGTGAAAGGTAGGAAGTTGGAGGAATAATAAGTTGTAGAATAATTTAAAATACGAAATATTAAAATTCTACCTTTGAAAATCCAGGATAGTAACTTTCATTCTTTCTTTTTTTAATTGAGGTCACACTGGTTTATAACATTGTGTAAATTTCAAGTGTATGTCATTATATTTCAGCTTCTGTATAGACTGCGTTGTGTTCACCACCAAACGTCTAGTTTCCATCTGTCACCATACATATGTTCCCTTTTACCCCTTTTGCCCTTCCCCCACTCCCTTCCCCTCTGGTAACCACCAATCTGTTCTTCTTATCTATGTGTTTGTTTATTTATCTTCCACATATGAGTCAAATCACACAGTATTTGTCTTTCACTGAGTTATTTCACTTAGCATAATACCCTCAAGGTCCATCCATGTTGTCACAAATGGCACAACTTCATCTTTTTAATGACTGAGTAGTATTCCGTTGTATATATACCACATCTTCTTTATCCATTCATCCACTTAGCACTTAGGTTGCTTCCTCTCTAATTCTTAGATATACAGGTAAAGTTTACTGACTTGTATTCTCTGTCTTTTGGTTCCTGGATAATCATATGTGTCCAAAGGATAGTTTGGCTGTGCTGTGTTTCGATAGACTACTGCCTATTTTCCACTTGTTCTGAAGGGTGAACACTTTTTCTTGCAAATGTTACCGATCACTTTGACAATGATGAAAGAAATTCTGTATCTCAGAGTCTCACTAGGAAAAAAGTCCAACAATTATTTAGCATCTTCTATATTTCAGGTACTATACTGAGCAATTGCACTTTAATTTAATTGAAATGACTCAATTTATGTCAATTCCAAATACGAGTATTAGTTTTTACTGCTGTGTAAGAAGTTAAATAAATTACCACAAAATTAGCAGCTTAAAACACCACCCATTTGTGAGCTCATTGTTCTGTAGGTCAGAAGTCTGGGCACGACGTGACTAGACTGTCTTCTCAGAGTCTTACATAGCTAAAATCAAGGTGTCAGCCAGGCTGTGTTCTCATCTGGACCTCAGTGTCCTTTTCCAAGCAGAATTCAGTTCCTGTGGCTGTAGAAATGAGGCTTGCATTTCCTTGCTGGCTGTCAGCAGGGAGCTGCTCTCAGCTCATAGGGATCTCCTGCGTTCTTTGCCACATGGCCCCTCCACCTTCAAAACCAGCCATGGAGAATCTCCCTTGTGTTGAATACACCTCACACTTCAAATCTCTGAAGAAAGGTCCTAGTCCCTTTCACAAGCTCACTTGATTAAGTCAGGACAACCCAGGATAATCTCCCTATCTTAGGGTCAACTGATTTGATCTTAATTGCACCTGCAAAACCCCTTTCCAGCAGTACCTAGATTAATATTTGATTGGATAACTGGGAGAGGACTGAGTACACCAGGGAGCAGAGAATCTTTGGAACAGTCTTAGAATTCTGCTTATCAGTCTCACAAGTCTGCAATCAAAGTGTGAGCTAGGCTGTATTCTCATCTGCAGGTCTGCCTGGGGAAGAATGTGCTTCCAAGCTGGTTCAGGTTGCTGACAGAATTCATTTCCTGTGGCTGTGTGACTGAGGACCTTGGATTTTTGTTGGCTGTTGGCTAGGAGCCACCCACAGGTCCTAGAGTTTACCCACAGCTCCCTGCCATGTAACCCTCTCCACAGGCAGTTCACAACATAGCTATATGCTTCTTGAAGGCCAATAAGAGAGTTTCTTTCTCCAGTCTGCTAAGCCCGAAACTTATATCACATAACCCAATCATAGGAGTGACATCTTATTATCTTTGCCATATTTTTTTTGGTTAGAATCAAGTTAGAGTTTTCATCCTGCACTCAAGGGGAGAAGATTATACAAGGGCGTGACTCGCTGAGAGTCACCTCGTCGTGTGTCTGCCACAAAAAGTGTATACTCAGCAATTGTGGAAGAAGTTCAGATCAAAGTGGTTTTCATTTTTTTAGAGTTCAGTGAAGAGGGCCTAAGAGTATGTTGAGTTGTCACTAGGATGTCAATCCAAGTGGTTAAAGGGTTAAAGGGTACCCCATCTTCAAACTCCAGATCTGATATCAAATTATCTTGGTTTGAATCTCAGATCTGTCATAGATTAATTGTGCAACTTTACTGTGCCTCAGTTTCCTCCTCTGCAAAATGAAGATGATAGTATCCCCCTCAAGGTTTATTATGAGGATTAAGGGAATATCATTAAAAATGGAGGCAAACATGCAGTAAGTGCTCAGTAAGCATTAAACCTTATTTTATATTCCTTCTCGAGGGTCTGTCATTTATGAACTTATCAAAATCTATTCTTAGACCTACCGATTTTTCTCGATGTGAAAATTTTGGTATATTCTATCTAGTCTTCTCAACTTTAAGAGCTCCTTTTGCTTTTCACGCATTTGGTGAGGTAGTCCATATTTATTCTCTGTTCACATGCTATTATGCCAATTATGCTTTCTCAAACCCTTTTAATTTCCAAACTATTAATAAGTATTTTGAGAGAAGTGAATCTTGACATAAGTTTCCTTTAACTTACTTTGATTACATGTCTTCTTTTAGCTGAAGTTGAGTGGTAGACTGCAGTTAAGGGGTGATGAAATCTGAGGATGGCTGGTAGTTAAAATATGTATATATATATTTTGTGGTAGTGGGTGAGGAGGTGTGTGTGGAAGTCGTCTTTGATCACATCACCAAACATCCTGGGAATTCACAGTCTGTATGTGGGGGGAAGCTGAATCAAATCTACTGAATTGAATTGAGTTGCACCAATTCTGTGCTCAGCTCTACACTAAGATCTATACAGGAACAACAATGGGATAAGCCTCATTTCCTATTCTGGGGCATGCAGTGTTGCTAAGGAAACAAAGCTCATACATATCAGACAGACATAATATAAGGTGGCATAGGATTGCATTAAAATTAGGTAAACGAGTATATGGGTATAAGTGATAGAGGATCTCAAAGGAGGGAGGGTGGATTAGAGATGGCGTCCTACAGAGCTTGAGATAAGTTTGGGTTATAAGTAGGATTTGGAGACGTAGAAAGCAGTGAAACACAGTCAAGGATGGGAAATATGTTGAACATGAGTTTGCTGTTAGGGGTGACCCTAACCTCTTCACAAGACAGCAGGAGAGCAGAATGAAAGATTTATGCTAGGGAGAGAGTGGTAAAGCACTTACTGTATCTCACTTTTATGAGGTTATTATTGCTCTCATTTTACCACAGTAAATCTTAAGGTAATAGAGTTTAAAATACGCATTTGAAATATGGAAAACAAAATGCCAAAATGTAAGTGACGTGATCAATGTCATACTGCAAGGTGTTAACAGGGGATCCAGCTGTCTAGTTTTTGGTTGGTTTGTTTTAAACTGAAAACCCTACCATGACTTTTTTCAGTATTATATAACTTAAAAAAAGTTGTGACTGGCCTTTCATGTAATTGCAAATGAATTTCAGAGACAACAAAACAGGATACTAATTTCTCATCTAATTAAAACATGTCACAAAGTATAAAATGCTTCATCTTGTCTTCCAGTTATGTAAGCTGAAAAAAGTACTTTTGGGTCCACACTTTCTTTAAATTCTCACAACAAATCTTTGACTAGAAAGTATGGTTTATAGGTAGTTGCATTCTACTGAAATAAGCAACCTACAAAGTTATATTTCACTGTATGTAATGGGAGAATGTATTTTAAGTGGCTATTTATAAATTGCATTAAATCATACAGGCAATGTTATTAGTTGAGAAAGTGAGTAATTGAATTTTATTATCCAATTGTTTATGACCTTCTCAGTTTTCAGAGTGTTTCAGAAATCAATTTTCTACAATAAGCTATTGGAGTGAGTAGAAAGATAGCTGGAAATTCTTTTAAGCTGAAATCTACTTCTGCCAGCTATAAATTCTTTGTCTAGTAAATACAAGTTCATCTTGTGCTTACAAAGTAGAGCAGTACACTTCTTTTCATCTATTTTAGTACATCTTGAATGTGTTTCCTTTCTAACTGAAAAAAGAATTGTGCTCGTAAATTCTCCCCAGACTTCTGAAAGTCACAGTGAGCACTGCCCACGGAGAATCTATTGCAGTAGGTAGCTCTGGGATCAATATTGTTGTGACATTGAATAAATGGGTTTGATCTTCCCTTTTAAACACTCAAGGGTACAAGCAATGCAATCTCAAGGAAACAGAGGAGGAAACTTAAGTGTGGGGGTGGGGAATCCAGGCTTCTGTCTCATTGCACCAGAAAGTAGACTAATTGTCACTTGAAACCTCTATCTATTTTCAGGTCAGACAGGAGAGAGGGATGGGGCCTCTCACATTCACAGTAAGTGTAGCTAGAGCCAGAAGGTTGCCTACTTTTTAGTGTAGGCTGTGCACTATCCAAGGGCACCTGTAAAGGGGGCAAGTCTGTAGCACAAGACCACATAGCTCCGAGCAGATCAGCTCAGGTGTAGTGGGGGTGGCAGCAGCAATCTCAGTTGGGTGAGAGATTGGGAGAAGAGGGGAGGTTGGTGGCAGCAATAGCATGAGGGCAAGGCCATGGAGATGAGGAGAGGAGGCATTTATCATAACGAACAGCATTGCTTTGGTCTGTAGGCTCCCAGCAGAGACTGCTGCCTCCAGTGGTGCCCATGGGCCAACATGGAGAGTTCTTTATCCCTCTGATACTGCCGTGGAAGGGAAAGGATCTCAGGGTAACTAGCAGGTTACTCATAACTCCTTGCTTGTCCTGCCTCAGGCTGATGAATGGGGAATCGTGGTTCACACCTCCACCAACATGCCCAAATTGCTTTTGTGCAACTTTGCTACCCCCTCCAGCTATTTCCTGCATGTTTACTTCCTTTCCCATCTTCGTGCTCCCCTTTTTCTGGCATGCTATTATTCCTTTTCCCTAATATCAGGATGAGTCCTTGAGTGTGAGGAATATATTGGTCAAATGGTCCTACTTTGTGAGTAGAGGAGTAAGGAAGCAGCTGAGAATCAAACAGGCCCAAGCACACCAAATCACTCTATCCACTCTTTATGGAATATGCCCTTAGGCTTATTTTTTTGGTGTCTTTGCTTATACTAATCCCTCTACCTTAATTAATTTTCCCATTCTCTTGACTTATTCAAACCAAATCCATCCTTTAATAGTGAAGTCAAATGTTAAATCTTTCCTGAAGTGTTCCCTGAAATAAGATTTTTTACTTCCTCTTAGCATATATCTTACAGATTGAGAGGCAACCTTTGGGTTGAGAGCATGGAAATCCAGAGAGAGGAGAGCTAGAACACCAAAGTTTCTAGACAGCAAGAAGGGGTCTAGAGGTTGGAGACACATATAGACCATTTCCAACATGTTAAAGCTAAGATTGAGGAGCAAGTGGGAAAGTAGGTCAGGATCCAAGAATTGTAGCTAAAATTTTGGATACAATTAGGGCATTGATGCCAACGTGAAGAATCAGTGGGTGATCTAGGGGCAAACATGGAGCAGAGCATGTTCGAGAACTTTTTTGAAGTTCATGTCTAGCTCTAGATGAAACTTTCCCGCTTCCTAAAGAATTAGTGCTTGCGAGGTAGTTAAGAATTACAGTCCTCAGTTTGTATTTCTCGTATAATACTCACCATATTGTACTTTTTTAAAATTGAAATATAGTTGACATACAATATTATATTAGTTTCAGGTGTACAACATAGTGATTCAACATTTATATGCATTACAAAGTGATCATCATGATAAGTCTAGTAATCATCGGTCACCATACAAAGTTATTACAATATTATAGACTATATTCCCTACATGGTATATTATATCCCCATGACTTATTTTGTAATTGGAATTTTGTACCTCTTAGTCCCCTCACCTGTTTCACACATCCCCTCCCCTCTGATGACCACCAGTTTGTTCTGTGTATCTGTAAGTTTGTTTCTGTTTTGTTTTGTTTATTCGTTTGGTTTGCTTTTTAGATTCCATGCATAAGTGAAATCATATGGTATTTGTCTGTCTATGTGACTTATTTAACCTAGCATAATACCTTCTAGGTCCATCCATGCTGTTGCAAATGGCAAGGTTTCATTCTTTTTTATAGCTGAGTAATATTCCATTGTATACATATGCCACATTTTCTTTATTCCTTCATCCATTCACGGACACTTAGATTGCTTCCATATCTTGGCTAATGTAAATAATGCTGCAATGAACGTGGGGCACCTATATCTTTTTGAATTAGTGTTTTTATTTTCTTTGAATTTTGAATTAGTGTTTTCCATAAGTGGAATTGCTGGATTGTATGGTAGTTGTGTTTTTAATTTTTTGAGGAATCGCCATAATGTTTTCTATAGTGGCTGCACAAATTTACATTCCCATGAAAACTGCTTGAGGGTTCCCTTTTCTCTATACCCTCACCAATGCTTGCTATTTGTTGTCTTTTTGATAATAACCATTCTGACAGGTGTGAAGTGATAGCTCATTGCGGTTTTGATTTGTGTTTCCCTGATGATTAGTAATGTTGAACATCTTTTCATGTGCCTGTTGGCCATCTGTATATCTTCTTTGGAAAAATGTTCAAGTCTTCTGCCCATTTTTTAATAGGATTGTTTGGGTTTTTGCTATTGAGTTGTATCAGTTCTTTATATATATATATATATATATATATTTTTTTTAAGGTATGCTTTTTTTTTTTGGTGGGGTGAGGAAGATTGGCCCTGAGCTAACACCTGTTGCCAACTTTCTCCTTTTTTTTTCTCCCCAAAGCCCCAGTACATAGTTGTGTATCCTAGTTGTAAGTCCTTCTAGTTCTTCTACGTGGGATGCCTTCACAGCATGGCTTGATGCATAAGTCTGTGCCCAGGATCCATATGGCTGAGCCCCGGGCTGCTGAAGCACAGCATGCAAATTTAACCACTAGGCCATGGGGCCGGCCCCCTCTTCATATATTTTGGATATTAACCCGTCACCAGATATATCATTTGCAAATATCTTCTCCCATTCAGTAGGTTGCCTTTTTGTTTTGTCAATGGTTTCCTTCACTGTGCAAAAGCTTTTTAGTTTGATGTAGTCCCATTTGTTTATTTTTACTTTTGTTACCTTTGCCTAAGGAGACATATCCAAAAATATATTGCTAAGACTGATGTCAAAGAGTTTACGGTCTATGTTTTCTTCTAAGAGTTTTATGGTTTCAGGTCTTACATTTAAGTCTTCAATCCATTTTGAGTTTATTTCTGTTTATGGTGTAAGAAAGTTTCACCCTTTTGCACACAGTTGCAAAGTTTATTGAAGACTTTCTTTTCCCTATTGTATATTCTTATTCCTTTGTCGTATATTAATTGATCATATAAGAGCGGGTTTATTTCTGGGCTCTCTATTCTGTTCCATTGATCTGTGTGTCTGTTTTTGTGCCAGCACCATACAGTTTTCATTACTATGACTTGGTTGTATAGTTTGAAATCAGGGAGCGTGATATCTCCAGCTTTGCTGTTTCTCAAGATTGCTTTGGCAATTCAGGGTCTTTTGTGATTCCATACAAATTTTAGGATTATTTATTCCAGTTCTGTGGAAAAAGCCATGGCTATTTTGATGGGAATTGCGTTGAATCTGTAGATTGCTTTGGGTCGTATGGACATTTTAACGATATTCGTTCTTCTAATCCATGAGCACTGTATGTCTTTCCATTTACTTGTGTCATCTTCAATTTCTTTTACCAACGTCTCATAGTTTTCAGAGCACAGGTCTTTCACTTCCTTGGTTAAGTTTATTGCTAGGTATTTCATTCTTTTTGGTGTAATTGTAAATGGGATTTTTTTTTCTTAATTTCTCTTTCTGATAGTTCATTGTTGATGTATAGAAATGCAACAGATTTCTGTAAATTGATTTTGTATCCTGCAATGTTACTGAATTCATTTATTAGTTCTACTATGTTTTGGTGGAGTCTTTAGGATTTTCCACATAGAGTATTAAGCTGTACTTTTTTTTTTTTTAGATTGGCACCTGAGCTAACAACTGTTGCCAATCTTTTTTTTTTTTTTTTTTTATGCTTTATCTCCCCAAATCCCCCCTGGTACACAGTTGTATATCTTAGTTGCAGGTCCTTCTAGTTGTGGCATGTGGGGCGCCACCTCAACGTGGCCTGACAAGCAGTGCCATGTCAGTGCCCAGGATCCAAACCAGCGAAACCCTGGGCCCCCATAGCGGAGCGCACAAAGGTAACCACTCGGCCACAGGACCGGCCCCCTAAGCTGTACTTTGAAAGCACTCATCTCCCTTACTAGCCTGTAAGCTTCCTGAGGGCTGACACTGTGACTTACTCTCGTTCATCTCGCCTGCATTGTCTAGTGCAGTGCTTTCTACGTATGGATGCCAACAAATATCTTTTGAATTGTAGTTTTGAAGGTGAGTCGGATTTGTGGAAACTATTAAGAATCTAATTTTACATATATTGAGATTACGGTCTTGCAGGACGTTCAGAGGGAAATATCCAGCAATTAGTTGGAGTTGAAAGACCTAAGATCTAGAGGGGTGGATGGATGGACAGATATATTTGGATGAATTTCATATACAAGTGAAAGCCAAAGAAATTTGCATAGAGATAAAAGAGGTCTAAGTTGAGGATTGAATATAGGGGGATAGAAATTTATTTATTGACCCAATATTTATTAACCATTTAGGATGTTTGAAACACTTAGCTAGGCACAATTATACAAATACACTTGACAGAATGAGAAATAGTCTCAACCATCAAGGCTCTTCAGTCCTCCAGCGGTGATGACAGACTAGTGGGGAGATGATTGTAATATCCATTAAATGGAGAAGGAAGACTATTCAAGAAAGGGGGTGTGACTAGCAATGGTAAAAAATGCTGAAAAGAAATGAAGACAAAAGAATTTTATTTGTAATGAGATCACTGATTATCTTTGAAAATTCTGTTTCAGAGCAGAAGTGAGGTAGCTCTGCATCATGTTTATCATACTTGTTGTGTGATGACATAGAAAATAGATATATATTTTAGTAAGTTTGTATTGTTATTAGGTGCGATACCTGCTAGGGAAATTCACGTATCTCCATGTTTCTTTTTCTTCAAGGGGTATTATGTTTTCTGCTAAATGAGATGATCTGAGTAATCTAAATGTTTTATTTGACATTCATTTATGAAGATAGCATTTTAATGGCCATATTACTGCAAATCATAAGGCTCCAGAATCCTATGCGAGTGAATTGTTTGGAGAAAAAGTGATCGCAAAAAGTTTAATGAGATTATCTACAGGGTCCCATTTAATTTTCTCTTTAAAATAAAGTACTTTCCATCTTCAATATAGTTTTAGACATCTAGAGAAGATTATTCAGTAAGATCATTTCAAGACAATCATCATTTTTAAAGATTTGGATTAAACATTGATAATCCATCTTGCTCACTGCAGTTTTGTTCCCGTGTGACTTGTCCCACTGCAGATAGTCTACAGTTTCACATTATTTGAAATGAAGAGGAAGTTCTCCATTTCAGCTAAAACAAATTCTACAACCTCTCCCCAGGAAAAAAAAAAAAGTTGCCTTTCCCATAAATTACTAAGTGTTTAGAAAGGTGTGGAGCACGCATGCAAAAAGGATTGTACCATATTGAGAAGAACACAATGAACCAGTTATAAAGACTTAACACTGGCCATGTGTTGTTAAGAGATTATGCATCCCTGAATGTGTGAAAGTACATAGCACGAAGACGGGTACACAGCACTTGCTCTGCTAATGTTAGTTCAAGGCTAAACTATTTTATTCTCTAGTATATAAATGGATTAAGAGCCTGTTGAAAGGTATCATTAATCAATGGTTATTTCTTTTATTGACAAGTCAATTACAGACACGAGTGAGAGAATTATCCCTGAGGTCTTAATGGATAGCCTTAGAGGATCTGAGACCAATGCTTTCCTTAGGGTGAAGGGGAAAATTAAGTTGCTTATTTTTCCAAGGCTTCCTGCTCTGGATCCTGGTCTGGATCTGTTAAAAAATTAATGATAAGAAGTCTTTTTTATTTGTTACTAATTGGTATTCATTATCTTCCCAAAATGCGTTTTTTAAACACATGATTTTAAAACATATGATATGTAATATAATTAAGACTTTGGTTTTTTTTCCCTCAAATAGCTATAGTAACTAATTAGCACATGATTTGGCAAATAATCAGAAATGATTAGCAATTCTTAATGGAAGTTCCACTAATTCCATTTTATTTGAACTTGAGCAGCAAACACCTAGCATGATTTTCTAATCAGGAATAAACAATATGCCATGTGATTTCACAAGTACATATTGACTAATTTAATCCTCATAAATGAGGTTAGTAGTAAGATAAACCAAATTCAAATATTCATTATGTAAAGGATTCATTTAATCAGTTGAATGACCCCTCTTTGCTGGGTATTATTCTAGATGTTGAGAATAGAGCAGTGAGAAAGTGAGAAGGGCCTGGAATTTTACTCTACTTTCAAACCAATAAGTTCGCCTGTTACCGTGTCATGGATGTCATGGATGCTGGCAAAAGACATGAGACTCTTGAGTCAGAAACAAAGGACTTTATTACTGGGCACAGCAGGCAGTAGGAGCTTCATGTTTGCTTGTGTCAGTTTCTCATGACCCCCAAATTCTGCAGGGTAACACAGGGGGGTCGACATGGATGCCACACATGCACTGTGTTGTGTTACAAGAGAGGAACACTGTGCTTGGAGAAATCTATCACTTTTAGAGTAATGGTGACAAGCTTGTTCTTTGTCTAGGGGAAGATGTTACTTCTTCCCTCCAAAGTTTCTTGCTACAAGCATAACCCTGAAAAAGGGCCCAGGTAGAGGCCAGTGAGGGCCTTGTATTCTTGCCATACCTAGCAAAACTGTGCAGGGACTCTTAGGGCTCCTTAGCAGATCACCTCTCCCAAAAAAAGCCCCAGATCCTCACCCTTACAGAGCTTACGTTCTGATGTTAGGATTCTTACTGGTTTAAAGGATTTCGTCGTTGGCTATTTTACTCCTTCTGAACTACTGCCAACGTTTCCTTGAAGCTTGTGCTGGTCTCTTTTCCGTTGTTAGTTTTTATACTCACTGTTGCTCCATCTTCCATTGCTATTTACATCTTCCTTGTTAAGACTGGTGCATTAGTCAGATTTTGCCTATATTCCAGGAGCCACATTGCACTGGAGTTTCTCAAAACGTTTCCCAGCAATTTCCTCAAAGCTTCACTGCCCATTCAGGGTCTCTCTCTTGCCTAAAGCAATTGTCCCATTTAGGCCTGAAGACTCAGGCCAGTCAGAGCTTTTCCCATTATTTACCTTGGGCCACCCTGAGCTGGGCCTTAAGACTCTGGGCCTCTGTGTCTGCTGTGGCCAGCTAGCTGTTACATATTTGTGATAAGAGAAGGCTGTCTGTCTTCTTTATCCCTTTATTCCTCCCTATCCTCAGCTCTGGTTCTTTATAGGATGGTTGTGCATGGAAAGTTTGCTCTGAGTGGTGACCAGTACTAGAAAAGAGAAAGGTCTTCTACTTGCTCTGCTCTGAAGAGTCTGAAACCCCTAACCCAACTTCGAGGAAGGACTATAAGGAGCCATAAATTCACCTTTGCTCTCTCAAGAGAGAGCCAGTGTGTTATGGGGTGAAGGCAACAGTGCTGAGGGATAGAAAAGAATTGTGAGTTCTTAGAGGAAAGGGGGACTTGAAGTTGCCTGTATAAGGTTTATTCTATATCCTCAAATAAGATGAGATGACATAAAAATAAAGAAATGTTTTGCACTATCCTCTGAAGTCCAATTGTGTTCATTCTAATAAAGCACTTCATCTGAACACTGTTCCAGAAAGTGTTGGGTGTAATAGCCAGGTTACCCATCACTACGCCGTGGTCCTGGTGATGATAAACATAGTTGAGAAGACGAAGAGAGGTAGAAAGGTTGGAAGAAAATAGAAGTGTAGGAGATAGGGGCTGTGTGGGTAGGCCTGTAGTGTTTGTATAAATCAGCAACAGTTAATTTATATGTGTGACTGTGTATGTGAATGAATCTGTATATGACTCGTGGTTTAAAGAAGGTTACGTATGGTATGTGTATCTATGTATATACACATATATGTGACTGAAATAACTAACTCGTAGTATATTAGTCCAAGATATTATCATGGTTTTAGAAAGCTGAAGCAGTAATTTCCTTACCAGTCTCACTATGTCATACAGAAATATATGTTCTCTGTGGGAAAGAAAAAAATGTATAGACAAAGGAATTTGTATGAGAAAGATACAGAATATTTGAAAGAGACTTAAAATCTGACTAAATGAGAGAAGGAAATGACATTTCAAATACAATGCCCTTGTCAGGATATATTAGAGGAAATTTATGTCACTGACAAGCTAAAGGAGGAGGCATTTATATGCTACTGACAGTTGGTACAATATGTACATAGAAATGACTTTAAGTATGGGGAAAAAAAGAGAAAGAGACAACTGAAAAAAACTAGGCTATAGAGAAAGAACAACCAATAGAAAAAATTAAATGTTTAGCCATATGTAACAATTCTTAAATATTATCATGTTGGATTCTCAGTGATGGATCTGTGCTGACATGGTGTCTGGGATTTCAGACTAAGTACTCAGGTTCACTTTGGACTAAAATTACTCCAGATTTGAGCCAAGAGCTCACCCTCATCGTGACAACTCAGCTGTTAGCATCAAGGAGTATAGGAGTATAAGTTAATCAAGCAGAAGTCCCAGTTTCAGAATAAAATGGCCAATTTATGAAGCCCCCATGGGGATGATGCTGTGGTCAGAATTGCAAACATTGGCTGAACAGATGGTTTGGATGCAGAGTTTCAAGCGAAGAATCTGACTAAGTGCTGTTACAAGTTAACTAAATTACGGAGATCTAAAAAGGTTTCATAAAGTTGCAGGATGGGAATTAATTTTTTATACTACCTTCCACGGATGCCCAGTTTCTTAAGAAATTGCCCTTCTTTTTGGAAAATGAGCCGCCTCTTGGATTCATTCAAGCTGCTGCCTTGCCCACTGGCTGAAGCCGACTGCCCTGGGGATACAGCTGTGACTGCATAGCTTGCAATAAAGCAGGCTTTAGACCACTGGTTGGAGGACCGCTCCCTCTCAGAACCCAGAGAAATTCAAGCGGGATCAGAGAACTATGAGTCATGTTTGGCACACACCAAAAAGTGCTGCTAGGAAGGTGGGCTTCGGAGGCCAAGAAATGAGGAAGATTAAGTGAGAGTGTGCATATTCCAGAACTGGGAACTATTTGGCTAACATATATGGAGCTCAAGTAGGCTTTTAATAAATACTAGATTGATGAACTCATTGATCAAATCCTCTCTATGTATTTTATATCCCTCGTGAATTGTGGAAGCCAAAACTGGATTTGGTATGTTAATGTCATTCCCATTTATGTTTCATAACACTGAGCAAACAAAGAAGTAACTTTGTTGGTAAGCCATAAAACTTTTTCTAAACAATAGGGATAAAAAGAGACATCAGAAATGACCCTGTCATTAAGGGCTTATACTTTGGGAGACAAGACATAAGCGGAAAGGGAGAAATACTAATGCAGGATAGGACCAGATTAGTTCTGAACACATCTGCTTTCCCCTCTCTCCAGACTTGAAAGACAGAGCTTTACCTCTTTGAACTAGTTTCTCTTTTCCTTTATCCTCCTCCTATCATCCCTTCATTATTCTCAATCCTAAGTGTTGAGTTGGAAAATTTAGATCACTTATAAGTCCTTATTATAATTTAATTTGAGAAACACAATGTAAGCAGTAATCATGAAGGAGGAGCAACTGAGGCAGTAATTGTGAAGGGTGATAGTTGCCAGGCCTCTTACAGAAAGAGGGGGACTCAGATAACTAGATATATGGGGATGGATATTGTGGGAAGAATGAAGAGCCTGGGTGGACCATATTTGAGGAATAAATGAGTAGATCTGTTTTGCTGAAGTAGGTAGGGTCTTCTGGGAAAGAAAAACATGTTGGCGAGATATGGGACAGTGGGCAGATTGGAAAAGTCTTTAATAGGGACTTATTTAACCTATAAGCAATGAAAAGTCAATGCAAGTTTCTACATAAGTAAGTTGTGAAGAGCAGGTTTTAAGAAAAATTCTGGACTGATGTACAAGTTGGACTGAAGGTGTGAGGAGATAAGAGGTAGACAGACTATACAGTAGCCCTAACAAGAGCTAGAAATGAATTAAATAATCATCTTACTCAACTATTCTTTTCTGATAACCTGAGTGTGTGTGTGTGTGTGTGTGTGTGTGTGTGTGTGTGTGTTAGAGTGGAGGGTAAGGAAGTTTGGCACAGAGGTTCCCGAAGTCACAAGCTAATGAATAGCAGAGACAGACCAGAACTCAGGTATCCTCACTCATAATTGAGGACTACTTCCCCTATATCACTGCTAGGAATCTATTGCAACATCCAGAGCTAACAGATGAAGGCCTGAACTAGATACTGCCATTTGAAATGGAGATGAAAAGACATTTGAGAGGAAGTGTAAAGTAAGAACCAATGAAGAGGTGATTGCTGATTGGATAGCGCATACATTTCCTATTGCTGCTCTAACAAGTTACCACAAACTTGATGGGTCAGAACAAGGCAAATTTATCTTACCATTCCGGAAGGTCATAAGTCTGAAATGGGTTCCATGGGCTAAAATCAACGTGTTGGCAGGGCTGCATTCCTTCTAGAGGCTCTGAGGGAGGATCTGTTTCCTTGACCTTCAGCATCTAGAGGTTGCCCGCCTTCCTTGGCCAGTGGTTCCCTTCCATGTTCAAAGCCAGAAAACGGCCAGTTGAGTCTGAAGCTGCATCACTCTAACACTGCCTCTTCAAGACTTAAAGGATCCTCGTGATTACATTGGGCCCACCCATACAAACCAAGATAATTTCCTTATTTTAAGGTCAGCCGATTAGCAGCCTTAATTCCATTTACAATCTTACTTCCCCCTCATATTCACAGGTTCCAGGCATTGGGACAAGGACATCTTTTGGTGGGAAGAGGGAGGAGTCATTATGCTGCCTACCATAGATGGATTATGTGGAGGTAAAATAAATCAAGGATAACTCCAAGGTTTTGAATGTGGGAAACTGTAAAGACAATGAAACCAACGACAGAAATAAAGAAACTGAAAGGGGAAACTAATATGTGGGCAAATCACCTTGAGAAAGGTTGAGTTTTAATTAATGGTGTTGTATTCAGATGAAATTTTTCAAGAGGCAATTATCAGGAACCCAGTGTTAGAAAAGTTGCTATTTGACTAGTGCTAATTACTATTGTGGTAAGACTTTTTCCATATTCTTAATTTTTCTATTTCTGTATTTCAGCATATTCAGTAATTTTTGCAGTGACACTTAAAGTATCTATGGCTGTTTGCTATGCACCATAGAAACTCATATTATGATTAACATGTCTTGCTATTCCAGAATCTAGTTATTTTTGCCTTTAAAATAATTTTTCCATGCACACATAGGTTTATATTACATATAAAAAACTGAAAACAAGGCTCTGTTGTATTTCTCATAGCACTGGTGTTTTAACGAAGTTCTATGCAACTTCAAATGAAAATCCTTCTACATGGTAGGTAGAATATTCAAAATCCAGAGGCGATTTCCTTTGTAAACCAAAATCGTAGCAGTTGGCCATGATTCAGTACATTTTCAGATAGTTGCACATATCACTAACAGGTACCACTGTGAATTATTCCAAATAACATTCCAGAACCAGTGCCAACATCTTATCATTTTGAGAAACTTATTTTCCCAAATATTTTGCTTCACGAGTTTATTCTGTGATTGGTCAAAGCGATGCTGATAGGGTGCAGAAAGAAACAGCAAGATAGCAAGACTTATATGGTGTAGTAATTGAAGCAGTATTGTATTAACACAAGAAAAGACAAATAGACCAAGGGGAAAGAATCAATAATCCAGAAACAGACAAAAAATCTATACTGGGAACTTGATTAATAATAGTTATTAATCAGTAGAGAAAGGGTTCTGGGACAAGCAACCATTTAAAGAAAAGGAGAAAGGTATTTCTCTACTTCACACAATACCAAAAATAAATTTCAGATGGATTAAGATCCATATATGACAAGTGAACCCTTCAAATGTTTAGAAAAAACAGCAGAATATGTTCATGTCACTAAAAGCACCAGCCATAAGGAGATAGATTGTTAAATGTAATGATATGAAAATTTAAAACCTACGTTTCTCAAAGATGTTCTTCAAAACCTTAAAATCTAAACCAAAATTGGGAAATATTTTTTAAATACGTATAACTAATAGAGGATTACAATCCAGAATACATAAAGAGTCCCTGTAAGTCAGTAAGGATAAAATAATAATCCAATAGGAAAATAAGCCGTGGATGGGGCAAAAAAATCGTAGAAACAACGCCCAAAAGACAATAAACACACAAAAAGATGCTCAATCACGCTTGAATTTAAGAAAATAAAATTAAAATACAGTGAGATATTATTTCACCACCATCATATTGGCAAAAATTTGAAACAATTGATTGTACCAAGTGATGGCCAAGGTGAGAAGAAATAGTATTCTCAAACAGTGTCAGCAAGGATGTAAACTGGTACAAATGCTTTGGAAATAGCTTATACTTTCTTTCAAATGATCATGACCTCTAACCTAAAGACTTTCAATTTCAAGTACAAATCTCCAGACTGTTTGTAAAGAGGCCCCTAGAAGCATGTTCAAGGAGAGTTTTTTTTCAGTATTTTTTGCTGCAGTAGAAGTTTCAACACAACTTGAATTTTCATCACTAGAACAACGGATAAATTAATTGTCCTATTTAAACACAGTGGACACAACCAGGGGCACTCACAACCAGAATATACAACTATGTACTGGGGGGCCTATGTATTGGGGAGAAGAAGAAAAAAAAGAAAAAGAAAGAAAAAAGAAGATTGGCAACAGTGGTTAGCTCAGGTGCCAATCTTAAAAAAAAAAAAAAAACCCAGTGGAATACTTTACAGAATTTAAGCGAGTGAACAAGGTCTACATATGGCTACATGGACACATTTAAAAATTTTAAACACCATCCTAAATATAAAAAGCAAATTTAAAAGCTACTTATTACTATATAATTTATGTGAAATGTCAAAAACATTCAAAACAGATTCATATTTTGTTTATAATACACACATAAGAAGTAAAAGGATCAAAATATGCACGGGAATGGTGCACATCAACTATATAGTAGTGGTTATTTCTAGGCAAGGTGGAAAATATGAAGACAAGGAATTTCAACTTTTTTGTAGCCTTTTGTTTCTGAAAAAATTGGTGCAAAAATGGCAAAACATATTTTTTAATCTTGGAGTTATGTGAATGGGTGTCTAATGCATATTCTCTACGTAATATGTAGGGTTTTTTGATTCTATGTATTTTCTACCAGTTTTACTGAAATATAATTCACATACCATATATATTCATCAATTTAAATTGTACAATTCAGTGGTTTTTAGTATATTCACAGAGTTGTGCTACTATCACCATAATCAATTTTAGAGCATTTCATCATTCCAAAAAGAAACCATGTACCCATTAGCAGTCATTCCCCATTCCCTCCAAACCCTCCAGAGCCCCAGGCAAGCACCAGTCTCCTTTCTGTCTCTATAGATTTGCCTCTTCCAGACACTTCATGTAAATGAAATTTATGCAATATGTGTTCTTCTGTGATTGGCTTCTTTACTTAGCATAACGTTTTTACGGTTCATCCATGTTGTCACATATATCAGTACTTCATTTCTTTTTACGGCCAAATAATATTCCATTGTTTGGGTATGTCACATTTTGTTTACTCATTTGTCAGTTGATGAATATTTAGATTGTTTCCCCTTTTTGGACGTTATGAATAATGCTGCTATGAACATTTGTGTACAGATTTGTATGCAGACATATATTCTTATTGCCTAGGAGTGGAATAGCTAGGTCATATGGTAACTCTAGGTGTAACATTTTGAAGACCTACCAAACTGTTTCCCAAAGCAGCTACATCATTTTACATTCCCCCCAGCAATGTGTGAGGATTCTATTTTCTTCACCTCCTCAGCAACACTTTTCGTTGTCTTTTTGATTATAGCCATCCTATTGAGTGTGAAGCGGTACCTTATTTTGGTTTTGATTTGCATTTCCTTAATAGCTAATGATGTTGAGCATCTTTTCATGTGTTTATTGTCTCCATGCCTTTTTTAATGTATGAAATATTTTATAACTAAAAAGAAAAACTTTAAAGCAATCCTTGCAAATGATATCTTGATATGGAGGTTGATGGCATATGGAGCCTGTTAACATTGATTTGAGTGAGTGTCGAAAAGAGAATACTATTTTACATATTTTTTCAGATACATATTTGGGACAAAATTGCACAGAACACGAAGAAAGAGCAACATTCAATCAGTGGTAGAGAGTAAAGCTGTTAGTAGAATGTTAGTGTAATTATATAAAATGTAAAACCTCCATTTCACAATTAGAAAGAAGGGGTCTTCAAGGGTGTCAACATCATTGATGAGTCATTATCCATATCCACTTTTATGCAATGAAATTCTAGCAAAATACAATTGGAACAGCGAGACAGAGAGGCTAGTGTGTGCTTTTCCTTGATAATTTAAAATAGAGAGATCATAAAATCAGGGACAGAGACTTCTAGTGAAAATAGTCTGTTTGGTAAAAACATATTAAACTAAAAAGCAAATATTGATCTCCATCACAGACTATTGTAATTCAAATTCATTTAAAATTTTGATGAAATTTGATTATTGGGTCAAGGACCAGATCAATACATTCTTCTACTGCATGAATAGGATAACAGTGCCAGAAAATTACACGATGGTGAAACACTTATTTACAAAGAGCTGTGAAGTTACAGTTGTTACGAATTGGGAGAATTGATTTAATCTTTGTTTCCTGAAATACTCTCATTCATCTCAAATACTGTACCTCGTTTAAGGGGAAAGTGTAACTTTTTTGTTTTTAGTGAGAAAGGAACATTGGAAAAAGTGTTTATTATGAGAAAATCTGCTTAGCACATAAAGAGAAAGATCTACCTCCTTTAGCAGCTATGTGGAAAGCAATAAGTAATATATTTATTTTTTAAACATTTGGACTTGTTCTAAGGATCATCAATTTAACTCATATGATACATGAAAAAATCAGTAATAACTTCAATGAATATAACTAAGGAAGGAAAAAATATATTGTCATTTTTTTCTTCTTGGGTCTTTTTCTGCCCTCTTCACTAATTTCAATTTTGGTCAGACTTATTTGCAAATTAAAGGAAGAACCAGCTTCCAGCCTACATGACTTTCACAGAAGAAAGGGCACATGCAAATCTTTTAGGACTAGAGCAGCGACTATGCATGATTGAGAGGATTACTGGCCATTCATTCACTCAACAAATATTGCATCCTACCCTGGGCCAGGCACTCCAGGAGTACATGGTGCAACATGGAAGCAGAGAAGTAAACAACTCGTAACAGTGCACAGTGATAAAATCTAAAGTATAAGTCTCCGTAAAGCTTTAAGAGGAAATAGAGAAGGGTATTGAAACTGAATTCTAGGCAAGAAAAGGCTTCTTAGGAAAAAAACGCTCTTGAGCTGGGGCCTGAACAGTGAGTTCCAGAGACAGAACCAGTTGAAGAGTTTGGGAAAGTGAATTACACACAGAGACAGTACCATGTGTCCAAATGCAAAATAGAGAACCCCACATTTGGACAAATGTTCGTAATTTAGTGTTGTTGAACTTGAGGGCGTGTGTGTGGTGACAGAAGGCTTGTAGGAGAGGACATTAGCAATAGGGCTGTTCATGAATTGCCTTGCTTGTGCCATGCTAAGGAATTTGAGCTTCCTTTTGAAGAAAGTACGGAGACACTGAAGAGATCTTCAAACAGGACATTAATGTGATTAATGTGATTTAGAGGCTAGGTCTTAATAGCTTATAACTAAAAATAAGATCTATTTACTTTCACTGATCAAATCGTGTTGATCGGAATGGCAAACATTTGTATGCCGTTGTCTGTATGGCAGTTGCTGTTCTCGATACACATCATTTATTCGTTTGTTTAACCCAGCCTTCTCTATTTTGTGTCTGCAGGGCTGTACCGAACCTCCCGAGATATCTGTGAGGCACAGCTGCCTTCTCCTGTTCACTGTCTTTGCAACTCTGAGAATTAAGTACAACTTATCCACAAATCCCTATTCTTGTCCCCTTCTCTGATTAGGCAGACACTTTGACTAAACGTATGTGCCAGGGCAGCTCATTCGTTTCCACCAAAAACTATTTCATATATCTCCTCTATTGGGATACAAAATTCAATGGCTTGGGGCTGGCCTGGTGGCATAGTGGTTAAGTTTACATGGCGACCTGGGGTTTGTGGGTTTGGATCCCAGGTGCAGACATGGCACTGCTCGTCAAGCCATGCTGTGGCAGCATCCCACATAAAAATAGAGGAAGATGGGCACAGAAGTTAGTTCAGGGCTAATCTTCCTCAAGCAAAAAGAGGAAGATTGGCAAGAGAAGTTAGCTCAAGGTCAATCTTCTGCATAAAGGAAAAGACCAACTGCTTTCTAATTCAGGAGATGGAAAAATTCTCTGCTCTCCCATCTCCAGCTATCAGCTGCTGTCCAATCCTCAGTTATGCACCTGGCATTTACTTAGTGGATAAACGATTGACGTGGGAAGCACATATATCCCCTTCAGGGAAATCACCATTCCCACCTGTTACTCTCATGATCCCAAGAGCATGATCACAAAATTTAGTCTCATCCAACTATTACAATTAAAATGGAATTTGGTTCTGATACGATTCCTAATTTCTCCTCACCAAGGGACTGAAGAAACATGGTCAAATATGGGTTAAGAATTATCTCTCTTTAAGTGTAGTGGATAAGAGCTTGGGCTCCCAAGTTGAACTTTAAGACTGGCTCTGTCACTTACTAGACTGCATTGACCTCGATAATTTAAGTTAATTAATCCCCATAAGACACAGATTCCTCATCTGTAAAATAGGGTAAATAATAATATTTATATCCAAGATTGTTGTAAGGATAGAACATGTTAAGACATATAGCATTTCCGGGGTCTGGCCCAGTGGCACAGCAGTTACGTTCGCACGCTCCATTTTGGTGGCTTGGGGTTCACCAGTTTGGATCCTGGGTGCGGACCTACACACCGCCTATTAAGCCATGCTGTGCCAGCCATCCCATATAAAAATAGAGGAAGATGGGCATGGATGTTAGCTCAGTGCCAATCTTCCTCAGCAAAAAAAGAGGAGGATTGGTGGCAGATGTTAGCTCAGGCCTAATGTGGAATGCACTGAACTTAACCACTAGGCAATTGGGGCTGGCCCTAGTTTATTTTCTTCTAATCATATTTTCTGCAAATTTGTGGCTTTAATTGTTACATAGGAAAGCATCTGACACTACTTATTAAAACCGGACCGACTGAATTTTTTTTATTGTGACTGGATTTCACAGTTACTTGTTCTAAATAGTTGACTTCAAGCCTTTCTCTCTCAAAGCAGAGTGTGGTTCTTTCTCTTAACGTAATTTCAGAAATTAATAGCATTCTATATTTATTGTAATTAATCTTCATTTTTTTTCTCTCCTTCAAACTACACAGCTTAATTGATAGGTTTGTGGAGAATTCTACAACTAAATGCTGCTGGTAAATAAGTCATGGTTCCCACTCTTCAAGAACTCAAGCTTTTCTACAGAAGATGGGTGTGCAAAAGGTAATAGAAATACAATCATGTAAGTACAATAAGAGAAGTTATGTGTGGTTTAGGCAAAATTGGTAGCACAATGCATTCAGTAATAAATCAGCTGCACCTGAGAAGGAGGGGTGAGGGAAAGCTTCAAAGAGGAGATGATGTTTACACTAGGTCTTGGCAAACAGAGACGCTCTCTATACCCATGAAGAGAGGGAAAGCATTCCATTTAGAAGGGTGTGTGTGGGGGGGTGTGTGTGTGTGTGTATGTGACAGTATGGACGCATGAAATAACAAGATGGCTCTTTCAGGAAGCTGAGTAGTTTGGGGAATCAGTGGAGGAAGAAGACAATAGAGAGGAAGGCAAGGGACGTGTCATGCAGGGTTTGTTATATTTGATGACACACTGGACTCTACTCTGCAAGCAATGATGGAAGACATTTGAAGTACAAAAGTCGCATGATCTTATTTGTATTTTGGGGACTGTCTGGCAGCAGCTTGTAGGATGGCTTGGAGGGAAACTGGAGGCAGTTTGACCTGCAAGGGGACCTTCGTAACGACCTAGGAAAGAAATGAAGGCCTGAAATATGTTAGCGGTAATGGGGTTGAGAAGCATCTGGCAAACATGAGTGTGTTTTAAGAAGAAATTGATAGGACCTGTTGACCTAGTGGATGTGGGTAGAGGGGAGCAACTGTCAATGATTTAGGAAAAGGGATGATGATTCTAATTTGGGGCTGATGAGTTTGAGATTCCTGTAGGATGTACAGATAGAAGTGTTACCTTAAAGGTGTGAAACTCAGTAGAGACGTTTGGGCTAAAGGTAAACACATTAGGACCTGTGATCAGGAAATATGAATTATAATAGAAGAGGACCAGCAACAACACTCTGCAGACACTGACACTCTCCAGGTAGGAAGAAGACATAAGACTGTCAAAGACTGAGAAGAAGCCATTGGATAGGTAAAATAAAGCCCATGGGGGGAAAAAGAGCAGTATCATCCAAATTTTCAAGGACAAAGTGGTCCTCTGACTGATGACACTAGAAACTCTGAATAGCTTATCCTTGGAAGGAAAGATGCTACCAGTGCAAAAACCTGCTCATTTTTTTATTCTCTCCCTTTGTTGCTTTGACTGCTCATGCCTAACCTTGCACATCGTTGTTGAACAATAAGTGAAAAACAATATTAATGATGCCTGTAAAACTAGACAACACAGAGTATTCTCACAAATCAAAGTTTATTCTCCACAGCAGCAAAATGGTAAACAGAAGACAAACTCGTAAGATTTGTCATTCATTGTATCATGAAATTTTTCAATTTCTATGAAATCCAAGCACATCATCCTCATAAAATAAAAAGCAACTTGGAAACTACTTCAGTGTGCCTTATATTGTTAGCACTATTCTCTCAGCATATAATGATAATTTTCGCTTGTTCATCATCAGAAGTTATCTGCCAAGTTCCATTTAACTCTGTATAGAAAAATTCCCAGTTCTAGTTCACTTTCTCATAACTACATATCAAAATGCAATTTAAGAATATTTAACAGATTATAGAATTAAAATACTGCTTTTTAAAAGAAAAAAATACCTTACCCATTTAAGAATTATTTAATTAAAACAAAGAAGTATAAGCAAGGAACATTCCTTACTTGGCCATTATTGTCATATTAAATAACGCATTAATATTGCTTCACAGTGAAAATTTGTTCTGACCAATTTTAAGAATAGAAAAGCATTAGTTGGGCACTAAATTTGAGTCCTGATTCTGTTGCTAATATTTTTGGTAATCTTTAAAAAAAGTTAACATACCTAGGCTTTGTTGTTGTCTGAAAAATGGTGATGAAAATAACTTTGCCAGGATACCTTGCAAGGATAAAGTGATACCACAAAAAAGACTCAGAAAAAAATTGGGGTACTCTAATTAGAAATCACTGATTATTAATCTCAGCTCCAAATTAGTAAATATTTCTAAAAACTTTAAAGAGAAAAAAGCCAAGTTATGGCTCACTCAAAACCCAAACAAAATAATTATCTAAAATAATATGTAGTATTAGCATAATTTAGAAAATATAAAGTACATAACTGAATTTTAGATATCAGAAGATGTTGATGTTTCCAGTTAAAGCTTTAATCCAGACTATTTTTAATGCCAAAAATTTTGGTAGTTTCCATCCTTAAACTCTGCTATATTTTCATTGTGGTTTTTATTACAAAACTGGTGATCTTTAGGTTTCTATATTACAAAGAATAGAGAATTTCCATGGAAAGGAACCTTGAAAATAGAACTAAATCCTCTTTCCAGTCTGTGGAGACTAAAGATGGCCACTTCCATATATATATATATATAGACACTCCTCTTATCAGGAGGGAGGAATTTATTTCCACTTGCTTTAAATCTGGGTAGGCTTTTTGTGACTAATAGAATGCAGCAGCAGTGAATCTGTGACAGTTTCTGGGCCTAAGTCTTAAGATACTGACAGTTTCAACTTCCTATTGGAATATTAGCTTCTGGAACCCAACTGCCATGCTATGAGGAAGGCCAAGCAGTCCTGTGGAGAGACCCAAGGTACCCAGCCAATAGCCCCAGCTGAGTTTGCAGCAAAGCTGGTGCAACTTGCTAGCTATGTAAGCGAACCATCTTGGAAGTGAATTCTGCCCCAGTCAAGCTGCCTCAACTGACGCTGTGGAACAAAACCATGCCATTCCAACAAAACCCTGCCCAAATTGCAGACTCATGAGCAAAACAGATGATTCTTGTGTTTTAAGTTACTAAGTTTTGGGTGGTTTGTTAAACAGTAATAGATGACGGGAATATCATCTTAGAAATATCACAGTGTAAGTGAAGAAGAACCCTTAACTTATCTAAGTTGCAGTTTCAAAGACACATGATGTTAAAATAAAGTTTTTATGTTTTTGTTTAATGGTTGAAACACTTCTCTCATACTACACATAGATAATAGTAGAGTTATCACTTTAATGTTTGGACTGAGTAAAGTGGAAAGTTGGAAGTCTGGGTAAATCTAATTGAGTACTACAGTGATAGGTACAATGTTTGTAAGTATGCTAGCCGTATCAATTTAATTCCACTGGCCATACACTTTTCCGACACTACAGTAATGGCTTCACATGGGCCAGTTTTCATTCTCTAGTTCCCAGCTGGAATCCACTCAGCAAAATTTTAAGATCACAGATTAGGTCCAAATGACAAAGAAATTAAACATATCTTTACCTTAGTTGATCATTATTTCTGTATATATAATACCTACTATTTCTTGGCCACTAAAATAATATTATTACACATTTGTGGGACTAGACAATGGCTGTGGTTGACAAATAGAAAACTATTGTAATAATTCTATTAAAAGCAGTAATTTAAAAATTCTATTATCATGCAAAAATATTGCTTATTTAAACTGATGTCTTGGGAGGTTGTGAGGAGGCAGTATATGTAGTGGTTACTACATCTTGGCACTCCTATTCCCTTTCATCGCTGATTGCTCTAGGAGTGGGCACGTGAACCAAGTCTAGCCAAAGAGATATGAGGGAGGTTGTCTGGATGTTTGGAAAAGATTTCTTCCCCTATAGTAGAGAGAGGCCCTTAAGGAGAATATCTCCTTTCTTATTTCTTTTGAAATTTTTGTGTGGCTACACAATGTGAGAGAATGTCCTTCAACCATCTTGCAGTCACAAAATTGGGAGAGCATAAAGTTGAAAAGAACCTGTGTTGTTTATGATCTTATTGAAACCCTTCCTCTATTCTTGAACTGCCTACCTCCAGACTTCTTTTTGAGTGAAATAACTAGATGTCTCACTACTGTTTAAGCAAATTGTATTAGCGTATTTTAATACTTACAGCCAAAAGCAATCCTGATTGATTCAGTAATGCTATAAACTGCCTACGCAGTGCTGAAAAATAGCATGTGCTTAAAAACTTCGGTTATTACTCCTGTAAGTAAAATATAAAGATGTATATGTCAAAAGCACCATTGATTCCCATTAGCTACTCATAATCCATCCCCACTCTGAAATCTCAAAATATTTTGTACTTGTTTTTTTAACAACAATCGCATATGCTTTAAATTTGAATCATTTGTGTAAGTGATTTATATTGCCTATTGGATTATAATCTCTCTTTTGTACCACTGATTGTCTTATATCCAGTAGATACTCAATAACTATTTGTTGAATGAATTCATGATTAAGTCAATGTATTTAAATTGCATAAATATAAAAAAAGCAGACATCATAATTTTCAAGGAGGACTGTACCCTTGATGTGTGTGTGTGTGTGTGTGTGTGTGTGTGTGTGTAATTTAACAGAATGACACAACAATTAGTAAATTTGGGAGTAATTTTATTTCCGTTTTCCCTTTGGACCCTACCATTGGATACAATTCAATTCTGACTTCAAGATGGAAGTTACATAAGAAAATTTAGAGCCATTTGTGTATCTCAACTAGGATTCCTGTTAGGAAATAGAGTAGAGCTCAGCCTGGTCAAAGGAAGTTTGATTAGTGGGACAACCAGGTTCCTGCCAAGGTGCTGCCCAGTTTAAGGTCACTGCTTTTGGTCACAGCAATTACAGAAGCATTTTGGCCACAAAATCATGACCAGACAATTTTAGACTCTTCTAGCTTTTCAATATCAGGGAAGAATAGCCACCTGTAAGCGAGTTTTCAATCTCAAAATCTCAAGTATTATGAAGCAATGAGATGCAGGATTTGATGAAGGGAAATCAGACCTTAGTGCAGCTGAGGATGGCTGGTGATACAGATCAAGGCACGTAGGCCCTGGATGAGGGAAGGAGTGTCCATAGCAGAAGCCTTTGGGGTTGGTTGGGATGGGCAAGTCAAAGGGTTTGGGCACCAAAAGTTAGGTCTTGAGGGGAAAGGAAAGAAGAACTGAAGATCAGTTCTATTTTTTAGGTTTTTTTCAGGACCAACCACAAAAGAGGGAAATGGGAAAGAAAGGAATTTGTATGGGTCATGTTTATCTTTCGTATTATTCAAAGAGTCTGTCTTTGGAGCTAAATAATTTGCAACTTTCTACCAATGTATATTTAGATAAATTACTTCCCTCCCTCCCTGAGTTTCTTCTTCCTCAATTGTAAAATGGGAATAATAATACTCACTTCACACAGCTCTTGAGAAGACATGAAATGCATGTGGGGTGAGTAAGTATGTAAATATACATTTGCATATGTATAAATATGTAAAATTACTTAGCATAGTGTGTGGGACATAATACTCACCCTTACCCCCTCAGCAAATGTTAAATTTACTCAACAAATGATAATTGAGTGCCCACCTGCTGCTCTGCTTTGGAAACTGGTTAGAAAAGGTGAACAAGATGAAGCCTATATTCTAGGGGATGAATGAAAAAAAGTTGTGGTTATTAGAAATGACTGACCAACTGTAGCATTTAAAAGAATACTCAAAACATAGATTCTTGATGTTTGGAAACTTATGTATAACATGAAATAAAGAAACATAAAAAGGTTGCAAATATTTATAAGGGAAAATACATACTGAAAATTTTATTTATTATGCTTTTAAATTTCTTTTTTAAGATTGGCCCTGAGCTAACATCTGTTGCCAATCTTCTTCTTTTTTTGTTTTCTTCTCCCCAAAGTCCCCCAGTACATAGTTGCATATGCTAATTGTAGGGCCTTCTAGTTCTGCTATGTAGGACACTGCCTCAACATAGCTTGATGAGTGGTGCTAGGTCTGAGCCCAGGATCTGAACCTCCGAAACCGTGGGCCACTGAAGTGGAGCATGTGAACTTAAGCATTCGGCCACAGGGCCAGTCCCCATACTGAATTTTAATATACAGTAGGTTTGTTCTGTTTTACTTAGAATTTCCTTTTAAAACATTTGCATTTCTGGACTGTAGTGGACATGAGAATATGATCTCTTGGAGGATTTTATAAAGAGGGAAGGGGAAAAATTGAGTATAACACACAAATGGAACTAAAACCTAGAGCACAGAGATCCAAACAGGGTTAGGAAAAATAGCACTGGGTGAAGTCACTACGTGTAATGAGGCAGAAAAAAAGAAATATTGTATTGTTTGGTAGTTGATTATAAAAGAACAGAATAAAAGTAGTCTCTTTAAATTATGCAAATATTAAACAAGCAAACGATAACAAAACTGTAGCTGGAGGCTAACCAGGAAGAAATAGCCAGGGTAGACGTTAAAGAAGGCTGAAGGTTAGATAATATAAAATGCTTTTCATGTTCATTAGGAGTCCTTAAAGAAAGGTGGATCGAATATGTGCTGGACATGCTTAGAGCTTACCAGGATATCATTTACCGAAAGTCAGTGGAAAAGCTGGGGAAATGACAAAGGAGCATAAAGAGTCTAGCAGTAACAATTAGTTGCATTGAGAAGAGTGAGAATAATTTTCTATTCACACTCTAATCCCTTCCAAGAGACTACGTCTATACACATCTTAGAAAGAAAAAGAAAATCTACAAAATAACATTAATCTAAGGCCATGTCTAAAATATTTTGGTATAATGGGCTGCTTAAGAGAAATATTTTTGTTTTCGTTTATGTCACAGACCTACATGTTTTCTTAGCAAATCAATTTCTGAGCCAGAGCAGATCAGAAAGGCTGCAGTTGTTTAGAGCTTTCAAAACATCTGGAAAGTTATTCTGGCAAATAGAGTCAAATCCATTAGCAAAACAGATGTTTTCCACTGTGGTGGGAAAACACAACTTTCTTATATGTATTGCATATGGTCCAAATCCATCTCAGAAATAAGAGTCCGCCTCTTTGAGGGTCTTGGGACCACAGTGTTCTCCTAGACTCTGCCAATAAAAGCATGGCCAAGGCCATTTAGGTGTTTGAAAGTCAATATTTCATAATAATCTTTTTATCTAATGTTCTATAAAACAAGAGAAACAAGTTATAAAAATTTAAGTTGCCTCTCCAAGCCCTCGGTTAAAAAGTTGCAGTTGGATTAAAACCAAGTGGTAATCTTTGGCAGGACCCCAGGGGGCTAAGAGGGGAGAAAGACAGGAGGTCACGACAGAGAATAGCAGTCTGAGAGTTGTTTGGGCCTTTCTTCCCAGAGAAAGCAAAGGAAAACTTCTTTTCACTGACCCTCAGGAAAGAGTATGAGAAGCTCTAGGAGATGGTCTCATCAAAAAGCCAGAAACTATCATGCCACAGGAATACAGGAAATGGGTCCATTCAAAAACTCATTTACAGGAAATTTTTCCTTTTACAGAGGAATCTCACATTCTCACAGACAGATGAATTCACGCTATCAGATCGCGTAAAGCACATGTTCTAGTCCTTTTTTTAGCCTTTGTAAAAATGGATATAAACTTTTAATAGATAGGAAGCATTTGCATTGGTCATTTGCCAATTAATTGTTTTAAGCTAAAAAGTTCCATTTTCTTAGCCAATGGAACATTTTCTGTGTCTAAAAATTAGATTTTCAGCTTTCTTTTGACTAAGAAAAAAAGCAGAAATAAGAAAAAATAAAAAGAAGTGATTCTTTATTTTTTATTATATCAAATAATGTAAAAATGATTTGTACTGAGAGTAAAATGAAGGAACACTGGCTGGATTAAGCTGATTAAATTGTTTAGAATCCCCAGGGTTGCCAATGTTTAAAAATGCTGCTCAACTATAAAGGGAAATACTTGAGTTTCCCACTGCTGAGTATTCTAAAATGCTTTATAGTTTCAAAAGCACAGCCTGTAAAGATAAAGGATGCAAATCATTATTTGGATTCAGAGATGCAGAGATTTCTGCTATTTCTAGAAGGGTTGCCTGCTGTCACAGAATGTTTTAGATCTCTTTATAATGAGGCGCTATCATGATATAGGTTACAGTGCTGACAGATTCTTCATTTGTGCTCTGTTCTTCTTTGCTTGGCGCATATGCCTGCCAAAATAACCACGATCGTGAATGACGGGATTTGGATTCACATGTGTCAGGGAAAACGTGAATAGAGTCAACTATTGATACTAGTCAGACACGTCTTATTTCCAACTTCTTATTAACATTATAACCTGATTCACTTATGATATCATCGCTGTCTCTGTTTACTCTCATTCCTGTCTGAAGCTGGCTCATCGGGAACTTTAGAGAGAATGCTTCTGAACCTGAAACACTTTAATTATCACTTTGCTCCAGGGAATTGTGAGCTAGAAAGATACCATGCTTTAGAGAGGAAAATAAAGATCTCTCTATGAAGATTATTTGCATTTGTCTATGAGATAACGCTATTCATCCATTGTATGGAAGGGTGCCCAGAATAGAAATGAGCAAGAGCAAAGATGTGCTAAGTAGATAGCTTTCTAATTCCTTTTGAGGCAAGTCTTCCAAGTAGAGCTTCACTTTGCTTAAAGTGCTGTGATTTTCCCAAACTGGGTATATACCAGTTTTGGTAAGTGTGAAAACACGTCCCAAAGCCAGAAAAGAAATGAGTTCTATATTTTCTGCGGCCAATCTCTCCCCTGTCTTCCAGCCCTTCTAGTGGATAATTGAAAAACTGACATTGTGTGGCTAAGAAAAGGAGCAACTGGAGATAGAAAAGGTGTGCATAGGCATGAAAAAAATAGGAATATGTGCAACTGAAGGATGTGTGCCGAGTAAGGGCTTTGTGCTGAGAGTACAGATGCCAAGTGAAGTTCCAGGGTAATTTCTGGGACTGGTACGTGTCCACTCTGGTTGCTCCTGGGAGGAGGAGTAAAGAAGAAGTTTAGCACAATAAAAAGATATAAGATTGGGAGAAGAGCTGAGATGTTTCCAGGGATATTTATACGGAGAGAATTATAGGAAACAACACTAATGATTACATTAGTGTAGGACACATTATGAAAGCAACATGGCTTTTCTATAACTACTTGCACCTCATTTGTTTTTTCTTTCCCTGTCGAAGGAGGGGTAGATTATGAAAGGTATAAGCCAATGGAGAAAAAGAATAGGAACCCAGATAACCTTGACTGTTTCTTTCCTAGCCTTAGGAAAGCAAGCAAAAAGCATGTCATTAGGCCAAATCTCAAGACGATAACTTTTAGTTCCTCATAGGAACAAGCAGGGTCACAGACCAGGCTGGGAAAAGATCAGGAATTATAAGGAAACTAGAATAAATAGGCCCTTGGGTTTCAATTTAAATACCTCTTTAGAAGTGTATTAAATGATTTTTCCCACTACTTTTATTGAGTGAAATGTTCCATCTGGCTGCACTGAGGAAGAATTTCAAAGTTGTGGAATAGCAGAATCAGAGCTGGAAGTCGCTTGTGAGTCTTTTCATGCAACCCCCTCATTTTTCTTTTAGCGATTCTGGAGTGTGATGTAAACAGAATCTATCGAGTCCACATGCTCCAGACTTGTTCATTAAACATACAAAACAGCTTGTGCCGCTCTTATGTTTCCTTCCAGCTCCTATTCTATCTTCTCTCTTTCTAACTAAGCTCCTTGCAACAGCAGTCCACACTTGCCCTTTCCACTTCCTCACCTTCCTTTCACCTCCCGAGGCCACAGAGCTGTCCCTCCTTTGAAATTCCCCTCCCTCAAGTTCCCTCACAAAGCGCACTCTTCCACCTGTGCCAGCATGGGCTTCGGACGGAGCAGGACGGTTGGACTTTAAATCTTGCTTTTTGTCATTTACTTCCTGTGTAACCCTGGGCGAGTTCTCTCTGTGCCTCACTCTGGGTAAGTTTGCCTCTCTCCCCTTTTCTCATCTGTCAAGTGGGAAGAATAATAACAATCCCTACTTGACAAGGTTATGAGAATTGAATGAGTCAAGCTGTGTAAACTGCTTAAAATGGTCTCTGGCATGTTATACTCCCTCAATAATATAAATTTGAGTTCTTAGCTCTCAGTATCTTTCTCGATACCTTTGTAATATGACTGTTAACCAGTCCCCTCCTTCTTTCCTTACTTCCCTTTTTTGCAAGTGTTTGACCATCTCTCCACTCTGTGCCAGGACACTGGGGCTACAGTGGTGAGCAAGACAGCTTGCATACGTTCTTATGGGGATCATGGTTTTAGTTTTCATCTTATCACCCTATTAGCTGCTTCTCAGTTTTCTGTGGAGACTCCTTTTGCTCTCTCTGCCTCTTGACCTCCTAAATTATCCTTAAATTTTGTCTCCTTATTCTAACATATTTTCCTGAAGGTGAAGGCATCCTTCCTATTCCAAATCTGTCTTCTGTCTTGACTTTACTCCCAGGTCTACACTTCCAAATACATATTAATTGTCTCCACCTATTACAAAGATACTTCAATCCCAAGGTGTCCAACATAAAATGGATTATCTCCCCAATGAAGCCTCCTTTCACCAAATCTCGTTTTACCTTGTAGTCAATGGTACCACCAACCAATGGGCACCCACATCAGAATCCTCTTTCATCATCATTTTCTCCACATTCAGTCGTGAGAGAATTTTACTTGCTCTTCAAGTGTCGTCTCTCTTCGCTATTCCCACTTTTTTAGTTCAAGCCTTCAATATTTTTCTCTTTCTAAGCCTTCTAAATTGTCTCCCATTCTTAACTTCTGTTCCACCAATCAGTGCTCACACAGTTTCTAAGACAAAAACCCGATCATTAATTCAATCATGTACTCACTCACTCACTCACTCGTTTACTCACTCGCTCACTTGCTCACTTATTTACTTAATAAGATTTGATGAAAACCCACTGCGTGCCAAGCACAGATCATTGTATTTCTCTCTAAATTCCTCTAAAGGTGCCTTGACTCCTTTTTACTATCCTTGTGCCTATGTACATTCCATGCCTCCCACACACTCACACTCCTTGTTCCCTTGACAAACTGCTACATGTTCTTCATAACTCAGCTCAAATTTCTCCTTATTCATCCCTTCACTCAACTCTGCCCAGTAGTGGAATATAATAATAAATACAACTGATAAACTCATGCTCTCACAGAATTTACGTGAGGGAAACAGACAACCAATAATTGAACAAGATGATTTCAGGTTGTGATAAGTGCTATGAAAAAAAGGCATTGTAAGACAATAGGGGGAGAGAGAGAGTAAGAGAGCGAGCTTGTGTGTGTGTGTGTTGAGGGTACAGTTTTAAATAGGGTGATTGGTCAGAGAAGTCTCTTCTGATGAGGTAACATCTGAGCTGAGACCTGAATGAAGTGAGAGGGTGAGCTGTGTAGATATCTGGAAGAGGAGTATTCCAGGACAGGGGAACAGCAAGTGCTAAGGCGCTGTGATGGAAATGTGCCAGCAGGCTGGAACAGCAAGGAAGTTGGAAGGCACTCAGCGAAAGGTGGCAGAGCGAGTCTCCGTGATGCCAGCCTGATTTTGCACAGCAGAGTTGGGCCTTCATTTCTCTGTGCTTAGATAGTGCCTGGTATTACATTGTGCTGTTACAACAAGGCATATGGTTGTCACTATTTATTTATGTCTATCTAATTTCTTGTACTGCAAGCCCTCAAGGGTGGGGACCATTTTGCACTCCTTTTTGTATTCTCAGAGCCTATCCCTGAGCTTGGACCTATGTTGAGTGGATGAATCAGAGGCCCTTAAGATGCTTCCTTGTGCTTAAGTCAGCTGATTGGGTTCCCACCACTTTCAATACTCTTCTTTCAACACCGTGCTCTCTTAGCACCTGGTGTTGATCTTTTACTGGCTTTGGTTACTTCCTCCAGGAACCTTGAATCATGGACATTCCTGTATTGATTTCCAGTCATGACCCTCCACTCCTCCCAGGTTTCTTCTTGCAGTGGTAAGTGTGGCCTGTGCGGACAATGCCACTCAAGGGCTCTACATATTGGAGCTGGGGGAAGGCTGGTACTGGCAGCACTAATAAATGAGTGCACCGTTTTGATTGTGAGTGCGTAATTATGGTACACCATAAATCAGGAGCACCCTAATGAATAGAATACGGAAGGACTTGCAAGCTGAGCAAAGAAAAAGAATGCAGGCAACTGACTGTGATTATTGAGAAACATCACCTTGAGACTGCACTTTAAGGTTTTATAAATACTTTAGTATTTATTGTCATAACCTATTTTTTTATGCAAGTGTGAATAAACTTTAGAAGTTAGCTTATTTTCATAGGACCAAAAGGTCATATATACATATATTAGAATAACATGATTTCACAAGATGTCAATCCCTGAAAGTAGGTGATATCTATAAACCGAAGCTCTGTATTTCCTTACTTTTTTTAGAGCAGGAAGTTGGAGTTAATTTTTAAAGGATAGCGATCTCAAATAATGTAAACACAGGTGACAATCATTTGCAAACAAAAAGCCTCTAAATTGTTGAAAGAGGTGTTATCAAGAATGTGAGCAAAATTTATATACTTTATTATAAAATAACATTGGGGCTTCTTATGTAAAACCTGCTTACTCAGATTTCATACATAATTATAATACCTTGGTTATGTATTTTTTCCAGCCACGGCAGATTATAAGTAATAAATTATCAGGGCGGGAAGGTGGAAGAGGAAGTTACAGCAACAACCAATGGAAGGATGCCAGACTGCACAGGAGGCAGAAAGACTTGAAGAAGCAGACACCAAGGACTCACCATGATAGCCATTTAGGGCCTCCAAATCCAGGGCAAACAACGCAGTTACCCTTTTTGGCACCACCATACAGGTGCATAACACTTTATCGGCGATGTCAAATCAAAAGTCTCAAATACTGAAAGACTCTAATACAGAAGACTCTAGAAAAGTTGCTTGGTTTTTTTGTTTTTCAAATTTCATTTGGTAGCGAAGCCTGACCTGACTTGCCCTTGTCTGGCAGCAGATCTTATCTGAACTGATCTGAGGCTACTCACGAACTTCATTCTAATTTACGTGACTGTTTGGCTGCAGAAACAATGTGTTCATTGCAGACCCCGCTGAAGGTGTTACGAATGTATGGTATAAGCACCACGTTACCTTTACAAAGTCCAAACATCCAGTTGTGCGGGTTTTGGCTAAGGGGCTGTGCACCTGTGTAATACAGTCACAAATGCACAAAATAGTAGCCATATAAAATGAGAAGTGCTATGCTTGCTTGATAAGATAGGCGAGTGTGGAAAATACTTTGAAAGCTTTGCATTTTGAGAAAGTGTTCATAAAGGAAAGGAAAGCTGCAGAGTATTTGGAAAGTCAACAAGTGTTTATACTACACTTTAGAGATTTCCTGTGTTTGTGTGTGTGTATTTCTGAGCCCTTTAAGATGAATTTAGACTTGGAATCTGGGGGATATATTTGTGCTTGCCTTGCTGCAACTTGAATTTATGTACTATTATCTCGGAAATTATTTTTAAGGTTGTTAGAGTTTGCTTGAGTACCCAGGATATCTGAGTGAGAAAGTTATTCAGAGATGTGAATGTGCTTTTTAAAACTTCCAAATTTGTAACAGGAGTTTTGTTTTGTTTTGTTTTTGCCCCCTTGAGGAATCTGCTGTGAATGAAAAAAAATAGTGGGTGCCAACTTAAGGAAACAGAGGCTGTGTTTGCAATGCCAGTGAGCACACCCAAGGGGAATTGTTAAATAGCCTGAGGGATATTCTAGCCCAGTAAACCTAAAGACACAAAAATGCAACTTTAGACATTAGCGATGGAAATTTTCAAACTCTAGCTGAGTTCTAGCGGGAGTAAAGAATTCAGAAACACACAAAATTCACAATAGATAATAAAACACTAGTCTTTAAATTTTCTCTGCAACAAAATAACACAGTTACACAATTAAAAATCCAAGTATTATAGAAAAATGTTAAATGAAATAGTGAAGGTAGCTCCTAGCTGCTCTGTTATCCCCTTGCCCATGAAACACTGTTAAATTGTGGCTTATGTTTCTCTAGCTGTTATTCCTTTTCACATAAATTCATTCATACTACATAGTGTATTGCAAGTGGCGTTTTCCTCCCTGCTTAACAACTACATATCTTGATGTCCATCTAAGTTAGTAGTTAAGGTCACCACCTCATTCTTTTCAATCGTGAGACAAAATTCCATTTTATGGCTATACTATAAAATTGATGAGTTTTTGAAGGTTTCCTTTTTCCCACGGTTATTTTATTTTTTCTCCTTTGATTCTCAACTTCTTTCTTGCTTAGGCACAAGTAGAAAAACAAAAAGCCTAGATTTGATTAGAAAAAGCTGTAAATGGGAAGATAAGAGCTTTTTCCAAATGGGAAATTTCCAGTTCTGTGGAATGAGCAGTGCAATTATCTAAAAAAAAATAAAACAAATGATATCTCTTTTGCATTTTAAAGAATACTCAGGTGTTACTAGTAAATGGATCAATAACTCTCAGATTCAAAAATTAAGTTTTCTTCAATTATGCAGAAGCATTAGAATTTCTGGAGGAAATAAACCTGGTCGTAAAAATCAATTTTCACATTTAAAATTAGGAACAGGATACCTGTGGTCCTTCTCAGAAAGGAGTGCCTTATCTACAGAGCTGATCAGTCACTCAAAAGTCAGAGATAATAGGCAATGAGGCCTTCTCATCACCTGTGTCCAGGTAGATACAAGAATGTGACTGGATCACTTCCATCACAAATTAGAGCAACAATTGCCTTGTCCCTCTTCTGTCATTCTGTTGCATCTTGTTCAGCCTTTTCCTAGCTATAGGTGTCTCCTTGCATTAATGTCCTCCCTGCTGTGTGCAATTCAACAATCTTTTCTTCCTGCAGGAACAAGGATAGTAGTTAAGGTGAACACCAATGTCCCAACCTTACAATACTATTGCCATTTGTCTATCTCAGCCCCCTCCTTCCTGCCCTTCAGAGGTGACTACTATCCTGCATTTTAGGGTAAACCTTCCTTTGTCTACACACTAGTTTTTCACAAATGTATATATGTTCCTAAATAACGTGTCATTTACTTTTGCTTGTTTCTGAGCTTTGTAAAAAGGACAACTTATTGTGCATAACCTTCTGCGAGCTTCACTCAACTTTGATGTTTCTAAGAGTAATTTATGCTGTGGAACACACCCGTTGCTTCCTCATGTTCACTGCTGTAGGCTATTTCATGATCCAACTATACCACAATTTATTTATCTTTCTTTCACTTCCAAGGATTTTAAACTTTTCATTATGATTTCTTCTTTGATCCACGAGTTCTTTATACATCTGTTTTAAAATCCCACTTATTTAAGTTAATATTTAGAAATTAAAATGTGCTGTTCTTTAAAATTGAGTTAAATTTAAATCTTTAAAAATTAGTCTGCTATTGATTTCTAAAGGTATTGCATTGTAAGCAGAGATTATGGATTAGATCAGGGGTCAGCCAACCCAGCCCATCACCTGTTTTTCTACAACTGGTGATCTAGGAATGGTTGACACATTTTAAACTGTTGAAAACACAAAAAGAAAGATAATATTTTGAGGTGTGTGAAAATCATGTAAAATTCAAATCCTGCATGCCTAAATAAGTTTTATTGGAATAAGAACACAGCCATTTGCTTAATTACTATCCTTGCTCCTGTAGGAGGAAAAGATTGTTGAATTGCATAAACATGTTGTCCATGGCTCCTTTCATGTGACAGTGGCAAAGTTGAGATAATTGCAACAGTAGTTGCAACATTGACCAGCAAAGTGAATGTATTTACTATCTAGCCATTTACAGAAAAAGTTTTTCAACCCCTGGTCTAGATAATACAAATTCTTTGAACTGTATTAAGGAACGCAGGTTAATTTATGTAAATATTTCTTAAGGGTTTGATAAGAATGTGTATTCTCTAATTGTCGTATGCCAACATTGTAATCTCTAGATGTTGTGTATCTATATATCTAGCTCTATCTATATACATAGAGTTATCAATAACTTATCAATAAATGATAGGGTGTTGAAATATCTGCACCACGGTGGTGGATTTATCAATTTCTCCTTTTAGATTTTAGCATTATGTGGCTACCCTCTCTATTTTCAATAATGTTTTTTTATCTTAAAGTCCATTGTGTGCGCTATCAATATAGCTACCTCAATCTTGTTTTCATTTTTATATACCTGATATATCTTATGTTTTCCACATCTTTCTGTTGTAAATAGCATATAGCTATATTTTTAAAAACTACTTTGCATCTTTTAACTGGAGAGTTTAGTTCATTCCTGTAGTGATTTCTTACATATTGGAAAGTTTTTCCCTTCAGTCTTTACTTTCGTTCTTCTATTGACCCCCTTTTGCTACAGTTCTTGTATTTTTTTCCTTTGCACGGGGTAGAGAGGAGGATTGACTGCTAAGTTTGTTTATTTCTTACTGCCTTTCCCTCCCTCCACTGGTTTGGAATTTCTACATTCTGTGTTTATTCCTTGAATCTTTAAGATAATGTAGAAGATAACCATCAAATTCACGTTCTCTGGAGCCAGGCTGAGCTCCAATCCCAACTTCATCACATGCTAGTTACATGACTTACGGCTCATGTTTCTGTGGGGTTTTTTTCCTTTACCTGTAAAATGGAGATTGTCAGAAAACTGTTGTGAGAATTTAAATGCATTAATGCATAAAAGCATTTAGACTTTGTAAATATCTTATGGATAGTTTCTCTTGAAATCTTATCATGAATACTTTTCTTAAAGACATTTAAAATTAATAATGTTCCATTTAAATTGTTCCTAAATTCTGAAACCCAAGGGACAGTTAAATATTCATTTAGTCAAACATAAATAGTGATGTTAAAAAAAACCCTCTGGGGCTGGTCCAGGGCCCAGTGGTTAAGTTTACGTGCTCCACTTCGGTGGCCTGGGGTTTCACTGGTTCCGATCCTGGGTGTGCACACGGCACCGCTCGTCAGGCCGTGCTGAGGCGGCATCCCACATAGCAGAGCCAGAAGGACCCACAACTAGAATATACAACTATGTACTGGGGAGCTTTGGTGAGAAGAAGAAGGAAAAGACGAAAAGATTTAAAATTAATATTTTAACCCCCTCAAAACAATACTAGGACCTTGGAACAGTTTAACGCTAATCCCATTCCTCCTGATTCGTACGTTATTGTATAAGATATTAGTTGTGTTTTTTAACCTCACAAATTTGACATTATTATTATTATTATTTACAGAGCAAATTTCTTTAGATTATCCCAAATATTTATCACTTTATTTGCTCACCAGTTTTCCTTTCATCTCAGTATTTCTTATTGGTCACTTCCTTCATCCAAAAGTGGGCTTTAGAAGTTCATCTAATGAAAGTGGCAAACAGGAAAGTTTTTATTTATCTAAAAATGTCTTAATTCCATTGTTGTTTTGGAAGGATAATTTTCCTGGACACATAATTACAGGTTGACAGTTATTTTCTTTCAGCATTTAGAAGATATTCCACTGTGTGCTGGCTGCAATTATTGCTGGTGAAAATTCCTTGGCTTACTTCTTTTTCCTTTGTAGGTAAAGTTCTTTTTTCTCTCAGTGCCTTTATTTGTTTTTGAGGAAGATTAGCCCTGCGCTAACTGCTGCCAATCCTCTTTTTTGCTGAGGAAGGCTGGCCCTGAGCTAACACCCGTGCCCATCTTCCTCTACTTTTTATATGTGGGACACCTACCACAGCATGGCTTGCCAAGCGGTGCCATGTCTACACCTGGGATCCAAACCGGCAAACCCTGGGCCGCCAAAGTGGAGCATGCACACTTAACTGCTGCGCCACCAGGCCGGCCCCTCTCAGTGCTTTTAATATGGCCTTTTCCTCTGGCTTTTTGCAATTATACTATAGTGTGTCTTGGTTTGGTTTTCATTTATCTTATTTGATACATGTTTATGTTGCACTTTCTTTATTTGGTTTTCTTTTCAGTGATTCAACTTGACACATGTTTATGCCAGTTCTTCCTCTCTTGGTGGATTCATGTCTTATATTAATCCTGAAACATTATCAGCTATAATATATAAGCTAATCTAAGAGACTATAACATAGTCTCTTCACCTCTTGCCTCCATTCTTTCTAGTTTTTCATTCTGGGATTCTGATTAAATAAATGTTAAATCTTCACATTCTGTCTTTCATATCCCTAATCTTTGCTATTTTACCCCACCCCACCCCACCCTGTGCTGCATTCTTGATATTGTCTTCACATCTAGCTTACATTTTCCTCTTCAGCTGTGTCTAACTCATTGAGTTTCAAATTTCAACAATTGTATATTTCCTTTCCAAAAGTTCTGGTGGATTTTTTTTTATGTCTGCCTAGTTATTTTAGAAAGTCTTTTATTTATGATTTTTCTTTCTTTCTTTCTTCTTCTTTTTTTGCTGAGGAAGATTGTTGCTGAGCTAACAGGTGTGCTAATCTTCTATTTTGTATGTGGGATGGCACCACAGCATGGATTGATGAGTGGTGTGTAGGTCTACCCCTGGGATCCAAACCTGTGAATCCCGGGCCACCCAAGCAGAGCATGTGAACTTAACTACCATGTCACCAAGCCAGCCCCATGATTTTTATTTCTTTAAACGGCTAGACCATAGTTAGTTTTTTTGCCTCATAAATCTAAATATGTTTTCTTATCCTGCTGACTCTCACTTACGGTGATTAATTTTCTTATGTGTTATGATCTTTGGTTACGAATTCCTATCTGGTTGATGTTAATTTGTTGGAAATTCTGGGACACTGACTTGAAGTCATTTTTCTCCAGACAGGATTTGTATAAACATCTCTTAGGAGCCAGGGGGCCCAAGGACCTGAGACTACTCTGAGTCCCCTCCAGGGTGCTCAGCTAACATGGGAGTGTTTAAAGATCACTTGCAGCTGGTTTAATGCTGATTTGAAAGATTACTGCTCACACTCCCTGTTTCAGCGATCTTGTTTTGTTGTGTTTGATTTTTGTCTTGGACTCTTAGAGATTTCCTTCATTTCCTGAGGGTCCAGCAATGCTTATCAAAGTATGTTTTATGGAGGAGCCAGTTGTTTTATAGCTGGAGAACTCTTCAGAAGATATAATTCACCCTTCTGTCTGAAGCTTAAATAAACATGCATGCCAACTATGTACAACCCCACAAGTGTTGCATATAAGATGAAGAGCTCCATGCCTGAAAAAGCTCTCATCTGTATTTTATTTTGTTTCCTCCTTTTTCTTAGATTTTCATTAATTTTTCTATGTGTCTCACGAGGTCTCTTTTTTCAGTTTCCCTTTTTTTACTTGTCTCTCTTGATTTGTCCTCTTATCTCAACTGTAATTTTGGACTGAACTAAATTATTATTTTAAATTATAATTATTAGTTGACTTGAAAAATATTTGTGGAATGAACGACCACTTCACACCAAATTCTTTAAAAGATCCAAGGCCTTCTTTTTAAATGCTTTTTAACCTAAGTGACATTTGGATTCTCTTTCCTTTGTAGAAAACTAAATCTTGATTATTAGAAAAAAAAGATAAAAAAGCAAAAGATTTCACCCATGCATAAGCAGTGATGTATATTGATTCATTTACTTATTCACTTACTTTTAAATCTTTATTTTTTTTAAGAGCAGTTTTAGGTTCACAACAAAATTCAGAGGAACGTATGGAGATTTCCCATATACCCCCTGGCCCCACACATGCATAGCCTCCCCCATTATCAACATCCTCCACCAGGAGTGGTACATTTGTTGCAACCGATCAACCTACTTTGACACATCATAGTCACCCAAGTCCACAGTTTACCTTGGTGTTGTACATTCTGTGGGTTTGGACCAATGTATAATGACATGTATCCATCATTATGTTATCATACAGAGTATTTTCACTGCCCTAGAAATCCTCTGTGCCCCACCTATTCATTCCTCTGCCCCCACCCATGGCAATCACTAATATTTTTACTGTCTCCATAGTTTTGGCTTTTCCATAACATCATATAGTTGGAATCATACAGTATGTAGCCTTCCAGATTGGCTTCCTTCACTTAGTAATATGCATGTAAGGTTCCTCCATGTCTTCTCATGACTTTCATTCCTTTTTAGCCTTGAATAATATTCCATTGTCTGGATGTACTGCAGCTTATTTATCCACTCACCTACTGCAGGATATCTTGGTTGCTCCCAAGTTTTGGCAATTATGAATAAAACTGCTATAAACATCCATGTGCAGGTTTTTGTGTGGACACAAGCATTCCACTCCTTTGGATAAATATCAAGGAGCATGATTGCTGGATTGTATGGTAATATGTTTAGCTTTGTAAGAAATTGTCTTCCAACATGGCTGTACCATTTTGCTTCCCCATCAGCAATGTATGAGAGTTTCTGTTGCTCTGCATCCTCACCAGCATTTAGAGTTGTCAGTGTTCCAGATTTTGGACATTTTTGTAGGTGTGTAGTGGTTTCTCATTGTTGTTTTAATTTGCATTTCCCTGATGATATATGACATGAAGCATCTTTTCAAATGTTTATTTGCCATTTGTATATCTTCTTTGGCGATGTATCTATTAAGGTCTTTGGCTTATTTTTAATCAAATTGTTTGTTTTCTTATTGTTGAGTTTTATGAGTTCTTTGTATATGTTGGATAACAGTCCTTTATCAGATGTCTTTTGCAAATATTTCCTCCCAGTCTGTGGCTTGTTTTCTTATTCTCTTCACATTGTCTTTCACATATCAGAAGTTCTTAATTTTTTTTTTTCCTGAGGAGCTAACTTCCTGAGCTAACACCCTGAGCTAACATCTGTGCCAGTCTTCCTCTATTTTTTAGTGTGTGGGCCACCAACACAGCATGGCTGCTAACAGAGCCCAGGTCCACACCCAGGAACTGAACATGGGATGCCAAAGTGGAGCAAGCTGAACTTAACCAGTAGGCCACCATGGCTGGCCCAAAATTTATTAATTTTAATCAAATACAGGTTGTCAATGATTTCTTCCATAGATCCTGCCTTTGCCACTGTATCTAAAAAGTCATCACCACACCCAATGTCACCTAGGTTTTCTCCCATGTTATCTTTTAGGAGTTTTATAGTTTTGTATCTTACATTTAAGTCTGTGATCTGTTTTTAGTTAATCTTTAGGAAGGGTGTAAGGTCCATATCTAGACTCATTTGTGTCACATTTGGATGTCCATTTGTTCTAGCCATTTGTTAAAAAGACTTTCTTTGCTCCATTGTATTGCCTTTGCTCTTTTGTCAAAGTTCTATATTTACGTTGGTCTATATTTGACTATATTAACGTGGGTCTATTTCTGGGCTCTTCATTCTGTTCCATTGATCTGTCTGTTCTTTTGCCAGTACCATACTGTCTTCATTACTGTAGCTTTATAGAAGGTCTTGAGGTTAGGTAGTATCACTTCTCCAACTTTGTTCTTCTCTTTCAATATTGTGCTGGCTGTTCTTGGTCTTTTGTGTCTCCACAGAAACTTTAGAATCGGTTTGTCAATATGCACAAAGTAACTTTCTGGGATTTTTATTTGGATTGCATTGAATCTGTAGATCAATTTGGGAAGAACTGACATCTTGACAATACTGAATCTTCCTATCCACAAACATGGAAGACCTTTCCATTTATTTAGCTCTTCTATGATTTTGTTAATCAGTTTTGTAGTTTTCCTCATATAGATCTTCTACATATTTTGTTAGATTTATATGTAAATATTTCATTTCTTTGTGTGCTAATGTAAATGGCATTGTGTTTTTAATTGCAAATGCCACTTTTCATTGCTAGTATGTAGGAAAACAATTGACTTATGTTTATTAAGCATATAATCTGCAACCTTGCTATAGTTATTTAATAGTTCCAGGAGTTTTTTTGTCAGTTCTTTTGGGTCTGCTATATAGACAATCATGTCATCTGTGAACAAAGTCAGTTTTATTTCTGCTTTCCCAATCTGTGTACTTTTAATTTTCTTTTCCTGTCTGATTGCATTACCTACCTCTTTCAGTATGATGTTGAAAAGGAATAGTGAGAAGGAATATCCTTGACTTGTACTTGATCTTAGTGGGAAAGCTTTGAGTTTCTTACCATTATGTATAATGTCTGCTGTAGGTGTTTTGTAGATATTCTTGATCAAGTTTAGGAACCTCCCCTCTATTCCTAGTTTACTGAGAGTTTTTTATCATGATTAGGTTTCAGATTTTGTCAAATGCTTTTTATGCATCTACTGATGTGATCATGTTCTTTTTCTTTGATGAAGATTTGTTGATGAAACCTGTTGATGTGTTAGATTACATTAATTGACTTCCAAATATTGAGACAGGTTTGCATACGTGGGTTAAATCCCACTTGGTCATGGTGGATAATTCTTTTTCTATATTGTTGGATTCAATTTGCTAATATTTTATTGAAGATTCTTCTATCTATGTTCACAAGAGACATTGGTCTGTAGTTTTCTTATAATGTTTTTAAAACTTTCTTTTCTTGTAATGTCTTTGCTTGGTTTTGGCATTAGGGTCATTCTGGCCTCATAAAATGAGTTAGGATCTATTGCCTCTGCTTCTATCTTCTGAGAGACATTATAGAGAATCGGTATAATTTCTTCCTTAAATGTTTGGTAGAATTCACCAGTGAACCCAGCTGGGCTTGAGGTTTTCTGTTTTAGAAAGCTATAAAGTATTGATTCAATTTCTTTAATACATAGACCTATTCAACTTGTCTATTTCTTCTTGTGTGAGCTTTGGCAAATTGTGTCTTTCAAGAAATTGGTTCATTTCCTCTAGGTTATCAAATTTGTGGACATGGTGTTCTTTACAGTATTCCTTTATTACTCATTTAATGTCCATAGGATCTGTAGTGATGTCCCCCTTTCATTTCTGATAGTAGTAATCTGTGTCCTCTCTCTCTCTTTTTTTTTTTGTAGTTAGCTTGGCTAGAGGTATTGATTTTATTGATCTTTTCAAAGAACCAGCTTTTGGTTTCATTGATTTTCTCTATTGTTTTCTTTTTTTCAATTTCATTGATTTCTGTTCTAATTCTTTTTATTTCTTTTCTTCTGCTTACTCTGGATTTAGTTTGCTCTTCTTTTTCTATTTTCCAAAGGTGGAAACTTAGATTACTGTTTTAGATCTTTCTTCTTTTCTAATATATGCATTCAACACTATAAATTTCCCCCTGAGTACTGCTTTTACAAATTTTGATAAGTTATATTTTCATTTTCATTTAATTCAAAATATATTTAAATTTCTTTTGAGATTTCTTCTTTGACCCATGTGTTATTAAGACCCATGTGTTATTTGACTCAGGTGTGTTGCTAAATCTTCACATATTTTTGGATTTCTAATTATCTTTCTATAATTGATTTCTAGTTTAATCTCATTGTGGTCTGAGAGCAGACATTGTATGATTTCTATTCTTTTAAGTTTGTTAGGGTGTGTTTTATGACCAGAAAATGGTCTATCTTGGTGACTGTTCCATGTGAACTTGAGAAGAATGAGTGTTCTGCTATTGTTGGATGAAGTAGCCTATAGATGCCAATTATATCTAGTTGATAGATGGTGTTATTGAGTTCAACTATGTCCTTATTGATTTTCTATCTGCTGGACTTGTACATTTCTGATAGAGAGCTGTTGCCATTTATTTTTGATTAATAAAGATTCTTATAGGTGAAGTAGAGGTTACACTTGGAAAATTTCTTTTTTAATAATATTTTCTTCTCTTCATTTTTCAAAATTTCACACATCTAATTATATGGCATATAATAAAATAAAGCATGTTCACATTAAGTCTTAACAAAAGTGAATTTGTTAAACACAATGGATGTAAAGAACCATAATAAACAAGAAATATAAGTACCCTTTACAAGGTAAGAAGCAAGCGCAAGCACTTCCTAAAGTGAGAGCAAATATAATAATCCTAGAAATTGCCTTGTTTTTTCAACAATGCTAAGTAATAATGATGGTGATAGCCAAAATGAAATTACTTGTCTATCAAGATATGCTTAGAATACTTAGATTATATTGTAAAAATAATAATATCCTAAACTACAGTATACATTTTCTGGATTTATCCACAGATACATATTGCACTATGTGGCTTTAAGACTGCTTCCAAAGCTATACACAACACTCCCTAAATGATATTCATACATGAGTTTGGGGGATTGGAGTAGAGAGGGATGTTTGAAGAATACATTTGACTCTTTGTAGTTTAGATATAGCTCTTAGTCTTCAGATTACATTCAGCTATAATAATTTCTTCACATTTTCTGTATCTAGCTTTTACACCCAGCTGTAGATTATCTGTTTCTCATGTTTTGCTACTTCAGTCCACATTTGGGGGACTTCATTCACTCCATGTATTCATTCTGTCCTACATCATTTTCGTCCCACATACCAATGTTAACAAGTGAGACTTTCAAAATGAAAATCTTGTAAATGGTGGTACTACAAACAGGTACATCTGACATAGATTTTCAGCAAGTGTATAAAACAGATTATAACAGTGGTTCTAAGCACTTAGAAAAGGTAATGGAGATCACTGATACCAGAATGGGTTAATTTGAAAACAGATCCTGTTTAATTAGCTTAGTGCTTTCTTTTTTTAAATAGTTACTTGGACTGGCAGATTTTGGGATGCTAGAGACAGTGAATTTTAATTTCAGTGAAGCATCTAGAAAACGTTTCATGAAATCCTTGTTGTTTACAGTATGGTTGCATGAACTAAAGTGCTTGATCTCCAAAAGTGTTGGTTCATAAATTATTGTTATCTTTGAGACCATTTTTGGTGGAAGGCCGCAAGGCTCTTTTCTAAGCCTGTTTTATGTAACTGTTTTTTATTAGACTTAAGTGGAAACAAAGAAGGCACGCTCATTAAATTTACATGTTATGAGTTAAAAGTGACTACTAATAATATTTTTAAATCTTAAATTATGTCCTAAAACAAACAAGATAAAATTTAATAAGGATTAAAGGCAAAAATTAGGTTTAAACATATAGAATTATAGGAGTATAGACTATGTAAAGTGGAAAATATGGTTTAATTGTAGGCCATGTGAAATAGACTTGGATGCTTTATTCAATGCTAGGTAATATGTTTGCTAAAAGAAAAACCTAATACATGTTTGGGATGCCTTATTGTCAGCCTTTGATCAAAGGGGCTGCTGAACACCTGGTGACTTAGTTCTCTGCCCACTGTATTTGGATGTTGTGTTCTTTTCTGAGTGCACAATTTAAGGAGGAAAATGAAAAGTCAAAGCGTTCAAAGCAGCATAAGGAGTGTGGTTATGAGTGCTCACCACTCCATTTGAAGAACAGTGAAAGGATATGGAGATTTTGAGCAGGAGAAAAATACTAGAAGGTCTTCTGGTAGTTACATAATACTTTGGTTCAAATATTTCAAGGCTTGCAATGTCTATAACGAATGAGATCAATATTGTATGGTCTAGGAGCAGGACCAGTACTAGTGGTGTAAGTTAAGGGAAGTTGAGTTGATGTTCACAAATCAGATGATACAGACTCAGAGTTAAGCTGACTTGGATTTTAATTCTGGCATCAGCATGGGCTTTGGCAAAGGGAACAAAACTTCTGAGTTTCACTTTCCTGCTAAATAGGTGTAATAAGGCGTATCTTATTTCAAGGATTAGAAAAAATATATAAAAGTTGCTTAGTTCCTGGCATAGGTAAATATCCAATAAATCGTGATTGTATATAATATCGATAAAACAAGAGACTTCCAACATTGGAAGAGGTTAAGGGGATGGTGGTGTGGTGAAAATATTGGAGAGGATTCCTGCTTAAGATAGAGGACTGGATTTAAGATCTATTCCAACTTTTAGCATAACGGTGTTAATTTCCACCTTGTTCTGAAATCTCAGTTTCCCCTGGCTGCTCTTTTTCCTTGCTTCACAAAGCAAGCGGCTCCGATCTATTTTAACCAAGTTTCTCTATAGTCTCTCGTTGACTTCTAGGAGTCAAGTGACTTTTAAGAATTCAGAATGGGTTTGGGGGCATAATTATGGCAAATAAAGCGTTTTAAGACTAAGAACATACAATGCTCACAGATGGACGGGCTTCTCATGTAGGGGCTCCGTGATCTCCTCAGGGAGGAGGCGAAAGTTATGAGGGTTGGTTAAGTTACGAGAGGTATTAAGTGAAGAAGCCTGCACTCTTTCAAACCACATGAGGCTCTTGGCAACAGCTACATGAAAAATGGGGTCCAAGGCGGGCGTGCGAAGCGGGTCTCGGCTTGCTAGCTGGAGCTAAGGACCCGCAGTTTGGAGACCCCGGGACCGAATGGAAGCCCTCGGGTGCCAACAGTTTACGGCATAAATTGAGACAAAAAAGAGGAAAGCAAAAGGGGTGAAAATAGGTGGGAGGGCCCGAGAGAGAAGACGGAGGCTGGCCGGTCCTTGGGTACAGCAGCCTTAGTGTTGTCAGAATAGCGGCCACGAGCTGTGCACCGGCACGCGGGGCGCTGGAACTGAGCGCTCCCTCCGCCCCGGGCATCAACCCTCGCCCAGGGGCGAACTCTCCGCAAGCTCGAGCCCCTTCTCGCGTCTCCTAGCTGCTAGTCGGTCCTGCTAGGGCACTTCTGGAAACCCGTCGTTGGCTGGGAACCTTGGTCCGACTTTGATCTCAGCCGGGATAACAGGGAGCGCGCCCCGCCTCCTCTCCTCCGGGCCTCTCCCGCCCAGCCCACCCCGCCGGCGGGCTGGCCTCCAGCGCTGGGGTCGACCAGTTACTCCGCGCCTCGGCTGCCGGCAAGACCCGGAGAGCGGAGTCGGCTCCCGGCCGCGCGGCGCGCGCTCGCTCGCTCGCTCCTCGCAGGGGTCCTGGGCATGCGCGGCGCGCGGCTGGCGCTGGCGGGGAGCGGGCGAGCGGGCGGGCAGCTCCAGACTTCAGAGGCGGCGGCGGGCGAGGCGGGCTCGCCCGGCGCGGGGCCGGCGCTCTGCTCGCCCGGGACATCGCTGCTTTCCAGCTCCGCGCAGACGGCGGCTGGGCGCCTCGCGGACGATCGGAGGGCGCGGTCCAGGTCGGGGGCTTTTTCCTCCCGCCGCCTGCCTAGTCTGGGCTCGAGGCGCCTCCGGGGAAAGCCGCGGCCCCGAGGGCGGATCCGAGGTAAGAGCCCCTCGGCGAAAGGCGCCCGCCGGGGTCCGGCGCCTGGAACTCGCCCTCGCTTGGAAAATCCGCCTTTGTGTGCTGGGATGGAGCCGTGCCAGGCGCCGCGGCTGCTTTCATCACTTTGACTGCTTTCAACTGGTGTTGGGAGCCAGGTGTGCGAGGGCGCTGCCGCCGGAGCGCGTCCGGGCGCCGCGTCCTGGTGCTCTGCGGCCGCTGCTGACCCCCGGCCGCCCCGCGCCCGCCCCCGGGCCCCGGGAGGGCTGGGCACAGAAGATCCACAGTGTCCCCGGAACATTTCCTGGTAACCTGAGCTGCCGCAGATACACCTGCGCCTGTCTGGTTCGTGGGGCGGCTGCAGAACGAGTATTCTCGTTTGTGTTAGACTTGGGGCTTCGCGAGCCACTCTCCCCACCCCTAAATGGGGGGCTCTTTTCAAACTGACACTTTGGGACAAAGTCCCGCCAACATATACCCCCTCGAATTGAGATAGCTCATTGTTTTTGAATAGTTGTCAATCATAATTCCTGTTGACTTTGCTTTCTTAGCTTCCTCCACTTTATTCTCACCCTTTTACCTCTGGGAAGACGGTCCTTCTGGTATCCTTGTCGGTTAACGCCTTTTGAGTGGATTTCTCCGCCTCTGTAGACCCTGCTCGCTCCTCCTGTGCTCACTGTTTTTGCTTTCCTTTCAAGGACTACCTGGATGCAGAATCTTTGCACGGATTGTTCTCTTCCTTTGCATTGTTTCTCAAATCCTTCTTTCCCCCTAGTATCCCCAGAACTGCTGGAATCTTTGTGGGTAAGACGCTGTAGTATTAGGATCCGAAATTCACAGACATCTAGAGCGGTAGAGCATTAGGAATTGGAATCCTCCTTTACAAAGTATATTTCAAGGAAATGTATTACTGCTTTTCTTTAAAAGGTTTCAGTTCTTGACTCAGATACTAACGGGAGCAGCTAATGTCTTAAGAGTTCAGATAAAACTTGGTTTCAGGTGCATGTGAATAGTTTGATCTTGGCTTTGTTCTTTTTGAGAGAGAGGAGAATTAGGATTCCCGGAAGCCTTCTTTATATGTATGTACATATAACAACAAAGTAACTGTGTTGTGTATTGCTTCTAATTTATTTCCATTGGAAGGATACCATTCTTCTACAGCGGCTTGGGTTTGGAAAGTGTGCGCTAGTAATTTAGATCATGTGGTCACTGAAATTCGAGTCAGTGTCGTCCTTTCTCACCCAGTATAGGTTTTCTATTTGGATTTGGAGGTTTCTGGACATATTGCTATAGTTCTTAAGTTGCTGGTATGGAAAATTTTTGGTCATAGGTTCACACTTTTATTTGCAATTTGAAATAAAATGCACTTCATAGACTTGCCACGAAAAGTGTAAAGTAGGATGTATCACAAATGTGATAACATTTTATAGAATGCCTTTAGTACTGAATTCGTAGATTAAGACTTAAAAATTCCACAACTTATTAACTTCATAGCAGAAACAAAAGAAAAGGAAAGAGAACTTGCTTTTAATTCCACTATGCTGAGATAAACACTGTGCACAATGTTTGGTACATACTCTTGTAATCTTTTTTCCTCCCACTTTCTAAAGCCATTGAATAAGATTATATTGTAATTTTCAGCCTTTTATTAATAGTGGGGGCATACTTTAAGTTGTGTTTCGGGTGATGTATTCTCGTTTGTTCCCTACCAAGAATCTAGTGTCTCCTTTTGAACACTTTGCTTCTTTCTAATCTAATGTAAAGATTTCATTTTGTGTTTATTTTTAGCTTTTCCTGCTTTCAATTTTGTATGTATGCTGACACTTTTCAGATATCGGTGTTTTTCTTTTTTTATGCTATGTTGTAGGCTTGCCACTCTTTGCTTTCACTGTTTTTATTTGATACATTTCAAATTCTAGTCCTCTCCATTTCTTACACTACAGTACGCACATTTTCGCCCACTACTTTTTACTCTTCTTCTCCTGACTCTCCTGTTTTCTTCATTTATCTATTTTAATTCTGCAGCAGCTCACTTGAGCCGTGGTTTGTGTAAGAGAACGTAATATGCAGAATAAAAGATGATAGTTTTTCTTAAGTTCTCTCTTTAGATGCTTGAGGTTTTCTTGGATGAATATTTTAGCACCGATTTGATTTATGTAAAATTTACGTGAGCTTTTCTGAGTTGTGTCAAACATAGTTGGTCGTTATTTGGATCATTACAAAACAATATAAGTTAATGATAGGTTGCAAACTTTCAGACATTTGCAGTGGTATGTAAGGGGAAAAAGTGGAATTTTGGTTAAAGTTCTCCAGTTATAGTACATCCCTGCTGGGAATTACTGCATGAAATTGTTTGCAGCTGTTAGTGATTGAAAATATTTTCTTAAGAAAAATTCTGTAACAGAATAGTTGCAAACATTTTAAGTTGAATATATGCAGGGGTAGTGTGAAGTTCGTCAGTGCTTCCCTACTATCTCTTCGGTGTTTTCTAGATACATTCTTAAATGGGATTTACAAAAAATATAGTTTATTTTTTACATCAGTTTTAGATTTACAGAAAAAGTGTAAAGATAGTTCGTTGACTTCTCATATACTCCCATACCCAGTTTCCCCTCTTATTAACATCTTATTTTGGTTATTTGTTACAATTAATGAAGCAGTATTGGTACATTATTATTAACTGCAGTTCATACTTTATTTAGATTTCTGAAGTTTTATCTAATGTCCTTTTTCTGTTTCAGGATCCTACTATCTAGAACACCACATTACACTTAGTTGTCATGACTTCTTAGGCTCCTCTTGGCTGTGATGATTTGTCAGACTTTCCTTGTTTTTGATCACTTCACAGTTTTGAGGAGTACTGGTCAGGTATTCTGTAGAATGCTCCTCTGTTGGAATTAGTCTAATGTTTTTCTCATGATCAGAGTGGGGTCTCGAGTTTTTGGGAGGAAGGTCACAGAGGTAAAGTAGGATTTTTATCACATCATATAAAGGGTACGTCCTATCAGCTTGATTTATCACTTGGTGGGGATCTTGATCACCTGGCTGAGGTAGTGCTTGTTAGGTTTCTGCACTGAAAAGTTACTCTTTTCTTTCTTTCCGTGCTGTACCCTTAGAAGAGTGTCACGGTGCACAGCCCATGCTTACCGAGTGGGGACTTATGCTCCTCCTCCTTGGGGGCGGAGTATCTATATAAATTATTTGGAATTCTTTTCACGGCAGATTTGTCTCTTCTCCCATTTATTTATTTACTCAGTCGTTTACTTGTATTGGTCTGGATTCATGGGTATACGTTTTATACTTTGAGTTATAATCCAACACTATTTTGTTGCTCAAATTGTTTCAGCTTTGGCCATTGGAAGCTCTTTCATTTGGCTCCTGTGTCCCTTTGACATATCTCCAACAATGTGAGTTTTTAAAAAAAATCACTTCCTTACTTTCTAGCATTAAAAGATACTCCAGGCTCATCTTGTATGTTTCCATTTCCTGCCCCAGTCCTTGGATCAACCAGAAAGAATGCAGTTAGTTTTCTTTGGAAGTGGTATTAGAAGCCAAGATCTGCGTGCTAGATGTTCTTGTTGCTACTGGGGTGTCGTTGCTTCTAGGCCCTCTCATCTAACAGAGCAGGAAGTATGTGTGTGTATACAAACTCATGGGTACTTATACACTTGTACACCTGTATACACTTAGCTATATCTATTTCTCTATGTAACCATGTGTACCTGTATTAAGCTAAATATGAGTTCATATGGGTGTCTCTTACTCAACCTAATCCATTACCTGCTATAATCATTCTGGCCTCTTCCCCTTGCTTATCTGTAAACTCATTCCAACAGTGAGAAGGAACCTGGCTTCTGCCATCGTCCATCCCTTTACTTAGTTGTTCAGTTCCATTATATATGTATAGTAGTATTGAAGTTGTTAACCTGTACTCTCTTTACAGAGAGTGGGAAACAACTTTATCAACTAGAATACAGTGCTTATGTGCAGTTCCTTTTGTTTTTAGTCTTGCAGATTCCACTTCTTTTCCTCCTATCCTCTTTAGTGAGGTTGTTGCACACTATAATACAGTTAGATCCTTTTGTCACAATCTGCATTCCATCCTGGGATCCCCTGACCTTCTAAATGATTTTTTAAAAATTTGCATACATTAAGGTTCACTCTTTGTCCTCTGAAGTTCTATGGCCTTTGACAAATGTGTACTTTCATGTATCCATCATTACTGTATCAAAGTATACAGAATAATTTCAACACATTAGGAATCCTCTGTGCTTCACCTAGCACTCCTTTAACCTGGCAACCACTGATTTTTTAATTTTCTCTATAGTTTTGCCTTTTCCGGACATCATGTAATTGGAATCATGTAACCTTGTCAGAGGTGCTTCTTTCGCTTAGGATTATGCATTTAAAGTTCATTAGTGTCTTGTGTTTTTTTTAATCACTTAATAATATTGTATTGTATGATCTATCAGAGTTTGTGTATCTGTTCATCAATGGAGGATGTCTTGGTTGCTTCTAGTTTTTGGCAGCTATGAATAAAGCTGCTATAAATATTCATGGGCAAGTTTTTCTGTAGACAAGTTTTCAAATCATTTGTCTAAATACATAGGAACGTTATTACTGGATCGTATGGTAAGATTCTGGTTAGCTTTATAAGATAGTGCCAAACTGTTTTCCAGAATGGCTGTATCATTTTGCATTCCCACCAGCAATGAATGCAAGCTCCTGCTGCTCCTCATCCTTGTCAGCCTTTGATATTGTCAGTGTTTTGGATTTTATCCATTTTAATAGGTGTATAGTAATATCTCGTTTTAATTTGCCATTCACTAATGACATTTGATGTTAAGCATCTTTTCATATGCTATTTTCCATCTGTGTATTTTCTATGGTAAGATATTTGTTCTGAACTCTTACCCATTTTTTAATAGGCTTGTCTGTTTTCTTATTGTTGAGTTTTATGAGTCTTTATATCTCTTTTGGTACAAGCACTTTGTCACATATGTGTTTTGCCAATATTCTCTTCCAGTCTGGCTTGTCTTTTTCTTCTCTTAACAGTGTCTTCTCAGCAAATGTTTTTAATTTTAATAAAGGCCAACTTAACAATTTTATGGCTAGGCTTTTGGTATCATGTTAAAAATGCATTACTAAACTCAAGGCTTCCTAGATTTTATCTTGATTTTTTTTCCCCTAGAAATTTTATAGTTTTTCATTTTACATTTGGGTCTATGATCCATTTTGAGTAATTTTTTTGAAAGGTGTGAGGTGCATGTCTAGCTTTACTTTTTTCCCTATGGACTTCCAGTTGTAACAGTACCAAGTAAATGTGATTTTTCAGTCAAGTAGATTATGAATTAGGTTTAGTATTGAAAGGAAAGTGTTTTTATTTGATTTTTTTACAAGTTCTGCAAAATTGCTCAAAATAAACAGTTGAGAAATGACTTGGAAACTAAAATGTAATATCCAATAGACTGTGTGCTGAGATTGGTTCCTGGACATGGTACATAATTTATTTCTCTCTTCCTCACTAACTCAGAGATTCTTCTTTGTGCAAAATGGAATTGTTAATACAGAATAATATCTGTGAGTTCTTTTAGATCTAACCATAGGAAATAATTAATAAGGTTTTATTTTTCACAAAGAGTCTGAAATAAAGGATTTTCAGGGTGTATGCTGAGAAGAGGCAGGCGATGTATGCACTATCTAGAAACTTGAGACTTCCTCACTATCTAGTGTTGAATCTTATCACATGCCATTCCTCTTGCCACACGTGGGCTTTTTCAAGCACCTTTCTTTTGGTAAACACTTTGTGTCATTGACATTGGGGGCAAGAGTATTTATGTTGTTATACTGCAGTTAGAACCAATAGAACCAATGCTCAAGAAGCCTCTGGAGAGATCTGACATGATAAAACTAGAACCTTTGGTGTGGCAGATATCCATATTCTCTCTTTTAACTCTTACAAGAGCTCTTTAAGGCAGGTGTCCTTATTTCCATGCTACAGGTAGGAGTTGGGCTCAGAAACAGAAAGTGACTTGTCCTATGGTCCACATGAGGAGAAAGGGACAGAATTGGAATGGGAACCTTGTACTTTCTGACTCCAAAATCCATGTTCTTTACACTTGGCTATGCTGAATCTTATGAAAAAAAAATGCAAGGGTAGTGTCAAGGCATCCTTGATTTTATCCTTTCTTTCACACTGTACCCTACTTAAATGACTACTGAGCTAAGTGAGAATGGCTCAAAAGATTGTGTTTTTGAGATCCATGGAGATTCTTTTAACTTTTTTTTCTGTTGACTGATCTACATCCTACTGACCCAGAGGTATTAGGTGTTGGAACATGTTTACAAAGAATGAAGTTCCTTTAAAGAGAGGAAATTGTGGGGGATTAGGAAAAATAAAACAAGTCATGGTGACATTAGCTAGTTGTTTATCCTTTTCCCCCGCTGAATTATAAGTTTCTTGAGGGCAGAGAACTGAGTCTCAATTATCTTTCAGCACAGCTCATCACGTATGATGCACACTCATTAAATGTGTTGAATGAAGTTAGCACTTCCTATCATACATTTGATAGAAGTATGTTTAGAAGGGAATGAGTTTTTCCTCACAGGGGAATTTGAGCATTATTACATTTCATTTATTCATTCATTCATATTTATTGAGCATTTGTTGAGTATCTGTTCTGTGCCAGACACTGGGAACACAAAGATGAATCTCTGACGGGATCTCTGCCTTTTGTCATTAGGGAACCCAGAGAATGGAGGCAGCCAGGTAATCATTTCAGTCGAGTGTGGAAACTAAAGGGAGCATGTGTTAAACAGACAAGCAATGGACTTTGAAATCAGAGAGACCTTATCTGCTGTAGTTTTCTTATCTAAGAAGTGGAAATGGTAATAGTACTTACTTGACACAGTTGTTGGGGGGTAGGTTAAGTGAAACAATATGTATATAAGTATTTATATCCCAATACATGGAAGAGAGAGACTCACTGTGGCTGAGGGAGTCAGGAAAGTCTTTACTGGGGGATGTGACATTTGACTTTTATAGGATGAAGTTTTGAGGCCAAGAATAAGAGTACGAGGTAGGACTCTAGGACATTCCAGGCAGAAAAATGAAGACATTTAACATGTGCAGAATGGATAGGTATGATGGGAGTTGGGAAATTCTGCACATTCTGACATCCAGAGCCTGCATGGTTATTAGAAAGAACTGAATAACCAGTTATGTTTCATTTTTGTAAGTAACAATAGAGCATTCATTACATTGTAGTAGGAGAGAATAAAGAATTTTATTTTTAAGAATTGTATGAATCTCCTTTTCTAATCATATGACTTTCTAAGTATAGTCCCTTATGTAGTAGATAAATTCCTGGGTTCTCTTTCAGTCCTGTGATACTCAAATGATTTTATTAAGAAGGAGGACTTGTGTGTTTTTGGGTGAAATCAAGAGGTCCTGTCTGAAACCATTCTTATATTTAGTAGCATAGCAACATAAGAATGTAATATCCTACAAAGGTGCAATCTAGTCCTCTTTGAGCCAATCCAGAATTCTAAGAACCATGAACAGTTTCTGAATAGAACCTGAAACATAATACTTAGGAATGTGCTAAAATAATTTGTTAAGTGAATGAATCGGGCTTGATAAGAGGTCAGAGTTCTACAGTTGAAAAATTATGTGTTTAACATAAGGGGAGAAGAAAAAAGGAAAGAAAAAATAGAAATGAAGATCAATAGAAGGAAAAGAGGTTTATGTTTAAAGAAAGAGGAAAACATAATTTTAAAGTCTTTTATTGAAGGCTATTGATATGAATTTCATTTTATTTGGAAAATCTTCTATTAGCACCATAAGAATGTTACATCTGTATCACCATTAGAATATTATTCCTTGTTCTAGAAATACATGTATATTATTGACATATGTATTAGTTTAATGCAACTATAGAATATTTCCAGTGTCTGAAATACATTTGTGATCATTAAACACTCTTTTAAAATTCTGATTCTAATATTAATGTTTTATAATATTATAATTGTGTCTAATATTTTTCATTAGAAAATAAAATATTTAAAAAAGTGTTGTGGCAAGACAAATCCGTAGAGAAAAGTATGCATGAAATTTGTCACTTTTGAAAAGACATTGAATACAATTTGTTTAATTTTCTACAATAATTTTGACATTTGAAGTTAATAACTTTAGACATGAACATACGATGGTTTTCAGTATGTTGACTTTTATATTTGAAGAAAGATATACCTGTGATGATAGAGGGGGAAGATACATTGAACTTTCATATATGGAAGCAAATGGAACATGATTTTAGCTATGTAGATTATTTTTCCCCATATAAGCTTGCTTATCTTCTTATGTGTGTGTCACTAATCTCCCTTTTCTCTTTTCAGTGTGTTTTCAAAACTTTATTTTATGATCAACTGTATATTGCTATTTAAAAGTGTTACTCTCTAATCTAGAAATATTGATTTAGAAACCATATCTTTAGGTCAAATTGTCTTTATTATTTTAGTGTGCTTATCTACATTATCAGAACTTCTGATGTAAAGTCTGTTTATTTTGAATACCACACACTAGAGTTATATTTTTTTTACATCTCAGGATCCTTTTAGTCAAGAGAGAACGTTGATTTTGT